>NC_092799.1:51580811-52181776 GCF_918797505.1 Bemisia tabaci | reverse complement strand
CTCAGAAACTCACTCCGTTTCGCAGCTGCGGAAATTACAAAATTATTTAACACGGGAACCCTATTTTCCGGCATCACACAGTTCCTTCGTTTTCTGGAATATCATTCAACGCGCTGTTTGATAGTATTCTTGTTAATGCACTGTCCTGCGCGCGAGATGCTACGATTCTCATTGATGGTAGGAACCAGGAAAATAAGAGGAACATTTGTGTATCCAATTGGAAAAAAACCCATGAACAACCTTCCATAGCACGGCAGTATATTTTCCGTGCGCTAAGGAAGAACGCCGTATGAGGCATCAGGCGTTGTCAGAGTTCTTTCCACAAATCACGGATTTTCAAGAGAATTTATAATGGGCCTGTTGCAAACTTTTGCTAAAGTAAAAATAAGAGTTCTTTTCTATAGACGATGCCTTAAAAATCACGATGAGCGCATTGGCTAAGTCTGAAATGCACTCATAATTTCACAATCTGCGTAAGAAATCTGCGGTTTTTTTTAGCTTGCATTTCAGAGTTTTCCGATGCGCTCATCATGATTTTTGTGGCATTATCTGTAAGAAACACTTTTAGTTTTGCTTTAGCAAAAGTTTGCAGCAGGCCCATTATTTTTCTTCCGATTTTTCAGAGAATTAGTCGCGCTCTGATCTTTAACATCTGAAAAGTTCAAGAAAAAATATTCGTAACCCTCTCCAAGAAAGAGTATTTCCTGAGGGGACATTTGGACGTATTTCTACCAAACAGAACTATGTGCATTAAGGCATGAGCCCTGAGACCCATAAGAATATATGCACCACAGGGTTCCACATAGTTCCGTTTGACAGAATATTTCTTTCATTTGTCAACATTCGAATGCTCCTACGGCGATTGTCCTTAGCACAACGCACAGTAGATCAAGCCAATAGGAGAAGTCGGACAATATTTGGAGACTTTAAACGCTTATAACTCCGTTTATTCAGGATTTTGAAGTTCTAAAAGTGGCTCCACTGGTTTCATAGTGTAGTTTTCTTCATGCGAAGCACCCCTTAAAGTTTAAAATTTGTCGAAATAAGTCTAAAAATTTGCAATTCCAGTCAAAAACTTCATGCCCGACCTCTTTAATTAACTCGATCCACTATGCGGCGGGACTGGTCCTTAGATTCCCCTTTAAGGTGCAAATCTCGGTTATAAGCCTTCTTATCGTGTCTCTCTGAAACTCGGAGGGTTCTTTTTTTTAAATCGTAGGGAGGGAGGCCGCGCGAGGAACAATCGGACGCATTTCTGTCAAACGGAACTATGTGCATTATGACGTGAGCCCTGATATGCATGTAATCTTATGGGCCCCAGGATTCATGTCGTAATGCACATAGTTCCGTTTGGCAGAAATACGTCCAATTTTAAGCGCGGGTGTTTTTCCACTCATTGTTTTTCAATATCTGGGTCGACTAAGCCCCCCCCCCCCCCCCCCGCCATCGGCCCGCGCCCTGATCCCGCTGTGCGGTTTGTCGGCCGCTCCTACATTCAGCAACATCTGACGCCAACCTCTAATCCCTTACGATTAGCTCCGTCGCTCAGAAATGAGACTCAAGACTGGATTCTCGAATCATTAATCGATAGACAGTATTGCTAACGTAGAGATTTGTCGATCAATCGATATATCGATCGTTCCCCTCACCCAAGCCGTAAAAGAAGGGTCGGCGCCTTGCAACAGTTGCTGCGGAGGAACACTAGATCGGGCTGTTGCAGACTCTAGCTGATCAAGGGTTGTTTTTTGTGGGAAATGGTTCAAACATCACGATGATCGTCAAATTCTGAAATTCACTCGTAAACTTAGATAGCACGTGAGGAAGGTTTATTTTGCTTTTGTTCTAATGTTAACATTCAAAAGAATCATTAGGTAATTCACTGGGTGTCCCGGGTTAAACCACGGAGTGAAAAAACTACTGGAAAAATAAAGAATCAAAGGCGATTGTTGCAAAATGGCAACAATGTGTTGCTTCCATTTAAATCCATTAAAAATATCGATATTAAATGAAGGAATCTGCCTCACCAAGAATCGATTGTTTTGCATACATTTAAATGGAGGAAAAACTATGTCACCAACTTTCAAGAATCGCCACTGTGGACAACACTGCCGTGCTAAGGAAGAACGGCGTATGAACATTCCACAATTGCCAAATTTCCACGGACAAAACAATAAGTACTTTTGACGAAATCTACGTATATTTTTCCTCAAAATTTTCAGATTTTCAGATTTTTTTTTTTTTTCTCAGATTTTTTTTTTTTTGTTTTAGACTAAATTGCGAGCAAAATCGTCTCAAAAATGGGAAGAAAAAGATTCAAAATTTCCCCAATAAATTTGTATCTTTCCAGAGGAAATTTGGCAACGCCTGGAGGTACATATGGCGTTTTTCCTCAGCATGGCAGAAGAGGGCTCATGCGGAAATCGAGTTACGGCCTTGCGTCAAAGGAGTAACAATATTTGCAACAGAATTAATGCATCGACAGTAGAACTGCAAAAAACGCGCGTCTTCCTTTGCGATGCTCCAGACTTCTTGGCATAGTTTATCTTTTAAATGGAAAAATATTAAACGTCATTCCTTGAAAACTGCTTTGAATTTTCTGCTCTGTGTGAAGAATACTCTGTAAAAATTTCAAGGAATAGGCAATACTGTTGGTCTGTTCTCCTATGATAAAATAAAATTATAGAGGAGATTTTGAAACATCTCAAACGAGATACGCGTTTTTTGCAGTTTCACCCTCGATACGCGCACCCCCCCCCCCTTAATTCCGTGCAACGCATTCACCAAGCTGCTGCAAATTACTCCTCAATTGAACATATTTATGCTAAAAGGAACTATTTGCACAGGGATTGCGCGTAACATAGTTCCTTTTAGCATAAATTCTTCCGATTGGATTACATTCTGCAATACTCCTGTGCTTTAAGAAAAAACGTCGTACAAGCATTCGAATGTTGCCACGTTGCTTTTTAGTAAATGTTTATTTTTGAAAGACCTCATGTGTTTTTGTTTTTTTTTTTTTTTGTTTTTTGTAAACAAATTTGCCCGTACATTCGTGATTTGTCAAGCGTTATTTGACAACGTCTGCAGGCTGATTGTTGAAATTGGTAGACAAAGCTATATAGAAATAAGATATAAGGAGCATAAAGCTATCCTATTGGTTGAAATAGGTGGCACCTATAGACTGAGGGAGAAAATGATGAACTAACTATAGGTGTTCTAGTGGGCTGTCATTAGTTAATCTATTACCTACCTCCTTTGTCCATTGCAACCATCCGCTTGCACCAATATGATCCCTTCTTATCTCTTTTGTCTTCTATTTCTAAAGCTTTGTCTATCAATTTCAATAACGGCCTGCTGAGGGCTGATACGGCATTGTTCCTTCGCACGGCAGAATATCGACGGCGTAAGTCCGCAATCCATATCTCGTTTTGCGGTGTCTAAAAATCTTCGCCTCTGGACCAATATAAAACGCCTTCAATTGTGCTTGATACTGTGCAACACACCAAAGTTGAAATAGTTGTATTCTTAGGTTGGAACCTAACTCAGGTAAATTGTTCCACTAAATAAGACATGTCAACCTGTTAACTGCTGTGTTATAAGTCACCTCGCATATTGACGATGTAAGTCGGCAATCACTCGTTTGCGGTGTCTGAAAATCTCCGCCTCTATGTTATTTCTTTAAAGGAGAACAAGTAAACATCATTCTTTGAAGTTTTTGCAGAATTTTCTTCGCACAAAGAAGGAAAATCTCGGCAGTTTTAAAGAATTGCCATTGAGTAGTTTTCCGTATAAAAAATAAAGTATGACAGGGAGTCTGCAACATCGCAAACCGAGTTATGTGATTGTCGACTTACGCCGTCGATATGAAGCTACTACGAGTATTTTCAGCTAATTTCAGAAACAACGTAGTCACCATTAGCTTCCCTATGAAGATAAGTCCTTTAACAAAGTATCCGGGAAAAATGTCCGGAGCGCGCAACCGGCCGCGCTGTCTGGGATGAAGCGAGCGTACGAGGAATGACGTGAAAGGAGTTGGGTGGGTGGGGGGGGGGGGGTGCGTTCCATCAAATTATTTTAATCAAATCTAATTCCGATCTCGGCTTTGAGAACCATTCGTCATTCTTCCTCAACCTTTTCTGCGGGTTCTGAGTCTCCGTCTTTCCGTCACCTTTTATTAAAAATCACGGTGCGAGGAATGCCACGCTTGTTAATGCCACGCTTGTTAATGCCACGCTTGTTAATGCCACGCTTGTTAATGCTCACCCGTTGATGCTTCGTAGCCGCGACCTGACGAGGGTGACAGTCTTTTCATACACTCCTCGTTTGGATGCAACTTTCAGCGAGGACGCCGAATTTTCACCAAAAAACAATAGGAATGATAAATCAATCAGATGAACTGAACGGCATTTAATTAACTTTTCGTTAGTTAAATCAAACTTTTGTTCGTACTGCCAGGAATTCTTTCTTGTCCCGGAGCTACCGTCCATACTGCCCAATTTTTGTTCGCGGTTCCGAAGTTTTGTTTTTTCAGAATTTTTGTTTGTGGTACTGTGTTAAAGATTATATCACCCAACTTTTCTACAAGGTACCAAACCTTCTTTCTTGATACCACAAATGAAATACCTACTGGGCTATTTTCCGTGGCGTTAAAGTATTATTTGTGGTGCCGAGTTCCGTTTGAAGTGTTGAACTTTGAGAGCAGCCCTTTTGTATAAAAATTAAAGATATAGATCTTATTTAACGGATCTAGATGAATTACAATGTTTTCAAATCGTGATATTTTCTCTTTGCTTTAAAAATATTAAGTATATCGATGGCTACAGTACGAAACAACATATCTCCAATGCAGTGTTTCAAAATTCTTCCTCTTAATTTATTTTTTCAAAGTGAAACAAGCCAACTTTATAGCTTGAAATTTATTCAAAATAATCTACTGACAGAGAAAAAAATCAAGGAAGTCTTAAAGATATTTTGTTGAATAGTTTTCTGTACAAAATATTAAGTATTACAGGAAGTCTGCACTCTGCAACGTCGCAAATAAAGATACAAGGTTTCGCACTTTGCCCATCAACTCGTACAGTAATAAAACTTACACGATCGCTCTCCTACAAAATTATCATTTTTTGGCCGAAAAACAAAAATTGCTTCCTATTTTTGCCATTTCCTTCAGAGAAAGATAGAGACGAACGATTTTGAAAACACCACAATCGAGCTGGTTGCCCCCTGTAAGAAGCGGGCCAAATGGACCGCGTTCAACAGGAAGGAAGCAAGCCACATCAACTACTGCCAACTTCAACAGGGCGATTTACTTTTTTTACAAGAAAACGTTTGTGCAAATTCATTTAAAAATTTTAAAGAATTTGCTTCGTACAATGCAGAAAATTCACTGAACTGCACAGAAGTCCGCACAGCCGTTTTCAAGTAAAAAATTGAATCTCCCAATTAAGTTTGGTAATAATTGATGTGGCTTGGTTCCTTTTCTGCTAAAGGCGGTCCAAATGAAGGACTGCCAACAAAACGGGTTACCTATTCTGTAATAAATCGGATTTTTCCCGAAAGATCTTTTCAGAAAATGAGGAGTAATACACAGTCGAAATATGGACGAGAGACTATTTTACTGGAGCAATGCTCTACCGTCTCGTGGTTCTCATTGCTGCGTAGCGAATGATGGAGGCTGAAACGAGGCACAGTTTCGTTTCAACGAGACGGCATTTTTCAAGGACTCGAGCAGTGGCGGATTTGAATTTTCCACCCCGACAGCGGTGAATTAAACTTCACCTGGATATTAAACTCCTCAAGCGGAGAGAATCTTATTGAATGTTCCAATTACTTAGTTCCTGGAACTTCCATTTGCATCATTCATAGTATGATTTCTCCTCCCCTCCCTCCCATTGCCACAACATTCGCCACGGCTAAATATTTCCGTTGCATTTATTCACACCAACCTTTTTTTCACCCCTCCTCAAACATTCATTCGCAGGGATTTATTTTAATCCGCAGTTCATTTTCCTTATACACGTGTCTTTTAGCTTTTTCTCGTCGCTTGACAGCCTTGTTTTAGGTTTGAGCTTATTAATAAAATGCTGCGAGTCGCGCATGGAAACTAAATTTTAAATAAAATCCTTCAATGTGTTCTGAATGTATGAGGCTTGAATATGATTTCATGATTGTACGAATAGTGAAGGTAGGCTGCGCTCCTCCGGTTTTTCGCTCTGGAATTCCCATCAATGGGGAACATTAAACATTGAAGGTTTTTCGCAGATTTGCTCTTCAGAAATTGTCGTTCCTCTGACGAAAGGGCGTATCTCGATTTCCATATGAGCCGTGTGCTCCATATATTGCCGAGCCAAGGAAAAACGCCGTATCGCCTTCAGGTGTTGCCAAATTTCCTTCGATAAATCACGAGTTTCCTGGCAAACTTATGAATATTTCTCTTCTATATTTACATAATATTGTATGCAATTTCACCTCAAGTTCCTGAAAATGTCAAGGGAAAATATTCATAACTTTCCTAAAAAATAAATATTGTATCGAAAACAATTGTGGCAGCTCTCGAATGTTCATAAGGCGAGTTCTTTCTTAGCACGACAGTATAACTCTATGCGTTTCGGGGATCATGCTGAATTTGAGATACGCCCTTGCGAAAGAGAGACGACGAAATGCTCCATGTTGAAATATCGGTAGATTTCTCACGACCGAAACCATGATTTAAATACTGTCGGGTGAGCAGTAAACTTGAATTCTATAACAATAGTAAGTGAACTTTCAATGAGAGCAGCTTGACTGAATTTTAAATGGCAAAATTCTTCTGCCATTTTATTTCCTTTGCAGAGAACTATACAATAATATGCATCGATCGGTACTTTGAAGTGCCACATTTGGCGAGGAATTGTTTCTTTCCGTTTCCCATGTCCCAATCAGCAGAGTCAACTTTTCCATCTCTATAAAAAACGTAACAATATATTGTTTATATGAAACTCGAGTGGCGGCTAATCTTTTGCGACAGAAAATCTCGAAACTTTGAAACAAATAAAAATATTTCGAAAAAAAGGTAGATAAGTTCGAGGAAATTAAAAATAAGTGATAAGTTTTATACTTTTATGCAATAGGTTTCGTTGAATAACTTTGATAAAAAGTTTCACTTTCAACATCTTGTTATACGTTTATCTTCACTGAAAAAAAACTTGTCCTAAATTTAAGGAAACATGTATCCTTAAAAAGTTTCCTAATTTCAACACGGTGTTAGCTTGGAACAAGCCAACAGTTATCTCGATCCAAGGTAACAAAATTGTGTTGAGTTAAGAAAACCATGCTTTCTTGAACCACGTATACGTTTTCTTGAAACAGACTAACGGATACTTGAAACGGGAAAACTGTTTCCTTAAAATTAGGAAACGAGGGAATCACTTCTGTGTCCTAAATTTAAGGATCCATGTGGTGTTGATCGAAGAACCCTGTTTCCTTAGAATTAGGAAACGGAGAGAAGCAAAGCCGTTTCCTGAATTGAAGAATCCGTGGAGTGTCGTTTGAAGAGATCAGTTTTCTTAAAATTAGGAAACGGGCATAGCATTTCCTGTTTCCTCAATTTAAGGATCTATGTGATGTTGATCGAAGAAACCCATTTCCTTAAAATTAGGAAACAAAAAAATTACCAAACGCCTACTGAGGAGGTGGATGCAACGTGCCGTACACCACCATGTATTCGGCGAGTTGCTCAAGAGGGGCCTTCCAAATATACCGTCGCTCCTTTGGCGGAAGGGCGCATCTACACTTTGAGATGATGAGCCCTTCCGTCCGTATACCACCATGCTCTCTACGGCTTACCTACGTGAAAATTTCGATGCACCCTTACGCCCACCCTTACGCCCATGAGTGACATCACGCTCATAAAAACGTAACGCTAAATTTCCAATTTTTGGAACCCCACTCACTTCTTCCCTCGTAACACTTTTGCGACGTAGGTCCCTATTCTTTCACACGTAAAAACAAAACGGCGTAACTCTCTCCTTGACCATTTCTTTCCGTTAGAGCGTTGCATATTATTTGAACTGTCCTTTACAGAAATCCGACCGAAGCGCTTGGATGGCGTTATTCGTAAGATCCACTCTACTCCAAACAAATTCAGTATGTTTAAATTTAATCAATTTATCTCTTGTTCGTAAGGGATTTACGCGTCGGAAAGGTGGAGGTTTTGAAAAAACGCAATTTTTGTGCCTTATCAAAAATATTGTTTTCAGTCCAAAATGTCAGAATACTTTCTAGAAATGCACGGATTGCCAAAGTTCCTTTAGTATTTTTCGGTGAATTTTCTGATTCAACGAAAATTTCTTTAAATTTTCAAAACAAAAGCGTGCGTCCGTTAATGTAGGTAAAAATAAATAATGTGAAGCTTTTCAACATTTTACTGCAAGTACACTCTTTGAATCTGGTCGTAGCTTCGAACATTTTTAAGTGTCTTCAAATCCCAGAAAGCTTGATTCGGCCCGATATGTACTCATTAAAGTATTACCTATACATGCCTTTATCACCACATCTTTACCGCTATTCCGAGTACATTTTGAAAACTCCATAAAGATCATTTATCTTTCATGTGCCAATTTTATAGCCAGCATTAAATAATCTTAGATTATTTTGTCTATACTTTATTGGAATTTTAAATCATATTTACTTTCAGTATGAGCAGAAGCGGTTGTCACATGAGCCTCTTTGATTTACGCATTAACCTTAATGATATGGGCGTCAGATTGGATAATCGAATGAGTGATAATTTACCTTTGAGAGGTACGTATGAAAATCTGTCCTTTAACCAGACTTAAATAAAAAAATAATTTACTCCATGATCATACTATCTCCGAATGAAAAAGAAAGGGGAATACGTTGGTTAAGTTATGGCGGCGATGGCCCACGGTCTTTAAATAATTATCTGAGAACCGGGTGATAAACAGAAAGAAAAGGGAAATATGTGGATATTTAATATATTTAAATGATAATTGAGGTAGTATTTGCTAGATAAACCCAAGTGCTATTGAACGGTAGCAGGTGGGCATCTGTGTAGCCAAAGAGATAGATGCGAATAGGTTTAACATAGGAAAATAACTCCTCATCGCTCGCGAGGGTAGGATGGCCGAGTGGACTACGGTGTCGGAATTTCTCTCTTCCCGGGACAATGTCGAAGGTTACAGGATCAAATCTCAGCCGGGGCGAAACGGAGTTCTTCATCAGGATACCAGAGGGAGCGCGAAGCGCGTCAACTACGTGAAGGAAATAACCCCGGCAGTACCAACAATAGGGGTAGGCGCCTCAACGGGTATGGGTAGAGAAACACTAGGCGGGGAGTCGATTCTCAAGGCAGCGACGCGACGGGACCGGCCGTTTCCTAATTTTAAGGAAACGCTTGCAGGTACTGTTTCCTTTTTTTTTTTTTTTGAGGAAACGTTTCCTGAAAACAACACAACACTTACTTACTTTTAGGAAACTCTTCGCGCGGCGGTGTTTCCTAATTTGAAGGAAACGTTTTCGTGCTTCAATGTAACAGGAGTTTTGGTTCAAGAAATCGCGTTTTCTTCGACCAAGGCAATACCGTTTTCTTCATTCAAGACTTCGTTTCTTGTCCACTTTTTTCAAGTATCCAATTTTCTTAGGTCAACACGGCGTCGCGTTGAATTTAGGAAACGTTTTTTTCAGTGTTACACAAATTATTTATTTTATTATTTAGGCATAATGTTTATTGCTTCCGCCTGGCTCTGCCATACTAGAGTCAGTCTTGGACAATCGGTTGACATTCTCTCTGCGTAAATATGTTTTATTATTAAATATAATGTCTGCGTTTAACTGCATGCTCTAATGATGGCAAACATCTCGAAAAAGATCAGTGACTTTAAAAAATGAAACATTTCTCTACAACGCCGCAGTTTCTCCTTCATATCAATGGAGAATAACCACGAAATAATTTTATTGCTGAAGCTGATAGTGCTTGATGAACCACATTCGCAGTACTTGTCATGATTTTTTCCGATATGGGAACTTGTAAAAAAATGGATTTAAAAGTACGAAAGCCTGCTACCTCGTAACGTCATTGGGCGGCATTCCCCATATTTAAATCCATGTATTTTAAGAGATCAGGTAGTTTGGTTCTAGAGTTCCTTTATAATGAGAGTTAAGACAACCCCCCTCATGGAGCCACAAACGGGAAGAAAGATTACACAAATTGAAAGTTTTTCGTAATCTTTGATCGGCCCATTCTCAAATTCTTTTCTCCGTTCCTTCTCTCATTCCGTTTGTTCCTTGCAGAACCCGTAATTCCCCGGTCCATTCCCGATTATAATGTTTGCAATTGGTGAAAATGTAATCAATATTTCCGTTTGTGACACTGTGGAGACCTAAAATACGGGAACCAATCAGAGATGGATTCACATTGTCTTAACTCTCAGTATAAAGGGACTATATTTGGTTCTATCTCCTCTAATAATTGTTCATTCCAGAAGCAAGGATATTATCATGCTCTACTCACTCAAGAGATTCCTACATGAAATCCATAAAATTGCACACCTGCAAATCCCCCATTGCACCATGGCTTTCTCTTGACGTAAATCTGTGCATGGAATGAATTTAAGTTTTCCATATTCCCATGGCTCCCACTCCTTGAATCCTTTCTCGGGCAGGTTGAGAAAAAGTGACAGCGTTGCTAAGAAAGGAGGAGACTGAATTCAGGATTCAGCTCATGTTAAAAGTAGCCGGCCTACGTGCCTAGACTCATAGTATTCCCAACGACTCCTGTCATCATCTGTCGCTCTTCGCTCAATAGATATTTTCAGCAAGCTTTGTCGCAACAAGACCCGACTGTCAGACGCCGAACCTTGTGAAAACAGGCTATGTCCGCACGGCTTTCCCGTTTGAGTTGCGTGCTTTTGCCGGACTGTTCCTTTGCGACACCTCTTTTCTTTCATGAGCTGCACTCTACAACTGCAAGTGGCTTCCGATTAGGTATATGGCGAAACTGTAGAAAGCTCGAAATGTTGGTGACCGCCAGGGTTACCAAGTTGCCGACTCGAGTCAAATACAGTGTCGTTAATGATCGATAGTTGATTATCGATATTTCTCATTTAAAGCTGTGGTAAAGAATCGATTAATAAAGTGTTCGTTGCGAACATCCTGTTTATCGGTCACTTTCGATAGGTTTATATGGCAGATCAATTGATATATCGCGAAGCACGCTACGCCGTGCCAACGGTCAAATGGTCGATCACCACCTGAGTTTAGAATAAAAGCATCACGAATTTCGTCTCGTCGTCGAAATTTCACGAAAACACGTCGAACATCTTGAAAAAGTATAAAATCAACATGATGAGCAAAAATTTGGAGTTTAGAGTTGGCGATAAAATTAATAGATTCAAAATTCTCGTTCAAAAGAACAAAATTAAACTAGATTAAATCGGTTGACAGAAAAAACTTATCATTTGAATAATACCTAATGTCAGATTCTACAATTAGAGATCCCTCTTATTCTGGTGCACGGTGCTCGTGAGTTTGTCCACAAAATTTAGCACATTCAAAAAATTAAATCATCGTAAAGAATTGTATCTACTTTTTACCCCCAACGGTTATAAGTGTGGATGAGGCCGATATTTTTCAAGGTTTTTCAAAACACTAAGTTGTTAGATGATATGGAAATTTCTATAATGGTTGTTTGATAGTACGATCCCAATAAATAAGGTTACTATAATGTTGCTCCAAACTCCAACTTAACCCAAATGTTGCTCTATACCCCAACTTGATTTGCGGTACTATTACAATTAATTGGAAACGTCCACATCCAACTGGTTGGGGTAGTACCATAATTTTAGGGGGTTACTCCTAACATTTTTTTCTGTGTATTTTTAAGGGTTGGTCTACAGTGTTTTAAAAAAATGTTATCTCATGCTCTGCTATCAAAGAACAGCTCAATTTTGGAGTTTTTTTGAAATGAGGTCCGTTTACTCACGGATTGTCAAAATGAGTTGTTTTACTCGGAAATCCCTGAGTGCAGTAACTGCATTCCTTGCCCTGCCGTATTAGTGAAGAGAGCAGTAAGTGTCTTTTCGAAATCGAGTTTCCTTCAAAAGTCTCTAATCTTTTTTCGATGAAATCACTGAGATAGCTAAAATAACAAAATTCATCTTAATTGTATCAAAACGAGACATATGAGAAAGCCGTAAATGCGAAACAAATGACGTAGTTGCAGGCAAGACAGCAGTGAGTGACAATATTGGTCATGAGAGCCAATGGAAACAGTGCTTTCAAGTAAATGTCCACCCTCTTCTGCCACTTGCTAACGTGAAATTATGTTTGTTGTGTGTTCAAAATGTAACCACGAAAACATGCAGGAAGTAGCACTCACGGTTGTCTTGCCTAACAATAACCTAGCATGAAAATGAAAAATACCCTTTTTACGTAATTGGAATAAAATCTGTCTATTTTCAATTATCCAAAAAATTTCTAGGTGTCTCTCAGACGATTAGTGGCAATTTGACCAAGAACGGAGGCTTCTCTCAATTAAATTTTCCGGTCAGAAGCTTCTGAGCCCGTTTTCTAAAAACTTCATTTTTACACTCTCTGCTCTCTTCGCTATCACGGCAATGCCGGCGTTTAGTTTTCTCGGATACCTTCTCTGCCGTGCTAAGGAAAAACGCCGTATGAACATTCAAGAGTTGCCAACTCTGTCCTGATAAAACATGTATTTTGACAACATTCATGCACATGTTTCTTTGAAAACTTCATATATTTTAGATTAAATTGCGCACAAAACAGTCTGAAAATTTTGGAAAAAAATATTCACCATTTCCCCAGTAAATTCAGTTTTTATCGACGGAAACTTGGCAACGTCTGAGGGCTAATACGGCGTTCTTCCTTAGCATGGCAGCACCACCCAGCGAGAGCGACCCGTGGGAAGGTGGAACCGAAGCACGTCCAGCCTCGAAATTACAAAGTTGATTGTGAGGTGATAAAAATCGCTCCTGCGGAAAGAGCCGATCTGGACCTAAATAATGGATGCCTCGAAGCTTTCGTATTACAGCTGAATCGAAGATAAGACACCTCTCACTAGGGCCAGGGTCTTGAGTGTTCAATCTCTCTTCTTTCCCCGAACACTGTTGGTTTCTCAAAGTAGGCCCATTCGCGAGCGCGGGATACCGTGAAGTTTTTAAGCTCCATCACGTGGGCGTTCATCATTATCGTGATGCAATGTGCACGTCACACTCTCCATTCCAAAAGCAATACCTCATTCAATAAGAACAAATCAGAAATCACTCCTGCATTTCGATATAAGTACGCTGCTCAAAATGTCTGTGTTCGTAATTACTTTAAGCTACTTCGTCTTTTGAGATTTGGTTAACCTAACGGGGAAAATGAGGTTCATTTTCTCCTTTAGTCTATAACAAACCACCCGTTGGAACCAATAGGTTAGCCTGTGTCTCACTATCAAAGCTAAGCATCAAAATATCAAGGTCAGGCGTTGTGATTGGCTTATTCGATGACTTGGACCAATCACAGCAATTGGCCGTGACATTTTGATGGAGAATTTTGATGGTGTGACACAGGCTGATCGCTCGCTCCGTTTTCCTTTTTCTCATTTGTCCAGCGCTTTGTTTATCAATTTCAATAATCAGCTCCCAGTTGGCATATTGTCACTTTCCAGCCAAAGTATCACAAGCTCCATGTAACGTTTAAATATTTCCGCCGCCCTTCTATTTTTTACAGAAAAGTCGTTGGTTGAATCTGTTTGAAAATTTTATTGAATTTTATCGGCAGCACAAAGAAAATTCAGTGAAAATTTTTGGACAGCTTCGTTGAACAATTTCTCCCTAAAAAAATAAAATAGCGGCGGAAATTTTTTAACCTCGCATGCCGCTTGTGATACTTTGGCCGGAAGGTGAGGATGTAAAAAATTTCAAGAGCCAGGCTACTGGCTGCTGAATTTCGAACATTTATAAATACAAATTTAATTCAATTTCAACTTTCCAGACGCATCACAGACATCCATCAAGTACGAATAGTTGGACGTATTTCTATCAAACGGAACTATGTGCATTATGACGTCAGCCCTGTTATGCACATCTTCCTATGGGTCTCAGGGTTCATGTCTTAATGCACATAGTTCCGTTTGATAAAAATACGTCCAGTTGTATCTCTGCGCCGCCAACGCGCGTCCTTCTATTAGCTCTATTTCCATGCTGTGTTTGTTTCCAATCTTTTTATTCGTAGTGGTGCTTCGATGGCTATATGTGAGCAACACAGTCGAAGATAAGGGAGACATGATCGGGCTTGGTTTTTTAAACTTTCCTACCTTATCCGAGTGACAACTGGACGTATTTCTATCAAACAGAACTATGTGGAGGTGAGAAATATGGGGTGTGCTCGTTAGTTCTCTGGTCGTAAGAATGAATGAGAATAATAAAGCGCCAGTGACGTCAACGGAAATGGATTCGGCTCCTCTATCGCGGCTCCTCGATCGCGGCTCCTCGTAGTGCGCTTTACCTAACTCATGAGCCCTGTCCACAACGCTCTTGCGTCATGCCCGCGGCTCACGAATCCCGCATTCAGTTGGCACATAGTTCTGTTTGCTCAGTTTAAAATCCTGCTTTTCAAATTCTTCAAAAGGAATCACGCCCACTGACCACATTGTTGCATATGCAGCTTTCTAGAACACATCCCACATTTCTCAGCTGCACATAGTTCTGTTTGATGGAAATACATCCAACTCACGAGGAGCATTTGGCGAAATCCGTGAATTGGCCGTTCAATCCGACAGACAGGGACCGGGGTGAATGGAGGCGGGTAATGAGCCAGGCAGAGGTGATCCGGGGCGAGGCGGGGGTTGGCCGTTGAGAGGGCGGGGTTGCGAGTGGCTGCCGAGACGGAGTCGGAGAACAACACGTTTTAATCAAGGTGTAATCGAACGCGGGATGAGACGCACCGTTTAAGCTCTAATCGCCGCGTCGGGTCGCGCCGGACGCCCAGAGCCGGACGGAAGGAGCAAGGAGGTCGCTCCTCGTTGGGGCCTTTTGTTCTTTGCCTCGCTTCAACGATGACTTCGGAGCTTCCACCTATCATCACTCGTCTCTCATCTGTCCACTTCTCAATTCGCATGCTTCTTCCTCTCTTTCAAATCGAGTCCTTTTATGCGGCAACGATAGCTTTCCACCAATACTCCCGTCCCAAGGATAAACCCCGTATGCACCTTCAGGCCTTGTCAAATTTCCTTTGATAAAACATGAATTTCATGCTAAACTCATGAATATTTTTCTTCCAATTTTCCGGATGATTCTCCTCGCAATTTTATCGGAAAGTCCTGAAAATTGTGAGGGAAAATATTCATAACTTCCATCACAAATAAACACTTTATCGAAGGAAATCTGGCAACTCTCGAATGTTCATACGGCGTTCTTCCTTAGCATGGCAGAATAGAAGGGGACAGGAAGTTTTTAAAGGAAAAGACACAGACAAATTGAACGTATTTCTGCCAAACGGAACTACGTGCATTAAGACGTGACCCCTGAAACCCATGAAAATATGTGCAGAATAGGGCTCACGTCTTAATGCACCGCTTCCGTTTGATAGAATTACGTCCAATTTACTTTGTCATACAAAAAATATCAGAGGAAGAAGCCCCAGCTTGGTAAGTAAAGGCCCAAAGTTTGAAACCAAAGCTGAGCATCAAAGAGAGAGAAAACAAAAATCCTAGCGCCGGGGCCCCCCTGCATAGCCCTCGAAGCACCACTACGAATGAGACGATTGGAAACAAACACAGCATGGAAATAGAGCGAATGGAAGGACGCGCGTTGACGGCGCAGAGATACAACTATTCGTACTTGATGGATGTCCGTGATGCGTCTGCAAAATTGAAGGCGCCATGCCGCGAGGCGTGCGGAACTGGCAATGTTCCGCTTTATGCTGCTGGTGAGGTGACGCTCAGGTTGAGGAGAAAAGTTTAAAAGGAGCTCCGCATACGTCTCTCCTATCTTCGGCTTGTGTCAACTTTCGACTTTTTTTTATAAGTTCTTCAATTTGCAGGCAGACTTTCTTTTTAGAATTTATTAATAAACCTATTTCTAAAGCTCGAATGTTCCGGCCCCCTAAAACCCGTGGGGCACCTGTTTTACTGAGCGTCCGGACAGTTTGATCCCGATCGGGCATCTAACAGGTAGTTATAATTTTATTATTACACAAGGCATAAATCAGCTAATTACTCATTAAACACCAATAAATAAAGTAAACATTTCTGGTGTTAAATGAATAATATTAATTGCTTTGTGATTTATTGTAATGATAAAATTGTGATTAATAAACACAACTAACTAAGAATCAGACAGAGCTTAGAGATGAGGCAGAGGATTTGTACGCTGCAGATATTAGGACCCTTAATGACGACATTATTCATCTATTCGATCCATCGCAAATCTAGCGCAAGAATGATGTAGCCGCTAAATCAGTATTATGACTCGCGCTAGCCAAATTAAAAATATTCGCGTGAAAGTGTTGCCGCGCATCCACTCTGATCAAAAATCAAAGATCATGCTAATCACGCTGATCAAAGATTATAGCAATCGTCACGAACCGTGCAATCTTTGTAACAGTTTGTGGCATTAGGACCTGAAATGTCGTAACACTCTCTGTAAAGAGGCCATAGTTTTAAAATAGCCGAAGAAAGCTTGTTCAACTGACCTTTTTGATTAATTTTTGTTTTGGTTGTGTCATTATTTCGATACCATTGGTTTTATTGAATTGCAAATAATGATTCCATTTTCATAACTGTGTCCGACGATGAGCTCAAGACCCGTTTCTTTTCTGCTGCCAAAAATGATAAATCAAGAAAATATATTTACGCGTATAAAGTGAAAATGGTAGTCTTACTTACACCGAATCTCGTAAAGGCGCAAGACTTGAATCCAACTTGACGAGCGGCTTCTTCCCCTCAACTGAACCCTGTCCAAGCGGAAAGCTTTAACATTTTTCCTGCAAAATTCGTAAGTTTTAATTAATTTTTCAGTTTTCAGTGGATTTCGAATTCAAAGCGCATCCTCGTCGGAGCTGTAATCTGGAATCTCAGATAGCGATTCCCTTGATGACATGCTCGAGCACAGTTCTTTCCCGCCTTTGGAGATTCGGGGCCGGCACAAACGGGCGTATTTATGCTGAAACGACCTATGTTGCACTCAAATCCTATGCTCATAGCTCCTTTCAGTAGAAATACATCCAAACGTTCAATTAAACCCTCGTTTTCAGGCCGTTATTTAGGGACTGAAATCCGATTAGTGCTCTCGGCTCATTTACAAGGGCCATAAATCCAACCTTTGCTTTCCCGCTCGAGACTTGCCCCTCCCATGACGATTTGTTTACAACAGATACAATTAACTCCCTCCCCCACCTCCTACCCCTCGACCCACCCCCAGGTTGAACCCGCTTATTGCGGTGCATGCTCAACATGCCGCCTTTTCTTACATGATACGCTTTCGCCCCATGCATTATTCATGCTGCCAAACGCACTGCGTATACACTATCCGCTCCTATGTATCGTTAGGGATCGCTGTGTTTCGTAATGTTTTATTCGGCCAACTTATGGAAGAACACCGTATGAGCCCTCGGATTATGGCAAATGTCATTTGAAAAATAAGAATTTTTAAGGAGATCTGTGGATATTTTTCTCCCAAGTTTTACAGAATTCATTCCGCGATTAGATCTTAACGATCGGAAAATGTTAAGAGGAAATAGCCGTGACTCTCCTTAGAGATGATCATTTTATTGAAGAAATTTGGCAACTTTCGAAAGTTCATACGGCGTTTCCCCTTATCACGGTAGTATTTTGGAGCGTTTCCGTTTTCCGCCATGAAATTGGGAACTTGGCCCTGTGGAGCATTTGTAAAATCTGATGAAAGTTCAAAACGAGAGAGAAACTATGATACAGCGGAATTTCAGGGTAAAATATTTGGCATTTTTCGGTAATCAGTGAGCTTTAGAGGGGAAATTTTTTATGAAACTCACTGATGACAATTTTCAGATAAGAGCTTGCCCTCTTCACCAAAATAGAATACCACAAGATTCGAGATTTTTTTTTTCATTTTCCAGGATAACTTTGAAAACTTGGCCCCGTGGAACTTCTGCCAAAGTCCGATGGAAGTTCAGAAATGTTCCTCATCTCCAAGAGCTTTCTGAATTTTCGGTATCTCATTTCTCTGAAACATTGCTAGAACTTTGCAGATTTTTGAGAAGTCAATCTTCCTTTTAAGTGCCGGAAATGTTTTCGACAACTCATTGAAAGCTGAAATTTTTAACTCCTCCGTAACGTTGTATGACGTTCGTATAATGTGCGGAGAGTATTCCCAATAAAAACTAAAATTGTATTAAAACTATTTCTAAAGATTTTACTTACAGCATTCTATAACCTATTTTAACAAAATTTGTAGAGCGCCTATGTTTTACTCTACAAACATTGTCTAAGCCTTGTCTGAATATTAATTACCAAAGAGATAGGGAATTATTTTCAGTTTTTGTTAAAAGAAAATGTTCCGGTTGTTTCAAAATATTTTAACCATAATTCAAGAAGAATCTTATAGTGAGAACATTACATGAATATTTTGAAAGTTACTTCCTTCTTAAGTTTGAAATTTTCGGCTGGAAATCTGTCTGAAGATTTTTAAAATGTTTCCTCAACACAATTCTGTGTTAAATATCGCCATTATTTTGGATATATTATAGATTTCTTTTGTCCAGGGGTATATGGGAAATATAAGTTGAAGACTTTCAATCTGGTAGTGCTCCCATTTCCCGGAATTAATTCCAAATCTTAGAAATTTTGTAATTTCTCGGAAACTTACACGGAATATACTCGAAATTCCCAATATTTCCAGCCATCTTCGGTATTTTATGGTTTTTCGTCAGTTTAACCGATTATTTGATCAAATTTGATGACTTTTTTGTCAAATATTGACGATCTTTGAATCTAAATCCGAGCATATTTTGAAATATTTCCCTGGAACTTTTAAAAAAAATCGGAATTTTTCTCGAGACTTTAGGAAATTTGAATAAATTTCGGGAGCCGCGGAATCATTAATAAAGTAGAATGGCAGCACCGCAATCTGAGGCTCACCGTGTTTTATCTCAGAAAATTTCCTTTCACATCTTAGAGCACTAAATTTTTAAGTCGTGTGACTTTCCAGCACTTAAATTTTATATAAAGTGTCTTCGGTGCGTTTAATTTATTAAATATTTAAGTGGTGAGTAAGTACAGCAGTTGAATATTAAATGAACTGGAAGCTCTTTAAGAAACCTCTCCAAGAACTTTCTGAATTAAATGAAATGCCTGTGGGCAGTAGGCCATGTTGCAAGCTTTTGACCGGAAATGAACTTTTTTTTAAAAACTAGGGCATAGCATCTGAGATAAGATAAGCCATCTGATAACCAAACGCGAGACACCTTACCTTCTGGCAACAAGAGGTTGTGAGGAAATCTTTAAAGGAAAACACTTATCTTCGTGGGTGGAGGCAAGTTTTTTAGAGGAGCAACTTTTGAAGAGTTAGGTCAAGGTATCCGAATTGCGTCATTTCCCGCACGAAAAAACGCAACTCCGTTCCAAGATTGCTAAATTGATTGAAACATGAGAGAAATCTAGAAGAATGTACCTCAGCTATTTTGTCAAAAAAAAAATTCTGATTTTTCCATGAGATCGGAAGAAAAATTAGAAAATTTTCTATTAAAAGTGCATAATATTCTCATGGTTAAAATGAAATTTTCTGGGGGAAATTTTGTGACATTGAAATGTAGTTACGTTTTCTCGCGAGGTAAACGACAATGCGTGACCGCTCAGCGGATTCAAGAGCGTATAGTTTATGGCGGCAAGATTAAAGGCGCATCTTGCTGTACTGTATAAGAAGTAAGATTGTACAAAAGATCTTAAGATAGTTTTAAGCAACTTCAAATCTGAGACACGAAGGAATACGCAGCAAATCGAAAGCTGGAGGGATTTCGGGATTCTCGATTCTCGGGAGCAGTACTTTTAAAGTTATTTCGAAGTATTTGTATTTTCCGATCTCATTAAGAACGTTGCACTGATTCCAAATTTCAACTGAAAACAAGGCGATTTTCTTCATCATCGTTAATGCGACCCGAAGCTCCAACCAATTGCCTCTTTCAGTGACATGTATGTGATGCAATTATTTTAACTCAACGGATGCCTATCAAAAAATTGAAGGCGCTTTGCATTCATCGTTCTCATGCGGACAAACGTGTTGCGCTACATCCCGATCCAGGGCCTTAATTTAGTTGGCTTTTCCTAGGATTGTCGAGCACATTCATACTCCAAACTCTGAATAGAAGAACTACGATTTTCCCGGCGATACAACCATAATTGTCACATGTTTCGCTTCCATTAAGTTGAAAATCTAAAATTTTACATATGCACTCTCTCTTCACGAACGCCGAGCAGAACATTGTGTATGAAATTATGACCAAACAGCTTGTCTGGTATGGTCATGTTCAACGAATGCCGGATGACGGATTACCTAAGAAGTTACTAGAATGGGTTCCTCCTGGGAGGAGACGGAGGGAACGTTCAGCAAAATTGTGGATAGGTAGCATTCAAGTTAAAATTACAAGATGCCATTTATCAGATGACCTCTGGGTCGATGGACAAGAGTGGTGATTAGGTGTCATAGAGCGCCCGGGCGCGTTGTAAAAGCGACTCGAATGTAAGTACTCTCTCTTCATATTTTCTACAGAGACATTAATAGAATAAGATGCTGAATGTCTGTAGTTATATTAACTAACTTTCTTACTAACTTAATTCTTAAATATAACCGCCCACGGAAAATGGGCCCTGGTCCAAGGAGAAAATTTACCGATTTTCTTCAGGTTGAATCGAAAAAAAATTCTTAAAGATGTATGTACAAATCGCTGTTGCGGCGCGCTAGAGCGCTCTGCGACGCCTACCCGCCACAAGAGTCTGTCTGGAAAGCTTGCATCATGTCGATGGCTAAAGTGGGAAACCACGTATCTCCTATTGCAACGTTGAAGTTTTCACGTCGTACTTTATTTTTTCTTCGGCAACCCAGTCAACGTATCTCCTCGATGTTTCTTCTCCACTGGCAGAATATTCTATATAAATTTCAAACTAAAAATTATCTCAATGTTTCTCATGGAAGAAGTGAGGTAGAAGCGGAAAACCCAGAGCATCGCAACGGAGCTACGTAGTTTTGGACTTTGGCCATGCTGCCGTATTAAGGAAGAACGCCGTATGAACTTTTGAGAGTTGTCAAGTTTCCTCCGATAAAATGTTTATGTTTTCGGAAAATTATCAATATTTTTCCTCGAAATTTTCGGACATTTTAGATCAAAATACAAACAGAATTATCTGAGAAAAGTTTGTACAAATTTTCCTGGAAATTCATGTTTTGTCGAAGGAAATTTGGCAACGCTTGAAGGCTCATACGGCGTTTTTCCTTAGCACGGGAGCATGGGTATTGTATTATTTTTTCAATGACAAGCCTGGTGGCGATCTGACAAGAGCGTAAAGGCTTCTCACTCGGCGTGAAGTTGAAAAGTATCGGTCAAAAGTTAGCGTGGGGGGGCGAGGGCGGCTGGGGGCGGGGAAGGCGGGGAAGGAGCCCCCGCTCATTAATAAGAAAACACCCGGGGAAACTTGTTCATCAAACAAGTCGGAGTCGGAGGCGTTTGAAAAAGTGGCTCTTAAAACAATTTCGGTGAGCGGGGCCCCGGCCCGGTTTGGAAGTCATTTAAGCGTTTGATATATGAGAGCGTCCCCGATGACAGGGCGATTTTTCTCGTCCGAGCACCGCACCGCGACGCCCTACACAATTTAGTCGCGAGTAACACGTCCCGAATAAAACGCCGCCGCCGCCGAGAACCGCTTACCCCTGCCTCGCCGTCCTCCACGCTTTGTATACGTGTAACAGCTGGTAGTTGCTGTACTAGGGAAAAACGCCCTTTGAAAATGGGCCTCTTGCAAACTTTTCTTAGAGCAAAAAAAAAGAGTTATTCCTTATTGATAATGTCTCAAAAATTACGATAAGCGCATCGGTAAACTCTGAAATGCACTCCTAACTTCACAATCTGCGTAAACAATTTGCGTTTTTTAAAGCTTTCCGCTTCAAAAAGGATACTAAGGCACAGATGAGTATATCGTTTTAGGAGTCGTTCCATTCAATCCCTGCTCGACATGGCCGACGCTTTCGCGCGCACGTTGCATGAGGAGAGCACCAGGTAAAAAAAAAGTGCATTTTAAAGGACTGTACATTTTGAAAAATGCCTTTAATTCCTTAAAAGTGGGCATCAAGCACATCACCTGGGTCATTAATTTTTCTTAAACAGCTCAAAAGGGTCACTTAACCTCATATTTTTTAGTTGAGGTTCAAGAAGAGTAGATTTTGCAATGATATACTGCGTATTTTGGGGAGTCAAAATTCCAAGGGAAACTTGCTTTAAAAGAGTCCAAAAACTTCGCGAGATTTCAAACGCCCCCAAATGGCGGGCAAATGATGACGTTAAAGTACCGCAATTGTCAAATTTCTATATGTCTCCTCATTCTCTAGCGATACTGACCAAAGTAAAACGCACTTTAATATGAAATTTTGGTTTATTTTTTACTAATAACAAGAAAGATTTGCTTCTATTTTATTCTGGTGATTGTTATGACCATTCAATTGTTTTCAAGTCCGAAGAGTACGAAAAGTAGAAAAACAAATGACTGAAGTCGCAGAACCCGACCCCGTGCTTGCTTTTGATCGGTACCAGATGATATTATCCGGTCTGACGCGGCGGAAAAGTTTCGGATTTTGAACTGCGTGTTTTTCGGTTTCTGATAATTCACTTGCTCACGTTTTCATTGCACGCAGTCTGTTCTACGCGTCATTTACCGTAAGAAAAGTGTACATGCAAGTTAAAATTCACTGAGGGTTTATTGCCTCATTGCTCTTGAAACGTCTCAATGTTCACAGTTCTTCTGATTGTTTACCTGTTTCAGATATCCCTGAAAAAAATGCCACTCTAGGCCTTACTCTATCACCCCCCTCCCTCCATCCCTCCCTCCCATTCCTCCGCGGGTTTTGATTAAGATTTTCCTATGTATGATGTCCTCTTCGGATTTCAATTCAAGACAGCAGGAAAGCGCGTTATGCCGATATAATTATTGTTACGTCGATCAGAATTCCATCACCATGAAATCTGTTTGTCTCAAGAAGAAAAATAACAACATCAACAGGACGTTCCTATAAGTTCTCTAGGCAATCGATCTTCATGTGTTTGATGGATCGAATATCGAACGATATGCAGCCGAAAGAGTCGTCTCCAGAGATGCTAAGTCGATACCCGACAACGTAAATTTGACAACTGTGGATTATTACGCGGCAAATGGTGTAGTCAGCTGTAGATAAATGGCGTTGAATAACCATCACGCAGGAGGCGAATGCCATTGGCGGTTTTACCATCCGAGCGCCGACAGGTTTTAAACTCCACATGTTCCCAACAACCCTTGATATTTCTCGAAAAAATAAGGCCAAAAAGAAACAAGTTATGGTTTTTGCAATCGCTAGCGATAGCAATATTCGTCATGGGAACTTTTGCTTCTGGGATATGAAAATTTTAAGGTACAGTTCGTTTGTAGTATCTTCAGAATTGAAGGGGCTATGTAATTTTGTGTCGACATCTCTTTTTTAACATTTTTAATTGTTTTTCTTTGCATACAAGAAAGCTGTTATTTACCAATTATTTATTTTCGTTGGATTATGTATGCATGGTTTTTGGAAGTTAACGCATTTAACTTTCAGTTTCGTTTTTTCGGCGTAAAGTATGATATTTTTACTCTACGCATATGCCCGAATACGCATCATTACGACGGTGAAACTACCAAACCACGTATCTCGTTTGCGGTGTTTAAAAATCTCCGCTCACATTTTATTTTTTTGAAGTAGACCAAATCAATATCATTCCTTGAAATTTTCACAGAATTTTCTCCGCACGAAGAGGAAAAATCACGGAAATTTTCAAGACTGGACGTTAAGTAGCTTTTCATTTAAAAAATAAAGTATGACAGAAAGTCTGCGACGTCGCAAACCGAGATACGTGGTTTGGTAGTTTCACCGTCGATAAGTGACCTATGTGCTTCCTAAGTTGCCATTTTTTTCATTCAAATAGATGTAACCGAAATGTTAGATGTGTACTACCTATACTACTTTCATGTCATTGCTTTATTTATTTATTTACTTTTTGCGTAGGTATAAATTGTTATTTTTTGCTGAATTTTGGAGAAAATATTGCTTTAAGAACGTGGAATGTAAATTAATTTTATTGAAAAAAGAAAATACCATCATTAATTTGGGCGAACAGAGAAAATATACATCAATATTTGGGTCAACATCTCCCTGATTATATAAAGGATGAATATATTAGTATTTCTGTATCAAAAAACTTAGCTTTTGTCTTCAGAGATACGATGATTCTAGTCCCAGTCAATTTGTTTTATTGAAAAAACAGAAAAACAAAAAATAAAAAAAAAAAAAAAAACAACTGAAATGTTAGACATACTATTTTCATGTCTTTCTATTTGTATCAATAAGTACTTTTTGCTTAACTTACGAACGTTGAATGCAAATTAACTTTATTGAAAAAAGAAAATAACGTCATTAATTTGGGGGAACATGTGGCTGATTATATGAAGGAGGTATATTCCAGTATTTTTGTTTAACATATTAACTCACGAGAAAATGTTCGTACATTTATCATCTACTATTAATTATTCTTTGATGATTAGTCTAAAACATTCAATACAACCATTAAAAAGAAATTCCCATCGTCGGGTATCGAACTTCCGATCGCCGGGTGCCCGCATCTAATAAAAAATACGAGGCGGGTTAGTCAACTAGGCTATGACGGATCCACGACGTGAGTGGGAGTAAAAATATCATTTAAAGACTCGGGCAATGGGCGGGACTTATCACCAGAGACCTTGACGCTTTGAACGTTGCTTTTGGGATATGAGCCATGGTTCGCACTGTTTTAATGTGTCTCGAGGTTCATCCCAGCGTGCATTCCGATCGCGGCAGTTGAGCTAAGGCAATATTTGCGTATCCATGAATTAAATCAATCAATCAAGCTCTGATTTTGACTTCTTTGTCCGTAACGAGTCCTCCAGAACAATTTTCCACCTTGTACGATAGTTATTATTTCTTTACTTCTATTTTTCAAATTTGAGGTGGGATAATGGCGGCTTCTCAAGAACACCGAGGTAGGCGATCTTTTGCACCAACGAACAGAAAACTGATGGCGAAAAATAACCAATCAGAACCTCCCAAAAAAAAGAATTTGCCTAAAAACGGAACTTCGTGGTTCTGCGCAGATTTACCAGTCAGACACGACATCTCAAGTTGGAAAAAAACTCGCTGAAAGCGAATTTTAGCAATCAACACAACTTGACGTAGAGACATGATTGGCTAAAAAATACAACGGTTTTTGATACATCGGAAAATCAACCAAAAATCGGAGACTGGGCGAAACGCTCAAGGTCGCAGAGGTATAGGGAATCCCATAGCGAAAGCAACGGAACGATTCTAATATCATGGGGAACTCCGTTCCCATGACAACACAGAGCTCGGTAGACTTGGCTGAATTATTCCAAGACACCTATTCTCATCGAGCTGCCTACCAACAAAAGGGAAGAAAACCAGGATTTTTGGGAAATGAGGACCCTGCTCATAAGCCACTTGACACAGTATAATTACCAGAATCAATGTTGAAATCAACGCTTCTTCAATTATTATTCATGCTGTTACTTCATTTCATCCGTTTCCGAATCAACTCAGAGCAACGATCCATTGACAAATACTCCATGAATAGAAAGGTTATCTGACCAAATTCCATTTCCTTCTTATTTTTTTTAATTTTATAATGTAAATGCTCAAACAGATATTCCGTAATTAATTTTAGTGAAGAGATGAGTTGGGGATCAAAATTATTTCTCTGAGAATTGGTGTGAAAATCTGCTGTCTACGTTTGATGATTAGATATATTTTTTACAAAAATTGTGAGAAATGGGCATTCCGACTTATCAATTCAAAGATTATTAGGTATTGTGAGGAGCTTTCTTGTGGCAAAACAAATAAGTAATAAACCAAACTAAATATACTGAACATAGTTTAAACAAAACAAGTTAGGGTCCACAAAAAAGTCCATAAATGTGGTATTTTCATGACTGTGAGAAAAACACGTTCGAAGTTCATGATTGCATGGAAAAAGAATTTGATTTCCCATTTTAGCTGAACGAAAGGGGGCGCTAAAATGTTTTGATGTGTTGCATAAAGGTATGATAAGGCATTTGGAGATGGTTTAAAAAATGTTCAAAAATACAAACATCATCAATTATTAATCTATCTACTATCGCATCGTCCTAGAAAGTGCTATAAAACCACCTTAAACCTCATCAACCTCAGCTCTAAGAACGACCAAAAGATTTTTTCCCTTGAATTAAATTTGATCTTCGTTTCATATGCTTCAATTGTGCTTTAAGGGTCTTCATAATTGGCTGCCTGTGACTATAGGTTCGAAACAAGTTTCCATCGCAGGAAGATTCGTTGCAATTAAAACTTATTCGCCGCTTAACTTTTGGATTCGCAGCTTCATATCTTCACCGGGGAATCGGAATAAAAAGTTTCCCGTCTCCAGTAGCGAGGCGTCAATGATCGATTTTCGATATTTCCTCATTTGAAGCTGTGGTGAAGAATCGATTATTAAGGTGTTGGTCGCGAAAACCCTCTTCATCGAACCTTTTCATAGGTTTAGATTGCAGATTAATCGATATATCGCAAGACACGCCAAGGAGAAGATGACAACTTTTTAAGGAGCCGCTTTTGCACCTCGTCGAAGCGCGGCGGGAAGTTTCCCGAGAACCCGAAGTTTCCGGCCCCGAGATATGATAAATGTCACATTGCGCGAGTGGTGACATTTTTTCGGGGCCGCTCGTTCCTCATGTCTCTCCATATGCCGCTCCGTCTTTCCCGGCTTTTTTCCCTTCAAAAGTTAACATCATTTTCGTCCTCTATTCACTCGTTACAAAAACCAATTTATTCCCCGACGCACGAATCAAATTTGGTGAGAGACAGTCGACTTGCATACCCGCATGAAGATGGAAATCCGTTTTTATACGAAACTTAAACTTCTGGCTCTAGTTATTGAGAGACACTTTGGAAGAAAAAACCAGAGAACACTGGTAAACACAATTTTTTCAAAAAAAAAAAAGTGTTGTAAAGACTTTTGATTTTTTGAAAAGTCTATCCACTTAATCATTGCTGACTAAAATTCTACACAATATTCAACATGGCTGACGCTTCAGCATGCAAATTGTGAAAGAGCACCATGGTATTAATCAACGCAAAGAAACCACGAACATGACGGTTGATGAAATCCCTTCTGGTCACGTGTGTTTTGGCGGGTTGGTGTCGGCCATGTTGAGTACTGTGTAGAATCGTAATGTGCAAGGGTTGAGTGGAACGAATCCTCTTACAAAATATCCTTCTGTTCCGTAATAGCATTTTTGAAGTTAATAGCTTTGAAAAACGCACATTTCTCACGCAGATTGTGAGGTTGCTAATGTATTTCAGACATCCCTGATGCGCTCAGCGTGATTTTTGGGTCATTTTTTTCCAAGAATCAACTCTCGTATTTGCTCCAGCTGAAGTTTGCAACAGGCCCATTTCTAGTCCCAGCACTGAAGTTTCCCGGATTTTATCTACCGGCGTGTTCATACTTACAAGTAAAATTGTGTTGATAAAGACCATTGTGCCTCCTCACGATTTGCGCGCGGGAGTGTCAGGCATGTAGAATATTGTGTGGCATCCAACTGCGCAAGCGTTGGATGGTACGACTCCTCATACGAAATGTTCACCTGGGCCACAGTATCAATTGTAAAGTTAGGAGCGTACTTTAGACATTCCCGACGCGCTCATCTTGATTTTTGTGCCATTATCAATACGAATTGGATATATCGCGTCAAGCAGAAAAGAACCAAACCACATCAGCTATTACCAAATTTAACTGAGCAATTTGGTGTTTTACATGAAGACGGTTGTGCGAATTTTTGTGCAAATTTCAGTGAATTTTCTGCATAGTACGAAACAAATTCCTTAAAATTTTCCGAGGAATCCGCACAGACGTTCTCTTGTAAAAAATCATATCGCCCAGTTACATTTTGCAATAGCCGATGTGCTTTGGTTCCTTCATGCCGAACGCGGTCCGATTATCTCCTGTTCCTGCCCTATCTGAAGTTTGCAAGAGGCCCATTCCTATTTTCACACGTGAAATTTCCGAAAGGTACATTCGATGAACATTCGAGAGTTGCCGAATTTCCTTCGAGAAAATGTTCATTTTTTAAGAAAGTTATGAATATCTTTCCTTTACATTTTCAGAATCTTTAGGTAAAATTGCGAACTAATTTACCTGAAAAATTGGGAAGAAAATGTTCATAAATGTACCAGGAAATTCGCGTTTTATCACTGAAAATTTGGCAACGCCTGAGGGTTCATACGGCGTTCTTCCTTAACACGGTAGCACAGCCCACGCCCACAGCGCGTGTCAAGAGTGCGAGACTATGGGAAACATCCCCGAGCGACACGATTGCCAGACTTTGGAGTGTAATGTGGATATATTACATGGGCTCCAGAGGGTGTCCGATTTTTGAGGAGAGTCTGGCAACTTGGATCTGGCGGTGGGCCGTGTCCTGCCATGTGCCATGTGTTCCCGCGGCCGCGGCCGAGGCATGGGCATGGGCGTCACGTGCCGCCGGGATAAACCGCACGCTCCACCCGCAAACTCCCGGCCCGGCCGAGATTTGAGCCCCCCTAACCCCCTCCCCCCGTCCTGACGGCGCACGGAATTGATTGAGCACGTGTCTTCATTTCTGACTTGGTTGAGCAGAATCCGCTTGCCACAGCTGTTCGAGCGCTAACGCAGATTGAAAACATTACGGCCAGTTTGCCGATTCTACACTGTTTTTTTTTTTTTTTTTTTTATTTTTATTTAACAATGTAATTTCAGGGTGTCTACAAGCCCAGAAATAGTACTGATTTGTTGAGGGTGGTCCGGGAGTGCTGAAAAAGTGCTGAAATTCCGCAAAAAGGTCCGGAGTTTTTTTTTTTCATTTTTATTGCAATTCGAGCGACTAATTTTTGAAATTTTTCTAATTTCGTTGACTGGAGGTACTAAAAAAGTACTGAATATTTATGTTGAGGAGGTACTGAATTTATTGGGAATGTACTGAATAAGTACTTTAAAAGCACTGATTTTTGGCTAGCCTGTTTTAGTAGACACCCTGAACAATGTAATGGAGAATTTGCATGCGAATTTTGTATTGCTTCATCTGAAAGTGCTCAAAGAGATGATTTCGCAGTATTTTTTATGGTTTTTCTCTGATATGGGAATAGAGTAAAAATAGATTTAAAGAAGAGAAAATGCACCACCTAGTGACGTCATCTGACGGCATTTCCCATTTAAACACACGTATTTTAGCAGATTAGATCATTTTGTCATATTTTCTCCGATAATTGTTCAATTCATGAGCCAAGGGGATCTTCGTGTTCAACAAAAAAACGTTGCTCTTGTTAACCCCGGGACCATCCATACGGACACCACATCAGGGGAAATTCCTTCTCTATTGGAAATGCCGTCGTGCTAAGACAAAACACCACGAAAGCCTTCAGGCGTCACCAAATTTCCTTCGTTACAATGTAAATTTTCAAGGAGATTTGGGAATATTCACCCTCCAGTTTATCAAATAATGTAATGCGCGATCAGATCTAAGTTATCTCTGAAAATTTCAAAAGAAAATATTCGTGGCTCTGGTTATAACATAAAAATCATTTCATTGGAGGAAATTTGGCAACTCTCGAAAGTGCGCACGTCGTTTTTTCTAAGCGTTGCAGTGTAGTCGAGGCTAGAGTCTAGCTCTGATTCGAGGTGGATTGGTTCTTCCTTGTGACACGATTATTCTAACACCACGGATGTCCCTGAAGTATTTCGACTGTTTGAAGGCGTTTCAAACGATCCGATATGGAGCTACTCCGCTCCGATTTACGAGCGTGAGAAAGGAAGAAACTGTGAGATAAGGAGAAGCCTTGTATTGAAAAAATGTCTCATTGAGTTTGGTGGGAGGCCACAGAGCGCGATCAGATCTAAATCATCTGAAAAATCCAACGGAAAATATGCGAAAAACTCCTCAAAAATAAAAATTTAATCGGGGGAAATTTGGTACCTCTCGCCTCTCGGGGGAAATTTGGTTTGCACGACGTTTTTATTTAGCATAGAAGAATTGACAGTTGGCCTGAGTTAAATTCAGTACTTTAAACAGGGGAATCGAGTAGTTATTTGGCTCTTTAGGTTAGGGTTGCTTTGGAACAACACAGTTAAAAACAGCGTATGTATCTTTAGTCTCTCTATATACATAAGTATTTTTACAAATGAGCCAGAAATTTTGGTTCTTCATTGCAAAATGCAGGCCAGTTATTGATTAGAAACTAAGTACACTGGGCAGTATCAACATATCAGCTTGCCCATGTCGAGGTCTGTACTAACCGAGAGTAAATTGCTTCTTAACATGAAAAGAAAATAAATCCATATCTTGATTGCGAGGATAGAAACTCTTGAAAAATCCAATTAAGCATTTTAGGTCACATCCACCATCTTGGATGAACAAAGTTTGAAAATGCGACTCAAATTCGAGGTTTTCCTCGAAAAGTATCCCCTTATGCCGAGTTTAAAGAAAATAGATCGAACAGTGGTCAAGATACCATTTTAGGCCTAATCCACCATATGAGATTTTCGAATTTAAAAAAGATGACGAATAATTTTAGTTAAAATAAAAAAATACACGATACCAGATTTCACAAAAATCCATTGAACATTCAGAAACCGAGATAGCATTTTAGGCCACTTCAGACATCTTGGATTTTCCTCCTCTATCAATCCTGAAGTTGTCGATAAACAATTCGAGAAATATCTCCGACATGTGGCTTGGTTACCCGAGCTGGCACCGATGCCTAATGAAAGGGTGCAAAAAGTATAAATCGCCATTTTTAAGATCTTATTTTGATATGTGAAGATGGCAGTGGTTGTAATGTCACGATTTCATGGTTGTTCTTTCTGCTCGTCCGTTTAAGTCTCCCGCGAATATACTAAAAATTAGTCACATAACATACTAAAATTTTAATTAATTCACATCTTGAAACCTATTCATATATTTTACATATTTCATATTTACATTTTCAGGATGCCCGTGGATCAGTGTAAGATAATCTCTGGTCGGGAGCCTCAAATTTTTCGAAAACCTCCATTGGGGGGAGGGGGAGGAGGAGGTAGGGCTGTGAACCCAAACTTTCTTCTTAATCTGCCGTAACATACATGATTTACGATACCCAGTCATGACAATATAGCACACCATAAGGCACCTAAAAAATAAATATTGATCGGTTTGACTAAGCCTCTTACTGATTTTGGCGTTACATGAAACATAAAAACACTAAATACATAAAAGTTAATTGAATCAACTGTCTTTGTAACGCAGCCAATCCAACATTTCTTTTCGGAAATTGCTAGGCCTAAGGTGCACTGGAACATTTGAGTTCCCCGTTTAAAAATACTCCAAAATTCACCAAAATCGATCGGACAGAGGCCGAGATTTTCAAATTTTAAAAATTTGACCGAAAATTCAAAGATTTTAAGTTTTGAGCCAAATCTTCTGCTTTCGAATACGAAAAATCATGGAAAATTTCAGTTTCATGTTGACCCGCTTCTCGAAATAAAAATAAAATTTCTGAGGAAGTCTGCAACGTCGCAAATGGAGAAACGTCGTCTCTCATTTTGCCCAAAAATATGTATCTATAAAATTGAAAGCATTATGACTTTCCTCTCTCAACTTATATTCGTCTGTAACGATAAACAATGTGACGCGTTTGCTACGGCGCCTTGATACAACTGTACAATCTCGACGGATGTCCGTATTGCGTTCAAAAAATTGAAGGCGTTTTGACTCCCTGCTCGTACTACCTGTAGTTGATTCGATCGACAGACGCGTTGGTCGGCGGTGACGGGGACTTGATGCAACTATTTAAACTTGATGGATGTCCGTATCGCACCGACTGAAGTGCGAAACCACGTATCTCCATTGCGGTGTTTCAAAATTTCCGTTCTTATTTCATCTCTTCCATGAGAAACAATCCTTTCCTGTCAAAAAATACCCCAAGGTACATAACGGATGCGCGGAAAAATTATGAAACTTCAAAGAACAGGTATTTCTTTCAGGTGAGCCACATTAATAATGATAATTCTTTCTTGTTAAAATCAATTGAGTCTTACATTTATGTCTGTCGCGGGCAACAATGGGCATTGAATCTGTGAGGTAACTTATAGCACATTGGTTAGCAGGTTGACTTGTCTTATTTAGTGGAGCAATTTACCTGAGTTAGGTTCCAACCTAAGAATACAACTATTTCAACTTTGATGTGTTGCACAGTATCAAGCGCAATTGAAGGCATTTTATATTGGTCCGGCCGCAACCTACGGCGAGTAAATCTTGATGTGTTGGCTTTGAGTGCCGTTCCCGCTGCATATGTTGAATCCAAAATGACGAGTAATTTTCATACATCACGAAGAGCATAAAATGGCATTTTTGTTTATAATAAGTATTTGCTTTATCTCATAAAATGTTGAAAGGCTGAATGTTTTATGCCGAAAGGCACCTTGTCCCGGTAACAGGCATGCACGCTCTATTAGTTAACATTATACCTCTGGTGGGTAATTTGCCCAACTATAACTTAAGATTAAACCCATTCTTTTCTAAAACTCTTGTGCGCACTCACTCTCTGTGTGTGCTTGTGTGAGTGTGTAAATGAGCGCGGAAGTTCATGCGCGGCAAGCGGACATTTGATTTAAATGGTCCGGCGGTTTTAGCTTATTTCTTTTTCATACATCGATTGAACCACGTATATTAGACGTATCACAAACGACACGGCGGATGTAGTCTATAAAATACTGATTTTATCTTATTATTAGGAGAAAATTGCAATTACGACGAGAAAAATTGAAACTCGAATATCCATTGACGGTTATAATCGAAATGCGGGAAAAATGCTTGTTTAAAGTGTTTCTAAAATGATCGCAGCACTCTCGAGCTATAAGAAGCCACTATGGCTAAAAAATTGCCTGTACTACAGTAATCCTTCAAAAATTGTCCGTAGTAGTCTCAACTGACTAAAATTGAATTTGAAAAACGCGCAAGTGTTTGTGTTCACTATGTAAGTAAACATATGAATGTCATAGAAGTTGTTAATATATCGTATTACGTATACATTTTTAGCGTACAAATTATCTACAGGTACAGCTGAGGATCGTAAAAAAAAATACATTCGAACATAAAAAGTCGAAAGTCACGAGGTTTTTGAGCCAAAATAGGTGGCAACCTGATAATCCTCCCCGCTTCTTTTCACATTTCAAAGTGGTCCCGCGGTTTTGCAGCGGTACCCTCGACCAATGAGAGGCGCTGCTTCAATGGGCCTGTTGCATGCAAGAGATACAGCCGTGCAAATAGACTTTTTAGAGGTTAAATGACACGAAAATTACGATGGTCACATTAGAAAAGTCTGAAATACACTCCTTACTGCGCATTTTGCGTTGTGAGGAACGCGCTTTTTCAAATTTCCCGCGTCTGGGGGCAGTTTTCTAACGGAAACAATTAACGGCAACTCGCGGCTATTTCCGGTCAACTAAAACTGACAACATAACCTAAAAATCGGAGCTCGTGACATCGTGAAATGAAATGTAGAAGAATTGCGTTGGATATTTAAAAGTTGATCGATTTGGTTACCGCATAAAGCGTATATGGACCACTGTAGGAGATCACGTTGGGTTTGTAAACAAACTGAAGGAATAAATAACAACAACAATAACTACTCGGCATCTTCCGGAAATCACCGAGCCCGCCGTTTGCTCGTTTCCGGTGATTAGAAAACTGCCCCAGGCGCGGGAAATTTGAAAAAGCGCGTTCCTAACAACACAAATTGCGCAGTAAGGAGTGTATTTCAGACTTTTTTAATGTGACCATCGTAATTTTCGTGTCATTTAACCTCTGAAAAGTCTATTCGCGCGGTTGTATCTCTTGCATGCAACAGGCCTATTGAATCGACGTATGCGAAAACGTCCGTTGTCCAATACAGGGTTTCATAATTGCAGTGAGTTTTTTTTTTTTTTTTTTTTTTTTTTTTTTTTTTTTTTCCCCACGACACTGATGAACAGGATCGATCTCGTTTGGAAACATTTAATTACACCTAGGAGATTATTCATAAAATTGTTCTACATTCCTAACGTCTTAAACCATCTTGTGTCGTTGAGTTAAAACCAGATTGTCCACTCAAATTCTGAAACACTGTCTTGGACATCGAACGTTTTCGCATACATCCATTCAATTTTAGCTTTTAGCGCTCCGTCTTTATGTCTTTGTTATTCAATGAACGAAAATGAACCGCGGAAGTATTTTCAAAGCAAGGGGTCATCAGCGTGCAACATCTAAAATATTTCGTTGCCAATTGAACTACAAGTGTTTGTCCTAAACTAACGTGGATTGCAATGAGAAGCTAGTGCGAGTGACAGCAAAGGGTAGGAATGCTCGTGTTATTATGTGTTTCTCGCCTGAATTGAGCTGCTGCGGTCTGGCGAGGCAGTTTATAACGCCAACTATGAACCGGGTACTTCCCATTTATTGCTGCCTGGCAAGCTGTGATGAGAACATAACCGTTTTTGATATTACTGTTTTGTTGCTCAGGTCCTCGAGCTCTATCACTCTGCTTGTTTTTGAGGCGGTCTTTCTTCTCGTTACCTAATTTAGACATTGGATTTAAGATGATTCGACGAACGCTATTTTTTGTGTCAGTGCGTCGTGCGATATATCGCATCGATTCCTTCCATAATTTCAGCCCCCTTGTCATTTTTTTCGAATTTTGAGATCGCACTTCTGTTGCCACGAGACTGAAGAATTCATGTACCTTTGACAAAGAAATTCAACGAAATAAAGGCAGGGTTTTTTTAGAGGAAAAATATCGCATTCAATACTGCTATCGAACCTGCAATCGAATGCGATATTCTTCCTTGGAAAATACCGCGTCTTTATTACGTTGAATTTCATTGTCAAATTTGGTACATGAATTCAGTCTCATGACAACAGAAATGCCATCTCAAAATTCGAAAAAATGATAAGTAGCTGAAATTATGGAACGAATCGATGCGATATATCGCACGTTGCTCTGACACGAAAAATGGCGTCCGCCGAATCACCTCTAAGGGCGCACGATCTGAATTAGTGAATTCAAGTTTTGGTGGGACATTGTTCTCAGAAATGTTTAGAAATTGGAAAAGTTTTTTAAGCGTGGCAGTAGGGCTCGCTTTTGGAAATCACTCGGATGTACCATAGTACAGCGCACCGATCAACCAATGCTATTTAACGAGCGGTCCAATTTTTTTTTTCCGGCAGATCCGTTTTTTCGTGTTTGACTTAACCCTTTGTTGCACGGTGGTATACATGTCATACCACTTCGGTTTTTAATTTTTACAGCGCTGCCAATGTGATGAGCGGACTCAACTACTGAATCATTGGGTCCAATATACCTCTGGTTATCATTGCTAAATGGTATGACCATTCATTTTTACAAAATGACATGGCTACAGCGTATTGTATGTCATGAAAACCCGGTATTTTAGGTTATGTCGGATCCGCATTGTTTTTCTTCGAGTCGTGTGTGAAAAATAGGTGTTATTTTTTAGATAAATGTGATTCTCTAATCTAACTAGCCGTAATTTACTAGGTGCATTGCAGTTTTTACTTGATTTTTCATTTTGGTCGATTTTCTGAGCTGAAATAAAGTGGTATGACAGTTATACCACCGCACACACAGCATTTTGTAGATAACTCAATTTTTTGTGCATTCTCGAGGAAATCTTTCTCCCCGTTTCAAGTTTTGATCCCAATGTCACTCGAGAACCGACATTTCCTTGTCCTAAGCGTATTTCTCGGGTGAAGGGTGAAGCTACTACCTCTCAAATTCAGTCGCCATCTTGGATTTGGGGCACCCTCTTTGACCGGGATTTTTTTATGACTGCATGCTTGAAATGTGCGACTAAAGTGATATAAGAATTGAAATCTAACTTGTCTAATCACAAAAAATCCAAAAAATGCTCCCTCCTACCTTTCAAAATTGGCAGCCATCTTGGATTTAGGGTACCCCCTTTGTAAAGGAGGCCTTTATGACTTCATATATGAAATTCACAACAAAAATCTTATCAGAATTGATATCTGATATTGATATCAGATGCCTGATCACGTAAGAATTTAAAAAATACACCCTCCTGCCTTTCAAATTTGACCGCCATCTTGGCTTTTGGGACACCCTCTTTGACCGGGGGGGGGGGGGTTTGGTTGGTGGGGGTGTGTTATGACTTTATATATAATGTGGGTGACCAAAGTGACATTGGAATTGATACCTAACTTGCCTAATCACTTATAATTTCAAAAAATGCACCCTCCTGCCTTTTAGATTTGGCCGCCATCTTGGATTTAGGGTACCCCTTCGACCAGGAGGCATCTATGACTACATATAAAATTTACGAAAAAAGGTACATCAGAATTGATATTTCAGGTGTCTGATCAAGTAAAAATTTAAAAAATACACCTTGCTGTCTTTCAAATTCGGCCGCCATCTTGGATTTGGGGCACTGTTGTGGATTGGAGGGCTTTTATGACTTCACATTTGAAATCGACGACCAAATTTACATCAGAATTGATACCTCACTTGGCCAATAACGTAAAATTTTTAAAAAAAATGCACCCTTCTGCCTTTCAAATTTAGTCGCCATCTTTGATTTGGGGCTTTTTCGTTGACCGGGGGGCTATTATGACTTCTTATATGAAATTCTGAATCCTTATATGGAATTTTGGACCAAAATTTCATAAGAATTGATATCTCACTTGCCTAATCACGTAAAAATTTACAAAATGCACCCTCCTGCCTTTCAAAGTCAGATATATTGAATTCGGGGCAGTATCTTTGACTGTGGAGGGGGGGGGGGTGGCTGTTCTGACTTCATACATTAAATCTACTACCAAAATGACCCAGAAAATACACACATGCCACTCTTTATTGACCACAAATATTCTTTAGTTTTTTCCTGCCCCCCCCTCCCACAAAAAAATAAGTTTCCCCTGGAACTTCAAATATACACCCCTTTTTCTTTTTCTTCTTTTCCCCCATTCCTTCCACCCTAATTCTGTGTAGTCACAAAGTTTTTGGATTTTGACCTTTTTCATATTCATTTAAAAAAAATTTTGCTTATGTTTGAAATTTCAATTTTGATTTTTTTTTATTTATATTTATTTTCATCTTGACTGCCGTTCTCCACTCGCTGGAACCCCCCCCCCCCTCCTAAACCTGACCCAAAAATGATATATGTGATAATCGATATTACTAAAATTAGAAAGTTGAAATCATACATACATACAAATGTACTCTGTGGACTAAAATCCAATGTGGTCAGCAAAGTGGTATGACAGTTATACCACCGCACAATGACAAACCTGGAACGTCAGTGTGCGGTGGTATGACAGTTCTACCACTTTTCCTACCCCTACAGAATTTTTCAGAAGGGATGAAAAAAAATTTTGAAGCGTTTTTTGTGCTTATCTTTATCATTAAATTTGAACCATAACATTTTTTTTAAAAAAATGAAATTTTTTTTTTCCGTGCAACAAAGGGTTAACCGTTATACTGTCAAACCCTCATGGTCATTCACCGAAAAACCGAATCGACTTTTCAGGGGAAACTCAACATTGATTGAACAACACCGAGATATATCGTCAATTTGGACGGGTACTTTGCAACGCCGCCTCAAGGCGCTATGTCATGATGTTCTCTTTCGTAGGTATGTACTCTGAGTGCTATCTGCAAGCTTTCAACACGTCAGAGGAACTTGGCTCCATGCTGGGTATGTTGAGCAACTTTTAATTGATGCCCTTGTAGGATGCTAAAAGCTCCATTAGAGAAGTTTTAACTTTTTAGGGAGATGATGTGTGCGGTGTGGCAAGGCGATGTTCAGAACAACCGTTGACAACCGGAAATTATTTTACTCAAGTATCGTTACTTTTTTAATGGTCCAGCGCTTTCTTGAGAAACTCAGAGGTGATATCTCAATCCGCGCAATCCGAATATATCCTTCAATCAGTGCCGTGGCGTGAATTGCGATGCATCGATAGCTCTGCCATTTAAACCTATGGTAAAGAATCGATTGTTAAGGTGTTCGCTGCGAACACCCTTTTTATCGATCCTTTTCCATAGGTTTCAAAAGCAGAACAATCTATATATCTGCCTTCCATGCAACAGTGCTGCAAGGAATTCCTCGATCTACTACAATTTTTTAATCATTCTGTAGCGACCGAGCACTGCATACATCAGCTGAAAAGTTGCTGTCTAAATTAACCTAAAGTCTAACCGAGCAATTTCACAATATATTTTACGAACAAAGACTGCTTTATCCGGCTCACTTCCAAAACAACACAAGTGCCATCAGATTCCCTATGCAGGTAGGTGCTTTTGAGGATGAGCCGGAAATAGTGGCTCCTTATTTCTGAATTTTCCCGTACGGGAATCGCAATTCTAAATTTTAGCCAGTCCCAATCACAGGCGGGCTCAGACACTGCGAACAAGGGGAGAAAGAGGGTCAGGAGACTCCTCCCAGAAAATTTCTAAAATTTTAAAGTATCATATATGCAGCTGAGTCAAATTCGTCTCGAATAATTTCCAATTATTGTAACAGCGTTTTTCCCTCTTCTTTTCTCCGTTCCCTCCCTCCTTCTTTCCTTCTTTCTCTCCTTCTGTTGTTCCTCCTCTTATTTTCGGTCGAGGGGGGTGGGGGATGATATGTACGCCCCACAGTGGATCGAGTCAATCAGAGGGGTTGACCATGAAAGTTTCGACTAAACCTGCAAAGTATGATGTTTAATTTGTCACATTTTAAATTTTTAGGGGTCCTTCCAAAAGAAAATTTCACGAAAAAACCAATGGAACCATTTTTGGAAGCTCAAAGTTATGTGTAAACGGAGTTATAAGCGTTTGAAGTTTCCAAATTTTGTCCGACCTCTCCTATTGACTCAATCCACTGTGCGCCCGTGGGATTATCCTATGATGCCAATAGGGTGGCTGCATTTCCCCTTTTCCAATGGCTTTGTCTATCAATTTCAATAGTGAGTCCGCTGGTGATGGTGGCGAACTTGAGCCGATAATTCGGGAAAATGCAAATGAAGGGGGAGTCGCGGGGCGCGGCGGGGCGGGGGGGGGGGGGCGGTGACATGAAATCCTGTTTACGAGCGAGGATTCGGGGTTTGTGAGCTTCCGGCGCGGGATTCGGATGGGCGAATCGGATTTCGGGCGGGCGCTGCATTAGAGTTGCGTCATGCAACAGGACCAGGAAGCCGAGAATTGATGTAGATGCCGATCCCCGCCGATGCTTCGCGCAAGATTCCGTCAAGCAGATTTCCCTCCTCACTATTAACGCGCCCACCAAATCCAGTCATTTATCACTCAGGCCTATCACCTGCGTTGCCAAACCGAGTCTCCGAGGAAAAATTCTCCTTCTACCAGTTGATGACAAACATTCTAGCGTACTCTGTCATGCTAGGGTAAAACGCCTTATGAGCCCTCAGGCGTTGCCAAGTTTACTTTGACAAATCACTAATTTTCAAGAAAATTTAAGAGTATTTTTCTTCCAATTTCTCAGGTAATTTTGCTTGCATCTTGATCTAAAAAGTCTGAAAATTTCAAGGAAAAATATCGAAAACTTTTCTCCAAGGTTAACATTTTATCGGAGAAAATTTGGCAACTCTCGAATACAGCTCTCTGTTCATACGGCGCTCTTCCTTAGCACGGCAGTATAATCGTATGCGTAATGAATATAATCGATTTTAGAATCGTAATTTTAGACTAAAAATAAAGGGCTATGTGGATTGATTGTACAGGATGGAGTCACACCAAAACCCGCAGTTTTGATTAGCAATATTGCAGCAGTGTCGTGAAAATAATCCTTCGTCTCTGATTAAGCCTAGTAAAGGCGGTGAGTTGGACGTTTGACTCAAAGATCTGGAGGAAGCAACAAGTCACAAAACAGATCACCTTTGCCTTTAGGCTTCTTAACCGAGGACACCTGTTGCGGGCCTCGTATGGACCTGTGCTCGAGCATAAATAATGCCGTGTGAAACGATAAATTTTACCGCAGCAAGCCTTACGACCTACCCCAGATCAAAAGCGTTTGACTCTTTATTTTTATACACGTTCGAGATGTGTTTATTTCCTTCTTTTTTTCTTGTGTTTTTTCTGATACAGACCTAATGCATTTGTCGATATCTTCTCCAATGTTTGTAGATAAGTTAGTTCGTACAGCGTCAATTTGATATATTTTGAAGCCTCAAGAATGCCTTCAAAAATGTAAGATGCCTCACGCATATCCCCAGAGTTAGAATATTTGTATCATGCTAAGGAACTTTCAGCCAAAGGCAGGCCCGCCACAAGGGGGGGGGGGATGCTGGGTCCCTGGTACCGGGGCCCGGGCCCCGGAGGGGGCCCGTGTTACCCGTGAAAAACCACTACGAATTCACATGCAACCCTTGTTTCGTAAGAAAAGTGAAAAATTTACCCTAAAAATTTCGCAAAAGGTGAATAGATTTTCAGAAACACACTGGGACACTGTAGGATTCTTCTTAAATTTTAAAAGAAGTATACTTCTTGGAAAATTTCTATCTATTTTCAAGATTTTCAGTACAGAGGGATATTTTGAGTAACTGCGTTTCATTTTCTTCCGTCGTCAGATGCTAAGAGTCTCCAGTCTGGGCATCCTCGACTTCAATGGCTCATGGCCCAACTCCCTTGCCATAGACAAACGAAGGGAGAGTCCAGGGGGGCCTGGCCCTCATAGAACTGAAAATAGTATCATATGCCCCCCCCCCAAAAAAAAAAAAAAAAAAAAAAAAAAAAAAAAAAAAAATTCTAGATACTTTGAATGCAACAATTCGCAAGAATTTTGTGCTGAAAGTATAAAAAAAAAAAAAAAAAAAAAAAAAAAAAAAAAAAAAAAAAATATTCCGCAGAAATTGATGGAAAAATTCTTTATGGAAGCTTCAAAATGCGACCGATTAGTCAAATAAATTCTAAAATTTCTCAAGGGATGCCCCTCGGACCCCCCCCCCCATGCTTGGGGCCCCTATCGTTTTGCATATTTCATATTCTTTTGTTATATTCCGTGCCACTTGTTTATTTTTAATCCTCGTACAAAATCACCCATTTGCTAAATACAATTGTAGCTGGAGCGCACTTCAGCTATGCATTCACCACTGCAAAAATGTCACAGGAAATCGACACGCCTAGCATGCATGGAGGCTATCTCCATTTAAATCTTCCGTCACATTCTTACGGCGCAATGATACAACTATTTGAACTCTCCGGAATGCGTGAGGTATCATGCCGCATTTGAAGGCGTTTTCAAAACAGCCAAGTTCGTTATTGAAATAATCGTTTTGCATAGTTCATATTTTTATTTCAAATGTACATTTCACAATAGTTAACCGTTAATATAACCAAGTGGGTTGTTAAAATAGCATATTTTTATCGTAAAATCTACATTTGAACATGTCAGGCACTTCTTTTAACTACAAAATTGTTAAATCATCAATTTCATTTTTCCGTGCAAGTGGGACTGCATACCGTTATTCACTCCAATGTCTTTTAAATACATGATTTCGCACTATATTAATCATGTTCGGATCTATTGCGACAAAATAACCATTAATTCGTTATGTTTTCATTCTGTTACAGGTACGATCTCGATTTAACCGTGATAAATAGTTTGGCTCGTGGGTAAGTATTTGATTTCATTTTGTATCCTGTTAAGTCCTCATAAATGACACCGCGAAAAGTGAAAATATGTCATAAAGACGTCATAGTGCTATCATTTTATGAGCGATTTTAAACTTGAATTGTATGTCAAGCGCACCACGAGGCGTATCAGTCACATATTCAGTGACGCAATTACGATGGAATCTAACGATTTATCAATTGCCCGACCAAATGATTACTTTAGGGTTCGGCAATGTGATCTAACGGTGACAGCTGTACCATGTACCGTGCTCAGCAGTAGCGTGGCGTGCTTTGCGATATATCAATTAATCGGCCATTTGAATGTATGGAAAAGGATCGAAAAACAGGGTGTTCGCAGCGAACACCCTGTTTATCGATTCGTTGCCATAGCTTCAATTGGGGAAATATCGATAATCGATCATTCATGCCACGCCACTCTCGCACAGGTGCTTGAAGAAAGTTCTCGCAAACTTCGAAGGGTAGAAAAAACAGGAAAGGAAAGAGAGCTAAAAAATGGAATGGGAACCCGATATTTTGGGGCAGGTGTCTCATGCAGGCATCATCAGTCCACGAAACAAAAATGACATGCCACCATCCTCAGGGAATGGGCTTTCAAAAGTCCACGCAGGCAATATTTTTAAGTAGAAGAGAATTCTGATTTAAAGATTTTACAGAATCTGTCTGGACTGGAGTCCTAAAATTTTAATTACGAGTGGTTTAGATCATTCTGTTTCAATAGAAGGTGTAAATATGATTCTGCAATTGTGTGCCTTTGTATCAGTACCAAGTACCACTCTTAACTTAAATTAACAGAAAAATTCAACTTAAAATTTAGAATTTTTGTCTTGCAACTTCAAAAAGGCATTTTTAATTTTTAATCTTTCAGGGTCAAATTTGCGTGAAAGCGGCCTGATTTCTCTCCTCTATACATTGGTGCTAATGACTCAATTTTGAATTTTTGGAAGATAAAGTCACAGATCCTGTCACATATCGATGGTAAAAGTGCAAAACCACGTATTTCCACTGCAATGTTTTAAAATTTCCGCTCCTACTTTATTTCCTGGAAGAGATACTATCGACTTCATATAGTTAAAATTTACGCGGAAGATTCTGCTAACAGAGGAGGGAAATTAAAGGAGTTATCAAAAAATTATGTTGAATAGTTCTCCAAAGAAAAAATAAAGTATGGCAGGAAGTCTGTAAAGTCGCAAACGGAGATACGTGGTTTTACACCATGGCCACATGGAAAAAGAGCACAGGGTTGTTGGTTGATATGGACATTTCAATTAATTGTGATGGTAGCCTACTTAATTTTGTTATTCTCCCAATTCATTGTGGTAGTGCCCCCATAAATTAGGTAACTAACAGTACTACCACAATTAATTGGAAATGCCTATATCATCCAACAAATTGGGGTAGAACCACAATTTTAGATGATACCCCGCTCATTATTTTTTCAATGCTCCAATAAGTTTTTTTCATCTTTTTTTTTTCTTAAAAAAAAGAAAGACAGTTTTGAGCAGTTACTGCTCCGACTGAAAACCATTTTGGGGAGAATATTACTCTCCGGAATAAGTCTTACTTTGATCGAGCGAATGGACCTGTGAATTTTCAGTCTGGATCTGCATCACCCCGTATACTAGGTCTTAACGAAAACAGGTCTGGCGGAAAGATCCGAGGTGCTCATTGGTGCGGCGATGGTGCGAGAAGGCATGCGGCGCGGCGCGGCGCAGACACCTAACGCAAGCTATGCCGCCCCACCGCCACCGCCACCAACGAAGGCCGTTTAAATTAATGAAAATTCAAGAACGGCTCCCCGCCAACTATCAATCAAGTCTCCCCGCTGCAGCCATCTTCCCAACGCTGCCAAATTCAGATCCAGCGAATGACAGGAATATTGCATTCCCCTAAAAATCTCCAATTCAAAAATTCTAATATATTATATATTCGTCAGTTAAAATGTGTTACGATTTAAAAAAATTAAGTAAGGTATTTATCTGTGGCTTAAGAAATGCTGGATTGCAACCGTTTGAACTAAATTGATCGGAGCACGGGACAGTGACAGTATTATTAAAGGAATAAATTCAAAGCAATATCAAGTTATACTAACTGCACAATGTCCCCGGTCATTTTTTAAACGTATTATGAACGTGCGAAATAGGCGTTAAATGTTATCTTTACCGTTTAATCGTGTTCAGTTGAGAAATGGAGCTTCAAACCTCTTTTTTAACAGTTCTTACTTGATATAACTTCGTCTTTTTCTTTCGCGCTCCATTAATGGAAACAAATGTCAAGGCACTTCTTAAAATAAAAATACTACAAATGCTGATCAAGCGGGGGCTAGGGTAAGTACGCCCTCACCCCCGTTCACCCGAAACAAATGGTGAAGAAAAAGATAATAAAGAGAAAAGGAAGGAATGGGGGAAAGAAGACAGAAGGACGCTTAGATTTGGCATCTATTCATGAAAAAATTGACTCAAACTGCAAATATGATGCTTTAAATTTTTGAAAATTTTCCGGGGAAGCCCCCAGGTCCCCCCTCCGCCCCTCCGCCTGATGAGTCTAGATCCCCTATGATTTCCTGTACAACCACTACTAGTACTACTACATATTTATAACTGCATGTGGAAGAGTCTCCTTTGAAAGCAAGTAAGCAGAATTCCTATTTCCGTTTTCTCTCTCATTCTATTTGTTCCTTGCCGTATCCCCAATGTTCCGGTCCATTCCAGTTTATAATCTTTGCAATTGATGAAAGTGTAATCTGTATTCCCGTTTGTAACACTGTGAGGGCTTAACATACGGGAACCAATCAGAAATTGATTCACAATGCCTTTACTCTCAGTATAAAGGGACTCTAGAAAATTCGAGTTTTATGGGGATGTTTGGGCAACGTGGGAATTGCGGGGACTCGACTCGTCGTCGCGGCGGTGGCGGCGGCGCTCCCTCCCCCTCCCTCCCCTCGCTTCAACCCTTCTCGGATTCGACCCCGATGACACCCTTGTTTACAGATATCTCGCATGTATAGCTCCTGGTGTTGCGACTCTTAATTAATTGTTCCCTCAGTGAATTAACGCGCGAGTCTTTCCGTGATCCAGTTTGTTTTGTCGCCGCCCCGCCCCGCTGTCACGCCGCAATTGTTCCTCACCATCGGAAAAGCCCCTTTCCTCCCCCCGAAACCGCCGAGGTGAAAAGCTGCCGACGTTCAGGGTAGCGACTTGCCGTAATTTGAGGTGGGAACGTAACGGAATTCTCCCGTTCACTGCTCGCGGCCGTCTTCGTATGTCCGCTTTTCCAACCCTCCCTCGCGAGGTCCTCCCACAGAGGAGCTTTTCTGCCGTCCTAAGGAAAAACGCCGTATGAGCCTTCAGATGTTGCCAAGTTTCCTCCGATAAAAACCGAATTTACCGGGAAAATTCTGAAAATTATTTTCCAAAATTTTCAGACAATTCTCTAAGCAATTGCATCTTAAATATATGAAAATTTCAAGGAAATACATGCATGAATGTTGTCAAAATTACATGTTTTATCATGGGAAATTTGGCAACTCTCGAGTGTTCATGCGGCGTTCTGCCTAAGCACGGCAGAGCAGCGCCAGTTAGCCAGTTTTCTTCCTTAGCATGGCAGTTTTGCCATCTAATCTAAGAGTCTTCTTGATAGTCGCCGCTCCTCAAAAAGCTCCTTTGCCCAGTAGACTGATTATTGAAATTGATAGACCAAGCTCTAGACAAAGAAGACAAAGAAAAAATTGAGTGATCCTGCTGGTTGAGGCAGGTGGTTCTAATTGACGGAGGAGGTTTTAAGTGATAGACTAACTAGCTGCAACCGTCAAGAGACCTATAAGTAGTCCGTCATTTTCCCTTTTATTCTATATCAACAACCCTTTTCAACCGATAGCGTTCCATTTTAAGCGCTCAGCCTATAGTAAAGCGCTTTTGGAGTTCAAACTACCTGTAGAATTCTGGTATATTATAGTATAGTGGCAATGCTATCAAATGGCGCACCGGCTCATTCGGATCTCACCGGATAGGGACCTCACCAATTTAGAATAGATTAATCTATGATACTTTTATTTAATGCTTCTGATATCGAACCACGGAGGATGATAATCTTTTTTTTAAATATTTTTTTGGTTCAACGGTGGAGTGGTTCTCTCAAAATTGATCTTTGAAATTTTCATTGAGACGAGTCCTTATCCCATCTGTGCTCATCTTTTTCGGTGAACTTAAAAAAAGCGCCTAGAAAATGTTATTATGGTCATGCCGTCAAAGTAAAAATTAATACGTCTCATATATCAACCGAAATCTTTGCGGATTTTTTCATAACCTCCGGTACGCCATCAATTGATAAAAATTGTATTTTTCACACAGTCTGACAGCTAAGCACTTCTCTAATACGAACGTATTAGAACTTTCCCGCGTATTTCCTCTTATTTCTCTCTTTAAAAACACACGAATTATGATACGTGTACTAATGAAAAATGTGCTGTTGGGCGTGATACCACTATTCGACCTCCTAGGAGCTCGGTATGCCTATTCACTTTATTGAAGGCGTTTTTGCCCCGTCGCGTCGCCTCACGCTAAATTCCTAAGCTCGAATCGTGGTAACAATCAGATTCTCATTTGAAACTGTTTTTTCTTTTCACACCGATAACCTTACCAAATAATCACAATACTGGAGACCGTTTCTTCGACAGTACACACCAAAAAAAAAAAAAAAAAAAAAAAAATCGTTGTGTTGAGGCAAAAATTCGTTCCGTAAAGGAAACTTCTTTTAGCGACGAGTGAAATTTATGTTTCGACGAAGAAAGTTTCTTTTACCACATTAAACTTCTGTTATCAGTTTATTTGGCGCAAAATTTCCATCCGTGACACATTACGTTTTTCTTTGGCATGGCAAACCGCGTAAAAAAACCTGCTATAATTAATCCGATTTTCCCAAGGGTGTGAAACTAAGGAACGGACTGAAGTCTTTAAAATTTTCAAAATAACGTAAGAAAACCAAGCAGTCATGAAAATTGAATTTCAATTCGAGGGTTTGGTAAAACAAGACTGCGGTAGACACATTCTGCCGTGTTAAGGAAGAACGCCGTATGAACGTTCGACAGTTGCCAAATTTCCTTCGATAAAATGTTTATTTTTGAGGAAAATTATGAATATTTTTCCTTGAAATTTTCAGACAAAATTGAGATTCAGACAGATGAAATTACAAACAAAATTATTGGCGAAATTGGTAGACAAAGATTCAAAAATTTTCCTGAAAATTAGTGATTTTCTAGAGGCAATTTGGCAAGGCCTGAAGGCTCATATGGCGTTTTTCGTTGGGACGGGAGCATTCCAGTACATGGAGTATGTTCGGAAAAGGACCCAGTCCATGTGTCACCCGTCCGGGGGCTGCATTCCGTTATTTGCGCAAAGAATGGCGTAGTTCCTGGCATTGGCGCGTTATTTCAACGCCACGCCCACTTTTACCTCGAGAGTTATTTTTATCGGATACGCTCCGGGCTCCGCTTCCCTGAATATTAAGATCCGGGCAGTTTAAGAGGACTTAAAAACACTCCGAAAAACTCCTCGACTAGGAAAACAGTCCAGACCCTACTCTCTTTTCTCTCACTGAAGCATTTGACACTTTTGGACCGTATATACGCTGCATCCTTGCCTAATTTCATATAACATCTGCGTCAAACTGAACAGGAAAATAAAACAAGCCACGCTTATGAACCGAGAAAGAATACTGCGGTGCTAAGGAAAAACACTGTATGAGCCACCAGGCGTTGCCAAATTTCTTTTGATAAAACACGAATTTCTTGGTAAACTCATGAATATTTTCTTTCCAATTTTTAAGATAATTTCGCTCGCAATTTCACCTAAAGTTCCTGAAAATTTCAAGGAATAATATTCATAACTTTCCTCAAAAATAAACTTTTTATCGAAGGAAATTTGGCAACTCTCGAATGTTCATACGGCGTTCTTCTTTAACATGGCAGTATTCCAGGACATTTTTTTTGTGTTTTACGGTATTGTCAGAGAAGTCCTGTCATCCGTCCGTTTTTCGGACTTAAAGTGAAGCTTTTTATCCTATGAGCTGACGCCGGTGACGAACCAAACGGCGAGACCCAGCCACCCACGAACACACTTCTGCCATCCTAAGCAAGAACATCGTATGAGCCATAAGACATTGCCCAATTTCCTTCTGCAAATCACGAACTATGAGGAAAAATCGTGAATATTTCTTCTCCGATTTGCCAGAGAATTTCCTTCGTAATTTGATCTAAAGAGTCTGAAAATGTCGAGGAAAAAATATTCATAACTGTTTTCAAAATTCAATATTATCTGAGAGGAAATTCAGCAAAATTTGAATACTCATGCGGCGTTTTTAGTTAGCACGGCAGGCTGACGCGAGGATCTCAACGCAGCGGTGGACGAGGCAAAAACGGGTATGACAGCAGGAAGTGAAAAGAACACATGAACCCGGAAGCAAACGGCGAGGAATGCCCGTGGAGGCTCACTCAAAGCGGCTTTACACGCTTTCGACCAAGTGAAAAAGCCAGCCCAAGTGCAGTGAGTGCATTGCCGATTGCACCTAAGAAAGGGTGACGTTACAACAACGGAAGCCCCGAAAAATTGAACATCCCTGACAACGCTGGATCCTATGTTGGACGAGTTGGAAGTCCCTTCAACCCCCCCCCCTCCCCGTCCCTAAGAGTTACAGCTTGAGTCTCCCCGCCATAAATATTCGCTCTTTGTGAGCACCCACTCGCCCTGCGCCTCTTCAACCCGGAAAATTGCGAATATTATTTTCCGAAGATTTCAGACAAATTTGTACGCAATTTAATCTAAACTTTCTGAAAATTTCAAGAAAAAATATGCATGAATGTTTTCCAGAATATACGTCTTATCAAGGGAAATTTGGCAACTCTCGAATGTTCATACGGCGTTTTACCCTAGAACAGCAGTCCACGCCATGTTATGCTTTTCTTGATTCACCTATTTTACACATATTGTGCTGCGCGAGTGCTCTCTTGCCCTCCGACAGAGGCACCCGAAATTTTTGTTTTTCCCAGATAAGCGACGTCTTTTTATGTTTTCTGCGTAAGTGGAGCGTGCAAGTTGGTACCCTGCCTTTCCCCCTATTCTCGCGTTCCCCGAGGACGAGAAGTGTCCCGGAGAGCTATACTTCCCTTGTTTATTTTTTATCGTATCAAGTTAGGAGGAATTGCATCATGAATTAAGTATACGCGGAAGAAAGAGCACGCGGTTCTTAGATGATATGGGAATTTCTAATTGGACGTATTTATGCAAAAAAGAACTATGTGCATAGGGTTTGCATGGGAAATATAGTTCCTTTCGCCATAAATACGTTCAATTAACTGTGGTGGTATTGCAATAAATTAGGTTGCTAACCCAAATGTTGTGATACTACACCAACTTGAGTTGCGGTACTACCACATTTGGACGTATTTCTGCGAAACGGAGCTATGTGCATTAAGACATGAGCCCTGAGATCCATGAGACTGCATGCATAACAGGGCTCACGTCGTAATGCACATAGTTCCGTTTGGCAGAAATATGTCCAATTAATTCGGAATATCCGTATCATCCAACAAACTGGGGTAGTGCCACAATTAGGGTATAACTCGGTGAACAGTTTTTGTCAGTGTACCCTTAGCCATCCTGAGGAACTCTACTTTTCCGATTCATTCGAAATTCTTCTGCTCTGAAGGTCTCTAAAAATTCGAAAAAAGCCTCAATTTTGCCCTTCCTCTTTGGCGAGTGTCAAGTTCTTCGTTAAAATCACCTAGTCGGTTTTAATCGTCATTGAAATTTAATCACCAATATTTATCCTAAAAATTCTTACTTTCTTCTTTGCAGTTCTTTAAAGATTCCCTATCATCAGAAAAATTCAATTCATCAGAGCAGAACAGATGACCTTTACCTATAATTTTCCATTCCAATGTTTTGTAAATAAATGCTTTCGCGATATATCCACTCATGTCTGATTCAAAGTCGTAGAAGTGCCTTCAAAAATTGAAGATACTTCACGCATATTCCCAGAGTTAAAATATTTGCGTCGCGCTGAAGAACCCAAGTCCAAGAGCCTCATTTCTCGTGTGAAATGTCAAGCCACAAAACGCCAAAAATTTGAAATACTTTGCGCATTTCTTTGGAGTTGAAATATTTGTACCAAGTTGCAGCACCATAGACGCTGTAACAATCATGTGTTAATGTTGTTTATACATTTCTAGGATCAGAAAAATTTAACTCTTCAGAGCAGAGAAGACCGCTCTAACCTAAGATTCTGTAGAAGCAGGCTCAGGTTCCTGAGAACTTAATCAAACGTATTCTCACTATCGTGAAAAAAAAAGTTCGGCGCCTTTAAATATCTTACGAGTCTTAGGATTTTTTTAAAGCGGACTTGTCTGGGATTTTGGCTTTAAATATAAGTAATAAATCACCAGGTAATCTACTAACCTGGCGATTTCAGAGTTTAAGTAAAAAACAGAAGATTTAGTGACCGATTGTCATTGGTTACGGGGTGCACTCCCTTGCACTTCCCTGCACTTCCTTGAGCGGCATTCCCAGGATCGATTGAAAGAGGTCTCGAAAGCTCTGTGATTTCGTTCCGAATTGGGTGTTTGCGCAGGTGGCAAGCGGGATTCTGCATCGCAAAGGATATCTGACAACAGTGTTGCTTATCTGAAGGAAGTTAGGTGAGTTAGGTTTGAAGTCGGGCAGAATGAGGTATTGAGAGTGGTCTGTGTTCGTTCCGTCCAACTTGGTATCATAACGTTATTATCTGTTCGTGCTCCTCCCCTCAGGGCCCCTCGACCCCCAGATATCCACCATCACCCCTAGACTTAGCCACTTCTAATCACATCCCACTCCCCATCTCACCATGCTCTGCTTCCGTCCGATCAAGTCCGACATCAGACAGGGACGAATCATACTAGAGATCTAACACTGAAGGCAGGTCACTGTCATGGAAGGAGGTACGTGGATTCCGCGTTATCAGGGTATGTCTAACTTTGCGTTCGGTTAGATTTCCCATTCCCAAGTTGCATTTTTCAACGGAAAAATTGCGATATTTTGAAACTAAGTTCCGATTTTGTTTATGATTTTTGGTGGTGTAATAACTAAGATCCCCTTCTTTTTTTTTTTTTTTTTTTTTTTTTTTTTTTTTACATTTTGACTTCTACATTTAGAAATAAGAAATATTGTACTAGCTTACAATAATAAATAACTATTGTCGACCAAAAATGTAGGTATACAATTACTTAGTCTTATTTCTAAAAACACTTAGATCATCAATATCTGATCGGAGCGATTACCCTCAAGCACAATTTTATCTCTTTAAAATCGCGTTCAATAAAATCGAAATTTTATCTCCAACTATCACACTTTTTCACAAGAAAGCAGTCAATACACCCCAAGCAACAATGATCCCGATCATTAGCGACTGGGTCGGAGCATGTATTGCGATTTTTCGACGTCGATTTATTGCAATATTTTCGTATACAAAATTCCGATGAACTGCGATTTCATCGCATACATTTGCAAGAAAATAGCAATTTTATCAACGGCGATCTATCGCAATACTACCGAACGAAAAATCGCGATAATCGGAGATAATTTTCGATTTTATCAAACGCGACTTACAGTCATAAAATTGCGACAAGATTGAGAATAATCGTTTAGATGTTGATGATGATCCAAGCGATTTTATAGCAAAAAATCGCAAATTAATTTGAAAAGATGGCAATTTTTCCGTTGAAAAATCCTACTTGGATAGGGCTGACGTTGACCCGGTGAGGTTTACATGACCGTCGGTGGGAGGGCAATTTTCCGAGGCCAGCAATACTGGCGTGCTAAGGAAGAACACCGTATGAACATTCAAGAGTTGCCAAATTTCCTTCGATACAATGTTTATTTTTGAAGAAAGCTGTTGATATTTTCAGGAACTTCAGGTAAAATTGGGAGTAAAATTATAAGAAAAATTGGAAGAAAAATATTCATGAGTTTACGAGGAATTTCGTGTTTTATCAATGGAAATTTGGCAAGGCCTGAAGGTTGATACGGTGTTTTTGCTTAGGACGGGAGAATAGGGCGGCGGCGGCGTCTACGCTGTTAGTTGCTCGAGCCTGGTCGCGCCGTCGCTTCGATTATTATCATTTCTATTATTTTCATTTCGTCTTTCGCATCCCAACTTGTTTCCGAGCGCGCGCGCGGCGCCGCGCCGCGGCGCGTTCGGAGTTAATCCGGGATTTACGGAGCGGATATCCGCTGCTTTCTCGCTCGTTCATTTTCCTCTCATCCGAGAAAAAGTTAACGTCAGATTCGCTCAAGCTCCCTTCTCCGCTCTCTGGGCTCGGCTCCGCATCAATTTACCGACCTAGTTAATTAGTTTTCTTTCTCCAACGAATCCTTATACGATTCCCGCTCTCCAGATCCGATTCTTCTCGGACGTCTCCGCTCCTTCACGCCGGAAAATATGACGAGCTCTGCCGTGCTAAGGAAGAATGCCGTATGAACATTCGAGGGTTGCCAAATTTCCGTCTATAAAATGTTTATTTTTAAAGAAAGCTATGGGTATTTTCCCTTGAAATTTTCAGGAAATTTAGGTAAAATTGCGAACAAAATTATACGAAAATTTTTTGGAAAAACGTTTACGAATTTTCCGGAAAGTTCGTGATGTATGAAAGGAAATTTGGCAACGCCTGGAGGCTCAAATGGCGTTCATCCTCAGTACGGCAGATATCTAGGAGGGAGAGACCTCAGAATAAAATTTAACCGATTAACTTCCAAATCACGTGAGCGCCAGAATTGCCAATGCGAGAAAACGCGTTTTATTCGCTTCGTTGACAATCTTCGAATTTCGAAAAATCTATGCTCTTTCAGAAGGGTATTTTGAAATCAGACGTGGTCGATTATACCAGAAAAAACAACCTCCTCACCACCAAAATAGAGATTGGCGCTTACGTGATTTGGGAAGTAATCGGTTCAAATGTATAAGAGTCCATTTTTTTGTCCATCCCTACAGGATCTGTATCAGCTGAAGGGTAAAAATTCAAAACCTAGTAATCAAGCGGCACTCTTGCAGGGTTTTTTAATGGAAAAAACCTAAATAGTTGATTTCACATTGACAGGAATAGTTAAAATGGGAAGGACCTCAATGAATAAAGTGCGTCAAATACAACCGAATTTCACTACTTCACATCAAAGGTCCCCCTCTCTTTGCCAGCCCTGGCACATCAATTTTAGTACAACTGGGCAATTTAAGTTTCTTCATGAAATCGGCTGTAAAAACGGATTTTTGTGCAAATTTCAGAGAATTTTCTGCATCGTACGAAGCGAAGTCCTTAATATATACGTAGGAATCCGGACAAATGTTCTTTTGTAAAAAATTAAATTGTCCGGTTGAATTTGGCGATAGTTAATGTGGCTTGGTTCCTTTCTGCTAAACGCGGTCCAATTAGGCGCTAAAGAAAATATTTAAAAATTTCCGATCAGCTCGATTTAACGATTGAACCAGTTTTAATTGGACCGCGTCAAGCAGAAAGGAATGAAGCGATCAGCTATTGACAAATTTAATCGGGCCCTTCAATTTTTTATATGGAAACGGTTGTGCGGATGACTGCAGATTCCGGTGAATTTTTTGCATGGCACAAAGCAAATTCCTTCGAATTTTCAAAAGAATCCGCGCAAATGTTCTCTTGTAAAAAATTAAATTGCCCAGTTAAATTCGGCAATAGCTGATGTGACTTGATTCCACTCTACTAAACGCGGCCCAATTTCTGTTCCTCCTACGTGCAACAAACTGTTTCACTTACGGCTAGCCATTATTACGATTATGTAGCATTACGTCCATGATATTGAACTCCATGCTCACCCTTGATATACTTGCCTGCTTATCTCGTCCAAGATCTTGGACTCCATGCTTATCGCCAAACTTTTCACTTCTTTGCTTGAGCATGGAGTCCAATAGCAAGTAGACCTTTCTTAGTTTTAAAGTTCATTATGATAGAAAATCGTATACTTCTTTTTATCTAATCTAACTTAACCTAACCTAACCTAACCTAACCTAACCTAACTTAACCTTTTCAATGCACAATTTTTTACAAAAACACTTTTTTACGTCTTTATTTCACACAAATTGTCTTAGTAAATTTTTGGACCATATGCTCGTGTTTTGTCAGAGAATACCTTCATCCCGCAATTTTGGACGCTATGCTCACTTGGATTTTTCTAAAAAATGATCCCTCATTAAAGTGAGCATGGAGTCCAAGATCTTGGACATGATGAGCAACCGATGTGATCATGGAGTCTAATATCATGGACGCGATGCTACATTACCATTATTACTGCCATGCTGAGGAAGAACGCCGTATGAAACTTCGAGAGTTGCCAAATTTCCCATGATAATACATGTATTTTTGACAACATCTACGCACATTTTTTCTTAAATTTTTCAGATATTTAAGATTAAACTGCGTAAAAAATTATCCGAAAATCTGGAAAATAATTTTCAGAATTTTCCTAGTAAATCGGAGTTATCGGAGGAAACTTGGCAACGTCTGAAGGCTCATACGGCGTTTTTCATCAGCACGGCAGATTACTGAGGACGCGCTCATTGCAGGTGAATCGGGACAGGATATTACACATCCCTCGGGAAAGTCGTGGCGGCGTAGCTCGACACAACACCTAAAAGTTTAGAGTTCGCAACAAGGTTGTGGGCGCAGATCGCCGGAACGACTCGTGGCTAATTTGGCCGGGGCCGCGGCGGCGAGGCGTCGAAGCGAAAATCAAAGGAAAGAAACGGCCGCACGTAAATTGCCCCCCCCCCACCACCCCCCACCGCCCCCCACCGAAGCGCGCCCGGCCCGACGACCCCGGGAAACTTTCCGGAATTAGATTAGTCGCCCGGAAAGTCGTAAAAGGCGACGTCGCCGCGGTCGGAGGTGTCGCAACCGACAACAGTGCCGCGCTAAGGAAGAACGCCGTATGAGCTTTCAGACGTTGCCAAGTTTCCTCCAATAAAAACCGAATTTACTGGGGAAATTCTGAAAATTATTTTCCAAAATTTTCAGACAATTTTGTATGCAATTGAATCTAAAATATCTGAAGATTTCAAGGAAAAATATGCATGAATGTTGTCAAAAATACATGTTTTATCGAGGTTTTGGCAACTCACGAATGTTCATACGACGTTTTTCCTTAGCTTGGCAGAACAGTTGTCGCGTCGAAAATTCGTCGCTCCTCCGGCGTAAGGACGTATCTCGCTCGCCGTATGAGCTCCGGAAAGCATGTATTTACATGTAAAACAGGGCTCGTAGGGAAATTGAGATACGCCCTTACGTTAAAAGGGCGTCGAAAATGGTGCCCTCCATTTACCGCCAGAGCACGGTAGTGGCGTCAGAGGGGATGGGATATGGGGGGCAGTCGCTACCCCTACGTCTTTTTCTCAAACTCCGTGCAGCCGCACACCACCTCGGACTGATGTCCGTAGATGACTGTAAGATAAGTAGACTGAGGTGAACAGAAAGAGGTTAAATTTTGGAAGCGAAGAAGTCAATTAGGGTAGCAACGGGGGTAACCTAACTCGAGGCATCAATTCGGGTGATTATATCTTTTACACTCCCACGTCCCATGGTGCGTCGTTGCTTGGTTTTTACTAAAAAAAAAAAAAAAAAAAAAAAAAAATTCCCGGGAAAAAATGATGCAATGGAAAATGCAGTGGGGTAATTTTAGGTAAATCCATTCAATTTGATGTAAAACCACTATACATGTCTATAGCCACTAGGAATCTATTCAAGTGGTGGGTGAATCGTGGATATTGGCGAGATCCACCTCACCGGCGACTACCAACTCCTCCAAGAGACACTCGTTCGCACCGCGGCGGAGCTTGAAGAACCCCTTCTGTCCCCAATCTGTGCCCCAGGAGTTCGCGGCCAGCCAATAGTCGACTCCCTTTTCCTGACCCCAGCCGATGAGCCTCACTCCGTGACCGCCCAGAGCCACCCCTTTCGTATGTCTGTACACACCTTGAAAGAAGAGAAACAAAAAAGAAAAGACGTGGAATGCAGTTTTAAACATTGTACAAAAGACCTGGGATAATTTTGGAGCCTGGAGGACAAACTCACTGATAAAAATATGTGTGTTCTTGTGCTACTTTTGGTTGATACAGGAAGTGAAACACAAAGCAATAAAAATTTTGTGTTGATTTTGGTACAGTTTTAGGTGAATTTAGCGCGGAAAACAATGGAGAGTCCGGGAAAATGCATTCTTCCGATTGCGACGTTGGTATTCACTACTCGCTTTTTAATAGACTTCTTCAAAAAAACCAGCGGACATTTTCTTTTGAAACTGTCAATCGAAGCCTAGGGTTATTTTGTGTTTTACTTCCCGTATTAACCAAGCTTTTGTGCTGATTTTACTCTTCATGCGGGATAAGCGCAGTTTTTGCAATTTTAAGAAAGACGCGTTTAAAGGTTCGAGATAACATGGAGTCTCACTCCGAGAAGAAAGTTCAAACTCACTTTTTGATGCTTAAAATTTGATCTTGTTGGTGAATTTCTCACAGAGTATATTTTGAGACTAGTTTTTGTCGAAATCATTTATACCTCAATTTTTTTGAAAACTGCCCTTGCGCCTTGTCCTCCGAGCCCCTCAATTGAAGGATGGATATACTTGCTTAGAGTCTGAGTACCATGAATTGTTTGTATAAATACAAGGTCAACTGAAAAACTCTAGTAATTTTACTGAGGAATACATATTATGAGAGTCACTTTAAGAAAATTTCAAGAATTGAAGAATTTAACACGCACCTTTTGAATAAAGCAGGAAGTCGCTGTAAACGATAAAAGCACCGACTTGCGGACCATTCAGCATGAGATCCCACTGTATTTTTGTTGTATTCCTATCGTCAAACAAGTAGTAGTTTTTCGCTGTAAAAGTCAAAATTTTATAATTGCAGATCCAAGGCTACGTTCAATGATATGACATCATCGTATTAAGCAGGAGCCCGGTTTTTTCGAATTAAAAAATAAAAGAAAAAAATATTTAACTAAAATTGAAAGTTTTTAGCAGGGTTCAGTCCGACTAGTCTCGTGAACGATGACCCCTTTTCATATTAACATAATTTTCAACGTAGTCTCAGCAATACTCCATTGCGAGATTTACATTTTTAGCACATATGCACGCATTAATTAATGCTAAAAAATGTAAAATGTTCAACTCTGTTAGGCATGCTGTAGGCTCAAAATACGCAGGGAGAGGAAATGCGATATCTTGCATGGGGGAAAAGGCGTAGGCCGATAGCGGGCTAACCTAGCGTTATACGTTATACTCTTATAATTGGACGTATTTCTGTCAAACGGAACTATGTGCATCCTAAGACCCATAAGAACGCATGCTTTATAGGGCTCACGTCATAATGCACATAGTTCCGTTTGATAGAAATACGTCCAATTGTACATCATAGAGTATGATGTACGTAGCAAACATCCATGAAAGCATAGTGCGTAAATCGTACACACGATTTGTAGTATTTTTTGCTTTAGTGAAAATAACCGTATTTTCTGAAGTAAGAGGATTTTCACTGAGTCGAATTCATTAAATATTTCAAATAGAATAACTTACTTTTGTACCGCTTCTCTTTTTCGAACGGAATTGGGTATTTAGGATTGGTACACTTATTTTCGCATTTCTTCGCTTCGGTATATTCTATGTTCATGGTGGCGGTGTTGTCCCTTGGTGGCATACTGTACGGTTTGCATCCCTGCGAAGAAAAGGAGAATCAATGAGCTATATTCGATAGAACTTTCCCAGATCCGGTTTGATCAGGGCTTTTCCTTTGACGAACATATTTTAAGGGTTATTTTATATTTTGGTCGGAAACTTACATTTGACCGCAAAATGTCATTCAGTGCTCTCGAGTCAGGTTTACACAAACATTTGATTCCCCAAATACAGACCGAATAAATCTTAAAAATTAGTTATGGGCCGAAACGAGTTCGATCAAAGTGTTTTTCCTCGGCGAATGAAAAGTTTTTAAGCACGCCGATGCCCAACATATCCTTGGAACATTCGTCGATGGTTAAAACTAACTAACTAACTAGTGCCAAAATACGTATCTTTGTTTGCTACCTTGCAAACCGAAAATCTGAATTTTAGTACATGTACCCATCTTTCATATTCTTTGTAGACATTAATGGCCTAAGTTGCTGAATGTCTCCAAATAATTCACTAAGTAACTAATTGTCATACTTCGTTTTTTCTTTAGAGACCCAATCAACGTAATGGACAATTTGCATGCAAATGTTTTATTGCTTCATTTGAAAGTGCTTAAAAAGCTGATTTCACAGCATTTTTTAATAATTTTTTTCTAATATGAGAAATAGTTTAAAAATAGATTAATAAGTGAGAAAATGCACCTAGTGAAGTCATCTGGCGGCATTTTCCGTTTTAACAATGTATTTTAGCAAATTAGATCATTTTGTCATATCTTCCCCAATAATCGTTTGATTCATGAACCAAGGGTATCTTCGTGTTTAGTTCACACAGTGCTTAAACAAAGAATTCGTCAAATTTCAGACACCTGAAAATTCTCTATTTCTAGAAAAGTGCCTGGATTTTTCTTTTCTAGGAGCAGACGATTATGTATAAATTTCAAGCCATAAACTAAAGTTGGCTTCTTTATCTCGAAAGAATAAAATTGAGCGGGAATCGTCAAAGATCGTAATGGAGATACGTGGTGGTGGCATTTTGGGCAGGAACGTAGGATACGTACAATTTGTGAGCCGTAGTCTCCGCCGGTGATCTCTCCGTTCTCGGTGAAGTGTTTGAAGGTTTTGATGGGTTGCCACCGTTGCAGCCGTTGCCGCACGACTTGCAGCAAGTGACCAGACTCTCGGCCGATATGAACACGTTCACCTTCCCCTCGGACGCTATGCACAGCCGATCCGAAAGCACGCTCGCCGCTGACACCGCCTCAAATATCATATATAATATATGAATAATAATCATAATTAAACTTTAATACGCTCCTTCTTTTAGCAATTCAACAAAATTATTTAAATATTTTTAATAAATGCGAACAAAGAAAAAAGAAAAGTAACATAATAAAACTGCACACTAAGGTTGGACCTTGTGTCGGGTGGGGTCTTATTAATTGATAAACTTAATGTTAACTGATTATTTGAAAATGAAATAAAGGCGGAACAAGAAGAAAAAAAGAAGAAAAGAAAGAAAGAGAAAGAAAGAAAGGAAGGAAGGAAGAAAGACTCAAGTCCTGCGGGCTTATTTTTGAAATTTATAGAGAAAGCTATAGGCGAAGAAGACAAAAGGGTTATAGGGAGGGGGGGGTCCTATCGGTAGAAGCGGGTGGTTGCAATATAAAAAGAGGGTAGGCAATAGACTATTAACGGCAACCCACGAGAGATCCGATAGTTAGTCCATCATTTCCTCCTTTTTTTCATAGGAATCACTCATTTTAACCAATAGGATCACTCCTTACTCCCTGTGTCTTCTATGTCTATCAGTATGTCTATCAATTTCAACAATCAGCCCGCTGGAGCTAACTCGTCGATTCACTTGGCAAGTCTGGCACTTTTTGTAGCAAACGGTTCAAAGATTTTCTAAAACCCATTTCGTTATATTGAAGTCAGATAAGCTAATGAGGCAAAAATTAATTTCTAATTAATAATGTTGATATCTTCCAGACAAATATTTGCCTCGCAACGACTTTCGCCCTCTATTATTTCGCTAAAATCAAGATAATCAAATCCAGTCTTTACTTCAATCAAGGTTCCTTCCTAATGAGCACATCCTTCACAGAAAAGCTCCCCCAGTGTTGCCAGGTTAACGAGCAAAATAAACCAAATCGTTTCATTATTTTACTTATTCATCTCTACATCAAATTGTGTCAATACACTTTGTGGAAAAATCGATGAAATTTGAGTATTTTTTTTTATCTAGTGTTGACTGATGCATATTGAGCCGAGCACTTTGCGAAGCGAATCCGTGCGATTGGGTCTTCTTTGCTTTAAAAAAATTGGCTTGTCCTCAGTTGATCCAATTGGGACTGAAAAATGGACGCGTTTAGCAGAATGGAACCCAGCCACATCAGCTTTTGCGAAATTTAAGAGGGCAATTTAATTTTTTACAGGAGAACATTTGTGAAGATTCCTTTGAAAATTTTGAGGAATTTGCCTCGTGCCATACAGGCAATTCAGTAAAACTTGCACAAAGAACCGCACAGCCGTTATCATGCAAGAAATTTAATTGTCCAATAAAATTTTGCAATAGCTGATGTGTCTGGGTTCCTTTCTACATAACGCGGTTCAAATCGCCATGTGAGTACTTAGAAAAACAAAACGTACTTGCCCTTTACAATGACAAAAACACGAAGACATTTTAAAATGGGTTTTGCAAACAAACGTTCCGAAACGTCCAGATTGTGCTACCTCTTATTACAGTTTCATCCGCGTTATCCTATTTTTTAGAGGACGTCTCTTTGTATGTAATCAATTAGCAATCGCTGGCAATATGCAAGCCAGTGGTGAATATATATAGAAAATCATTTAATTCAAAAGTAAAAGAACAAGCTTTGAGTGCTGATTATGTCGCATATAATGTGAATAGACACTTTTCTATCCTTAAAAATATGGCAGAAATGTGAACACTCAGGGGAGCGTGCAGTGAACTCCGTGACATTAGCCGGATTAAAATCGGATAGGCAACTAAACTAACATCGTGACAAAGCGTTGAGTATCACGAAAAATGAAGGCGCTTCAAGCCGAGCTCATACTTTTGAAGACCATAACCCTTAAAAATTGCATCTTGCCGATGCGCATTATTGCGATTTATTGAAACGAAATGTGAACCGCTTGCAAATTGCCGGCGATTGCTAATTGCCATGCGACATATGTTTATCTAATCAAGTGCTTACCCAACAAGATCCACACATGGACTGGTCCCTGATGGTGTTCAAAGACTTGCAATACGGGTAAAAGCGCCTCAAGTCGAAGTTCCTGGGTACGTTGGGCATTATACTGTGGAACTCTGGATCGTAGATCTTCTCGATATTCGACGGGGGTTGGGCATCCGAGGAGGCTTCCGTGTCCGCACCGTACTCGATTGACAGTCCAATTTTCGAAAGCCTATGTCGAGGTATGTTTGTACTTATCAACTCTTGCACGTCTCCGAAGGTCACAGGTCTTCCGTAGTAGTCCTCTGCCTACCAACCCACAAAATAATACCAAATCATACATGGTCCGAAAAAGTCATAATCCAATAATAGAATGAGCCCTATCCAAATATCCAATTATGCCAGGAAAAATCGAAATCCACTAATGTACAATTATATGTCGATACTCCTGCAGATGGCGCGGCGTTATGAACAGGGCTCATGAGTTACTGACCACCACGAGGAGCCGCGACGACGGTTTCGTCACTGGCGCTTTATATTTCCCATTCATTCTTATGGCCCGAGCACTGACGAGCAGACCCCATCTATCCCACCTCCACACAGTTCTCTTTGATGGAAATACGTCCAATTGACATCGCGTGGTTTCCTTTTTAAAAAATATATTATGACGGGAAGTCTACAACGCTGCAAACTGAGATACGTGCTTTGGGGGTCTCACCATCGACATGCTATTTCTACATTAATACTCCGCTGATTACTGAGCGCCTCTCTCATCCCTACGCATCAAAATTGTGCGTTTTATTTTCATGTTATCAGAGCTGCGTTGTGTTATTCGATCAAACAATACGATATTATATTCCGTAATCAATCAACTAAGCTCTACTATTTCACTTGTATTCACGTTTCTCTCGCAACATTACTTCGCAACTGAGAAATATGCAAAGGAAAGACGCTCAGTTGAGCTTGCCGTTGATCAAAAGGTAAGTTATAGTCACCTTTGTGTGAGTTTGAACTATTCCAGTAATTACCCATGCAAGCTCAGAACTACTAAGAAAGTTCATAAAGCTTTTGATAATAAAGTTACTTACGACCCAACTGTTTTGAGCAGAGTTGATCTCGCGAGCTAAGCGTGCCGGGTCTGGTATGATGATGGTGCTCTCATCAAAAGACATCGTAAATCTGAACAGCCCGCTGAGGACGCACAGCCAAACATGGATTTTTTCGCTGAAATTCAAATTACTCCACTTGAATATTCATCACGTTTGAAAAATTGAAACGCTGAGTGTTGTAAAATCATTAAACTTTGCGGGAAATGTGCAACTCCATTCAACACGACGTGCGGAAATGTTTTCAGTCTGAGAACGCGGAGTGTGCAGGACTTACGTTGTATTCAGATGTTGAATGACCATTATCTTAGTAAAAGTCACGTTCGTTTTCATCAGACAAAAAATTTCGAGTGATGTTCAATTTTGCTCTTACTAACTGTACCTTTGCTAATCCGGTCAAAGACACACGTTCAAAATGTGAGGGCCTAATTTGACCGCGCTAAGCAGTGAGAAACCAAGTCACATCAGCTACTGTCACATTTAATTGGGCCATTTTATTTTTTACATGAGAATGGTTTTGCGGATTTTTTTTTTTTTTTTTTGCAAATGTCTGTGAATTTTCTGCATAGTACGAAGCAAATTCCTTTCAAATTTCAAAATATATAAAAAACAAGGAGGTGTTGGCATCTTGAGGATTGTTTACCCCGTGACGTAGGTCGGTACAGGTACTCTAGCAAAATCCGGAATTCGAAGTATGAAAAATGGACCATACCGTCCAAATTTTTTGCTTAAATCAACTCATGATATAATTTCAAACATTTTTTATAGAATTACTATTTTCCATGAACTACACCATTTCCAAGAAAATCCTTGATAGAAATCGTCCGTACCAATCAACGTTCTACGTCATAAAAAGAAAAATCCAAGATGCCCGAAATGCAAACACCTCCTTTTTTTCTCTACGGCACAGACGTTCGTTTGTAATAAATTAAAGTGCTCAGTGTTTGGCAATAGCTGATATGACTGGCTCCTTTCTGCTAAACGCGATCCAATTGCTTTTTTTAAATGCATGGCATCAAATTAGAACACTATGCAAACCATTTTTTGATACGATTCGTAGTGAAATCTGTAGAAACAGAGCTTTCCTCAATATCTCAATGGTTTCATAAATCGCCACCTTCCGGCCAAAGTATCACAAGCGCTATGCGACGTTATAAAATCTCCGCCGCTATTTTATTTTTTTACAGTGAGAAATTGCTCAACGAAGCTGTCCACAAATGTCATTGAATTTTCGTGGTACTGCCGATAAAATTCAATGAAATTTTCAAGCAAATGCAACCAACAATTTTTTGTAAACGAAATAAAATGGCGGCGGAATTTTTTAAACGTCGCATGGCGCTTGTGATACTTTGGCCGAAAGGTGTCAAAATGAGAGCTCTCAACCGCGAGAGGGAAGGACGGGGTTCGGCTCCCATTTCTATTTCATGAACGACATAGACTGCGTTACAGGTCTCCTCAGAATACTACCGTGCTAAGGGACAACGCCGTATAAACGTTCGGCAGTTGCCAAATTTCTCCGTTTAAAACATGTAATTTTGAGGAATGTTGATTATTTTTCCTTGAAATTTTCAGATATCTTACATCGCATTGACAAATTTTCACAATTTTCCCAGTGAATTCGTTTTTATTGAAGGAAATATGGCAACTTCTAAATGCTCATGCGGCGTTCTTTCATAGCACGGTAGAATAGCTTGCCTCAATAATAAAGGAAACGAAATAGTGAGAGTGAAAAGTAAATTTCCCTTTATCTCTATAGAATTGCAGTCTACAAAATGAGAAATCTGTTGTTGAGAAAACTGAAAAAGAGGAGGAAACCCCGTTTGAATCCAATTAAAAAAGTTATATGAGCGTTTTCTATAAAGAGAAGTCTCGACTTCAAAAGTTCTCGTTCGTCTTCCTAAAAAAAGAACTTGCAGCTTGCTTTGTTATCGTGTGCGATCAACCGCGTTTGGCAGCGGCTCCTATACAGCTTCGCTCATAATTACTTCTTTAAAAATTAGACTTAGGCGAATACCATTACAGGTGTAATATTTGTACATCTAGCTGGACTTTAAAATGCTTGGAGTGATTCTATCATGCGATCAAGTTTGCAGAAAAGCTGGCACAAGGTATACCCTGCCGTGCTAAGAAAGAACGCATTGTGAGCCTTCAGAGGTTGCCAAACTTCCTTCGAAAAATCAAGACTCTCCGAGTTTGTAAATGGTTTCCGCCTGATGTTTCAGGAAATTGGTTCGCGATTTTACCGAAATTTACTGAAAATTTCAAGTAAAAATAAATAGGTATAACTTTCTTCAAAGATAAATGTCCTCTGAGAAGAAATTTGGCAACATTAAGATGCTCATAAGGCGTTTTTCCTCGTTACGGCAATACAATGAACCAGTTGGTGACGTGTTTTTCCTCTTTTCATTTAGATTAGTTCTTAATAATTCCATAGGAGAACAGATTGGTCTGTTGATGGACTTTGGCAAGGCTCTGACAGAAATCTAATTTTCCAGCGAATGAAATCAGAGACAAGCAGTTATTTTTGCATAATTCTTGAACCACTTTACTCGCAGCATAAAATGCATGAAAAGTTTAAAAAAATCATGAATTTCATAAAATTTCAAAACATTCCTCGAATTTCATATAAAAATTAGCGTAAAACTTCAAATCATTGAAATTTTGCGATAACATTTCACGTAAAATTCCAAATTCTTATTTTTAATGACATTTGTTAACTCAGTAACACAGTCTCTTTCAACAATTACACTTTCACGTAGGAAGTCCCATCCAAATAACCCGCAAAAACTCAAAAACTCTGTGGACTTTGTTTACCTGTCGGATCTCATTTCTTTAGGAGCGAAGTGACGGAGATTCCAGTTGCGTTGCACCTGAAGTGTCAGCTAAAAGTGGATGCTAACATATTCACTAGGTTGAGACGGTTGCAATCACGCACTGGTGGCGCGCGGCGGCTTATAGGAGCCTCGAGGCGAGACCAAAAACCAGGAATCTGACAGTTTAATTCACGAAAGGCGCAACACGCTCTTGACGGGACGTCAGACATAGCGTGCGCCCCTATAAATGCTGTTTTGATCTCTAAATTTTGGCAGGCTCTGAGGTCTTCGTGTTCGCGCACGGTTTGGGCATAATTAAGCAGGAAAGCAATAAAGGATGGTCTGCATCCTCTCATATTTGGAGCTGTGAGTCATTGGGATTTCCCGAAATGGATTGTTCAAAATGATAAGTGGTGCAATCGCAAAACAACTATCCGACAGCCCGGCTTACATAGCGCACGATCTGACTTGCATTGCAAATCTGAAATTGATTGAATGCAAGGTTTTATCACGATGAACCAACTTGCGAATGGACTATTTATGCTAAAAGGAACTAGAGACGTATGAAAAAGATGGGGATAAGCTCGCCTGAGCATGCGTAAGAAACAATTATGTAAAGGTGGACGTGATTCCTTTTGACAAAATGGAGAGGCGAGATTTGACATTAAATCAGAAGGAACTAAGCACCAAAATATGCTAACTCATGAGCCGTGGGCATGTGACCCCGTCCCCACGTGGGTCCCCTGTTGTTGACGCTGACGTCACTGGCGCTTCTTAATTCCCATTCATTCTTACAACTCTCAACTAACGAATGAGGTTACTTCTTCTTTCCCACCCGAATCAGTGATTGCAAATCACTGATCAAGATTTTGAAAAATATTTTTAATACAAATGAACGGCCTCTTTCCCTTCGAAATGATTAAATAGGAGAGGAAATGAAAGGCAGCAATGGGAATACGTTATCTCGCACTTTGGCCATCGATATCTTGTTTGGTGCACAGTTAAAAATCTCCGTGTTTGATGTCACTCCGTGTTACTTTGTGTTACTTTTTTTGTGTAAGGTCAACCTAAAGGACTTGGTTGCTCAACACAATTATGTCAATCTATAAAATCCACGAAATCCTTATGAACAACATTTTGGAGGCTTAGCTATTAGAAAACCAAGAAAACATATTTGAAATCCGACTTTTTTTTCGTGGCCCATGACCGACCTCTACTTTTGACTCGGTCCACCGTGTGACGCCTACAAACCCAAATGGATACTTAACGCATTGCGCAATGCTTGAAGTATCCATTTAGGTTTGTAGGTGCCAATGCACGTTCAGCGCTGACCGACCGCCTGCCGCCGAACTTGCGTACTCTAGTTTTCCTCCCCAAACTCAGAGTCGCCGACTTGCGAGTGGCTAGCGCCTTGGACCACCACCCACTGACACAGGAAAAACTAACACCGAAAAAACCAACCCACAGCTTGTGTTACTTCGAGTTTTACTTACTGTATTAACACAATTTTGGTTACTTGCTCTTCTTATGATAAATTCCAGACTTCCCGGTGTGTGTTTCATTTTCATCATGAAATTTTGAAGAGAGAAATGATACTTCTTGCTTTGATTGATATCTTGTCGTTTCACCCATTACGAGCAGATGCCGCGCTGTCCCCCGAGAAACAAAAAAAATAATTTCTCTCTCGGTCCTTAAAATTTAATTAATACAGCTCAATTAAAAACCTATCCGCGGAGTTTCCTTTTAAAGAGCTAACGAGCTGCAGTAAGGATAAGACGCGACTGCAGTCAGTAGGCAGTGATGAGAATATTTCTGCCGAAAGAACGAGGGGGCAAGTGTTCTCTCAGCCCTCCGCGATCCTATCTCAGGCGCCACTCGTTCTCGGTGAAGGGCTAACTAATGAGGTGGTGTTCTGTGAGACCCCGAGGGGGGGGTGTTGGCGCCCCTCCCGGGATTTGCGGCAAGCATTGACTCGTGCGCCAATGCGGAAAGAGGCGCTCGAAATTTTTTTCCTAGTCAGTCAGGACGATATGAGTGAATGTTCCGTCGAGATTTTTCCGCGTCACAACCAGTGCCGGGGATGATCATCGATATTTCTCCATTTGAAGCTGTGGTAAAGAATCGATTATTAAGGGGTTCGTTGAGAACACCCTGTTCATCGATCCTTTTCCATAGGTTTAAATGAAAGATCAATCGATATATAGCAAAGTACGGCACGTCCCACTGATCACAACCACGAGGTACTACGCAACTGCAACATCTCTCTAGCGATTTGGAAAAGATGGTCTCGAGAAATTTCGATTCGCAAAATTTACATTACCCTTGATATTTTTACGAGCCGGAGAGTGCGTCCCCTAACCGCTCGAGTGGATGTGCTTCGAGCCTCAGGTTGCAAAGTTTGCGACAAAAATTTTTGTAATTTTGAAAAGTAGTACTTCCTTATCCTTCAGATACCAGGAGTGATTTATCACCAAAAATTCAAATCCCGAATTTTTCACCCCCTCGGTGGGTGCTTTGCCTTACGAGAGACTGAGGCAAACTTAACCCCCCCCCCCCTTTGCACCCGATGCCGAAAATCTAGATATTTCCTTCCCCCAAGGGACTGATTATTAAAATTGATAGACAAAACGATAGACAAAGAAGACATTGAGAGTATGGAGCTATCATTGGTTGAGACGGGTGCTTCTCATAGACATAGGAAATGACGTACTATCCGTCGGGTCTCTCGTGGGTTGCCGTTAGTTAGTCTATTACTTACCTCCTCTGTCCAATCCAACCACCCATTTTAACCAACAGGATAGCTTCATTTTTCCTGTGTCTCCTAAGTCTATAGCTTTGTCTATTAATCTCAATAATCAGCCCACTGGATACCCTATGTCACTATTGAACAGCTCAATGGATTCTTTCCCGACTGATTTTATATTCGGGTGCTTTCCATGACAGCCTTTACCGGGACTGAATTGAGCAGGGAAATATCAAGTTATACAATTTGAAGAAAATTGAGCTGGGGCAGTTTGGAGCCAAACTTGTTTTTTTAGCCAATCACGTCTTTTCATCAGGTTGTGTAGAGTTCTAAAATTCGCTTTCCGGGAGTTTTTTTTTTTTTTTTTTTTTTTTTTTTTGCTTCGATTTTGATGTGAATGGGTTCCTTCGCGCCCAATTTGGCAAGAGCGAACTGAGAGGATGAAGGGGGGTGGTCTCTCTCGTTTCACGCTCTATTAAATCTCGTTGAGAATTGATGGGACATCACTTTTTCCTCGCCGTTGATTGTAATAATGAATCTCTCGGCGGATCCTTATTTATACCCTGGCCGGGCTCCGCCTCACAGTGGATCGAGTCATAAGGAAAGGTCGGACAAAACTTAGAAACTTTAAGGGCTTATAACTCCGTCCATGCAAAACTTTGAGGTTCTAAAATTGGTTCCATTGGTTTCCTTGTGAAATTTCCTCTGCGATGCACCCCTTAAAATTTAAAATACGATGAAATGAACATAAAAACGTGCGGTTTAAGTCAAAACTGTCTTGCCCGACCTCTTTGATTGACTCGATCCACTGTGCGGCTGCCCGAGTTGTGGCACTTTTCTTCCCGCTCATTTGCCGCCGCGCCGCGCCGGAGTCCCTCGGAGCCACCGCCCAAGTCCCTCGGAGCCGCCACCGCCGCCGCGCCGCGCCGCGCCGGAGGGGTTAATTATTCACAAAACTCAAACACTGACGAGCACCCAGTTTATCGGATCCTCAACTCGGAACCAAAGTTTACACACGGAGGACGAGCCGATGATGAGTGGCGGCCTCGCTCCGACATGTTTGTATCTCAAGTGCACCTAGAGATAGATATACATAGATTGATAGATAGATAGATAGATAGATAGATAGATAGATAGATAGATAGATAGATAGATAGATAGATAGATAGATAGATGGATAGATGGATAGATAGATAGATAGATAGATAGATAGATAGATAGATAGATAGATAGATAGATAGATAGATAGATAGATAGATAGATAGATAGATAGATAGATAGATAGATAGATAGATAGATAGATAGATAGATAGATAGATAGATAGATGATAGATGGATAGATAGATAGATAGATAGATAGATAGATAGATAGATAGATAGATAGATAGATAGATAGATAGATAGATAGATAGATAGATAGATAGATAGATAGATAGATAGATAGATAGATAGATAGATAGATAGATAGATAGATAGAATTTATTGATAGATAGATAGATAGATAGATAGAATTTATTGCTAGATACATCTTATAGTTAAAAGCACTGGCACAAGTCAAATTTACAATTTATAGAACAATTGGTAGAGATGGAAAATTCGTGGAATGGGCCTGTTACAACTTTTTTAAGTGCAAAAATAAGAGTTGTTACTCATAGAAAGTGTCTCGAAAATCACGATGAGCGCATCGGTAAAGTCTGAAATGAAAAACCTCTAAAAATTCATTATTAAACGAAATAAACATCAAAATTCGAAAGTTGTACGTCCGATCTCTCTCATCGACTCGCTTTACTGTGCGCCCCCTGGATTGCAAACCCTGGTTTCTTTGACCTGCGCCCGGACGTAATGTAAATCATTGAACATGCGGATTATTAACTGGGTACTTCGAAACACTGCAATCAAAATTGGACGGCGTTGAGCAGACAGGACCCAAGCTACATCAGCTATTGCCGAATGTAATTGGGCAATTTAATTTTTAACATGAAAACGGTCATGCGGATTTTTGTGCAAGTTTCGGTAAATTTTCTGCATAGTAGGAAGTAAATTCCTTAACGTTTTCATGAAAATTCGCACAAACTTTCTCTTGTAAAAATTAAATTGCCTGGTTAAATTTGGCAATAGCTGATACGGCTTGATTCCTTTCTGCTAAACGCGGTGCAATTCATATTTCAGTAGTTTCACCATTGATTTGACGAACTACCTCCTTACCTCGTAGTGAAGCCGCATCTACGGCTGGAGGTGTGTCATTATCCCGAATCTGGGTCCGAAGTTGGGAGCACCACCGCTGGCGGGAATAACGGGAATTGTAGGTTTAATTGGGTGAAGTGCTAGCAAGAGCCGAGTGTGGCACTGAAAAGATGAAACCCTGCAAAATTACTCGTTAATGGAGCGCTATGAACGGAAAACCCATCGAAGCTCCCTGTTTGTAACAAGTATTTGCACTCACTTAACCGAGGTTGTCGTCCTTCACGCTGGGATCGGCCCATCTCGCTCGCCTGGAATATCTCCAAGATTTCGCGAGATATGGCCATTCTCAAAATTGGGGTTTATGCTCTTCAGACGCCGTTGAAATACAGCTCGTCTTCACTCCCGTTCACTTTTGACGAATTGCGAGCGAGTGTTTCGTTCGTTCAAGTTTTCACCGCTGATTCCGGATGAATACGTGTCTTCTTGCTCTTTATCCTTGAGGCACAATAGATCTCTGATCATTCACGATTAAGGACCATCAAGAAGGGTGAGGAATTATGCACTGCATCGCACTGAATTTCATCATACTCGTAATTCCACGAAGAACACGTTGAACATATTTAACATCATACCAAAATGGGCCTATGTTACAAACAGTGGCGTGGCGTGCTTTGCGATATATCGATTGTTATGTCATTTGAAACTATTGAAAAGGATCGATAAACAGGGTGTTCGCAGCGAACACCTGAATAATCGATTCTTTACCGTAGGTTTTAATGGCATAACAATCGATATATCGCAATTCACGCCACGCCACTGGTTACAAACCTTAGATAGAGCAAGAAAAAGGGTTATTTACTGATTATTTTTTTTTTTATTTATTTAACAAGTCATTTTTATTGCAAGAATTACAAATAAGTTGAAAACTATGTATCAGAACAAAATGTAGTATTATAATAATTAATTAATATTACCTACTTACTGTTCTAATACTTATTTCGTTAGGGTCTGGTATGAATGGCCTGTCTGGAGACGTGTTGTCAGTCTTCTGCTGACACACCGGAATCGCCCTTTGGCATTACCTCGGTGGATTTTTGTTTGTTAAGTTCTATGTGTTTTACTTTTAGTATTAGAGTTATCATTTCTTCAATTAATTTCCAGTTCTCTCTCGTACTTAACATTAACTCAACTACATTGTCTTTTGTTATTTTCTGTTTCAGGTGAATTTCTGCTTTCTCTCTCTCTCTCTTCAATTTGTGACAAATAAAGAAGGCGTGCACCGGTGTGTCAGCTGCTCCGCAGAACGGACAGTCCAGAGATTCCTTCAGGTGAAACCTATGGAAATAGGTTATTTACTGATGGAAATACTTAAAAATCACTATGAGCGCATCGGGGAAGTCTAAAATACGCTCTAAACTGCAAAAGTTATGAATATTTTCCCTTGACATTTTTAGGACTTTTCGGTGAAATTGCGAGCAAAATTATCTGAAAAATTTAGAGAAAAATATTCACAAGTTTACCAGGAAATTCGAGTTTTATCAAAGGAAATTTGGCAACGCCGGAAGGTTCATGCGGCGTTCTTCCTTAGCACGGCAGCATAGTCCACCTCCTGCCGCACGAGGTCGACTTCCACTAGACATAGGACATTTCGTCAATGATTTTTTTTCCGCGCACCTATTTTTCTAGCAGTTTACGTCCACGCGTTTTTCTTGGCAGGAGAGTTTAGGTCCACCTGCCAATTGAGACCCAAAGTTAATTGGTCCATGTGTACAAACGAAAATTTCTCACGACGTTTTTTGATGAACATGTAAAATGTCTTGGAAGAATGAGGGTTTGCTTGTGTTTTATTTGTTGTTTCTTTTTGTCCAACGAAGAAAAATATATAATTGAGTTTTTTGGTAAAAATGGGAGAATGTCAATTCCATGAGAGAAAATCCACTAAAACTCCTACGCTTTTTGGCGCAACAGGACATAATTATCTTTCAAGAAAATCCCATCTTGTCTGTACTTAACCGGATAAACTTTTTGATTTGCCTCAGCTGAAGGCTCTTAGATTTTTCCTGTGTGCGGTAACTTGGCGACGGCGCCAACGTGCCGCGGCTCTTTGAGCCACTATTTTGCCACGGAGGTGTTGCACAGTTGATTTGATTATTTGTATTGGTTATTTGATTCTAGCAGAATTATGCTCTTTACCACCGAGAAGATTTCCTTTTGAATCGATAAAGGAAATAATGCTTACGTAAACAGAAAAGTCACTTATATCAAGTAGAAACCAGCTTTCATTTAACGATTTTATTCTTGTTGCTAGGACTAATTGAGTTTTTGACTACCGCTCTCTTTTTGTGCCGTAGTATCTAGATTTATTTTGCGAGGAAATCTTTGCGCTCTAAGAGGATGCCTGTCATTCTTATTATGTTGGCTCGTCCTCTATTTTGTAGGATGCTGTGCAACATATCTGTAGTGAAATAGTTGCTTCAGGCCGCTGCAGCGCGGCGGGCGTCCGGCAGGCACGAAACGCGCATAGGCGCCTACAAACCTAACAGGGATACTTCACGCATTGCGCAATGCGTGAAGTATCCCTGTTAGGTTTGTAGGCGCCATTGCGCATTTTGCGATAGCAGCACGCTGCTCCTCTCTGAGTTAGGCGCTGATATTTAATCTCACGGATTCGGCGTTTTTCAACTCACGATTTTGAAATGTTTGCACACTCTACATGGATTATTCTCATTTAAATTGATGGGGGGGGGGGGGATATGTATTAATGGAAAATATAATGTGTGTTTTGTTAATATTAAGGTGGTTTCTTGTTAAGTTTAATGATTTCCAAAGCTTTTTAATTTTTTATTTTATGTTTTGTGATTTTACCGTGCTGCTGCGTCGTGTACGCGCAACCAAACGCTTAAAATTGGACGTATTTGACTCTAAAATATCGATGTAGCAACGAGTTAAATCCAAAAATTGCCTGCTTCTTGGTTATTGAGCGCGCCCGCTAGAGGATGCATTCTTTTTTTTTTTTTTTTTTTTTCGTGTTTGTATAGTCTTATCAACACAACACGGCACATTGACATTAATATCGATGCCATCGCTTGGACAAAGGTTTTAAAAAATTAATTGTTTTTAAAATGAACTAATATTTTCATAGGACAAAAAAGGGGGAAAAAAGGATATACCAAGTATATTTTATATCAAAACTTTTAAAGATAGAAATAAAACCAAATATTCACCAACGACATTTTGAAAAGATGAATCAAGAGAAGAAAGTAACATTTCATTTAAAAAATGAGTTACTATAACAACACCTCCTTCTCTCTCAATTTTCTCATTTCGATATTGTCATTATAATTTTACAAACGGACTAAAACATAACGCTTTGACCAAGTCACTGTTGTTTATTTTACGCGTGGACGTAAACTACTGGACAATACTGGTGCACGGACAAAAAATCGTTGACGGAATGTCCTTAAACTCGAACATATGATAGCGCATGCTAATCTCAAAGGCTCATGCCCTTGAGTATAATGACTGAGTTCTCTACTCTGGACGCGTGATTCATTTTGGATAAACATTTTATTCCACTCAAGACGTCATTCCCCTCCTTCATGATTTCTGCTTTACTCCCTTTTCTGATCCCTCAGTCTCGCAATTTATCTTCTCATCTTCTCTCTAATCTTCGTGGGAGCAACTTCTGCGTTGTTCTCCTTTTCTAGGGTTTAAATGATTACCAGTTAACTTTGCAGTCATTATCCACGTCATTTTCACGTTTAACGTTACTAGATACATTTTTTACACGAATTTAAAAAAAAAAAAAAAAAAAAAAAAAAAAAAAAAAAACATGCTGCTAGTTGGATGGCACATACCAACAGTTGACCCACGGCTGGGTGGATGGATCTCAGGTGGGTGCGCGATATCTTGAACCTGCTGGAAACAAACGAAGTCTGATAACAGGTTGGATCTAAAAAACTCAGAATCTTTAAATTCTCATCAATATTTAGTGTACATTGTGCAAAGTTGAAATGAGAAACGATAATTTGGTAGCGCACACTGACTTAGCGCTACAAAATCAACGGATCGAAGAAAAATGAATCGATAAATACCCTTTGAACTCGGAAGAAAAATCTATTTTTCCCTTAGACAATCTTCATGCAAAAAAAGGCTCCTATCAGAGGTTGACCTCTACAAATCTGGAAAAATCAGAGAATCATTTGAGGGCAGGGTAATGAAGGGATTATTTTTGGCGCCGTATGTGGGTCTAAACAAGTCATGGTGGATTTTTACCTTGACGAAAGGGAAGTTAGAATTCGAAAAATACTCGCCATAAGCTAAAGGCTTAAAAAACTGTAGGCTAGATCCAGAGGATCTGGAATTGAGTTGTTGGAAAGTGGGCGGCATAAGTGGGGATAGAGGAGAAGGAGGGAGGTTTCGCGTTGGGGCCGCAGCGAGAGGAACCCTCTTGAGTATGGGGTTGCGTGCGAGAATAGATACGTAATAATTATAGGGAGCCATGTACCTCTCGTGTACGCTGTAGACGGAACTCATTCCGCTTCCAGATAAACTATTGCCGTCTAGCGCAATGGCATTCGGCGCTGCATGATATATACGGCACGAAAGTCATCTCAGAATGTGGGCCTTGGTGTCCAATCCCCCCGCAGCCCCTCTTATCTTTCCTGAGTGAGTCATGAATAAAATTTAATTTATGTCCATTATAAAAAATGACCTACTTGTCTACATGCCAGACAGTAGCGAGGCGTGAATACTCGATTAACGATATTTCCCGATTTGAAGCTACGGTTAAGAATCGATTATTAAGGTGTTCGTTGCCAACACCCAGTTTATCGGTTCTTTTCTATAGGTTTCAATGGCAGACCAATCGATATATCAAACAATACGCCACGCCACTGATACCAGAGTGCCTCTAGTCGGGTTCTTATAAGAGTCGAGGATTTCAGGTTAATCAAATTTTTAAGAAGACGCAAAGTATTCAAGGTTAATCCGTTTTTAAAAAGACGCAAAATTTAAAACTTTGTTCGAGGAATATGATTATTTTATTGTTTGTATCGAAAGACAAGGATCTTGAAACAGGAAATTTTCACACAACGGAATTTCGGCGGATTTTCACGGATTTTCGTCACAGGAATTTTTCACGAGTTTTTTGATCATCGAAAACCCTCCTCCCAAAAACGATCTTAAAAATGCTCCAAAATTCAGGTTTTCAAAACGGCCCCTTTATACGCGGGAGCGGATCCGGTGCCTTCGTGACGTCACAGAACATGACAAACGTAGTCTTTCCATCGTTCACAATGTATTTCTTCACGAGGAATTGGCAGCTGCTTGATAAAGAAACCAGGTTTGTCATGCAATTTGACGTTTCGAGTGTACTGTATCCGTTGTCGCGTAAAAGAGACCATTTTCAATGTAATGAGTTAGTTCCTAAATTAGTTTTTTTGAGTTTAGGAGGTGAGGCGGGGTAGGCGGAGTTGCACATTTCCAGTCATACTATATTTTTTTAATAAAAAAATACTTAATGTTATTCCTTTTAAAACTTTCCTGGTCAGTCTTCTCTTCGTGAAGAATATTCTGTGAAAAGGTAAAGGAATAGCGCTGGTCTGTTCTCTTCTAATAAAATAAAAAGGGAGCGAAGACCTTGAAACTGAGATACGGGTTCTTGCAGTTTAATCGTCACTTTGCAATACATATAACTCTAAAACCAGTAAAAATACCCATTTAAACTGTCTTGCGTAAAACAACTATGATATATTAAGCTCACGCAAAAAATTATGGATGGTGAAAATTCTTCCACGTTGGCTACAGTGGGTTTCGTCCATTTACACATGCGTATAATAGTAAATTTTTATGGAAACAGGATGCTTCGCCTGAAATCGATTATGCATAATGGGTACCAATGGAGGAAAAACATTGTTGCCAACTTGCTACATTCGTCACCGGCCGATGCAGCGGCGGATTTTGGCACTTTTCCTGACGAAAAATCCGACTACATTTTGCAGTAAGTAAGAAACTACTACTATTGGTTCATTCATAAAAACATTAATCTGCAAGGGCCACTAAAAACTCGAAGAAATTTTAAACGCGCAGAAATGGCGGATAAATTATGAAGGTGATGTACTACGGCAGTCAAATCGCTATCTTCTCTCATTTTCCACTGATTTCTGTCAAAATAAAACTCATGAAAATGTGGACTTCTCGTTAACTGCAGATAACATAAATGAGATTCGAATCATCGATCCTGAAGACATTGGGTTTGGACATTGGGTTTGGGAAGACATGGGACACACTTTTTTGTTGTTTTCATCCACGAAGAGTAGAAAGGCCTTTGACGGAAGTCTTAGAAACCTTTGCTCGCTTTTGATTGATGCCGGATGCATGATTTGTTCCGGGTGTGAAACCTTAGCGTTTTAAATTTGTGGGAAAGTTGTGCTTTTTGAACTGCGTAGTCCTCGATTTCTGAGTTACGTTCTCGCGTTTCTAATGTGCGCATCGTGTTCTGCGCATTATTTACCTTTGGATAAATGTATCGGCAAGCCAATACTGCCGTGCTAAGGGAAAACACCGTATAAACCTTCAGGCGTTGCCAAGGTTCCTTCGATTAAAACCGATTTTACTGAGAAAATTGTGGATACTTTTTTCGCAAATTTTTAGACAATTCTGTACGCAATTTAATCTAAAATATCTGACAATTTCAAAGAAAAATGTGCATGATTGTTGTAAAAAACGCATGTTTGATAAAGGGAAATTGGCAATTCTCGGATGTTCATACGGCGTTTTTCCTTAGCACGAGAGAATATTCGTTCATTGTTCAGTGACCTGTTGCAATTTCCTCGCTTTGGCAGGAAACTCGTCGTGGTACTGCCCTCTTCCAGACAAAATATTGCACCGGATGAATCGATCGATTCGTAAAAGTTACACAGACGAGTGAAAAATCCTTCCATTGACAACGAAATTTGCACCCCGAGCGAAGAATGGCGACTCTCATTCAATCACGACGCCGTGAAAAGCATCATGTCGTGAGTAATCTAACACGAGCATATCGTCGCGCCACGGCTAATAAGCACCGCTAGGATTGCGCGAAAAGGGGAGGGGGATGTTTGGGGCAGTAAAAGCAAATGTGCAACAGGTCCGCCTCTCTCCCGCGGCTGCGATGTTCACTCGCCCTCTTATTCATTCGCCACCCCTCTTCTCCTTGTCGTGTCTAATTTTAGTCCCCAGGGCCTAAGACGATCCACTTCCTGGACTGAGCTACCCTTCCCAGAATCGCAGCTTCTTGAACCAAGAATTTACACCCTTGAGTAAAGAATGTCTGATCATCAAATTTTTTTTAGCTGACATGAAAGGGAGTCGGACATCGATTTTCTATTTTTTTTTTTTTTTAGAATTTCGTTTTTTGAACTCGTTTTTTTGCATTTCCACACGAGCAAAACGAGACCAAGAATGTTTATTTCTGATGACTAGTTCCTTCGGTAGGAGCTTTTGAGCGAGTCAAGTTCGAGACGTAGTGCAATTAAAGTAGCTAAATGTTTTTCTTACCAAAAATTCAAATCGAGTATTCCGTAAGTTATTTATTTTGTCACTTACTAATAAAGATACCTTTTCTCAGGTTCTCGTAGGTCTTTTTCAAAAAAAAAAAAATTTTTTTTGTTTCATTCCTCCCATTTCTCTGCACGCTTTGACGTGGAAGTTTTCAATATTGATTTTTGCAATTTTCAGGCCTCTTTGAATGTCAATTCTATTGAATTTTTTATGTTACAATTAGGAAAAGTTGTCAAAAATTGAATTTTCAAAATAAACGAAAAACCCTGTGTTAAAGTGTTCAGGAAGATATAAGAAATAAAACATAAGAAAACAAAACAAAATTTTAAAAAAGACCCAGCGGAGCGTGAGGAAAGGTACATCGAGGATAGGTCATTCAACATTCCCGGGGATAGTTTGTCCGACTCCAATTTAAGAGTTCTTGAATAATCGCAAATTGCATTGAGTTTAAATTATTGGTGGAAGAAGGTATGCCAATAGGTATAGTGCGAAAATTATTATCATCGGTAAAGATCCACCCCATTCTCGTGAAACGACGAACATTAGTCATCACAAGCGGAGAATATTGAAAGCACTTTCAGAAAATTGAAAGATTCTTCAATGGCTAGGTCTAGATACAACTATTCGTGTTCCCTGGACGTCCGTGTTGCGTGCATACAAATTGAAGGCGCTCAGCCTTTCCAACGTATCGCAGCGGGTGGCAGTTCTCAAGGGTCTTCTACATTGCAACCACAATCATGTTTCCCGTGAAATCCTCGCAGTTTGAATGAGTCGTGTTGCTTCACGGCACCGTTTGCCAAAATGTGCAAGTTTCCGCCAAAAAATGTTTCCACCAATAAGGCATCGCGGGTGTCAATCCCGCAAATCACGACCTACACCAGGAGCCGTAACAAGGCATTTTACATGGGGAAACAATGTTGTTTTATCTAAAACCTCAAATATCAACATATGTCACTTAAGTCGTTTCAGCACTGGGCAAAAAATGTTTTTAAATTTTTCTCCTTTTACAAGGCTTCTAATCTCTCCAACTTTTAAGACCAAAACTTGCTTCGAATTCAAAATTTAAAAAATAAGAAACAGCCCAGCTACCGTACTAGGGAAGAGTTCCAAGGAAGGAACGTTCCCACATTTCCTCACGGAAAATATTTAATTTTGAAGAAAGTCATGAATATTTTTCCTTGAAATTTCCAGACATTTCAGATCAAAGCGCGAACACAATTTTATAAAAAATCAGAAAGAAAGTGTTACCAATTTTCCACGAAAATTCTTGATTCGTCATAAGAGAATTGGCAAAATCTAAAGGCTTACACGGCGTTATTCTTTAGCACGACAGGTTGGCTTTCCTGTGCAATACAAATATGTGAACACCACGGATGTGCGAGAAGTATCTCGCCTCTTTGAAGGCGCTAAAAACGCTTCCATATGCTACCGTCCAATGCAAAAACAACGTGGTTCCATTTCAGATTCGGCACATTTTTCTCAGACAAAATGCTCCACAGCAAGAAAGGCTGCAAACATCCAGCCTTCGTACTTTCAGAATGACTTTGTTATATCATTAGGAAGTTAAATTGAAAATATGGAGCATGGAGGTGGCCAGATTTTTTTGTAGCGCAGCATTTTGTCTGGAGGAGGATTTTAAAATTTGGAATAGATTTACGGCGTTTTTGCGTTGGACGACAGTTAGAGTTGTTTCGTCTCCGTCCCTCTCCCAGTTTCGAGCTCGAGAGAAGGGAAACCGTGAAATGAGGAGGAAACATGATGGAGCTCAGTTTTGGCTTTCATCAGAGGTTACGCTCTCCACCGGCTCCCTACTTAAATCTAAGTGTGAACTCAAACTAATTTACCTAATAGATGACTCAACGATGCGCCATATCAACACATGGTGTTGAAGTTCACGTCCAACTCTGATAACGCCACAGGGTCAAGTCACGCGATGTGAGCTCATGTCAAGTTCAATGTCTACGTCAGAGGGCTCTCAATGACGCAACTTGAACTCGAAAGTACATCGTTACGTCGTTGAAGTCGGAAGCAGTGGAAAGGCGTGAACTATCGATTTTCGATATTTCCTCATTTGAATCTAACCCTAGTTGCTCTCGTGGGTTTTCGCTAATTAGCCTATCACTTACCCATTTTGTCCATTGTAACCACCCGCTTCAACCAATACTGCCGCACTAAGGAAGAACGCCGTATGAACATTCGAGAGTTGCCAAATTTACTTCGATAAAATGTTTATTTTTGAGGAAACTTATGAATATTTTGCCTTTAAATTTTGAAAATCTTTAGGTGAAATTCCGAACAATATTATCCGAAAATTTGGCAGGTAAATATTCATAAGTTAACCAGGAAATTCGCGTTTTATGAAAGGAAATTTGACAACGCCTGAGAGTTCATACGGCGTTTTTCCTTAGCACGGCAGAATAGGATTGCTCCGTTTTCTCTTTGTCTTCTTCTCTATAGCTTTGTCTATGCATTTCAATAATCAGCCCGCTGGTCGGAAGGTTGAGCTGTGGGGAGTTGAGGGTGCCTACACTCGCTACATAATTAAGCGCCTGAAATAAGGAAATTCGATTTCGCCTCATTGCAATCTCGTTACAGGGTCTGCCTGGTTATCGCGTCCAATTGGTCTCCGTTTTCCTACGCTAGGTGCATACTAAACACCCAAGCAGTCGGCACTGGATCACGATCGCTGCGGTCAGAAAACCTTCCTCTCTCCGAAACGCATTAAAACTTGGAAAAATAAATGGAGTTATGTGCACAGAAAATCACTCCTCCCAGCAATGATACCAGTGGCGAGGCGCGAATGATCCATTATTGATATCTTCCGCTTGAAGCTGCTAAAGAATCGATTATTAAGGTCTTCGTTCCGAACACTCTCTTTATCGGTCCTCTTCCATATGTTTAATTGGTTTCATTGGTTTATTAGGTTCCATAGGTTTCAATGCCACTTCAGTAAATTGCATCACTTTTATACTGTCGTGCTAAGGAAAAACGCCGTATGAACCTTCAGGCGTTGCCAAATTTCCTTTAATAAATCGCGAATTTTCGGGAACATTTGTGAATATTTATCTACCAATTTTTCGGATAATTATTTTCGCAATTTCACCTAAAGTTCCTGAAAATTTCAAGGAACAATATTCATAGCTTTTCTCCAAAATAAACGTTTTATCGGAGGAAATTTGGCAACTCTCGAATGCTCATACGGCGTTCTTCCGTAGCACGGCAGTATATTCCATCCATTTTTCTCACTCATTTCTCACATCATTTATATGCGAGACTTTCCCTCTATAGAAGGAAAAATGCCATCACTTTGAGCTTATCATACAATCAACCTACTTGTGTTCAGATGAGAGTAACAGTTACAAAATCTGTGACGTTTACAAGGCTTTAAATTTCCACTCTTCAATCGAGAGCATATAGATTTTCCTTCATGATGAGTAATTTCGAGGCAAAAGCCGGCAACAGCGGTGGAGCTCGGCCATGATTATGAGGATAGATGCGCGCTGCCGGCCATTTTTCCTATTTTTTGTATGATCAACAAGAGTAATGAACACTAACCAGTAAACACGCCAGCTGCACCACTTTAACGGATGTAAATACGGCGATAAAGTAAATAGAAGTGGGGCCCTGATGAGCCCTTCCCCCCGCACCGCCTACGCTCCCCCCCCCCCCCCCCATCGCTATGCTACGTTCGGTCTTATCTAACCTCTTTTCGCTCCGCAAACTATCTCCGCGTCTTTGCCCGCTAGTTTCTGGCTCCTTTCATCTTGGGGCTTAATGGAAACTAACTGGCGACTATCGGTCCTAAATTCCGGGCCAGCGCTGTCTCTCTTCTCCTGCGCTGCCGTAACACAGAAAAGAGACGCAACTTCAGGAATGAAGTTTTGACAAAATGCACCGAGCACTGTCCAAGTAGAAGATTTTGTTTAAAAGCCCTCGATTTTCTCCGACAAAGACGAGCTCTCCTTTAGCCTCCTGGCGACAAGTGGAAACTCTCTGGGATTCAAAATTTTCTTAATGGACAGCAACAGGAGAGCAACACTGCCGTGCTAAGGAAGAACGCCGTATGAACATTTGTGAGTTGCCAAATCTCCACGGATAAAACATGCATTTTTGAGAAAGATTATGCGTATTTATCCTTGAAATTTTCAGATATTTTAGATTAAATTGCGTATAAAACTTTCTGAAAATTTTGGAAAAAAATATTCACAAATCTCCCAGTAATTTTGGTTTTTATCGAAGGAAACTTGGCAACGTCTGAAGGATCATACGGCGTTTTTCCTTAACACGGCAGAACAGTTATCTGACTTTCTTGTTGGTTGTTGGACGTCGGAAAATGCGATACGCACAACAAAACAACAGAGGTTGGCAGTAAAATCAACACTTTAACCAAATTTGCTCGCGAAAATTCACCATTTAAAGAATCGCTCAACAGTCGACAAATAGGTAGTTAAACAGTTGAGTGGCGCATGGCGGAGCTCCAAAAGTAATAACTTTCACCATTGCTGGATACCAGAGGAGGGTATATCTTTTTCTCCATCTATTGTTTTATAGAATAGTCAATAATCATCCACTTGACCTTCAGAGGCCGTTCTAATGATTGAAAATCGACAAATACAAACTTGGGCTTTAAAAAAGAAATTTAATGCTCCATAATAGATAAGACAACCGTAAATTTCATAATCTGCATGCTGGCATAGTACGTGTCTAACTGCAATAATGAACGAATATCAAGGTGAAGAGTCTGCCAAGAAGGGTGCCAATTCACACGGAATAATGAAAGATACTCCGTTATTACGGGACAATGTAAACTTTCTCGGTTTTGTCATGTTAATTTTGCGCATACGATGAACTTCGCAGTTTTATCGAATCATCCAAGTAAAATTAGTGGAATTCTGAGGAAAACTCGATTTTGAAAATGTACTTATCTTCACAAATGTAAACTTTCCAATTCTCCACTGTCCCAATACCACCTACCCATACCTTTCACCGCCAAAAAATAAACTAGGAAGTTAGGTATTCTCGTTTAAAATGACGGCTATTTCTTCAAATATTAGAGTTTCGGGTTCATCAATTGTAATGGAATAATTCTTGATTAAACCAACTTATCTAATGATTGAAAAAAACACTAAGAAGTGGCCCGAACTGTATGTAACAAGGTGGAGAAATGGTGATGAGTTCACACCATTTCGTGAGGAAAACAAAGCCAAGAAGTTCCAAAAATTATAATTAGAGTCAAAATTACATTTTTTGAACTCTAATGCGTACCAGTACGAAACTGAGATACAGAAACAGTACTGATTTTTGGAACTTCTTGGCTTTGTTTTCTCTGCAAAATGGTGTGGACCCATACACCATTTCTCCACCTTGTTACTTATCTAATAACTAGACATTCAAACATGATTTAATATAAAATCTACAAAATTACTTATTTTAACTTTTAAATGTGAAAATATTAAAATTTTTACTGATTGGTAAATTTCGAGATTTTTAATTTTTTTTACTATTCACTGTTTTGCCTCTGCTATATTAATTATTAGCCTGTGTCACTCTATCAAAATACTCCATCAAAATATCAAGGTCAGATGTTGTGATTGGCTTATTTGATGACTTGGACCAATCAAAGCACTTGACCTTGACATTTCGATTGAGTATTTTGATATTTCGACAGAGGCTTACGTCGTAGCATCTTAATATTTAATTTGAAAAATAGAATGAAATTGTGAATCAACCACTGTACTAATTGCGAGGGGCGTTGGTTCATTTGAAAGGTGTTGTTCTCAATGCTTCGGGAAAACTATAAATTATTTTCTGGGGTTCGTCCCCGATTTTTAAATCCCTAAAAACTCATAAATTGGATGAGGGGAAGTGGGGGTTTTTTGTTTTTTGTTTTTCGGAAAAGTTTTGTTGCTACGCATCTTACTTTACTGTTTGCTGTCTTTTTATCTGCTGTTTTCGTTTAACAATCATCATTAAGTGAGGTTACTTCCAACACTCAACTGCCATCAACTTACATTTTTCTTTTCCCGCGGTTTTTTTTTTTTTTACGGTTTTTCATGATTGGTTCCATCTTTTTCCTATTGCCAATTTTTCCTCATTAAGTCAATAACCTCCAAGTATTTTTCTCATTTCCGATCAGAACTTTTCACGCTATTTCTTTTCAATGTGTATAAATATGTTTATTATTAATTTCCATTTTCATTTCATCCTTTTTCTTCTGATTTATTTTTTTTAATTTAAAAATTGAACTTTTCAGTTATGATTTTGTTAAAATAATAATAATTTTTACTAATTTTAATTTTAAATTTAACAGTTGTTATGAGTGAAATTTTCAATGACCGAGGCGGTCGTCCTCCAAAACGTGGTCGCGTTTTCCAGAATTCTTCGCATGTTCGTTTAGTGAAGCAAGAGCTTAACTCTGTTATTAGTATAGAAAATCAAAGTTTCATTTCTTCATTTCGGAAGTATAAAATTGATGATCAGAATTTTGATGAAAATTTTGTTACCAAATTTTCAGTCGGTTTAATAAATATAATTTGTCATCATTGTGATGCTCGCCATTTTCAGGGTGAAATGTCCAATGGTCATTTTAATAACTGCTGCCAAAATGGCTTAATTTCTTTACCGAGTATTCGGACAAATACCGATTTGAAATCATTATTTTTATATTCTCCAAATTTCATAAAGCATATCAGAAATTATAATAGTGCTGTTGCTTTTGCCTCTTTCTCTGCAAATCGAACTGATATTCCGGGTGATGGACCTTATTGCTTTAAAGTTCAAGGATCCATATATAGGTAAGTTTATTTAATATTTACCGTTACGTAACGTACTTTTTTCAGTTTCTCAGTCCGTCCCTCCCTCCTTCCCACCCCTTAACGCATCCGGAATGCAGCTGCATTCCGGATACTGCATTTAAATCTTTCCTCCTCTGTTAGTTACTATTTGGACTTTGTCTATTCCGTTTTGTTTTTAAACATTTTAAAAATAAACAGTTCAGAGAAAATAATAAGACTTAAAATTCTGTTTAATAGTGTTGTTATTATTTTATTACTCATCACTAAATTTAATTTTTTAATTTTAGATACATTTCTGACCTTTTGCCCCCCAATGAAGAATCTCCAGTTTACGGACAGCTGTATATATCATTAATATAAACTTCGAAGGATTCTGCCTTTTTCTATTTCACTCGAGGGGAAGTGTCCCCTCCCCGCCTCTCTTCCCCACCCGGTGATTGACGCTGCGCTGTGCTGAACGGTTCAGCCTGAACCTTTCCCCTATGTCTGACCGTTCCCCTTTCCTCTGTCAATCGAACCATGCCACCGCTTACGCATTGTCGCTCGCCCACCCAGGTACCAGGGTACATACCTAGCGGCCAGCGGTCAGTTGATGACAAATCTCGCTCATGCTCCCACGCAACGCATAGATTACGCCAGCAAATTATTTTCCGAATGATTAGAATTTCTTCGATAGTAATTTTCTTTATTTATTTGACTGTACTTTTTCTCTGCTTTACTGTGTTTTCCTTGGTTCTCTGCTGTGTTTTTCTTAAATCTCCTCGGTGTTTTTTTATCTTGCTCATGCTCACACGCAGCTGAGCTCAGATTACCCTAGTGGAGTCATTTTCTTTGTTATTTTTCTATATATTTTTCTCTGTTATACTGTGCTTTTCTTGAATCTCTTCTGCGTTTTTCTGTCTTTTCTTTTCCTTTCTGTTCTAATATTTCTTTTCCTATCCTTTGTTCTCTGAGGATATTTTTGATAAAATAAGCATGAATCCAGCTTCAATGATGACGTATTGCAGGACGTGTCGTCTGGCGACACAATAAATTCGCTGTTTAACATTGTGCGTCATAAGACGAACTTTCGACCTGTCAATGTAAATTTAATGGGTTTTGTGGGATTTCTTAGGCCCAGCTCAATTGAATAACGGCAAATCAAATTTTGAGTAGCAGGCCCACCGGGAATATAAATGAAATTTCCCGCTGGGTAACTTTTTATTATTTTAACAACACTGTAAAAAAGGGAAATTTATATTAATACTTATCATTTAAGGAAGCGCAACTAAAATTTCAGTAATATTTTTCAGAAAAGTAAAAAAAAAAGTGGCTAAAGATGGTTCCTCACTTACTCGTGGTGTTGGCTGTTTCTGCTAAGTGGGAACCGTCCATTTCAAGATACAGTCTATCTCTTGCCCCGTCATTATTATTCTACAAGTTAATTGTGGAGTGCAAATTTAATAATGTTTTTTATGAAATCTTCTTAATAAAGTGATAAAAAATTCGCAACCACTACAAAATCGGCTCGCGAAGCGAGCCGAATGTCACTCGCGTAGCGAGTGACCGGGGGTCCAGGGGGCGCAGCCCCCCGGCTAGACGTGACGGGCGCGCGAAGCGCGCCCAGAACGGCTAGTAGTCTATATAAAGCAGACTGAACATGGAAAAAACGAAGAAGAAAAAGTGGAAAAATTAGATGAAGTTAAAACAGGAGCAGAAAAAGAAGAAGAACCAGAAGGAACAGCTACTGAAGAAGAAAAAGAAGAAACACAAAAAGAAAAGACAAAAGGAGGAAAGAAGAAGAGCAAAGTTGTAGGAAATATAGGAAGAAAAGCAGGACAGAAATGGCAAAAGAAGAATCAACAATTTAATCGAAAAAAAAAGCAAAGTATTTAAAAAATAAAAAAAGATCTTCTTTAAAATTAGTTTGAAAACAAATGTAAAACCTAAAAAATAATTTTGTATGAAGATTAAAACAAAATTTTAGTTTAAAGTTTACTAAATAAAATTACAATTTTTGAAAACATTTGTTATATTTATTCTCTCAAAAAAATAATTAGACCCGATTCAAAGACAAAACAGAAAATTAAATGAAAATAAAAAAAAAAAAAAAAAAAAAAAAAAAAAACATGTGAAAGTGAAAAGTGCACAGGAAAAATAAGGGGCTGCGAAGCAGCCCCATAAGCCCCTAGTTGTCTTGTAATAAGGTTGTACCAATACCACCTACCCACACCTTTCACCGCCAAAAAAATAAGCTAATTCTTCCAATGTTAAGATGCAAGTAATTTTTATGGAAATACTCGTTCTGTGCAGAGGTATGTTGTTATTGAAGTAATTAATTGTCTTAAATGAGAGTATCGTAGGAGAATCAAGTAAATGAAGCATCCAAATCATACATCAAGTCAGACTTTCGCGGAATTTTTGCGCTGCGACGGTGGCAACACTGTTTCAACCTCCAGTATGCTCTGACTATCATTCTTATTTGCCGGGTTGGGGGTTCGGTCACTCCATTGTTCTCGGGTTGTCGCAAACTTGCGGCTCCTGATAAGACACCGGCGAGGCCGTAATTTACGGCGAGGATGGCGCGAGCTTTCGGTGACTTTACGGTATCAACGCTCTGGAAAAGGCTCCCATCCGATGGCACCAGCTTCAAGAGCATCGAGTGAGAAAATTTCGCTGAAAAACGGATTCGTGTCTCAAACGCAAAACGTGCACATACTTGAAGGTAGCTAGGGTGGAAAAATATAACGTTCCAACACTGTGGAAGGGAAGTTTGGTAGGGAATTTCAATATTATTCGCGTTCAAAAGTTAAAGTAAATACATTTTTAGATTTTATGTAAAATCGTGTTTTCAATGTCAAGTAATTACTTTATTTAATCAAGGGTTCTTTTATTAATTGATATTGACTTAAATTATGAGTTTAAATAATTTGAAGCATTAGAAGATCCTTACGATCATACGATTCATGTTCATTTCATATGAAATTAATTTAATAATAATGATTATTGCAATGATTGTATTAACAGAACATATAAATTTCCTAAAAATAAATAATGTAATAAATAATATCCAATGGGACACACCGTACAAAGGTTGACTCGTCCTAACTTTTTTTTCAATTATTCATTTTGAGTTTTTCTGGTCCTTTCTCTCGTAGACGGCCATGACGGGGATGAAAAGCAATAGAGAGGAAGCTAAAAAATAATCACAATGTAAACTTTCGAGCTCTCATTTATCTCTTCTGAACATTTGATACACTATAGATTGGCGTCAAGAATTTTTTACACAATGAGGCGTCAATTAAAAAAAAAAAAAAAAAAAAAAAAAAAAAAAAAAAAAAAAAAGGATCAGCACCATAGAGACCTGTTTCCTCATCAGGAAATATATCTGCGAAAGCCCGGGCTGAAATATGTTTTACACTGTTAAGTGGTCCATTCTACATAGCGCCGCATCGCGATGATGTTGACTTTGCAAAAAGCGTCAAAATGCCTTCAAAATGCCTTATATGCAACACGCTCATCTTTAGAACACGAATAGTTGCATCCAGACGCTATATGCATATGTCACACTATCAAAGCTAGCCATCAAAATATCAAGGTCAGGTGTTGTGATTGGTTAATTCGATGGCTTGGACCAATCACAGTACTAACTTGACCTCGACATTTTGATGGAGTATTTTTATAGTGTGACACAGGTCATAGAATAAATATCGCGCCAATTAAAAGGATGAGATAGAATGAATGATATAAATGAAAATAATAGGATGGAAAATAAAGAGAATAAATGATAGAAACAGAATGATGATAGAAATGAGATAGAGCGGTATTCGTTTTACGTCTTAGAAAGCTAATAACTTTGGTTGCATCAAAGGAAGTCACTTCATTGATACCACAAATATTTGGATCCCATTCGATATTAAGTCATTAATGCCCCAGTTCTAACTGAGATTTTGATTCTCCTAATGTCGCTAATGCATTTAGCGTGTCAAATTATGGGTGCATGGTATGCGTCCTTTTTTTATGAGATTTTGTACATTACCGTTGTCAAATTGCAGGAAAACAACATATTTTCCGCAACTTAAAAGGCTGTAGCCCCCTTGAAAAGTACTTTTATGAAAAATTTCATAAAAGAAAAAGAAAACTTATTTTGACCGATAGAACGCACACTCCTGAAACTGGCGACTCGACCTTCGATCCAATGAGAAATCTTGCAATTAGCAACACCTTTTCTTCCATTTAAATGCATGTTAAACAATAGATTCTTGGTGAGACTGCTTGCCTCGCCTAAAATCAATATTTTCAATGGATTTAAATGGAGGTTAAACAGTGTTGCCGACCAGTAGCGTGGCGTGCTTTGCGACATATCGATTGATCTGTCATCTAAGCCTATGGAAAAAGATCGATAAACAGGGTGTTCGCAACGAACACCTTGATAATCGATTCTACACCCTAGCTTCAAGTGGGAAAATATCGTTAATCGATCATTCACGCCACGCAACCGTTGCAGACTTGAGAATTCGCCACACTCTATATTAACTGTTCTCTTGTGATGATGATTTAAATTTCGAGGGTTCCACCTCGAGTTGGATTGAATATCCAACGCACCAATTGAAAAGCACGATCATGCGAAAACTCGGCGCGAAAAATCTCCGGCGGGAAGCATTAGTTTCCTGGATTCCTTTTTTAAACTCCATTTGGGTGGGAGCCGCAGCTGCGGTGATACGTTAGCCGTCCCTGCGGATTCCCATCGGTGGCGCATTCTCTCTCCACCCCATGTCTGCGAGCGGAGTAAGAAAGGTAGGTAAGTAAACAAAATCACGTCAGCGGACGTAATTGAAGAGCTCATTTGAAGGAAAGCGTCACTGGGATTGGATCCGTGTGGCACATACGCTCTTCCTCGGATAAAGCATTTCCATTGAAAAGCCCGAGATGCGCTCCCGCTCGGTGGGCGGGGCGTGCATAAAGTCTCGGCTTTAATTTAAGTCAATTTACACATGAATACATCGATAGCGTTATTTGCCAACGGAAAGGAATCGATTTAGCGGGTGCATTCGCTCGCGGCAACAGATGCCATCGTCTCCCGAGCGCGGGTACCTCATCCTCATAGCTAACTCCGTTCCCGCTAAAGGAGATAAGAAAGAGATTTTTCCTGGTCCCCAGAGCCGGAATTGGATTTTCTACGGCTTTAATATCATAAGAGTGCCTACAGTGCGAATCCACTGAAAAAGCATCGACTTTCAAATATTGGTAAGGAGGTACAGGAAACGTGCAAATTCCTCGGAGTTGGAGCATATATTGGAAAAATTGTTAGACTTCGTTTTTAGGTTGGGGAAAATCGTCTTTACACCGCTGAAAGTAGTAAGTCGTCGAAAATCCTTAATTTTTCTTATGTTTAACGACTAAACATGTACATTTCTCTTATCTTCCTATTCCCATAATATTTTGATAATTCTTTCCCTCAAATTTTCCGTTCCTTTGTGTTTCCTGTCCCTTTTTTTGTTTCCTTTTTCTGAAAAATTTACATTTCTCTTATCCTCCTATTCCCATGATGTTTTTATAATTCTAGCCCTGACATTTTCTGTTTTTACCCTTTTTCTTTCCTTGACTCTTAAAATGTTTATGTTTCACCTTACTTCAGGTGCCTTATAGCCATTAGTTGCTTTGGAGCCAAATAAATTACTACTACTACTACAAACTAAATACATTTTCTTTGGCTCTAAATTATTTTTCGCGGCTTGTAGTAAACCTTTTTAAACTTTCCATTTTTCGACCTGATTTGAATTAATTTTTTTTTTTTTTTTTTTTTTTTTTTTTTTTTTTTTAATTGATGGAGGAGTTGAGTACATTTTGTTTTTACGTAAAAAATACTCCATTTAAATTAGAAAAATTCTTCCAATCCAAAATAAAGTATCTTTTTTAATTTAAAAAAAAAAAAAAAAAAAAAAAAAAAAAACAATGTTCCTTACAATGAGGAAAAATACGCCTGGAAAATTTATATCCAAATTAAAGTAAACATTTTAAGGTTAAGCCATGAAAATCTGAATCTGTGACTAGAAAAAATGAGCCACTGCGTGTGATCTGAAGAAATGACGCACGAAGGGACAGAAATTCTGCCGTGCTAAGGAAAAACGCCGTACGAGCCTTCAGGCGTTGCCAAATTTCCGTTGGTAAATCACGAATTTTTGGGACAATTTCTAAATATATGTATTATTCTTCCAATTTTTCAGGTAATTTTGTTCGCAATTCTACCGAAAGTTCTTGAAAATTTCTGGGAAAAATTATCACAACTTTCCTCAAAAGAAACATTTTATCGAAGGAAATTTGGCAACTCTCAAATGTTCATACGGCGTTCTTCCTTAGCACGGCAGAATTGGCGGAGAACCCTGGAATCCCTCACTGACATTAGATTCCGATTAGGTAATGAATGAATGAAGTGCTTCAAATAAAGAGAAAGTTGCTGTTTTCTATGCGTTTTAGTTCAAGACTTTCACCAAAATTCATAAAAAACGATAATTTTCTAAAACATTTCGGAGAGGGGTCGTGGCTCTAGCTGGAGATACTTTGGGAACAAATTTTAACCGGAAAAATACCTTTGTTGATACGTACCTAAAAACACGCCCCTGCAACTTGGCGGTTTCACCCAGGGACATCCTGTATTTTAAAATGTTATGAATTTCCTCCTCCACGAGAAAATCTCATTTTCTAAGATAGTTGTGCTCTGCTTCCAGCAGCATCTTTGCGTATCTACTAAAATTTTGCCGTGCTAAGGAAGAACGCCGTGTGAACATTCGGAAATTGCTAAATTTCCCCGAATAAAACATGTATTTTTGAAGAAAATTGTGCATATTTTTCCGTGAAATTTTTAGATATTTTAGATTAAATTAGAAAGAAAATTGTCTGAAGAATTGAAGCAAAAATATTCAGAATTTTCTCGGTAACTTCGTTTGTTACTGAAGGAATATGGCAAGGCCTAAATGCTCATACGATGTTTTTCCTTGGCACGGCGAAGTACGTTCTCGGCGAAAATTGACAGCGGAGCTCAGAGCTTTGAGCTGGCATGAGATCAGGTCGAAATTCGACACCGCGCTGGAGCCTTCCAATTTCGTCAGCTTCCCCACTTCAAAAGGCTTTTCCTAAGTGAGAGGACACGCCCGCCTCTATTTATTTTTATTTCGTCCGCTTTTCTTCGGCCGGATCATAACATTGACAGCGAATAAAATGACGCCCAGTCCTTGGCTCTCACCAAAAATCTAATAGAGAACCGGGAAAGCTTTCCCCCTAACAATAATCCACACACATTTGTAGCGTATGGCTGCTCAACATGAGCCTAAAAATGATTTCTTGGCGAGGATTAGACGGAAAAGATCTCAAAGATAAAGCGCCGGTAGTCCATGTAATGTCATTCCTGGTCACAGAAAATGTAAAATTTTTTGGAACGTATTATTTAGCAAACTTTTTTCGAGATTCTCACAATTATCCATGGGGAGTGGATGTCGAATTTTTGACTGAATATAGAGGTGGACTTGCAGCGTAGTGTGAAGGATTTCCTCCATTGCGGCCTTGGCTTTAACAACTTTTTTTAAACTAGCGAGATCATTTCAGAGAAACCGATGGTTCAATCATGCCTTTCAGGAAACTTCATGTAAGTACTTTAATCGCTAATCCCTGAGGCATGTAAGAACGTCATTGTAAGATTTTACGAACCGCCTAGATAACAAGTTACTGCTGTAAGCTAGAACTTGTAATAGTTTGCCACTTCCGTACGCATTTCTCTCCTCACCAATTGAGTAATTTTTTTTATTTTTCTCCCGACGTTTCCCGGATTTCTAAGTTCTCTCTCACTGTAGCAATCCTCGCAATAAAGACCATAAGCATATACTCGTATATTGCGTTGCTTCTGTTCTTTCCGAGGATTCAACGTGTATAGATAAATTCTAACTCCTTCTTTTCACAAACCGACTACTTTTTTCTCCATTGAACTTTTGATCAGAAAAAATGCGCTACACTGGGAAAAAAACACATTGGATCTAGAGTCCAGACTCTTGAAAACATTGACAAGAGAATAAAATACTTTGACTTGATTCAATCGGATTCTTGCTTGAATCAAAACGAAATCCGCTTAAATTAAGAGGCTTGCTTCTTGATTTAAGCTAGATTCTGATTGAATCGAGAGTACTTTTTCTTGTCGATGTTTTTAAGAGTCTGGTCTCTAGATCCAATGTGTTTTTTTTTTCCAGTGTACTGGTTGCGCTCAAAATTACCTTCATCTCAACGTTTCCTCTCTGATAAATCAATGCCACCAATGAGGAATTTACAGGTGTCTGAAATATGATCAATTTCGTAGTTGAATGGAGACTACTGAGTGAACTGAATAATGAGACACCCTTGGTTCATTAATTAAACAATTATTGGAGTGTGTATGACAAAATTATCTAATCTGCTAAAATATATGTGTTTAAATGGGATATGTCGCTAGATGACGTCACGAGGCGGTGTATTTTCTCACATTTAAATCTATTTGTATACATTTTCTTTTATCAGAAATTACAAAAAATATAGCAAAATCAGCTCTGTAAGCACTCTCATATGAGCCAATAAAAAAATTGCGTGCAAATTCTCAATTACAACGATTATATTTGAAATTAAAAGGTAGTAGATGGAATGTAGATGGCGGTTGGATGTCGCAGAAGCGAAAGCGCGTTGCAGGAGCTACTAAATATACATAATGTAAAAAAAGATGGTGAATTCAAAATTTTCAATCGCTGGATTTCAACAGTCTCCGATGAGACTGGGGTTAAATAATAAGAAATTAACAATAAACTATAGAATACGATACAAAAATTAATCATATTAAATTTAGTGGCGGCCCTCGCAAGTTGATAGCACTAAAATTCATCTATTTAAATTTATTGATCGATTCTGGTGAGGTAGCGTGCTATAATTTTTGTCAATCGTCATATATTTAAATCCAGAAACCCAGCGTTGCTAATTTCCCAGTTTTGCCAGTGATTCGATGACAAAAATACGCTTTCTGCAGCCTCAACGCCCTCAATAATTGCGATACGCTCAATTTGGCAGTTCTGCTCTATTCGGAAATCGAGTAATTTCGGCAGTGGAAGGCGCTATGGGAAGGATGTGAGGATAGGGAGGGGGTGGGTGTGTGAGAGGACGTGAGAGACATTAATCGAGGGTGGGTTTTGGCAATATTTCACGTTAATTGAACCCTCGTCCGTTAATTATGTAATTATTCATAGCAAAGCCGTTTTCAACCGATCTCAGTTATCTTGTGTGCTCTAACTGAAATTCGGTAAGATTAAATTCCCTATCGGGGCAGAAAACTTTCGAGCTAAACGCTTTTTAGTTAATCAATGTACGTTGGATGTGATGTGACCGTCAACAAGGGAGGAGACATTTATTTTACAATACAAACCCTCGTTACGCCTTGTTTGCTAAGCATGACGTAGTAATGATCGGAAGATTGTTCTACAGTGCGTTGAGGAAAAACGTTGTATGAACCTCTAGACGTTGCCAAATTTCCTTTGATAAGATACTAATTTTCAGGGAATTCTGTTAGTGTATTTCCTCCAATTTATCGAGGTATTCAATGCGCTAAACATTTTTCCCGTCCATTGAAATTAATGTAATTTTGCTCTTTGTTTTGATCTCTTTGAGCACCATCTTAAAAAGCTTCAAATTGGCTCAAATTTCATACAACCTTTTATTTTCATAGATAGAACCGATTGCCACCCGGACCTCGTCGATTTTCCCACATGACGGAAAAAAGCCGCACCCTAGAGCACTATGGACTAACTAAAACTACCATTACTCCGGTTTGTTTTGACAGTTCGGGCTGTTTTCTCCAGGAATTTCCCCTTTTTCACTGAATTATGAGTTTTTTTTTTACTTAAAGCTCTCATTTTTCTGGCCATCTGCAGTAACTATACTTATATTCGTCTGTAACGATAAACAATGGGACGCGTTTGCTACGGCGCCTTGATACAACTATACAACCTCGACGGATGTCCGTATTGCGTTCAAAAAATTGAAGGCGTTTTGATTCCCTGCTCACACTACCTGTAGTTGATTCGATCGACAAACGCCTTGGTCGGCGGTGACGGGGACTTGATGCAACTTTTTAAACTTGATGGATGTCCGTATCGGTCCGACTGAAGTGCGAAACCACGTATCTCCATTGCGGTGTTTCAAAATTTCCGTTCTTAATTCATCTCTTCCATGAGAAACAAGCCAAATTTACGACTTTAAATTTTGAACCAAATCTTCTGCTATCGAATACGAAAAATCATGGAGAATTTAAGTTTTATGTTGACCAGTTTCTCGAAAGAAAAATAAAATTTCTAAGGAAGTCTGCAACGTCGCAAATGGAGAAACGTCGTCTCTCATTCGGCCCAAAAATACGTATGAATAAAATTGAAGGCATTATGACTTTCCTCTCTCAACTTATATTCGTCTGTAACGATAAACAATGGGACGCGTTTGCTACGGCGCCTTGATACAACTATACAACCTCGACGGATGTCCGTATTGCGTTCAAAAAATTGAAGGCGTTTTGACTCCCTGCTCACACTACCTGTAGTTGATTCGATCGACAAACGCGTTGGTCGGCGGTGACGGGGACTTGATGATTGAGAAGATAAGTGCAAGAAGGTCTTCAGTTCCAGGAGACTTGTGGCTTATTTGCGAATGATTGCTCCAATTTCTCATACATTACAGAATTTTTGTTACAAATGTTAACACTCTCTACGTTTATTGAGTAAAATTCTGGTACAAGAAAATTCGCATGTATTTGGAGGCCTACCCTCTGCACCGAAATGTGACGTGATCTAATGGTAGTTGCATTTCATTTTCTGTATCCCCTGATCATTTACAAAGAAACCGTTGAAACATCTAAGGCAAAGTATCATTCGTCAAAATGTTTCAGTTTATGTAAAGTGGTCCGTGAAACAGTACACGAGCAAAATCGTTCAACTCCATCCATGAAAAATGAGAAAATTTACGAGTTGGCACAGTGAGGCTGTCGTCATAAAGTAATCAACAGGTAATTAAATAAAATTAAGTGCGAGCTACCCTCATGCGCGTAGTTGAAGGGCTATTTTATCATGTGCAATTTATGAGAGTTCAACTTATCATAAAAAATCGTCACTGCCCGTTTTTAGAAGCATGAAAAAATAACATCGGTTGTCAAATCAGCGGTTGTAGCAGCGGAAGTTAGATTTGAAAATGCTGTGATTGAAAATTATTGGAAAAAACATTCGTCAAAAATTAATAACTTACTTATTTTGTGTTATAAAAAATTAGAGTTACTAGTCGTTTTTCATATCGATATTTAAACACTGGCGGCAGGGATTAGAATCTGGCTAAGATTCCCGACGATGGTTCCTGCACAAATAATATTAAATCTCGTATTTTAACTGCATAAATAAGTATTGAACTGCCACTTTGCATTCAACATAAATGCGATATTTGTCACATCGGTGCAGTTCAAAATATAGGAAAATCACGAGTTCACATCAGTTCAATCACTATAAATAACATATAAACATTCTATTCATATTCTATTTGGACGTATTTATGCTAAATGGAACTATGTAGAAGTGGACAGATGGGATGTGCTTGTTAGTTGAGGGCCATAAGAATGAATGGGAATTTAAAAGCGCCAGTGACGTCAGCGGCAACGAATGAGCCCGTGAGCGCCGGGAAATCGGTGGCAGGACTCTTTAACTCATGAGCCCTGTCCACAAGGCTCTTGTCACATGCCCACGGCTCACGAGTTAGCGCTCAGTTCCTTTTGATTTAATTGAAAATCCCGCTTTTTTATTTTCTCAAAAGGAACTATATCCACTGACCACATAGTTTCTTATGCAGCTTCCACGAGCACACCCCATCGTTCCACTTGCACAAAGTTGCTTTTAGCATAATTACGTCCATTTGTAGTAAATTTTCAATTTGTTTTCAGGGATTAAATGAGAATTATTATATGTATATAATTTCTCCGTGTAAAACTGTCTACAAGAAAAGAGGTTAAAAACAAACGCTCGACACGAAGTTGAGCGGGGACATGAATAAGCACACTATCAACTATTTGGGACAAAATGATTCCTAATAATTTCAAAGCAGACCGAGTCGTGGGTTTGCAGCATCCTATTCAAATGATAAAGCAACTTAAAATGTTAATCTGTTATGGGTACTGAATTATGATGCATCATGATGCCCACTGTTGGCACAGACATCAGCAAAACAATAAAGATTTGATTCTTCAAGACTTTACATGGAGATTTTTGTTGGATTCTTAAATCGAATTTTTCAACTTTACTTGACGGAAAGAGCGCTGTTGGAAATTTTCCCTGCGGGAACTAAGGACTTTTCCCCCCTAGACAGGCAAATATCGATGGCTAAATGTGAAAAAGGTATATCTTAATCACAGCGTTTAAAAATCTCTTATTACGCTCCACTTACTGCAACATAAAGAAGGAGTCAATAAATATCCTTATAATTATGTGTGATTTCCTGTTAGTAAGTCAAAAAAATTCACAGAAAATTTTAAAAAACTGTTCTTAAGTTTTCATTTAGGAAAATGAAACAAGAGCGGAGACTCACAACGTTACGATCGAAGATGCGCATTCCTCGACTTTAGCCATCGATTTCAAATGGATCAGTTTGAGCATGCCATTTGTTTCTGTTTAAACAGGAATTGTATTCCAGTAAATCCACCCTCAATTTCATTCTAACAATACTTCGAATAGGGGTCATAAACATCGACTTTTATTTCAGTTGAATGGATCCTATCTAGGATTCGTGGCGTGTTTACAACATTCCCACAGTCACAACACATAAATTGAAATCCTGTAAAATTGCATCGAAAACTTAATAATTATGCGAAAACGGGATGTTCACGTGACCATAAGATGTGCATGCATGGATCTAAAATAAACTCGTTCGGTAATTTTTAACTCTTCCATTTTTGAAGGGTAGAGTGCACATGGTTCACAGAAATTTCCCGCAATTTTAAAGAGAATATTAACCCACGAAAAGAAATTTCAAAAAGTCACAGTAGCCAGGAGCTCTCATTTAAACGCGCTTCGCCAAGGAAGCCAAGATGGCGTCCAAAAATATACCCATCACGATCGACCGCATGACTCCTATCACGTGATTTATGATCTGCGCAGTAGTTGTTATCCATGCAAGATTATTCCGTCACTTTGCAGAAATCAGATTTTTTACCTCCGGCGATTTGATTATTGACATCGATGGAAAAAACTATGGACAAAGGAGGAGGAAATTGGTTGTAAGGGGTAGTTAAACTGGTTCTTATAGACTAAAGGGAAAGTTGACGGACTAACAAATGGTTCATCGTGGGTTTCCGTCAGTTTGTCTATCACTTCCTTCTTTGTCCATTGCAACCACCCACTTCTACCATTAGGATCTCTCCATTTTCCGTTTGTCATCTTTGTCTATCTCCTTTTCTATCAATTTCAATAATAAAACTGCATAAGAGGATAGGGGCGCGTAGCCTACCGGTAACTATTTACCCTAGAATGTCATCTGTAAACACAATGACTTTTCTACCTACAAAAATAAGGAACGTAGACAGTTTTCCCGCTTTCGGGAAAAAGGTGTTTTTCGAGGTACGCGTTCGGCGTTCCTGTTCCTGGAGTCTGAGCATGATATAGGTCACTTGAGGGAAGGCGACAGGAAGGATGTAATTTGGCGTGAGGTTCTCGTGGGAGGGTCAGGGGATGCTTTCGGGAGACAGTCCAGAGTCCTGAGAGCTGGTGAAGTTGAGGTGCGGTGAACACGTTCCATCGGTCGCCGCGCTCCGAGCCCGCGACGTGGGGGTGTATTAACGTGGGAAAGTAATTAATGCAGTGTCACCTGAGCAATGTTGCCGCCTCGTCTGGAGGATCCATGGATATTCTCCCGTGCTAAGGAAAAACGCAATATGAACCTTCGAGAGTTGCCAAATTACCTTCGATAAAATGTTCATTTTCTAAGGAAAATTATGGATATTTTTCCTTGAAATTTTCAGACACTTTAGACCAAATTATAAACAAAAGTATCCGAGAAATTAGCGGGAAAATATCAAAACAATTTCCTGAAAATTAGTGATTTGCCAGAGGAAATTTGGCAAGGCCTGAGGGCTCATGCGGCGTTTGTCCTTAGCCCGGGAGTATTATTAGTGGAGAGATGCACGGTAGCCTACGAGACCGGCACTGGTGGTTGTAGCTCGAGTCGCGCCGATATGACAAAGTGATTAACGCGACAAAGTAAGGCAATACCGCCCTAAACGCAACCGAATCAACTGCTCCACCTTGAACCCCATCCCATGAGCGCTCATGCTTACCCTCTTCCGTTCCTTCGCTCCTCTGACCTAAGGGCTTATCTCGATTCTCGCATGAGCCCCAAAAGCATGGATTTAAATGTAAAACAGGGCTCATCACGAAACTTCCTTCCGCCGGAAGGGCGGCCATCGGCCATTCCTCAGAGGCAATGACAAATGTGCCCGGTTGTGAGATAGAAATTTCAAGCTCTTGTCACATGATCAAACCCGGCCATCCAGCATCCACGTGACTTAATCACGCAGAAAATTCAGCTCTTGCTCCAATCAGCAATTGTCAAACCCAGGCATCTGTGAGTTCGGAGGGAAATCAGGGGGAAAGAAGGTCTGCTCGTTAATTCGTTTGCAAACCTGGAGATAGCCAAATTTGAATTAAGTTGTACTTGAATCATTTTCGTAAATTAAGTTTCAATTTTCCTCCTTTGTCTCCTTCTTTTTCTTCTTCTTTCTCCTCTCCTCCTCCTCCTCCTCTTTATCTCCTTCCATTTCTTCCTCACGAAATATAAATAATGGTAATCGGATTCATGTAGCCTTTTGGGCGAAGATAATCCAAGTCCTGGTAACATTTAACAAAGTACCTAACACAACGCACTGAGCTTAGCCATCATTGCTTTGATTGAAATCAGGCACTCTTGTAATATCCTGACAATAAGTACTCTGCCGTGCTAAGGAAGAACGCCGTATGAACATTCAGGAGTTGCCAAATTTCCCTTGATAAAACCTGTATTTTTGACAAAATTCATGCATATTTTTCCTTGAAACTTTCAGAATATTTTAGAATAAATTGTGCACAAAATTGTCTAAAATTTTGAGAAAACAATATTCACAGTTTTTCCAGTAATTTCGGTTTTTATCCGAGGAGACTTGGCAACCTCTGAAGGCTAATACGGCGTTCTTCCTCAGCACGGCAGTACTGCAGTCATACTTACAATGGTGTCTTTTATGATCTTCCTCGTATTCTCATATTCCTCTTTTTTAATTCATAATTTTTAATTCTCTTTTCTCTCTGTTACAGGTAATAATACTATGGCTAGAACATCTACTTGTGGGTGCATACTGAGGGTGGCATTGAAATCAGGTTGAATACTTATGAATCTCTCTTTAAAATTTTTAGATTATCAAATAATTTATTCTCTCTGATCCAATGAGAAAATTGACCGCTAAAAATAACACATTTGATAATGACTTGAATACATTTACATTTAAGGAAAACTGTGCCTTAAAAATTTCTCGCTAGAAGCTTTAGCTCGCTATGCCAAATTTCCATATTTGGCGCATTTACAGGCAATTAATACTGCACATTGTAAACTTTGAACTGCTGTGATACCAAAACCAGCTTTGAACTTAAGTTAAAACATTTACCAAGGATTCATCTAATGATGAGGTTCAATTTTAGTGGCATGTCGTTCAAACTCTCAGATTCCCGAGAAAAGGGTAAAAAACCCGCTTTTCGAGAAATTCTCCAGCCTTCGGCATTTGACCCTGTGGATCCATGAGAGCCGTTGCTCAGGAAAAACGATGTGTATGAACATTCGATAGTTGCCAAATTTGTTACGATATGTATTTTTGACAATATTCATGCATATTTCCTCTTGATATTTTCAGATATTGTAGATTGAATTGCGCACAAAATTGTCTGAAAATTTTGGAAAATAATGTGAGCGATTATCCCAGTGAATTCGGTTTTTATATCGGAGGAGACTTGGTGACGTCTGAAGACTCATTCGGCGTTCTTCCTTAGCACGGCAGTACAAACGACGGGTCGTGACAATCGTAATAATATATAATCCTGGGTAGAGTACATACATATATGGGAAGAGTAAGGACATGTCAAGGAGCTTTTAAGACCCAAAAGAACAGCGAACCCTTGAAAACGAAAAATACCGCTGCCAATTTTCAGATTTCAGTATTAAACCAAGATGGCCGCGAACGTTTACAAACAATCATCCTTCCGCAAAAATGCGAGTAAATTTACGCAAATACTAAGTCTAATACGTGATTGATACCAATGACGGATCGTAAGAATTGTAATGATAAATCACTTTGAATTATTTGAATTTATAGATTGGCTATCCTTTTGGGCCCTAAAAGCCCCATCACCTAACCTCAAAATTACGGATATACCCGTACTCCCCACGTGCGTACCCTAGTATCTGCCGTGCTAAGGAAGAACGCCGTATGAACCTTCGAGCGTTGCCAAATTTCCTTTGATAAAATACCAATTTATTGGGGAAAGTGTAAATATTTTCCTTCCAATTGATCAGACGATTTTGTTCGCAATTTAATCTAAAAAATCTGAAAATTTTAAAGAAAAATGCACATAAATTTCGTCAAAAATGCATTTTTTATCCGAGGAAATTTGGCGACTCTCGAACGTTCATACAACGTTCCTCCTTAGGACGGGAGGGTTGATATTCTCCTTATGAGAGTACTCGAGAGGAGTTGTGTATGTATCTCTGGCACAAACAATGCATCATTCATCCGCGTCGGGTGGAAAAAAAGTCACGAAGCGAGGGATTCGGTTCGACGAGTGGGGAGGAGGGTTCGAGAACAAAGATCGGTTGGACGTATAATTGGCGGATAAATGTTTACCTAGTATTTTACATGAGCATACGTGGAGCTCCAGGATCCTTGGCCTCCCGCCAAACAATTATACACATATGACCCTTGTTTTCCCCTGTTTCTTTTTTTTTCTTTTTCCCCCTTCGGCGAGGTTCCTCGCTTACGCTCCACGTACGTTTTCCCGACCCGAGTCCATTCCAACTTTTCACTCCGACGGCGACGCGCGACGTGCCGCGGATTCGCCCGGAATCCAGGACAATTTTCTTGATGATATCGATTCCTTGCCTGATATTGCTCACAATACGTCGTTTTACCCGGGCCACGGCGGAAAGAACGTAAATACGTATCAATGTTGCCAAATTTCTCCTTGCGAATTGCATTTTGACCAGCAGAATCTTGTGGTATCCCTACATGCAGGGCCGGATTTACCTACTTGCCGCCCATGGGCCGCCTGTATTTTGCCGCCTCCTTCTCATTCATTTTGAAACATCAATAAAAACGATCAAGTGAACGTGCCGGAGAGGGAGGGATGCCAGTGCATAAGACGCCTCCACTCGTGTCGGACACGTTTTTTGCGGAAACCCTGTCAACGTTACTAGCCCAAAATTCACGGAACTTCGCGCGAAAGTTTAGTCCCGTAAACCTATCTCTGTGTGGTCAGGGCCTTCCATTTATAAAAAATGAGCAAAAAAATTATGAAAGAACAAACATAAATGCGGTTTAATAATTTTAACTTCCGCCGCCGCGGCGCCGCGCTGACCGCGCTGCATTTGACGCAATGCGTGAAGTATTCATGCAGTCTCGTAGGCGCTATGCGTTTCACGCCGACCGCTACTGCTGAACGCACTGTGTTTGACGCAATGCATGAAGTATTCATGGAGTCTTGTAGGCGCTAATATGTGTATGTTACATGCCAACCGCCGCGCCGAGGGCTTCTCCTTTTCATCTCAAGTCCTCGTCATCATTGCTCTCTGCGCCGCGCCGCTCCAGGCCAAATTGCGTATTTGGTGTCTCCCCTAACTCGACAAATTCAAGGTGCTGTGTCTTGTATCACCGAAAGACGACAAAATTAGAATTACTATACTCTCAGGGAATGAGGGATTTTGTCGGCTTTTCTCGTTTGTACTTTTTTTTCTGAATCCGATTTTTTTTATACCTACATTTAAAAAAAATTGCAAAATTTGCCGCCATGGGCCGGCCACCATTTGGCCACCCCCTAAATCCGGCCATACCTACATGAAGAAGATACGAGGCGTCTTGAAGCAAAAGCGTCAATCTCCATTGCTCTGCCTAAAAATCATACAATAATAGGAACTTTCTGTGAAAAACAACTAAAATGTTAAGCTGTTTTTAAAAGTTTCCAAATTTTCTCGCTTCATAACAGAAAATTCAAGAGAAAACATGAGAATGGAGGCTTTCTCGTTCTTTCAATATTGAAATTATGATGATCCCACAATTTTTGAACAGGGCAATGGAGATCGCCACTTTTGGTTCTGCACGCCTTATACAAACGGCCATACAATGCCGACAGAGGTCTCCAGTTCCTGCTTGCACACGAAGTTCATGGCATGCCGGGAGAGATATCCAACAACGGGCATAAAGATAACATTCACGGGGAGTCAACGGTGGGAAGGCTAACTTATAAACTCGTTAACCTCAACCGTGTAGTTTGGCAAAATAAATGTTGCGTTTGTGCCTGGAAGGGATGAGAGGGCGGGCGATGACAAGAGGGCATTTCCATGCGTCGCAGCCACGTTGCACGTTGCCGTCATTCGCGTATGTTTTTCTTGCGGGGAGCTTGCTTGCCTTTTTCAGCCCCGAGAGCTCCACTCCCGTCCAATGGAATATAACCCTGTATGAGTATTCAAATGTTACCAAACCAGTCTCCAGAGAGAATACTATTTTCGGGAAAATTATGAAAATTTGTCCTCAAAAGTTGCAGATGCCTTAGTTGAAATTGCGAGTCGAATTCTCCGCAAATTTGAAAGAGAAATACTCACAAGTTTTTCAGAAAACTCGTTTTTTATCAAACTGAATTCGACAACATCTCAAGGTTCATCTGCGTTTGTTCTTAGCGCTGAGATGAAGGTGGAATTTTATTTTTATTTTCGGGAAAATTATGAAAATTTGTCCTCAAAAGTTGCAGATGCCTTAGTTGAAATTGCGAGTCGAATTCTCCGCAAATTTGAAAGAGAAATACTCACAAGTTTTTCAGAAAACTCGTTTTTTATCAAACTGAATTCGACAACATCTCAAGGTTCATCTGCGTTTGTTCTTAGCGCTGAGATGAAGGTGGAATTTTATTTTTATTTTCGGGAAAATTATGAAAATTTGTCCTCAAAAGTTGCAGATGCCTTAGTTGAAATTGCGAGTCGAATTCTCCGCAAATTTGAAAGAGAAATACTCACAAGTTTTTCAGAAAACTCGTTTTTTATCAAACTGGATTCGACAACATCTCAAGGTTCATCTGCGTTTGTTCTTAGCGCTGAGATGAAGGTGGCCCCCTGTAAAATGATCCGCTGAGTCCGATTCATGGTCCAAAATGCTCTACGAGTTCACTGGAGCTCGCAACTGGCGAATAAGAGTGTGAATCCTCGACAACTGTCAAAAACACTCGTTTCTCGACTCAAGAAGCTTCAGTGAGTTTCGAGACCTGGCGCAATCGATTCTATGCTTCAAATTACGTAAGCCTCGACACTTATCTCGAAAAAAAAAAATTCCCGCCCACAGTCTTGGAAATTGATGTCGAAGGCAATAAGTCGAATCAGGTATTTTATCAAATGCCTGGGCCGGTTCTCAAATTTTGACGGTTTACGGAATTCTGTAAATTTATGGCAAAGAGTTCACGGGTTTTCAATATTTTGGGAGGAATAACTCTTCAAATCCGCGAACTATTCTTGTTTCTTCCTTTTTACATGCCTTTAGTACATTTAAATGTTGAAATTTTAAAAATTCTATGTTTTATGGCGTGCTGAAAATTTCATGATAAATGTGCATTCGGAAACTTACAATCGTTTAAAATACTATTATATGCTGCATATTTTTACAGAGAAGCCTCTCTTACAGGAGCAACGAATTATTTTGTCTAAAATTAGGGTGAAAAAATCAAAATTTCAATCGAAGTAAGAATATTTGACTATTTGCCTGGGCATTTGACAAAAATCCCAAACCGCACTTCCTGCCAACTTTATTACATCTAAAATGATTTTTCTTGAAAATTCCATACGATCATAGCTGTCAAACTATGTAAATTCGTCGTAATAATGCATTTGAGTAAAGCAATCTTTGCGATATGCGAATAAACCTACACTTTGAGTTATTTCGTATTTACATTTACTTAACTGTCATATCTTCGAGAAGATTTTTCACTTTTGCTCTTGGTTACAAAAGAAAAAGAAAAAAAAATTACTTACAGCGTCCGCCATTTTTTGGCCCTAGATAAATCTAGAGCCCCTTTATACCGAGAGTAAAGACAATACGAATTCATTATTTCTGGTCGGTTCCCATATTTTAGGCCTCCACAGTATCACAAACAAGAATAAAGATTACATTTTCACCAATTGCAGAGATTGTAATCTGGAATGAACCGGGGAATTATGGGTTCGGTAAGGAACAAACGGAATGATAGATAGAAATTCGAGTGTGAATTGATCAAAGATTACGAAAAACGTTTAATTTGTGTAATCCATATTCTCGATTGTGATATTCATGAGCCGCGTTGTCTGAACTCTCACTATAAGGGGACTCTAGAAGACTCCATTCAGTCTAAGGGCCTATTGTAAGACCTCTGATCAGGTGCTTGTTAAAGTGATGGTTTGAGCTGACCAGAGCTTGACCAGAGGTACCTAGGATGTGTATGACATCCAGTTTCCTTCAGGTCAAGTCCTGGTCAGCCTTTGTTCGTTCTCGCAAACCAGTAGTCTGACTGATTAGCAGACTGACTGCTGGTCAGAGTCCGACCACTGGTTTGGTAACCAGAGGTTGACAAGAGATCTTACAAACGGCCCTAGGATGGCCGAGCCACTCAGAGGTGTCAACCGAAGTGGCCGCATACTCTCCCTATGAAGGTACGGTAACATAGCCTGGATTGTTAGTTGGAAATGTGTAAAATATTGGAGTCTGGTGCCCGTTCCTATGCGGCAACGCGGATTGCATGCACTCAGGAACGTTGAGGTTGGACCGGGACGGAGGAGGGGGCAGGGGCTGCGGTTAAGCCGCGGATTACTTATGTCAATAACTGGGCTCGGCAGACGGCAAGTCTCCCGTGCCAAGGAAAAACGCCGAATGAGCCTTCAGGCCTTGCCAAATTTTCTCTGATGAAAACACGAATTTCCTGGTAAACTTATGAATATTTTCCTTCTGATTTTTCAGATAATTTTGTTCGCAATTTAACCTAAAGTTCCTGAAAATTTCAAGGAAAAACATTCATAACTCTCCTCAAAAATAAACATTTTATCGAAGGAAATTTGGCAACTCTCGAAAGTTCATACGGCGTTCTTCCTTAGCACAGGAGAAGTGCCCTGTCCGTGCCTGGGCTTGCATGCTCCCGGCCACGACGCGGTGCGCTGCGGTGCTTCAAGTCGTAACCGAGATTTCAAGTTCACGGCCGAGGTCGCTATTCGTCTTGGAGGCATCTCCCGTGCCCCGGAGGAAACGCCGTATAAACCCTCAGGTGTTACCTTTCCTTCGATGAAACACGAATTTCCTAGTAAACTTGTGAATATTTTTCTTCGAATTTTTCAAATCATTTTGTTCGCAATTTCATTGAAAAGTCCTAAAAATGTCAAGGGAAAATATTCATAGCTTTCCAAAAAAATGAAAATTTCATCGAAAGAAATCTGGCAACCCTCGAATGTTCATACGGCGCTCTTCCTTAGCACGGGAGTGCATCGGTGTTAACTAGAGACGATGTATTTTAGAGACCCCACATTAGCAATCTAAGAAATGTAATCGGGCGAAGGGAAAGGTCAGCTCGGAAGTTAACTCTATGTTTTGCCTAACGATTATTGGATTACATTTTGCAATAATGAACCGCTAATTCTGGCTCTTCCATTAAAGCACATATCTGAATGGGGAAATTAATGGCATATATGTTGTTCCTAAAATGAGCCAGAAATAGTGGTACCTTATTGCAAAATGTAATCCAGTTGATGAGCGACTTGTTGAGCTTTAAATAGACGTATTCATGCTAAAAAGAACTATATGCATAAGGTTTGCGTGTAACATAGTTCCTTTTGGCATAAATACGTCCAAATGATGACTGATGAAGTTGGTTGTTACAGGACATCCTCATTCGTCACCTTCCGGCAGAAATATCACAAGCGCCATGCGACGCACTATGGTCCGAATAGCCGGTTTAAGCGGCATTAAATCAGATACGTATGTTTAAACCTCGCAACATGAGTTTTCAGGGGTTTTTAGGGTCGCTGAGTGCAAAAATGCTAATATTCTACAGGAGAAATCCATTTTTAACATTTTTATACTTTATATAACTGTGGTAATAATTTATTCAGAAACCTTAAACTGAGGCTGGTAATCCCAGTTGAAGCGGTGAAGCAGTTGGCATTGCATCTCACTAATCTTCTTGATGTCCCGGGTTCGATTCTCGGTAGAATTTTTTTTTTTTTTTTTTTTTTTTTTTTTTTTTAAGTTTAAAAATTAATTTTACATTGGATGGACTATAAGAAGCTAAAAGTAGAGCCTCGTCAAACACTACTATCAAGGGAACTTGAAAAAGACAGCTCAGGATAATACTTCTACGTTTCATGGCTCCAGAGGCCTACTTTCAAGTCCCACCGATCAGCCGTTTGAACTTGTTTTCGTTCTGCCAAGGGAAACTTAAGCTTAAATATATCCATTTTGATAGATTATTTGTTTGAAACATGGGTAAACGTAAAAAAAAAACGTTTACGGGACCTCAAAGTGGCTTCCTAAGACAATTCCATTGCTCGGGAGCCTTACTTTCAAGTCCCATCGATCAACCGTTTAGACTTGTTTTCGTCTGCCAAGCTAAACTTATGCTAACATATATCTACACTGATAGATTATATGTTTGAAACACTTAAAACGTCAAAAAAAAAACTTTTACGGAGCCTCCCGAGGCGATTCTTTGCTGTTCTTGAGCACAAAGTTTCAATTGGTCCCGATCAACCCCATCAACTCGTATTATTCTTCCTGGGCAGATTTAGGCTCCAATGCATTCGATTTGCTAGAATATGACAATGGAACATGATAAAAGTCATCGTCAATGGCATATGATAGCTAATTGTAGTAAGTGATAAGGAACGCGAAAACGTCATTTTTCATGAGAAATAACTTGAGGCTATGGTGGACTATGGTTCTGCCACTCAGACTAAAAGGTAGTATAGAGTCATGACAATAACTTCCGAGTAAAATTACGAGGTGCTCAGAGGTGCAAAAGATATTTTTTGGGTCCTACTTTTGCGATTTTATTGAAAAAAGTGACTATGTCTAAGGGTTAATCTAGAACATTAGATATGATGAAAAAGAACAGTTTCAGCATGAAACATCTTAAACTTATCTTGTATTTTGTGAATCAAGTGCCCAAACACTTTCAGGTACGGTGAAACGACGAAAACAAGCCCTTAAACACAGCACTGCCGCTCGGTAACTGGAATCGCACTCATAAAGAAGTGCTCCGCGCGCCGCACTTCCCAGGCTTGTCACATCTTTATTAGTGCTTTAATCGAAGTGAAATTTTACAGGAGTCTTCTCTACAGTATGTACTATCGATCTATCTCTTAAAATCTAACTTTTTCCAAACTTCACTTTTTCGATTTATTGCCGCTTAAACCGGCTATTCGGACCATAGTGCGACGTTTCAAAATTTTCGCCGCTATTTTATTTTTTTACAGAGAAATTGTTCAACGAAGCTGGCCGAAAATTTCATTGAATTTTCTTCATGCTGCCGATAAGTCAGTAAAATTTTCAAACAGATTCAACCAACGATTCCTCTGTAAAAAAATAGCATGGCGGTGGAAATTTTGAAACGTCACAGGGCGCTTGTGATATTTTGGCCGGAAGATGACGATATCGCAGGCTGAGGAACAACGCAGCCTAACTGACAACTTTGTCGAAAATGAGTCAGCAACTTTTAGTATAAAAGAAAAATTTTCAGTATAAAATACGGAAGCTGGCGTTTTAAGTTTTTTTTCCAATTCCTTTTTAATTCATATAAAGAATTGCATATCTAACCTCAATCTTGCAAAAATGGCGAAGTGGCATAGGTTCATTATAAAAACCGAATATTTAGTTCAACGAACCGAGGAACAGTTCACATAGCACATGCTTCATATCGATCGAAGTTTTCCGGTTCGTCGCAGCAAAACATCGGTCGTTGAACTAAACCAAAGTTCGATTCTGTCCATAAAAGTAGTTGGTTCGTGCGAAAGGAGGATTGGTTGTCATAACCGTAAAGGGCCCGTTGCATTATTTGGTTTGTGAAAACAAAGTTTTTCTTTGTTCATGGGTGTATCTGTATAGGTATTTAATTACTGTAGGGGAGCCATATTGGATAGGTTGCGCACCGTTTGGAGGTGGTGGCAGACTAAGACCTCCGTTATTCATGGACTCCATGGCTCAATCAAAGCTCAGAGTTTGCCTAAACAGAGCAAATCCTTTCTTTTCTTTCAGTTTTCATAGTTCTGGAATAAAGACAAAACGCGCAAGATATCTAGGATGACTCTCGCCTGTTATTTCCGAGGAATTCTCCATGGCGCTTGATGAGATTATTGCAACAAAATTATACATTTTTGGTCCTCGATCGTACTAAGTCTATTGCACATGAAAGGATATCGCTTAAAATACTTGAAATAGGTGAAATCTCATGAAAATCGCTTTGAGAACATCACGAATGTCTTAAAATTACTCAATAACGCACAATTTGCGCAGTCATTTTCATGCATTTAGAAATCATTTGCACCCGTGAGCATGTTTTTCCTTGCCACCGGCAATCAGGGTTGCTTAGAGAGGAAAAAAGACAGAGGGGAGATACAGAGAGATGGAAGAAAACCTATCGGAGGTGAACAAACAATTTTTCTTAAACGCTCGACTTCTCCTTATTTGGAGGAAAATGCAAAAATAAAAAAATTTAAGGCGATACCTACTCGAGCAAGATAAGTTACAGTTTGTTAGGGTTTTTGCTGAATTAGATGCGCATTTCGGGAAAAATTACGGATTTTCCTATTAAAAGCAGTACTTTTTAATCTCATTGGCACAATAGACAACGCTGGAATTGAGTTGAAGCGTGAGAGGAAGAAGCAAAGCGTCCTCAGTAGCGCATGCGACATACAATGAACGAATATTATTATAACGCTTGGATGCAACTATTCGAGCTCCATGGATGCCCGGGTTGCATATGCGCCGAGTTGGAGGCGTTTTAACTTCCTGGACACGCACCGCTTCACACGCGACGTATCACGGCGGCAGCGGGCGCTATTGCGAGGATCTAAAAGGATGAAGCGCCCTCACTTCTTTGTTTATACCACAAAGACATCTCTTACGCATGGATAATTCCCGTGCAAATCGTTCATCAATCATTTTCCCTTTATTTAGAGGAAAATAAAAAAATAAAAATGGCTGAAACCTTGCACACGTAAGAGAAATGTATAACAGTTTGCCAGGGTATTTGCTTATTTGGGTTCTTTCTAGGCAGAGGTAATTGGCACGAATGCTAAAAAAGCGCAAAGATTCTTGAACATTGTTCATAATAGTATGAATAAGTCCATTGCTGATGTGTGTACAACTTGATTTTCGTGCAATTTCATGAAAAAAAAATACTTGATTCGTTGTATCTGTTGTGCGCAACAATGAACAGACCCATTCTTCGTTAAAGTTAGAACATGTCAATTATGTATACCTACATGGTCAAAAAAACTATCGGCGTGAATGAATCAAATCATAATAAACCATATACAAATGATTTGCGTTCTTCGTACCTAGTTCCTTTTGACTTTATTTCTTGGTCCATAGTTTTTTATTCAATTTTTTGGCATGCAGTTCCTTTCAGCATAAAAACACCGAATTTGGCAGAGTTTTGTGAGTTTTGGCAAAGAATTAAGTCTCCTGGCTTTATGTTCATGTACCTGATTTCATAAGAGGCTGCTCCGCAAATACGGAGTGAATAGCACTCGGCTACCAGCGTTAAATCAACAGTAAACAGGCACTCGTTTCCAGTCGCAAGAGTCAACAGTCGACCCGTGCACGAAAACGGAAGCTAATCTTCCCTTCAGAGAACCTGTTAGTTTTCGCGAGCACGATTGGACGTATTTCTGCTAAACGGAGCCATGTGCATAATGGCGTGAGCCCTGTTATGCATGTATTCTTGAGGGTCTCAGGGCTCATGTCTTAATGCACATAGCTCCGTTTGGCAGAAATACGTCCGATTGTTTACCACGCCGGCGAAACATTCGCGGGCTTGTGAGTATTTGCGCGCAAACAGATTCTATCGATTCCCCCTCCCCGCCCCGGCCCGGCGATAAGCCGCTCATTATGCGCGCACCTCAAATCCCGCAGCGTGTTAGACCATGCCCAGGTCAACTCGAGGATCGAAACCTAAATGAAGAACTGATTGCACTGCTTATGGACCGTGAAACTACAAAAACGCCTATCTTGATTCGCGACGCTCCAGACTTCCTGTCTTCATTTACTTTCTATAATGGAAAAATTATCTACGTTATTTTTTGAAAACTTGTCTGAATTTTTCTCTCTGTGTGGAGAATATTCTGTGAGGCTATCTTACTTGTCCATTGTAAGCACCCGAATCCACCAGTGGAATCGCTCCATACTAATTGGGTCTATCGCTTTTTATACGAGTTTCAATAAGAAGCTTGCTGCTAAAATTATCGATTCGAATAATCGACGTTCTTTCTACGAAGGAGCAAACCTCGTGATAAATCGCTATGAAGATTCATGTTTTTCATTAATGACCTGTTTCGTTTGTGCACTAACTGAGCTTGTAGCTTCGTATTCCCCTCTCCTCTCCTGTGGCAAGTAAAAGTTTATTGGATTTTTAATGACTTTTCATTTTGCGCGAAAGCTCTCACAACCAAACATGGAGCAGTTTAATATGAGTTGGTGGACGGAGCTCTCTCATCTCTCTAACGAGAAGCAAGCAGAATGAGTTATGCTCGGGCGGTGCAGATCAATTTTGAAAATGGCGGGGTTCGAGTGTCGAGTAAAATTAACAACTCGCCGCCGCGGCCAAAAATGGGCGCAGCGAGGTCATGCCCCTTGTTTCAGATGAGAGCGTTTTTATCATACTCCACGGCTGGAACCCCTTCCAATTGCCTTATTAACATGGGCATGCCCCAATGCTCCACGCATAGGATTCAGTTAGAGTGGTTATGCCCGTCGCTTTAATTAAAACTTGAAGCCAGAGTTAGGTTTTGTCGAGCACCGGGAGAGGGGGACGCGAGGGGGCTTTAAAAGGTGCCTCAGTTAAATAAATTGCAGTGCGAAATCCCAGGAATTTTACGGATTAAGCTTCGTTCCATTCGTCCAACTGTTAACTTCAGTTTGGACTTTTGGAATGTCCCAAAGTTTGGCGCGTGAGTTGAGATCGGTTTCAAACAACGAAAAGTTCTGTCGACCACTTGAGCGACATCGTGCTACTTTCAAATTGAGGGGCTTGCAAGACAAGTGGGATAAGTTCAATTTTTTTAAAAAAATTCAATATTGTTAGTAAGTTAGGTGAAGAGAGAAAAATTCAAAGGCCGCCTTTGCCAAGTTTTAAAAATTTTAAATTTTGTTTTTTCAAGGTAATGCAATTTTAGTCGTAAAAGAAATCCACCGATACCTAATGTGGTCCAAATGATGTGAGAAACAGGGTGGAACATGGTTCTGACGAGTCACCCTATTCTCAGAGAAATTCAACGCAGGAATGAAACAAATTCTCTAAACCAGAAATTTCTTTATTTGATTTCTTGTCAGGATAGTGTGGGTCTAGTACTTTTAATTTGTGTTATATTCTACAGATACAAGAAAAAACTTTAAATGGGACCCAAACTGTAGGCAACAAGGTGGTAAAATAGAGGGTCCATACTATTTTGCGAAGAAAGTAAGGTCAAAAAATTCAAATCTGTCGATCATATGAAAAATTTAAGCCCTGATGAGCCATCCAATGCATCTGCCTGAGCTAAACTCTCTCCCCCTCAATCTTTTACCGATTCTCATTAGAACTCAAATGTGGTACTGAAATTGAAATTTTTGGAATTTTTCGGCCTTGATTTCCTCACAGTATAGTGTGGATCCAACACTATTTTGCCACATGTTATTCAGACTTATTTGTATCGTCATGTATCGTGGAAAGTTCCTAGCCGACCGCAAAGAACTCGAGTCTGAAATCGGCGAAGCGTTTACAGCCAGTTCATTACAGAGGACTATATCTCCGAATCAAGAAGAAAAGCTGCTCAGCGACTATTTTTCCACTGTTCTGGCGGCCAAGAAGAGGACCCTAGACGATTTCCAATCTGATGAATCCAACAGGCAAATTCCGGAGCCACTAACGTGTCTTGAGATTCGTTAATGGCCTAATCTTTATTAGGTCGTCATTTCCTCTCAAACACCCATTTTTTCTGCGGAAGGTACCACATTTTTTTTCCTAGTGTTTCCCTCTGCAGGTCTTCTTTCATTGTAAAGAGACCCCCCCTAAAAAAAAAAAAAAAAAAAAAAAAAAAAAAAAAAAAAAAAAAAATGCATGACAATTTTAGGGAACATTCTTGAGAAGGCAAAGATTCCTAGTGGAACGCCGAAAAAATGCGCAAGACAAATGACTCTCTTTTGCTGAGCAGTGTCCGCTGAGCCAAGCCCGGCGTTTAAGAGGACGTCATTGCACCGAGGCCATCTAGTGAGTCGAATCTCTTCGGAGCCAAGTTTTGAAAACACGTAGCCCCCTCGGAGGGGGCGGCAGGAGGGGGGGGGGGGGGGTGGCGAGGGAAAACTTTCCTTTTGCGTAAATCAAGTTTGAGCGATGAATGTGTCGCGAGGTATTCACGTAAACACCGAGGCACCGGTCCATAATTTATCCCGAAGAGTAAGTCGACAAACTCGGCCCTAAGAGCGGCACCGTAGACACTCTATTTTTCTGGAGCGGAGCCAGAAGATCCCCGGTCCCGGTCCCGGTCCCGGTCCCGGTCCCGGTTGCCCGAAACATCGAATTAATTTCCCACCTTCTTGGGCGGACTTCTTCTACGGTGAGAAGCTGGATCATACAATTCATAGACCGGAGAAAATACAGCTCCGTCCACACCTTCTTTCATGTTAGTACGGTGGGTACGATCAAAATCGACGATTTTTTGATTGGAAATTGCCACTTCGGGAGGTCATACTAGATGAAAAAATAAAAGTTTTTGTCCGTAGAACCACTTTCAAATCCGTGCAGGATCCAAGATGGCGGCCGTTAAAGATGGCGGCCAAGCGCTTTTTTGAAGTGCTATATCTCTGTTGCTAATTGTCCGATTTTGATTTTCTTTTTTTTAAAGGAGAGTTAAAAGGGCCTAGAATATGAATAAATTATAACAAAGTCAATTTGGCCAACAATTTGTCCAAAATGATACAAAAAATTTTTTCCTTGAAAATTCCTAAAATTTCAAAGCAAAATAACTTCTAACTGAGCAGGAAAATTGATATTTTCTCTTCAGTAAAAGAGATGGGTCTTGATCTCACGTTTAATTTGATACCAAAACCATTTTTGTGCTACGAGTAGTTAGCCCGCGAGAGCCATTTAAGTATCGCGCGATCGGCCGCGGCGGGCGATTTCCACCCCGCGTTCATGGCCACGGGCGCGCTTCACACGTGTAAAAGGCGCTGTATCTCTCCAACCGTTCGTTCGATTTTCAAACTTTTGGTCTCGTTTGAAAGCTACTATAAAGACCTGTTCAAATAATGTGCATTTTTACATTTACCTTTAAATAATTTGCCATATTATGAAAAAATACGTGAATTTTTCAATTTCGATCATCTTAACAGCCATTGATTTTTTGTTTCTGGGCGCAATTAGAGCCCTTTATTTTCTTGAGGTGGATAGAAGATTTTCTGACCTTCAAAACGATACCAAAACCTTTTTTGTGTGACGAATAGAAAACGCGTGAGGACGGTTTTGGTCGCGCGCTCGGGTAGAGGTTCGCCACTTATGCGCCGTGCAACCTCGCGTCGGCCCACGTTCATACGCTACAGAACTGGAATATTCGCTGTTTTTTGATCATTCATCGCAAAATTTTCATGAAAATTGTTAATTTTGGAAAATCCTTTCATACCCTCTTGAGACGAAGTGAATACCTATAATGAAAAAATAAATACTCTGGTTAACATGATAAATATGAAAAAATGTATAACGAACTAATTACTATTCCTTAAGTTTTTATGAGATGGAGATGGATGAAACCGCAACAAATTTGATTCATTACACTTTTAAACGACGATATATTGCCGATAATCAGCATTCTCATGGAATTTTAGGAACGATTTCTACAATTTTCTCGCTTAGAGGTGAACTCTACTATTTAATTAAAATTGATCGCAAAATGATCAGCGGGCTTAGAATCCTTCCCTACAACCAAGTGCATAGTGCACGCGGAAAACTTTTCCGATGCAACAGCGGCGTTTTTCCCTCTTTCGTCCTCAAAGGCACTTCCAGATGCCTGTTTTCAAACCCTGGAAAAATATACCTGCATGTCGCCTCTATTTTTGGCGGTAAATAGAGGTTTTCTTAGCAGGCGCAGGGGCGGATATCGGTTTTCTTAAATTACGCTGGTAGATATGATATGAATGATAAACCGCAACAAACTTGATTCATTATGTAATTTATCTCGATTTTAAATGGGGATAAAACGGCGATTATCGGCATTCTCGTGGAATATTAGCTATGGTTTAGGTATACAAATTTCTTGCTTAGATCAGTAGAGCTGGTCACAGAAACGTGTTCTGATGCTTGAATCTTGTAAAGCAGCTAAAAATAGTAGGATCTGTTCCAACAGCAACTCTGAAAGTTCAATGTTAACCGAGATATCGTGCTTTGAAAAATTCGATTCATGCCGTTACCCGCCGAGGAAGTGAAACCCTCCAATTTGCTTTTATCCGAGTTTCACGCATGTTTCAATTTTGTTTCACGTTGAGTAACCAGTGAAATTGTGTGTCAGCCTGAAAAATGAGAGCAAGGTGGAAGAAACCAAGGGTGTCACTATAGTAGTGACACCCAAGCGGTATCCAAAGCGGTTCCGCTTTGGATGACGTCATCAACCGGATTTTTCAAAGTTGGATATCTTGGTTAATATTGAACGAAGAAAGCTTTTGTTCGTACAAATCGTTTTGTATTTAGCTGATCCACAAGGATCAAATGTCAAAACACGATTCTGTAACCATCGCAACTGACTCATTGAAATTGATCGCTAAAAGGTCAATGTGTTTAGAATCCTTCCCAACAACGAATCTGGGAACTCCAAAAAGTTCACGTAGTAGAGTTTCTTCGGACTTTCAATTTTTAGGAAACTCTCCATATCCGAGCATCATATCAGCCACGATAACCCCCCCCCCCCCCGTCTTTGACAATGTGCCAGATAACCGCCCTGCATGACATTTAAGGAACACTAAGGGGGCATCGACGATGTCTTCCGCGTTAGTAGGATTTTTTTTAAAATTGGATCAATTTATAATAACTTTTGTTAAACTATTACTACAATGACTAATACGAGCCAGCTCGTGACCAGCTCTACTGATCTAAGCAAGAAATTTGTATACCTAAACCATAGCTAATATTCCACGAGAATGCCGATAATCGCCGTTTTATCCCCATTTAAAATCGAGATAAATTACATAATGAATCAAGTTTGTTGCGGTTTATCATTCATATCATATCTACCAGCGTAATTTAAGAAAACCGATATCCGCCCCTGCGCCTGCTAAGAAAACCTCTATTTACCGCCAAAAATAGAGGCGACATGCAGGTATATTTTTCCAGGGTTTGAAAACAGGCATCTGGAAGTGCCTTTGAGGACGAAAGAGGGAAAAACGCCGCTGTTGCATCGGAAAAGTTTTCCGCGTGCACTATGCACTTGGTTGTAGGGAAGGATTCTAAGCCCGCTGATCATTTTGCGATCAATTTTAATTAAATAGTAGAGTTCACCTCTAAGCGAGAAAATTGTAGAAATCGTTCCTAAAATTCCATGAGAATGCTGATTATCGGCAATATATCGTCGTTTAAAAGTGTAATGAATCAAATTTGTTGCGGTTTCATCCATCTCCATCTCATAAAAACTTAAGGAATCAGTTCGTTATACATTTTTTCATATTTATCATGTTAACCAGAGTATTTATTTTTTCATTATAGGTATTCACTTCGTCTCAAGAGGGTATGAAAGGATTTTCCAAAATTAACAATTTTCATGAAAATTTTGCGATGAATGATCAAAAAACAGCGAATATTCCAGTTCTGTAGCGTATGAACGTGGGCCGACGCGAGGTTGCACGGCGCATAAGTGGCGAACCTCTACCCGAGCGCGCGACCAAAACCGTCCTCACGCGTTTTCTATTCGTCACACAAAAAAGGTTTTGGTATCGTTTTGAAGGTCAGAAAATCTTCTATCCACCTCAAGAAAATAAAGGGCTCTAATTGCGCCCAGAAACAAAAAATCAATGGCTGTTAAGATGATCGAAATTGAAAAATTCACGTATTTTTTCATAATATGGCAAATTATTTAAAGGTAAATGTAAAAATGCACATTATTTGAACAGGTCTTTATAGTAGCTTTCAAACGAGACCAAAAGTTTGAAAATCGAACGAACGGTTGGAGAGATACAGCGCCTTTTACACGTGTGAAGCGCGCCCGTGGCCATGAACGCGGGGTGGAAATCGCCCGCCGCGGCCGATCGCGCGATACTTAAATGGCTCTCGCGGGCTAACTACTCGTAGCACAAAAATGGTTTTGGTATCAAATTAAACGCGAGATCAAGACCCATCTCTTTTACTGAAGAGAAAATATCAATTTTCCTGCTCAGTTAGAAGTTATTTTGCTTTGAAATTTTAGGAATTTTCAAGGAAAAAATTTTTTGTAACATTTTGGACAAATTGTTGGCCAAATTGACTTTGTTATAATTTATTCATATTCTAGGCCCTTTTAACTCTCCTTTAAAAAAAAGAAAATCAAAATCGGACAATTAGCAACAGAGATATAGCACTTCAAAAAAGCGCTTGGCCGCCATCTTTAACGGCCGCCATCTTGGATCCTGCACGGATTTGAAAGTGGTTCTACGGACAAAAACTTTTATTTTTTCATCTAGTATGACCTCCCGAAGTGGCAATTTCCAATCAAAAAATCGTCGATTTTGATCGTACCCACCGTACTATGTTCTTCGTGCACGCGCCCGATGGGGAAATGTTAGCCATCGAATATGATCCGTTTCTTAATCGGCACCGTTGAACAATGAACGCGGTGGAGATTCTTCAATCTTGACACTGTTTTGCCTCCATTTAAACCCATTAAAAATATCGATATTAGGTGAGGCAAGCCGCCTCACTGAGATGCGATTGTTTCACATATATTCAAATGTAGAAAAAAGAGTGATGCAAAGAAACGCTACTGAATGGACCACCAAACGAGTTACGAATTAGAGCAATCAAATACAATTGGCTCCCATTAAAATTCCGAGTTGAACACGACGGAGGTGACAAAATCGAGAGATTAGAGGTAAGACATGAGTCCTAAGGCCCATAAGAATATATGCACCACACGGCTCACGTCAAAATGCACATACTTCCGTTTGGCAGAAATACGTCCAATTATAAAAGGCCGCCTATGAGTCGAATCGCGTTCTAAACGTTACCATGATATTCTCTGGGGCTTAAAAATATTACAACCTCAAAATTGGCGCTTAACCGGCCAGGTTGGTCTAGTGGTCAGCGCGTCTGACTCCAGGTCAATAGGTCCCGGGTTCGAATCCTGGTGAAGGCGTCTAATTTTCACGGAATTGACGATTAGATCTGCTGAAACAGATTCTACTCGGCCCTAATCCCTGAAAATTTGAAAAGCCTGGAGCATGGATGTGCCTTAATCCCTCGATGTCTACGGACAAATAAACATAGTCTAAAGTTGGCTTGAGGTGCTAGACACAAAGCTATAAAACCAGCAGAAAAATAAAATAAAATAAAATATTGGTGCTTCATCGCAGTTCTTGCACGTTGTTTACACTTTAAACAACAAAGTATAGAGAAGGAACACTTCATGGTTACGAAACTCGCCACAACCGTCGATATGTACGATATGAATTACGTGGAGTATTGTTTCTCTTATGAGCGACCAATTCCAATTCCCCGCGTAACGAATGCTGACTGGAAACGTTCATATCTTAATGACGAGATAACAAATGTACACAAGAATAGCCCGAATAACTCAATGAAAAAACACAAAAATCAAGGCTAAAAACAGCCCTTTATTCTTGGTTTCCTATTTTCTTGGGTTCTCAGCTTATTTGGTAGTTGATTTAGGCAATTCTTGTTAAGTACCTGAATCAAGTTCTACGAGAAATTTTCACCAGGTAACATGAATCATAATGCTCAAATTCGCACCTTATCGATGGTGAAAGTGCAGACGTGCGTACCTCGGAAAACACGATTTTCCAGGAGAGTGAATAAACTGACTACATTCCTCCTTATTATCAGTAGAAGGGTAATATTTCCTGAGTATAGAAAGAATAAGATGCTTTTTCAGACTCCATCAGGATTTTGAATATTTTCTCGAACTGTTAGAAAATATGGCAGAAATGCCGAGATTTGAATTGACACTTCATCACGAGATACGCATCTTTGCAATCAGGGCTGGATTTAGGGGATGACCACTAGGGCCGCGGCCCACGGCGACAAATTTAGTGGGTGGCAAATTTTGCAATTTTTTTTAAATGTAGGTATCAAAAAAAATCGGATGTAGAAAAAAAATTACAAACGTGAAAAGGTGATAAAATCTCTCATTTCCTGGAGTTAAAGTAAAGTAATTTCTAATTTGTTCGCATTTCGGTGATACAAGAGACAGTGGCTTTCATCAGTCTAGTTGAGAGAGAAACTAAACACGCGATTTGGCCTGGAGTGGCGCGGCGCGCAGAGAGCAATGATGACGAGGACTTGAGATGAAAAGGAGATGCCCTCGGCGTGGTGGTCAGCATGAAACACATATTAGCGCCTACAAGACTCCATGAATACTTCACGCATTGCGTCAAACGTAGTGTGGTCAGAAGCGGTTGGCGTGAAACTCATAGTGCCTACAAGGCAGCATGAATACTTCACGCATTGCGTCAAAAACAGTGCGGTCAGCAGCGGTCGGCGTGAAACGCATAGCGCCTACAAGACTGTAGGGATACTTCACGCATTGCGCCAAACACAGTGCGGTTGGCGCGGTGGCTGAAATTAAAATTATTAAACCTTACTCATGGCCTTGTCCACACAGTGATAGGTTTACGGAACTTAACTTTCGCGCAAAGTTCCGTGAACTTTAGCTATAGTGTTAACAGGTCTTTCACAAAAATTGTGTCCAACACAAGTGAACGCGTTTTATAAACCCCTCCTCCTCCGGCACGTTCACTTGATGGTTTGTATCGATGTTTCAAAACGAATGAGAAGGAGGCGGTAGAATACAGGCGGTCCATGGGCGGCAAGTAGGTAAATCCGGCCCTGTTTGCAAGTAGTGTTTTAAACCTGTTGTTGGCGGATTTGGATCATTTAAAGACTGAAAAAAGAGTTGCACGCTTACAATTCCTCATCAGAAGCTTCAGTTTGATCTCATACGCCTGGATCAAGCATTGTATGATTGGAAAATGACATTTGATCCCGAGATACGCATTTCTGCAATTAGCGTCTTAACCTTCTCATGATCATTAAGATCAAAAGTAGAGTTATTCATCTTAAAACTTGTTTAGAAACTTTAATTGATCCAGTGCGATAGATGAAGCATTGTATGACTCGAACTGACCGTTGTGATGAACCGCCAGCTCATGATTGCCTTGACCCAGGCGCCTCGCGCCGCGGGTAATGGGTACTTATACATATAGAAATGATACTGAAGGGCCTTCGAGTGATGAGCATTTAGCAACTTTTCAAAACCAGCGAATTCCTGTAAATAAATAAAAAGACAGAACAGCTGATCAGCTGATGTGTACGCTGTTGGCGGGAAACGCTGAGGAGCGCGCGGTGCGTGCGTAAGGCGCGCCGGATCAAATGAAGGGACCAGAACGAGATATTGCGACGTGCATATTGTGAGATATTTTAACAGAACGACGAGCATTTCTGCACTTCAGCCCGAGATACCCGAAAAAATCTCTACTGTTTAAGGTGTCTTCCCGATTTTTTTCGATTATAATCTCTTGCTGGCCGATTGACGACATCTTCAACAACACGTTTATGCAGCTAACTCAAAACTGTCAAAAATCGAGATACACACTTCTGCACTTTCTACACTAGAAGCAGTAGCTGATTTCTCCGAAAGCGTATTTAAACGTATTTGCGCTAAAAGGAATTTCTTGCACTAATCCGGAGGCCATTAATTTTATGCAACATATTTAAAAACGGTTCACATACCTATTTTAAATAATCCGTCATCTTCCTTTGCTTTTGGCCGAATACGTCTATGTTCGGAAAACAAACTAACAAGTGGAGAGTTGAAAGGGGTTATGAAAACGATCTTGTTAAGACGGCTAAGAGAAAGTGCAAAAAACGCGGAAAAAAAATTGTCCTCCCAAAAATCGGTTCGGATAATCCGAAGTTCGGATGGACCAGGGTTCGGATAATCCGAGGTATACTGTATGTGCATAGGGTTTGCGAGTAACATAGTTCCTTTTAGCATAAATACGTCCCTTTCAAAGGAGATTTCCGACGAAAACCAAGGGACACCCGTCAAGTTGAAGCGTCTCATTAAAACAGCTTTCAAAAGGACGTGTTCATGCTAAAAGGAACTAAGTGTATGGGTTTGCGTGTGACATAGTTGCTTTTAGCATAGATCCGTCCAAAAATGCATGGAAATGCACTAAAGCGTGGCGAGGCGTCGACTGAAACAGACGCAGCTGAAAAGGGAGCGCACTTTTATCGACCTCCACGTTGCACTTTAATGCTGCCACGCTCAGCGAAATTTCAGCGCGGGTGGGACAGCTTTAAATGATGACTCTCATCAGGTCGTTGCTCAGTTTGCGCAAGTTTTCCCAGACAGCTCCAGCTTTGCTAAATTGCGCCCGATTCTCCATTTATGTGACGCGTGTGACGAGTTGAGGACATTCAAGAAAAATGACCCATCTTAAAGCAGGGTGTCTACTAAGACTGCCTAGCATAAAAGCTCAGTACTTTTACAGCCCTTTTTTAGTACTTTCCCAAAAATTTCAGGACCGCCTCGGTGTAAAATTCAGTACTTTTTCGGTACCTATCTTCAAGTGACGAAAGTCGGAAAATTTTGAAATTCGCGCGCAAATCGCGACAAAAATTGCGCATCGCGAAATTCCAAGTTCATTATTGGCTTACATGCACTGGCTGCACTGTCGCGATTTAAGCCTGTGTCACACTCTCAAAATACTCCATCAAAATACAAAGGTCAAGTGCTGTGATTGGTCCGAGTCATCAAATAAGCCAATCACAACACTTGATCTTGATATTTTGATGGCTAGCTTTGATAGTGTGACACAGGCTCATGTGGGTAAAAACTAAATACCGCACTAAGAATCAATTCACAAAGGATCGTGGACTTTCCAGGCCGATGTAATGGAACGCAGGTGGTATGAAGCGAAACATTCCGGACCTTTTTGCGAAATTTCCGGACTTTTTCAGTGATTCCAGAGCCCATCTTGAAAATTAGTACTATTTCCGGACTTCCATGGGCCGGTGGACACACTGAATAGATACAATAAGCGAATTTTTAATGGTTCATTTAAAGGATTCGTCATCGAGTCATACGTCGATGTTTGGTGTAACAAGGTGTCTACTGAAACTGGCAGGCCAAAATTCGTACTTTCATAGTCACATCAGTACTTTCCCGAGATATTTAGCTCTTCAGCAGATAAGTTAGGTAATTTTTCATTACCTCTATTTGACGAAATTCGAAAACTCGAAATTCATGCTTGAATCGCGACGAAAATGACGTAGGTGAAAAATTCCATTGGAGACTTGAAGATCGACTGGCTGCACAATTGCGATCTTGCAGGCAAATACTGCTCTAAAAATCAATGCAAAAGGAATTGCATACTTCCCACGCTGCCTTGAAAACATGCGTGGTATAAAGAGAAAAATGCTGGGCCTTCATGCGGAATTTTCGGACCGATATAGAAAATACCAGAACTATTACCAAACTTTCCGGACTAGTAGACACTCTGCTGTGAGATAGCTACTATCATTTAAAGCAGGATCACCCTCTGTCTGACTGGTTGGCCCTAATTATGCGTTCTCTAAATCTCCCCGCTCCAAAAACGATACCACGGCACAGGTGAAAATTTCATAAGAGGTGTCCTACCCTTGCGCACTGGGATGCTATGCAATATTCGCCATTGCTAACGCTTCCGCGCGAAAATCGTGAGGAAGCGTCTTCATCACCGCTATGCTAGGGATAAACCGCCGGTCGGTAAAATCTTACAATTTGATTGCCAGTGGCGTGGCGTGCTTTGCGATTGATCTGTCATTTAAACCTATGGAAAAGGATCGATTAACAGGGTGTTCGCAGCAAACACCTTAATAATAATTGACTCTTTACCATAGGTTTAAATGGAAGAACAATCGATACATCGCAAAGCACGCCACGCCACTGCTGATTGCAGTAGACGCACGAGTCATTTAGACAGAAAGTTGGTAACGTAGCCATACGTGCGTTAAAAATCAGCATAAAATCAGCATCTTTCCCTCTACATTGGGATTTTTAGCTACGTACCTAGCACGTTCGCTACATTACCGACTTTCTGTCTGGATTTTTAGTTTCGTCACATGTGTTTTGGTGGGTTGACATTGGCAATGTTGAATACCGCGTAGCGTCCTGGTGCAGGAGGGTTGGGTAGGACGACTCCTCTTACGAAAAGTTGACTTGTGCCGCAGTATCCTATGAAAAATGGTAAGCTTAAAAAACGCATATCTCTGACTTGGACTGTGAGGTTAGGAGTGCATTTCAGACTTTTTCGATGCGCTCATCGTGATCTTTGAGCCGTTTTCTTTAAGAGATAACTCCTCTTTTTGCTCCAGCTGAAGTCTGCAACAGGCTCATATTTAGTTACAGCACTTAAGTTTCCCAAGGAATTCGAATCCTTCCACGTGACAACTCTGCGCGTGAGTGACAGGTGAGCCAACGACACTTAACTAAACTTGTGCGTGTCGCTGATTGGGCGATGATATTCGCGCAAAGGTCAGCGGGTTGCATAGCTGCACGGCGCCCTTAAATCATCCGCCAACATGAAATCGCGGGCGGAACTGAATGGCCGTGCCATTTCTGGTTCATTACTTCTCAACCGGAGCGGCGCCCGGCGCGCGGCGCTCCAAGGGATTTTCCGATTATCCCTGGGAACGAGGTGATCCGTGGTTTTTGCTCCCATCGCAACGATGCCGAGTTGCGCGGAAAATAATTGAGCTCTCAAACTAAAGCCCCTTCATGCTCGGAGATAAGACGTTAGGGACACTGGAAAAAAAATATGGTAGATTTTACCATACTTTGACACAGCGATACGAGTATGCTGATCAACACCAGACTCTGTGGTAGCATTTACTATTTTATGCTGAGTTTCACCAAAACTCTGGTGAATACTATCGTACTTCTGGTTATTTGTACGAAACAGTATCACTGTGTAAAAAATCAAGTAGGCTTACAACAGATGTTACCCTACTTCTTTTCCGGGGAATCCATTTCTGATTGGCTCCCGTATTTTAGGCCTCCGTGGTGTCACACACCGGAAAGAAGATTACATTTTTTACCGAATGTTACCGCAAAGATTATGAACGGGAATGGACTGGGAAATCGGGGCGTCAGGGAAAAAACGAAACGAGAGAGGGGGCAAAAATAGGAATTCGCAAATGAGTTGATCAAAGATTACGAAAAACGTTCCAACTGTGTAATTTTTTTTCGGTTCGTGACATCCATGATCCAATTTGTGTAAACTCTCTCTATAAAGGAACTCTACTTCAAACCGAAGGTGACTCAGATATTAACACGCCACTGGAGAGGCACATCTCGTTTGTAGCTTTTCTGTGAGAGAGCCAAGGCCCCTTCAAGTTTTTGGATATGAAACACGGATATCCACTGAGAATGAGTAGGTGTATTCAGGCATTTTAATCAACTTTGTTCGCACAGTGTCCGTTGACAGAGGCACTGCAACGGCGATTGTAGTGTTCCGTGTAGCAATGACTTACAAAAACATTTTTACAGATGTGTAAAAATAAGACTTAAAAAACAAGCATAGAGGGACCAGGACCTTGATTCAAGGACAAAATTTTTCAGTGTGGTGATTTGTGTAGAGCTGCATAGAGATATCGAATTTGGAGATTTCGGCATCAAACTCTCTCTCTCGGACTGAAAGGTGAGCTGCTAGCGGCCATTTGACACTTGAAAATATGGGAATGAAATACGAAGAGTATTTCACCAATTCCTACTTAGCATTTCTGGCAATTCGAGAAATCGTGTGAGATTGTGTTAGTAACAACTGTGGAGAACAGAGGGAAGCCGCCGCGCCGGGCCATGTTTGGCGGGTAGCATCCGTTTCCACCGTTACCGGCCCTTATTCCATATATTGACATACATCTAATCATTTTATCCTTAATTCATTTAAAATGCAATTCTGCCGAACAAATTTCTTTCTTTCGATGAAACTTGCCAACATATTCAACTGAAAATTCCGTGTGTTCTCTGCAGTTACGAACATGTAACATCAAACCAATGACCAGGAATTCTAAGTAGGAACTGGTTTCACTCCGATGCGTGTATGGCTCCCATTTTTTGAACAACTCTAATGTTATGAATGAGAGGCAGAATCCTCTCTTTCCGTGGAGTGCAAATTTACCTATTCTTCAGGAGCAGATTTCACCCTTATGAACTTATTTACAAAGACTCTATATTTACGTTATGGGCGCATGATGAATTGATAAGGAGAGATAGGTCAGTAACCCAAAAAGAGAGGCATTTGATGATAAAATTACTAAGCGCATTTTCCCCTTTTCCCCCTTCCCTGTTTGTCGCCATCAAAGCATCATCACGAACGTGTTAAATAGCACATCGTGCTCACTTCTAACTTGTTGCCACAAAACTCCAAATTTATTCATACATTTTCTGCCAATCAGAGTTGTAACAAAAACTAGAGACAACGAGAGACCCTCCTTTAACTTCTTGGCGGCAGGTAGAAACATTTACTTTCGGGAATTCAACACTTCCTTATGGACTTACATAAGGCAGTAACAGTCATCCCTCTTTTTTCGCTCTTGACCCACCAACCACGTGGGTGATGAGCTTCGAGTAACGTAATGAGCCAAATAAGTTCACCAAATTTCAGTTTATTTACAAAACAAAATGCTCGACACCTTGTTAAACAACCACCCCGTAGGTAGTTCACCAGTTGAATGTTGGAGCCTCGAAAGGAAAAGCTACCACCATTGCCAGGATACCAATGTCCAGTATCTCTCTCTTTGTCACCGCAAAAAACACTTAGTTCCACTCAATCAACTTAAATCCGAAATTTACACCTCACACAAACACAGCGGCAAAATGAACACCACCCACAAGCACAGCGGCAACCTGGAGAAGCTCAAATAGCCTGGTCGGCAGGGGTGTGAGAGGGGAAGGGAAAGTATGTTCGCACGAATATTCATCGTCGTTGCCCATCGCGGAAATTGATTTAATTGTTTCCGCGTTCCACCGTTTATTAATACGCCCCTCCTCGCTCAACCCCTCCCCCCCCCCCTGGTCACCCTGCGAACCTTTGTCGAACCTCCAATAATCAGTTTTATCACTTCACTCTCCCCCCCCCCCGCCCTTCCTTTAATGGTCGACGAGCAGGCGTTTAGGACCTTGCGATGAATCGACGCATCGATGGACGTATTTATGCCAAAAGGGTCTATGTGCATATGGGGTTTGCGTGAGACGTAGTTCCTTTTAGCATATATACCTACGTCCGATTGTCGTCTTTTCATCGGAGATCGACGATCATTTGGACGTATTTCTGTCAAACGGAACCATGTGCATTATGACGTGAGCCCTGTTATGCATGTATTCTTATGGGTCCCAGGGCTCATGCCTTAATGCACATAGTTCTGTTTGACAGAAATACGTCCATTTTGAGCTCGGGGGATTTTTCCGTCTGATAAATCGCGATTCAATCGAAGGTGCGAACGAGATCCTTTTGTGTAGGGAGTTTCTGTAAATTCTATTCGGGTTTAGAGCTATCGATAAAAAATTAAACGTACGCATGCTGAAAGGCACTAAGCAGAAATCAGTTAAATCAGAGAGAACCAAGTGTGCATAGGATTGCGTGCTGCTCTGTAGTTCATCTTGATTTAGCTCATTTGCTCACAATTCTTTTGGCATAAATACTTACAAATTCTGTTGGGATCAGCAGCAAATCTGCCTGAAGTGAGCGGCAAGTCCTACAATAGATGGATCCAGGCCCGCCACAAGGAGGGGGGATACTGGGTCCCTGGTACCGGGCCCGGGCCCCGGAGGGGGCCCGCGTTACCCGTGAAAAACCACTACGAATTCACATGCAACCCTTGTTTCGTAAGAAAAAGTGAAAAATTTACCCTAAAAATTTCGCAAAAGGTTAATAGATTTTCAGAAACACGCTGGGGCACTGTAGAATTCTTCTTAAATTTTCAAAGAAGTATACTTCTTGGAAAATTTCTATCTATTTTCAAGATTTTCAGTACAGAGGGATATTTTTAGTAACTGCGTTTCATTTTCTTCCGTCGTCAGATGCTAAGAGTCTCCAGTCTGGGCATCCTCGACTTCAATGGCTCATGGCTCAACTCTCTTGCCATAGACAAACGAAGGGGGAGTCCAGGGGGGCCTGGCCCTCATAGAACTGAAAATAGTATCATATGCCCTCCCAAAAAGATAAAAATTTTCCAAATGTTTTGAATGCAACAATTCGCAAGTATTTTGTGCTGAAAGTAGAAAAAAAAAGATAATTATTCCGCAGAAATTGATGGAAAAATTCTTTATGGAAGCTTCAAAATGCGACCGATTAGTCGTATAAATTCTAAAATTTCTCGGGGGATGCCCCTCGAGACCCCCCCCCCCCCACGCGTGGGGCCCGGAACTTAAAACTGGTACCAGGGCTCGAGATGGGATGTGGCGAGCCTGCATGAAGGCTATTTCCATTTAACTCTTCCGTCACATTCATACGGCGCAATGATACAACTATTTGAACTCTCCGGAATGCGTGAGGTATCACGCCGCATTTGAAGGCGTTTTCAAAACAGCCAAGTTCCGATACCCGGATTATCGTTTTGCATAGATCATATTCTTTTGTTATATTCCGTACCACTCGTTTATTTTCAATCCTCGTAGAAAAACCACCCATTTGCTAAATACAATTCTAGCTGAAGCGCACTTAAGCGCATTCATGACTGCAAAAATGTTAAAGGAAATCGAAAAGGCCAGCGTGCATGAAGGCTAGTTCAATTGTAATCTTCCGTCGCGTTCTAAGGCGCAATGATACAACTATTTGAACTCTCCGGAATGTGTGAGGTATCACGCCGCATTTGAAGGCGTTTTCAAATCAGCCAAGTTCCGATACCCGAATTATCATTTTGCATAGTTCATATTCTTTTATTATATTCCGTGCCACTTGTTTATTATTAATCCTCGTAGAAAAAATAGGCTTCAAAGTGAGAGGAAATTTTGAAACTCAGCAATTTTGAAATCATTTAACTCACTAAAATTTGCCGAGGAAAGCCAAAGTACTGACTGAATCATTCAACTAAACTCAGAGTCCTAAAGAAAAGAAAAATTCACAACTTTAGTCGTTACTCTCCATAATGACACGGTCAAGAATGAGTGGGAAAAATACTTTCTTGGTCAGCGTTTGATTGAAAATATTGTTTCCGACAGTGGCTTCAGATTGCTTGACGTCATCGAGCGTATCCGATTCTTTGAAATCCATCGTTGATGATAAAACATTCAGTAGATAAACAGATCTGAATGTTTTACCGAGTACAGATTGGTGAAGCTGTAAACTCCAGGGAGAAAAAATGTTTACCTTACTCGTAAATAAAAGTCGCGTAAAGTCCAGAACCACTCAAGTATTGTGCCCTGCGGTTGCTCTGCCGTGCTATGGAAAAACGCCGTATGAGCCTTCAGGTGTTGCTAAATTTCCCTCGATAAAGTACGAAATTCCTGGAAAACTTGTGGATATTTGTATACCAAGTTTTCACAAAATTTCAATCACAATTTAGTCTACAGTAACTGAAAAGTTCGAGGGAGAATATTCATGGGTTTCCTGCAAAAGTAACATTTTATTGGAGGAAACTCGACAATTCTCGAAAACTCATGCGGCACTCTTCCTCAGCACGGCAGTACTGTTCCAAGAACCAAAAGAAGTTTCCACCTGTCTCCTCAAAGTTTCCAAAATCCTAACTCGTTTGTGACGATTGAAATTCTCCGAGAAAATAAGAGGCCGCATTGAATAGGGGAAGTGCGTGACTGCCTGATCTTCCCGCGCTATTCCTTTTCCGCCAATCGGACACCTGCCGATCACTTTTGGATTCCTCATGGAATAATAATGTGGAAAATCAAAACCACATATTTTTTTTTTCGAATTCAGTCCATTTTTCGTGGAAAAGATGTCCATGACTGACTCCTCGAGGATTCGGCCTTTCTGTTGATGTATGATTCATTCCATTTTCTCCAATAAACACCAAAGATCTTGATTTTTGAGCTTTCAATTTTCTTCCACTTGAGCCAGCGGGGCAGTCAAAAACATCCAACCGAGTGGAAGAAAATTGGAACCTCAAAAATCAAGATCTTTGGTGTTTATTGGAGAAAATGGAATGAATCATACATCAACAGAAAGGCCGAATCCTCGAGGAGTCAGTCATGGACATCTTTTCCACGAAAAATGGACTGAATTCGAAAAAAAATATGTGGTTTTGATTTTCCACATTATATTCCATGAGGAATTCAAAAGTGATCGGCAGGTGTCTGATTGGCGGAAAAGGAATAGCGCGGGAAGATCAGGCGGTCACGTACTTCCCCTATTCAATGCGGCCTCTTATTTTCTCTTTGAAATAACCTCAATCAAAAGAGTAAAAATTCGAAAACTTTGTAAGATGTATGTAAAATTTGACTTTCTTCATGGAAATGTTGGCTGAAGATAAAAACTCGGTTTAGTATGCAGGCATTTCCTCGGAGTGTAGATCTCTCTTTCCGAACGGCAGAAGATACAGGCTTGCCACAGAATTTAGAAAATGAAATTCCCTGACATTTCCTTGATTTCCCTGACACATTTTGGTGAAATTCCCTGACAATTGAAGATGTGACGGATGGTTGAGAAGGCATAATTGAAAATAGTTTTCAGGCAAAATTTGTTGTTCAAAATCTCAAAGCCATTCAGTAAAGCAAATGAAGATGATTTAACACATTTCCCTGACATTTCCCGGTTTTCCCTGACTGTGGCAACCCTGAAGATAGATAGGGGACCCAGGGACCGCGATGTCTTGGAAAACGCCAAAATTCGCGGACTCCCTCTCAGCGCAAATAATCGGGACTCCCTCTCGCCCTCTCCAGGCGAGCGGGTGGCAAAAGAGAGTCGGATGCGGCGGCGAAGGCGGGGGGGGGGGGGTTCAAGGGGGACGGTCTGGGGGGCGGTCGTCAGAGTTCCTCTATTCCTCAGACGATAACATCCCGACTCAATCGATATATCCCCCGTCCCGCGCCGCACTTCTGGTGCGTTTAAAACTTTTAGCAAAGCTCACGCTTCTCCAAACAGGAACTTGAGCTTCCACCGTGATTCTCCCCCTCCCCTTAACCCCCACCCCGCAGCGCCGAGCCTGTAATCTTTGCTCCCCAAACGAGACCCATTTCTATCTTTCCAGCCGGAATGGCGAGTATTCGATGCATCAAACAGGTGAGCTTGTATCGATATAGAATGATTCAACATGTTAACACTAGAGTCCCTTTGTACTGGAAGTTAAGACAATGTTAATCCATTTCTGATTGGTTCCCGTATTTTAGCCCTCCACAGTGTCACAAACTGGTAGAAAGATTACATTTTCACCAATTGCAAAGATTACAATCTGGAATGGAGCGGAGAATTACGGGTTCGGCAAGGAACAAACGGAATGAGAGAAGGAACGGAGATAGGAATTTGAGAATGGGCCGATCAAAGATTACAAAAAACTTTCAATTTGTGTAATCTTTATTCCTGTTTGTGACTCCATGAGGGGGGTTATCAAAACTCTCAGTATAAAGGGATTCTAGTTAACACAGCCACAAAAGTCTTTTTTTCTTCTTTTCTTTTACTTCAAATATCCCACGAGGGATAATCTTGCGCTTTACCGCCCCTAAAGTCTCATCCTTCCTCCGACCCTAATCAAGCTAGCCCCAGATAGGCGTTGTTTGAGACCATCAAACTCGGGTCACCTGGCCAGGAATCGAACCCGGGACCTCCCAATCATAAAGCAAGTGCTACAACGACTACATCACAGGAGGCCGACAAATTGAGGAATCTGAGGGGACGGGTTTTTTGAGATAGATTTTTTATTCTTATAAATACCATTTGGCAATGAAAAGTGAAATTGTTAAGAATTTTCTCATTTTCAGCTTTTCCAATTAAATCCTGAAATTTTTGTTCGAGGTATGTTCTATTGGTTTAAACCAAACGGTACGTCGAACAACTATCAAGTGCGATCCATGGAGTATCGGGAATTTTTGGAGGGGGATTTTTTCTGGATTTCGATCGGTCAAAGATCACGATACGTTAGAGTGTATCGACAAAATCTACAATTATTGGACTTCAAACAGCGAAAAGAACCCATCTCCAAAAATGTTTAAAAAGAACGGTCTATCGCTTATTTTACTACTTTGGTAGATAAGTGATTTTTTTAAAAATAAAAAAAAAAAAAAAAACTTCCGTTGTGCAAAGGCTGTCTCAAAAAAACTGAGAGGTGGCCTGCTCTACGACAACTATGGATGACATCGAAATACGGTTGGTCGAAACTTGTTGCTTATTTCATTAGCCTTCTGACGAGTCTCCGTGAGGTAATTAGGTGATGAGTTTGCATTTCCACGGCAATTTCTCAGTGACGTGTATAAAAAAAAAAAAAAAAAAAAAAAAAAAAAAAAAAAAAAAATAATAATCCAAAAAACTCGAGTTATTTTTCACCTCTCAACTTCACAATAATAGAAATTAAATGATGAATTTTGAGCTGGATGTTACATTGTTACAACCTTTCTAGTGGAGCTGAAGGTTTCATGGAAACTGTCGCAGTGTACCTAAATAGTCTAAAAATCTGCGCATCCGAGATCGCCTTACGCGACGGCGTGTTTGTGCTTTGTAGATGAGTGTTTTCTGCATTACGTTTCCTTGAGAGATGTTACGTTTTTGTAGTCTGAAAATACAAATAGCTTAAAAAACTTTCTATGCGGTAGAATTTACTTTTTAATATCATTGCTTTAAGACCCTGGTCAGTTTCATTTGATTCCTTTCCATAGACTCATGGTTAGTTGAACTGCGTGATAAAAGTTGGACAACCTCCCCCTAAAAATACCTGAAAATGTGTAATTTTTGTATGATATCAATGTAGGTAAATTATATGAGCACAAAGTCGACTATTTTTCCCCTCTTTGAACGTACCATGGTGCCCAATATGATGCAATCAATAATAAATTCAAAGGTGATAAACGGCCAAATCTGCGCTTATGCATAAATTATAGCAAAGGGATATAAAAAAAAGTACATATTTTTGCCGAAAAACTCGAGAAAGCTCAACTTTGGACATCAGATGCTACCCTTACCATGCGATACAAATTGGAAACTAAGTTATAATCTGAAAAAATGGGTCACGTAGAGCGCACATTTAGCGCATTCAAAATGTTTGAGCTAAAGGCCTTAAAACCCCGCCTAGAGTCCATTTATAGAGACAGTTAAGACAACGCGGCTCATGGATATCACAAACGGGAATTTAATTTCACAAATTGAACGTTTTTCGTAATCTTTGATCAACTCATTCCCGAATTCCTATCTCCGTACCTTCTCTCATTCCGTTTGTTCCTTGCCGTGCTCCTAATTCCCCGATCCATTGCGCAGTTTAAAATCTTTGCAATAGAGAATTTGCAAGTGTCTGAAATTTGATAAATTTCGTACTTAAGTGGAAACTACTGAGTGAACTGAACACGAGGATACCCTTGGTTCATGAATTGAACAATAATCATTGGAGAAGATATGACAAAATGATCTAATCTACGAATGGAAATAATCTGCGAATGGTTTAAATGGAAAATGCCGCCAGATGACGTCACTAGGCGACGCATTTTCTCACTTTTAAATATATTTTTAAACTATTTCCCATATTAGAAAAAAATTATAAAAGAACTGTGAAATCAGCTCTTTAAGCACTTTCAGATGAAGCAATAAAAATTGTCCATTGGTAAAAATGGAATCTTTATTCCCGTTTTTGAGACTGTGGAGGCCTAAAATAAGGGAAGCAACCAGAAATGGATTTGGATTGTCTATACTCTGAGTATAAAGGGACTCTAACCCCGCCTTGCCACTCTCCCGTTACCTGTTTCTCGAGTGTCTCATCGTAGCCATTGAGTGATGTCCATTGGGAAAATTTGCTGGAAATTGGATTGGGATATGGAAAATAAAAGCGGGTGTCAAAATTCGAGCCCCGGCGCCCCCGGGGCGAGTACCCTTTGATTTTGGGGACACACCCAGCTCGGCGACCCCAGCGTGGCGTCGAAGGTAAGACGAATGCCCGGCAGTCGGACGAGGGAGACGAGGGGTGGGGAAGGGGGAAGGGGTTATTGGCAGAAACGAGGTCTGCGAACAGTGGAGGTGGAGGTTTAAGCGTTCGGGGGTTGAGGAGTCGGTTTCCACCGGGGTTGGCAGAGGGTGGTGGGGGTGGCGGGGGGTGCTCGGGTTGTTTGACCTAGTTCAGTTCCGTCGAATCGTCTCCTCCGGTTTTTTTCCGCTCGGAGCCACCCGCCGCGGCACCGGGCGCGCTCCCAGCTTTCGCCCTATCAATTCCTCGCTCTCCAGACAAAACCACCTAACTACACTTCTGGGTTCCAAAATTTCAAAACACAGATTGTTTTGTGTGGTCGGCAGCTTTCGGAAGTTCCCGCCTAAAAATGTCTTTGATTTTTCCTCTGTTCACGCGTAAAAAGCCAGACTACACTCCATAAATGTTATGATCAGTTCAGTACAAATTACTAGACAAAATGGGTCACTGAACCTTTTCGAGAGCTAAGGAACAATATCGCCTACCTGACAATTTAGGCAAACATGAGTTAGCGACTCTACCGTGTTCTACAGTATACTTTTTTTAAAAAAAAAATTCCCGCGGCTGTCCACGGAGAGTGTTAAAAAACTCCAAGCACCTTCAATTTTTTGCACGCAACACGCACATCTACTAAGCTGGAATAGTTGCATTCTACTGTTTTACAATTGCAATGATTGCCTGCGCAGCTTGTGCGGCCGTTTCTCAACAATCACTGTTTGGAATTGCATTGTGTGCTACTGCGTTCGTTCAAGATCGCTTCCTGTAAGATTACGTAAATGGCATTTAAAAAAATTCGTAGCCGTGGAAATTTTCCGTGCTTGCAATTCATCGCCGGAGCCCACATGTTAAACTAACCTATTTTTGCCTGGAATTGACCTTTCATTGCCCTAAATTATGGATTTGAGGCTTCCCTCCAGTTTGAAAATAACACATTTGTGTTGGACGAGCAAAATTACGTAAGAAAGATGTTGAATTTGCGAAACTGAAATTTTAGAGAGAGATAAAAATTGGGGTTTTGTAGCACGTTGGATTTTTAATTATGGATATCACTTTGCGGCTGTAAATGAAAACCAAAATTTTGTATACTTCTTGGAGGATTTTTTCATGTCTTCAGAAAGTTGCCTTCAGAGAGAATATGAACTCTCCCTTAATTTACTGTTTTTTGTACTAGTTCTCCGAATGCACAATTTTTCCTCTTATTCCTATACCGCCAATCGTTGTCATATCTTTAATACCGCTTTTTTTTTTTTTTTTTTTTTTTTTTTTGTCGCTCTAGACGGTTTTAAAATTTCCAAGGAAACACCCAGATCCGATTGACGCTATCATTTCCTTCCCAAGTGATGAATTTTCTTGCAACGAGTTTCCTCAGCGACGAACTATTCTCGAAGAATTTGCCACCTAGTGCGAAGCAATTGAAAAAAAAAACCGATGGCCAAAGTGCAAAACCACGTACCTTCATTGTAATCTCTCAAAACGCGGACTCCTATTTTATTTTTTCGACGAGAAACAAGCCAACTTTACAGCCTGAAATTCTGACAGAATTTTCTGCGGACAGAAAAGAGAAATCAAGGCCAGGTTTTCAAGACATCACATCGATTGACGTTTTCCTGAGAGAAAATAGAGTATGGCAGAAAGTCTGCTATGTCGGAAACGGAGGTAGGCGATTTTGCTATTTGACCATCGACATTGCCTCCGATAAGTCTCCGTAGAATCGTCGTTGAAAGGTTACGTTAGGTGGTTGTAACGTTGTAACCAGTGGCGAGGCATGAATGATGGTGATGGATTGTCGATATTTCCCAATTTGAAGCTAAGATAAGGAATCGATTATTAAGGTGTTCTTTCCGAGCACCTTGTTTATCGATCCTTTTACAGAGGTTCAAATGGCAGGACAATCGATACATCGCAAAACACGTAACGCCACTGGTTGTAATCCTCTATCCCAGGCTGCCGTGCTAAGGAAGAACGCCGTATGAGTCTTTAGGCGTTGCCAGATTCCCCTCATCAAATCCGGAATTTACTGGAAATTTTTTGAATGTTTGGCCTCAAATTTTTCAGACGATTTTGTTCGCAATTTGATCTAAAATACCTGAAAATTTCAAGGAAAAATATGGGTAACTTTCCTAAAAAAATACATGATTAATCTGGGGAAATTTGGCAACCATCGAATGTTCATACGGCGTTTTTCCTTAGCACGGCAGCAGGGCCTCTCGGACACAGTCTCTTAATTAAACTTGTTGATCACCTGTGTCGGCGATTATTTGGCCGAGGCCTCCCCGGAACATTCCCGCAGAAAAATACTAATTTTGAATGTGAGCCAATCTGATACGAGGCGCATGGAACAACAACACGACCCCCCCCCCCCCCATTCTCCCCCTCCCCCCAAGCCCGCGTTCCGCAGTTATGCGCCCCGTCCAGCGTCTCATTGAGGCAGGATTGGAGTTTAATTTCAAACTGCGGCTCTGACAATGAACCCGTTGGAACGGAAAGCCTATTACGATTCTGGAAATAATGCGAGAGTTGAGTGGCTCCATCGCCATGTTCCCGGACCATGTTCACCAGTAGCGCGGCGTTCTTTGCGATACATCGATTGAGCTCCCATTTAAACCTATGGCGAAGGATCGATAGACAGGGCGTTGGCAACCAACACCTCAATAATCTATACTTTACCATAACTTTAAGTGGGAAAAAATCGAAAATCGATCATTGACGCCTCGCCACTGATATTCGCATAAATTTGCCCCTCTCCCTGTACCAGCGCTGAACAAAAACCGCGTTAACGTTGAGGATCTTCGTTGGAGTTATGTGGTTTCGTCCTGCCTAAGAGACCACGGGCTTTCCGACGTGTTGAGCGAGCACAACTTATCGGCGAGTGGAGGTTTAACTGGACATACGCGCTTCCTGCTTGAGAGAGCAGTATTTTTCTCTCCTCGCATTATTTTCATTTTTTGCAATAATGAATCGCACAACGTCCCAACTGCATGGTTCGACTTCCTGCTGAATTTTTATGCGATCGGAGTGGTATGTCTGTCGCCGCACAAAAAGAAGAAGAAGAAAAAAAAAGGATCCGAACCTCAGCAAATGCATGTAGGAAAGCATCTATTTGAGTCAAGGGGAATTTCAAATAAATTACACTTGCAAGAATTCAAGTTACCGTACCCTGGTAAAAATTGGCGATAAGAGCTGCGTTTCAAAATACCATATGAATTCTTAAAGCCGGCTAAAGAAGGCTACAGAAAATCATATAGCTGGCTGTAGAATACGGAGAAAATCATACGGCCGGGCCATACGAAGCGATAAAAAATTATGCAGCCGGGCTATGGTTCCTATCGCCGGGCTTTACACTTTATCGCCTGGCTGTTGCTTTTTCGCCATTTATAAAAGGCTATAAGAAATTGTGTAGAAATTCGTATGCTTTGAAAATCATTAAGTTCGATACGGAACCACCTTAATATTTACAAAACACACATTATATTTTCCTTTAATACATATTTTTTTTCCTCAATTAAAATGAGAATAATCCATACAGGATGTGCAAACATTTCAAAATCATGAGTTGAATAACGCTGACTTCGCCAGATTAAATATTAGAGCCTAACACAAAGCGGAGCGGCGACGCACTGGCGCCTACAAACCTAACAGGGATACTTCACGCATTGCGCAACGCGTGAAGTATCCCTATTAGGTTCGTAGGCGCCAATGCGCGTTTCGAGCTGGCTGCCCGCCTGCCGCGCCGCAGCGTGCCACCCACGGCGTCTGAGGCAACTATTTCACACCAGAGGTATTGCACAGTATCATACGAAACTGAAGGCGCTCTAATATATTAGGAATGGCAGGCATCCATCAAAAGTGCGGAGCTTTCCTCGCAAAATAAATCAAGATACTACGGCCCAAAAAGAGAGCAGTAGTCCAAAAACACACTAAGTCCTAGCATCCGTAATTTAGTAACGTTTAGCACACACTTTATCGCCTGGCTGTTGCTTAATCGCCATCGGCTATAAAAGGCTACAAGAAATTGTGTAGCCGGCTATAGAAGCTATTGGAAATCTCACAGCCGGCTGTAGGTCTGTGGTATTTTGGAACACAGATTCTACTGCCAATTTTTACCAGGGTAAAAAAAGATTCCAGTGCTTTTAAACATACTAATGGAAATTTTATTTCTTTTGAAACGATTTCAACTCTTAATAAACGAAGTTCTTTCTTAGGAAATGCTCAATGAAAGTTCTTTCAAATTTGAATTGAACTCTTACTTATGGTGTGTCCTTTCAGAGGTAGCAAGGTGAAGGGGCTATCGCCTTTGAATATTAAGTTTTATTGAGTTTTAAAAATTGAGATAAAATCGGGTGCACAAGATCGCTCAAACTTTGATGCGACTTCATAAAGTGATAAAGTGGCAATAAAATTCAAGAAATCGATTCTATTCCGTTTGAAAGCGTGGCTTGTGAGTAGCAAAACTCTTGAAGAAAACTATCTGCACGAGGCGGAGAAGAGACCAAATTTTAAAGTTCTTACGCAGCAAAAGTATCTTCTTTTGAATAAAATATTATTCGTGTGGATGGAGGTCACAACTGCACGCGCTGAAAAACTGTAAATACGTTTTTTCTCGGCAAAAAGCGACGGGCTCTTGGCTATTAAGTGGCTCATAATCCCTGATTTCGAGGAGCGATGAGGTCTTGAATGGAGGTGAGATCCAGACCCGGCACCTTTCATCGGGTTATTGTGTCCACATGCACGGAGCTCGGACGGCGAAAAAGAAAATTGAAATACCAGAAAAGCCTCCCCCGAAAAAGGGGCAGTTGGGGCAGGGCTTTTCAATGAAGTCTCTCGGAGGAGCCCAACAGTTTATTTGAGATGCGGGCTTGAGTCGAGGCGGCGCCCTCTACAGCTTTCGACGCCTTCCCACGTTGCCACGTTTATAGAAGGGAATTCCAAACCACGACGTCACTTTCCCTACCAAGCTCCCGTCATCTGCCGTGCTGAGGAAAAACGCCGTATGAGCCTTCAGGCGTTGCCAAATTTCCCCTGATAAATCACCAATTTTCAGGAAATTTTTTAAATATTTGTCTACCAATTTCTCAGATAATTGTGTTTGTAATTTGATCTAAAACTTCTGAAAATTTCGAGGAAAAAATTCATAATTGTCCCAAAAATAAACACTTTTATCGAAGGAAATTCGGCAACTTTCGAATGTTCATACGGCGTTCGTCCTTAGCACGGTAGTGATAGGAAGAGATCCGTAAGAGCAAAAATAAAGTTTTGTGAAAATGGGCTCACTAACGTCTAAGCGATAAATTTTATTAGAGAAACCTCCGTTCTTCGTCGAATTGCCACCAATCCTCCATAAGACTCTTAGAAATCTGTGGATGATTAAAAATCGACCAATTTTACCTCAATTATATAAAAAGGCTTCTTCATTTTTATTATTTTACTTTATTCATTTTCATGTTAAGCTTGTGATAGGCAAGACAGCCGTAAGTGCTATCTTCCATATGCTTTCGTAGTTGCGTTTTAGACGCACAACAAACACATTTTCAGGTTGAAAATTGGCAGGAAAGGACGGCATTTTACTTGAAAGCATTGTTTTCATTGACTCTCTGGAGGAATAATGCTCCTTACGACTGTTTTGCCTGAAACTACGAGGGTCATCCAAAAAATGAAGTTCCCTACCTTGTATCTTCCAAATGAAAAGAGATAAATCAAATCGGTAGAAAGTATCATATTTTACATACTCTCAGCTTTGAAACAAGCTCAAGTTTTTGAAAATCGGTCGAGGGGTTCGCGAGAAAAACTCGATTTTACTGCGGCGACAGGAGGCTGTCTCAGTAAAATCGAGTTTTCTCGCGAACCCTTCGACCGATTTTCAAAAACTTGAGCTTGTTTCAAAATTGAGAGTATGTAAGATATGTTACTATTCGTTGATTGGATTTATCTCTTTTCGTTTGGAAGATACAAGGTAGAGAACCTTACTTTTTCGATGGCCCTCGTACGTCATGTTTTGCGCACTCTCGGCCTCCTCATATGTCTCGCTTCCATACAAACAAGACGAGTTTAGCTTTTAAGCTATTTCCGTGATTTAATCTAAAAGAAATTCGACGAATTTTGAAGGAAACACGATTTCGAAAATGTGTGACTCAAAGCTCTCTTCGCTATCATGGCAGCAAGGGTCTATGTCTCCAAGTTTTTTGTTTGAGGCTCGTACTAAACTTTTTATGCGCCGTATTGCAACATTCAAAAGTGCATTGTAAGAAAAAATAACCCAAATTTTGTGTTAATTTGGGGGGCATAGAGCACAAAGTAAAACGTGCGGTTAATATTTTTGGGTTGGTTTTTCTTTGGGTTACACGATCAAACCTCCTCGTTAAAAATCAGGCGCGAACCACCAGGATCGAACCTGGATCACGTTGACAAAAGTCATAGCTTTTCTTACGATATTTCAGAGTTTCTTTAAACTTTGATTAGCGTGAGGTGAAGTGACCACAAAAAAAACGCCTTCGATGAATTCAATAGACACACCGAGCTCTCAGGAGGTCGGATAGTGGTATCACACCAAACAATGGATTTTTAAACAGGACGTATCATTCCGTGAATTATACAAAAGAAAAAGAAGAAAAACAGCAAGTCGCATCAATTCCCATTTTTTAACTCGTCCATGACCGCGATAAGTTGAGATTTGATGGGAGAATGTATCGCTATTTTATAGACCTATTTATTGCAATATTGTCGGATGGACAATTGCTGTAAATGCATGGATCTATATAATAAAAACGTGATTCTATCGATGGCAATTTATCGCAATTTTTTCGAACAAAAAAAAATCATCGGTATAAATTAAAATACAATTTCGATTTCATCCAATACGTGATCATATAGGGATAAAATTGCGAAAAGATCGAAAATGATCACTCAAATGAAGCAATTTTATTTGCAAAAAAATCGCGCCTTAATTTCAAAACATCGCGGTTTTTCCATCGAAAGATGCTTCTTCAGAACTCGACCAAAATCATGATGTCTAGAATTTTTGACCAGGTTCATTTATTCCCTGATTTTTCCCTGATTTTCAGAAGCTCATTCTCTGACGAGAAACCGAATTGTTCTCTCACTTCCCCGAGATTTTCTGAGGAAAAAGAATAAAACCCTCCGGAGTTCCATAAATTAATAGCAATTTTAATTCATCTTTCAGCCATTTCTCTGGCGCACGTTCAAAATTTTCATTCTGGTCAATGAAAGCTCCTCCATTCTGTCGATGATTTGAAACTTCGAATGCGTAATTCAAGAAGTCAATAATAGCGCTCGGTCAAATAAGACCACCAAATTTGAAAACGAAATGATCCCTAAGCGGTAGAAGAAGATATTTCCAATTTCTGGAACAGATTCCCTGATTTTTCTCTGATTTTCCCTGTAAATTTTCATTTCCTGGTGAATCCCAGTTTTCCTCCGTTCTAGACACTATGACCAAAATCGTTCTACGGAAAAATGTTGCCTCCTGATAATCATACACAAAAGTAATAATTGAATCCGAAATTTTATTGTTGAAGCAGCAGCTCCAGAATATACATATACTTCAAAAAAACGACACTCTTCTTACATACGCCTGACAACGCTCTTATCACCGGTAGGAGGGCTTGTCTTTTAAACCTGACAAGGAGTGACGGACGAAGAAAGCGCGGGATGTAATAAATCGATAGAAAGAGCTATTGCATGTTAGCGTGGCACCTTTGGCGAGTGGGAAATGCCAAACTTAATGTCAATCCGTGATAAAATCCGATATTAATAAAATACGAGCTTATTCGAGAGCGCTGCTTTCACGTCGCACGGTGGATCCAGCTTATTGAAAAGGTCGCACATTAATTTTTCGGCTAACATTTCGAATTTTCATTGTTACATAGTCACAAGTTCAATTTCAAGGGGTGTTTCTGAAAGGAAATTTCACAAAAAAAACCCCAATAACAGCACGCTTGAACTTTTTTGTTTCATATTTTCGAAAATATAAGCTTTCAAAGTTTCCAGATTTTGTCCGACTTCTCCTATCGGCTCGGTCCAAAGTGCGTCGGCTCCTCGTCATAGCTTTTCCGCTCTTTCTTGACTCTTCTTTTCATACTTGGCGTTCCCTCCTTCCCGTGAGCTGTCAATGCTCCCCAACTATTCGGGAAAAGTTCAATTTTGGATGCCGGCTGCGCCGTCCCGTCCTCTTGCCATGCTTTTGACGGATGACGGGGTTATAAAAAATTTAAAAACTTTGGTTCTCTGCGACACGTTTTAATCAAATTCCCTCGCAAGTGGTCTTTAACCTTGTTACTTTAGAGAGACATGGAGGTATTGACTGTCTTTTCCCGCTTATGTTCACCCGCTTTGTAGTCGTTGATGAGCATGCTGGAGCTTCGATGAATTTATGCGCATGCAGATCAAAGATCCTGCGAAAAATTATGGCAAGAAAATCAGTCAAATGAAAAGTTTTGGCAAACTACAAATTGATGGAGGAAAAAGGATTTGTAAACTGGCGGGAATAACACATTTCAATAAGAGGAACCGATCATGATTGTACACGTATCAGTGCAATAAAGGATTTTCTTAATCTTTTTTCTTTTTTTTAAATTTGTATTCAATGGGTGCTTCAACACTTTCTCCTATATTTATTGGGGGAAAACGTCGCAATCTACTAAGAGTTCAGGATACCTCCTTACAAATGCTTGTGTGTATATATATTCTTAAGAAGAAACAAAAAAAAAGAAGAAAAAAACCAGACGTCGATTGTCGGATTCCGACGCATTTTACAGCATTTACATCAAAAACTTCCGAAAAAATAAAAAGCAAGCCAGTAACAAAGAAGAGGAAAAGGGAGGAGAGAAAGAGGTGGCTAGTTCTAGATATAACCTAGTCGTGTTCTCGGGATGTACATATTTTCCGTGTTGCACACGCAAAAATTGAAGGCGCCTTGACTTTCTTAAGCATAACGTAATCAACGTATCGCTGAGGTTTTTAATTCTTCAGGGGCGCCCCCCCCCCCCCGCCCGAAGGGTTGGGCTTCTTGGATGCCAGGTGGGGCACCCCCGGAGGTTTTGTTCCCTAAAAAACACGTATCACATTGCTGAAATTCGTCTCCGGTTGCCCGGGTCAATGATTTGCCTTCAATTGGCCGGCTATGCAAAATGACTGTCGTGACGCACGAATAGTGGTATCAGAATTTTGCATTAAGATTACATAAAGGTTTGAAGGCGCTCTTCTGTATCGTATCAGAGCGGTCCTGTACAACGATGTTGACCAAAAATGTTCAGAATTTTGGAGTGTTCAATCGAGCCGTAATTTTGAAAAAATCCCGAAGAACATTTTTACACTTTCCAAGATTTTTTTTTTCAGTAATTCTTATTTCAGAATAGAGATTCCAAACGCTCGGTTCAGATCGTGATTTTAAGTCTTCTGGCTTTGGTCATCTTATTCTCATGCAAGACTTAGAGTCGCCGTTAACAAGATCGCAACTTACTCAAAAGCGGTTTTGAATTCAATAAGTTTCGCACGGATAAAATGAGCTTTCGACGATGAACCGTGAATAATTAGAATTGAAGAAAAGGTACTTTGTCCACTGGTTCATTTGAAAAGCGTGGAGCGTGGATGGATGGAGCATGGATGACCTCCGGCTTTCTACGGGCAGCAGATGGCTGTAGGTTTCTAAAGATTATATGCAAAAGTGTTGGGGGTAAAATCGAAATTTTTTGAGGGTCCACGCAGAGACGATATATTCTAGAGACTACGCACTGTCTTCTTACCTATGGTGTAAAAGTTACTCGAGGAAGCCAATTCTCTGATCTACTTATTGGTAACTAATCGTATTGGATCAACGAAAGCTCCTAAACAAGTTTTAAGTATGAATAAACTCTATTTTTGATCTTTAATGATCAAAAACAGGTTCAAAACGCTATAATTACGGAAATGTGTAGCTCATGATGAAATGTCATTTTCCAATCATACAATGCTTGATCTGGCCTTTTGAGATCAAACTAAAGCTTATCTGATAAGGAATTGTAAGCGTGAAACTCTTTTTTCAGTCTTTAAATGATCCAAATCCGCCAACAACAGGTTTAAAACACTAATTGCAAAAATGCGTATCTCGTGATGAAGTGACAATTCTTAGTGCCGAAAACGCGAATCTCGGCATTTCTGCCGTATTTTCTAATAGTCGAGAAATTATTCAAAATGCTGATGGAGTCTGAAAAAGCGTCTTATTCTTGCTATCCTCAAGAATTATTACCCTTCTACTAACAATAAAGAGGAATGTAGACAGTTTTTTTTACTCTCCTGGATAATCGTATTTTCCGAGATACCCACTTTGGCACTTTCACCATCATTCTGCGATTCATTTGCGCTTCGCGCTCTTAACTGCTTCTGTTAAATTGAGGATTTTAATGTTCTAAATATCTAGAAAGTCATGGAATTTCAAAATCCGAGACAACTTCTCACCGTGCAGGCGTCGATGATCACGATTCATTGTGATTCCGCTCGTTTTTGTCGATAACTGCAGTCGCTCCCATAAATTGCACTTTTTAGCAACTCCGTCATATATCCATGGTGAAAGTGCAGAAGTGCGTATCTCGGAAAACACGATTTTCCAGGCGAGTAAAAAAACTGTCTACATTTCTGCTTCTTGACAGTAGAAGGGTAATAATTCCTCAGGATAGCAAGAGTAAGATGCTTTTTCAGACTCCATCAGCATTTTGAATAATTTCTTGAACTGTTAGGAAATACGGCAGAAATGCCGAGATTCGTGTTTTTGGCACCAAGAATTGACACTTCATCACGAGATACGCACTTTTGCAATTAGTGTTTTAGACCTGTTGTTGACAGATTTGGATCATTTAAAGACTGAAAAAGAGTTTCACGCTTACAATTCCTTATCAGATAAGCTTTAGTTTGATCTCAAAAGGCCGCAGATCAAGCATTGTATGATTGGAAAATGACAATGACAAATGACCTCGCGAAAGGGTCCATTCGACCCTCTCGCGACAGCAATACTGCCGTGCTAAGGAAGAACGCCGTATGAGCCTTCAGGCGTTGCCAGATTTCCTTCGACAAACCACGCGTTTTCAGGAAAATTTGTGAATATTTTTTCTCCAATTATTAAGAGGATTTTGTTCGACATTTTTTCTAAAAAGTCTGAAAATTTCAAGGAGAAAGATGCATAACTTTCTTCAAAAATACATGTTTTATCCGGAGAAATTTGGCAACTCTCGAATGTTCATACGGCGTTCTTCCTTAGCACGGCAGAATACCGAACATAGCTGACGCTTCCGCGCGGAAATCGTACTCGGGAGCAAAAGGTCAACAAAAGCAAGAGCATTCCAATGTCGCTAACTTTGCAAACATAAACGATCATCTAAACTAGTTTCACCTCTACTCCCAATAAACTATGAATTCAAGACGAAAATTACCGTCGCAAAGTTTACTTTTTGCAAAGAATGTACCTAAGTTGCACAATCCCAGCAACATTGAAATGCTCTTAGTTCCTTTTTGCAAAATGCGATCCAATTGGTTGTTGCTGCAAAAAAATAGTTTCCCACAACCTGCTATACAATGCTCCAGTGACCATGTAAGTTGGCCCGAGCACTAACTTTTCGGGAAGAAAGCCTTTCCCCTACCTGGTTTCTCACTTAATATCCGCCCGAGTTTCGCATATCTTCCGTTTCTCCTCATCGCAGCTTCCGTCAAACCGCAATTGCCCGGAAACTAGGACCGCACATCTTATCTGATAAAATCGTTCGCCCTTTCGACCGATTCTGGGGGTTAGGCTAGACTAGTCGATGAGTCAACTGTTGATCTAATTTCATTACGTGAACGTAGAAGAAAAACGGGGTAAAAAATCACTAATGTGTGATCAATTTTCAAGGACAATTCTGTAATTTCTCCTACGATTTTAAATAGATTAAAACGCGTAATATCCAAAATCTAAGCTCAGATTCGGATTCCTCGTGAAAAACTGATGCGATTTCATGCATCAAATTTTAGAATAGCGTGAAGGAAAGAGGTTTAATGACGTAAAAAACACTAATGTGTGATCAATTTCAAGGACAATTCTGTAATTCTCCTACGATTTTAAATAGATTAAAACGCGTAATATCGAAAATCTAAGCTCAGATTCGGATTCCTCGTGAAAAATTGATGAGATTTATGCATCATATGTTAGAATAGCGTGAAGGAAAGAGGTTTAATGACGTAAAAAAACACTAATGTGTGATCAATTTTCAAGGACAATTCTGTAAATTCTCTTACGATTTTAAATAGATTAAAACGCGTAATATCCAAAATCTAAGCTCAGATTCGGATTCCTCGTGAAAAATTGATGAGATTTCATGTATCATATGTTAAAATAGCGTGAAGGAAAAAGGTTTAACGACGCGTATAGATTCTCTTTGAACTACGCCGCCGCGCGCCGGTCGCCCGAGATGCAACCGAACGGGGAGGCGCCGTTAGCGCCGGCTAAGCGTTCGGTTTCGTCGCGAGGAATTCCTCAAGATAAATTCTTATTCTTCCTCCTCCGCTGACCCACTGAGCACTACCCATGTTGCCACGTTGCATTCATATGCTCGAATCAGTATGTCTACGTTACGTCTCTTTCCTTCACGCTATGCTCGGGTATGATACATGAAATTGTATCAATTTTTAACGAGGAATCCGAATCTGAACTTCGATTTTGGGTATCACGCGTTTTAAGTCAAATTTTCCAAATTCGAAAATCTGAAATGACTGACGTGGCTTAAAATGCCATCTCGGCTCCTGTTCGATGGATTTTCCTGAAATTCGGTGTCAGGGTATGATACATGAAATCGCATCGATTTTTTACGAGGAATCCGAATCTGAACTTCGATTTTGGGTATCACGCGTTTTAAGTAAAATTTTTCAACTTCAAAAATCCGAAATGACTGAAGTGGCTTAAAATGCCATCTCGGCTCCTGTTTGATGGATTCTCCTGAAATTCGGTGTCAGGGTATGATACATGAAATCGCATCGATTTTTTACGAGGAATCCGAATCTGAGCTTCGATTTTGGGGATCACGCGTTTTAAATCAAAATCTGTCAAAATTCAAAAAATTCAAAATTCGAAAATCCGAAATGGCTTAAAATGCTATCTCGGCCCCTGTTCGATGGATTTTTCTGAAATTCGGTGTCAGGAGGTATTTTTCGACGGGAAACTCGAATTTTTAGTCCATTTTTTAAAATTCTCAAATTCAAGATGGCGGACGTGGGCTAAAATGCTATCTCGGTTTCTGTTTGTTCGAGTCTTGTGAAACGCGGTATCACACGGTATTTTTCAACGGAAAACTCGAATTTTTAGTCAATTTTTTAAAATTCTCCACTCCAAAATGTTGGATGTAGCCTAAAATGAGCCCCGGTTCTGGCCTCCGTTTCTGTTCGTTAGAGCTTTGTGAACCGCGGGATCAGGGGTACTTTTCAACGGGAAACTCGAATTTTTAGTCGATTTTTGAAAATTCTCAAATCCAAGATGGCGGACGTGGCCTAAAATGCTATGTCGGCTCCTGTTCGATGGATTTTTTTGAAACTCGGTGTCTGAGGGTATTTTTTGACCGGAAACTCGAATTTTTACTATGTTTAAAAATTCTCAAATCCAAGATGGCGGACGTGGCCTAAAATGCTATGTCGGTTCCTGTTCGATGGATTTATGGCGCCCCCTTACTACATGCCTACTCTTGTATTTCTGTACAGCCGCAAATTTAGGGTCAAGGGGCGCCTGACCGTCTATGGACCAGGTGAAGTTTTTGTCCTGAAAATTTACCTTTAGACGGCAATTCTCTTTATATTTTGTCTATGGTTTTTATGCCCCCCCCCCTTTCTCGCGGACTCTCCTCACTTTTCATGCCTCCTTTTTCCTTCCATTTCCCCCCTTCTCCCTTGCTTTCACTGCCCAACCTTGTTTCCTTCTCTTTTTCCCCTTGTCCTTTCTTCCCTTTTTTCCTTTTCCCCCTTTTTTCCCTCTCTTCTTCTTTCGTGGCGCCCCCCAAAGGCTGGCGCCCGTGTGCGCCGCACGCCCTGCACACGCCTTAAGTCCGGGCCTGACAAAAGCGGATCTTTATCAACGCGAAGAAATCGTGAATGTAAACACGCTGGTTTTAAAATATGGTTAGAATTTCGTCCAGGTACATGTGTTTTGGCGGATTGGTGTCGGCCATGTTGAATATTGTGTAGAATATACAGTTAACGTGTGATTTGTGTAATCTTTATTCCCGTTTGTGAGATCCATGCCACGGAGAAAAAAACTTCGTGCGGGGGATCCGAAGTTGAGGTCATATGGATCTCTGAAGTTTTCGGATCATGTATCTAAAAACTTGAGGTCCAGCTGCCGAAGTTCGGGTCAGACATCTGAAGTACTTCGATATATACCGAAGGGTTCAGGTCACACCTCTGAAGCACTCCGGTACATACCGAAGTGCCTCGATGTCTGACCCGAACTTGGGCAGCTCGACCTCAAGTTTTCGGATGCGTGATGAGAAAACTTCAGAGATCCATATGACCTTGACTTCGGGTCCCATGCACGAAGTTTTTTTCTCCGTTAGCCGCGTTGTCTTAAACTCTCCCTATAAAGGGACTCTAGCCTCTTGTGGAGTGATGGATTTGTTTGGAAAAGGGACGTAAGTGACTCTTGTGTTTTGGATGTGTTTCAGCGACGGCTCGATCAGCAACCGAGTGGAGAGGATGCGGAGATCGGAGACGGAGGAGCTGGAGGGGGCGGAGCGAGGGCCGCTCTGACACAGGAGCGAAGGCGAGCACATGACGAAATCCGTTTCCAGCTCGCTGTAGCACGCTCCTCCGACTCAAGCGAGTGCCGCCCCGTCTCTCCGCCAGAGGGCGCGCAGAGCCTCCACGGGCCCGACCTCGCCCCGCATTTATTAGTGAGAATCCGAAGCGAAACTCGACTCACGAACTGATATTTTTGATGAAAGCTTTTTTAGTACCTAGAGATTTGTTACCCCCGAGACAATATTGGCCTAGCGGTGAGAATAAGAGTACCTGCGTGTAAAGCGAAAGTATTCTCCCGCCCTCAAGAAAAACGCCGTATCAACCTTAGGGTGTTGCCGAATTTCTTTTGATGAAATACGAATTGATTAGTGGTATCGACGAGGATCGTTTTTGGACCCACTCTCAATGTCCTTAACTACAGGGTTATTCAAAAGTCACGCACCAACGGCCATAACTTTAAGTTCTAATTATGATATCCACTTGCGGTTCAAGAAGTTTTTCCTCATATTGAGGGGGAAACTTTTTTATGTACTTTTCCAGTTTTTGATCCCCTCGGGAGAGGGGGGCGGGGGGAAACTCAACAATATCAAATGGCCACCCCCCTCATGGCCAGTGGTGCGTGACTTATGAATAACCCTGTATACGGAATTTTTCGCTCATACTTGAACGTCTATATATTACAGGATGCATCATGATTTGGTCATTTTCGGTCTGTCTCATTTAGGGTCTAATACTGGCCTAAACATTGGCCTGAAGGCCAATTTTGGCGAAAAATTTGAGTTTGCTTGCGAATGCTGAAAAATGTGTATTTATTGTCAAAATCGGCCTCCAGACTCATTTCAGACCAGCGTTAGACCCGAAAGGAGACCAGAAATGACCAAATCATGATGCATACCAAAAACATAGACCTTCGTCAATGAGCAATTAAACCAGCGTAGAGTTGAGGAATTTTAGCTAGGATGGGCCTAAAAACGGCTCTTATCTATACCTCTCCTTTATGAAGTTTTCCCCCATTTTTTCGGAAAATTTTGGTCGCAATTTAATCTACAATATCTGAAAATTTCAAGGCAAAATATGCATGACTTATTTTCAAAATAATTTTTTATCAGGGGGAATTTGGCAACTTTTCAATGTTCATACGGCATTTTTCCTTAGCGCGGCAGCATTGCCATCTCAATTCTTTAAACAGAGAAAAAACTGAGCCACTCTCTGATAATTCTAGGAGTTTTGGGTTCTCAGGGTGCCCTAAAGGTGGAATGCAGATAAACAAAAAGCACGGTGACAGCAATCTTGACGCGGTTAATAATGTGTAATTTCCAACTTCTAAGATGACTGCCTACTAGAGACACTTAATTAGACGGATATTTCCACCAAACCTTATACTTTTCCCATGGTCTAAGAGAGCTTTCATGGCCTTCGACCGTGCATTTTTCCTGCAGGTGCCATTTATATCTCTTCGAAAATACAAATTCCTTCGGGGCTGGTTTATTCACATGGAACCCTAGCCCCATGAAAGGCCTTGAAATCGAGAGCCAATCAGAGAGTGGCCAGGACATGGATATATTCTCTCTATACAAGTATTTTGGTGAAAATATTTGCATCATTACCAGATTATACTTCGAAAAATCGGATTTAATACAGCAGAGATAACCGATTTCTCGGCAGTTTCTCGTCATGCTGAGAAAAAAAAAGAGAAAAAAAAACTCATTCTGTCGAGAAAGTAACGCATTGTATTAGGTACTTAAGTATGACATGTAAGAAATGTTGAACAGCTAATGAGGCTCAAAGTCTTATCCTATAATTTAAATTAAATCTTTTTTTAAATCAGTTACTTAGGTACATGTCACTCTCGAGAATATATTCTGGTTGAAATTTTCCAGATTTTCCCTACTGCTCTGGTCAAATTTCTTCGAGAAAGCTGATTTTCTATTACAAAAACCACAATCCATTGCCGATACTTCAATCAAAGTCATCTGTAACAATCCAACTTAAACTACCCAATTTCCATGTTAAAATGCCTAATTAGTACATTTCTTTGATCAAAAGACAATCTAGTTCTCAAGAAAAAAAAAACTTAAATGGTAATTGAAAAGAGTAGCAAAAGATAAAAAAATGAGATTAGCCCTACTTATAATTTTGGCTTTAGTTGATTGAGTTGTACATTTTTTGATTTTTTGGAGGGAGAAAATATGCATGTGAACTATATCAACAAAGTGCTTTGGATTTAATGATACTTACCTATGATTTTACGTCAAAATGAAGAAAGCAACTCCCGGATTGATGAGGAAAAAAAAATCAGTCCTACCTAAAACCTTCCTTATAAGTGATTGTTTGGGGATCAAAATTGGGAAAACACAAAGAATTGCCATCGGATGCACTGACTTTGAGGCACTTATTGTTAGTTCGAATCTCATCTTTAAATGCAGCAACCCTTCTAAGTATTTAGTCATAAAAGAGGAAAAACGATAACATATTCCTGCTTCACGTACGGTAATTATTTGTAATTACATGAGCCTGAAATTACATACCTCTCAATTGAAGGATTTTTCGTTGCAAGTTATTATGACAATATTCCTATGGAAGTACTTTCCGAGGCTTCAGGACTGCACTTGTATTTTGCACTAGTTATATTGCCTGCCTGCACTGCCTACACCAAAAAAACCTTCCGCGAAAAAAAAACCAACAAAAAATGAAAATGGCCTTTTCCTTGGTATGTACTATCATGACTAGTCGCAAATGGAAAGTCTGCGCCTATACTCACGGAAGGAATTTAAAATTAAAATTGTTCGCCTCTCAAATACTTTGTCCCCCAAGATAAGGAGGGATGAAGTGTATGTTTGCCTAAATAACTCTTTTAACCTTCAGGAAGCGGAGCAATAATATCAAAGATTGGTTTTTTTATCTCAATTTTCAAATACTTGCTCACTGCAGAACTCATCCTGATATCTTAAGTAATCAGAGAGTATCTCTATAATAATTTTATCAAGATTTTACTGTACCTACAGGTTCTAAATTTCGGCTGTAGGTATGCCCTATGACGATTTCTCTTCAAAATTTAGCAAAGAGAACCATTTATGCAAAGGAAATTTTTTATATAAACTTGGAGGAAAAGTATTATGTAGCGATTTTGGTGTCCATAAATTCAAACATCTCGCTCATTCATTGATCACTTTATCTGTGCGAGTCAAATGATGCAAAAAAACAAATGTTGGCAAGTTCTTCAGCCAGTAGGTTTTCCAGTACTCTAATCTTCTTTTGAAAAACCAGAAGTAGGTATGTGGCATGAAAGAGGGAAGGAAAGTTTTGTAAAACATGACGCGAGTGATTTGCCATGTAAGATTGTTTGCAATCACTTTTTAAGGCAAATTTTCATGAAAGAATATAATTGACAATACCAATCAGTGTAAACTCAAAACGAAATTCCCTCTGAGAAAAGTTCTAATCCACACCATCAGCAACATTTGGTAAGGTATTCCCGATCTTTAAATTGACATCCTAATTTGAATTGCTGTGATCATTGACCAAAGAGTAGCGAACAACCTTATCACCTTCGAGTTGTGAGTTTTTTGTTTGCAGAGATAGTACGAGCAGAATTTCATTAAAAAAAGTGTAAAATAATGAAACTCAAAAATTCGCTCACTGACCAGCATAGATTTTGGTTTACCTTGCAAGCAAGACAATCAAATTTTTCGGAAGCATTAATAACCAGAATGAAAATGTTAGAATATCACTCATATGTCAATCTGAGAACTATTCACTACGCAAATCATTTTCTACGTTTCATTTTATAGGGAATTTTATTATAGAGATAGTTTAAATTCAGATCCTGTCTAGGAGTCTATTTACCATTGTCTAATGCAATATTCTGAGTTAATGATTTGCATCGGCTGTTGCGTGCTGAATTTTGACTTTATTACAAAGAATCAACCTATTTGAAAATACTAAAATTAATTAATGATTAATTGATTAATATCATAAAGCTGCTCAATATATTAAGGTTTTGGATTGGTGGATTACCACAGGGACCCACTCTACCTTCAAAGAAGGTATATTGAGGGTAGGTACTTTCCCTTCTAGAGTATTTGAAACTACTCTCATTAAGATTTAGAGAACAAATTTTTTGTTCGCTCATATAAATCCTGCACTTTACCAATTTAAGCCCTGTATATTTTCTGATGTAAATAAGTGGACGAGACAAGTGCAGGTAACACAGCCAAGTGTATTCTTAGCGAGCTTAAGTAATGGCTCAATATGAAAATTTTTTACATCGTTTCAAAAAATGTAAAGTTAGGTACCTACCTACTGAAAAAGTGAAACAAAATAAAATATTAAAAAAGCCATACTATTTTGTATTGCGTTAATGGTATTATGACACAATCTTTAGGTAGGAAATAATTATAAAATTGAGCTGATGCTTAATTTGTTCGAAAATATTGAGATGTTAATTAATATAATAGGTAATTGCTAATGTAAATTGATGTTTTTATGCATTGTTGTAATTATTATGAAAAATGTAATGTTGTTCAAACTTTAAAGAGCTAATCATCCATCAAGATGGATGGAGGGAGGTGGAATATCTCAGTTTCTGGTTACCCTTGTGTGGTTTACCCTTTCTTCTACCCTCTCTGCCCCTAATGCTCCTCAGTTAGGCAATGGGGGAGGGAGAGAGATTATCACTCCTCCAGTCTCATCTCCAAACCTGATCATATGTTCACTTATTTGGATTGCTACAAAGCATGACTCAGCAATTGAGGTTTAATTGAAGACATTTCGCTGTACATTTCTTCAACGGTTTTTTCCCCCGCAAATTTTTTTTCTAGCTTCATTATTAATCATGTAAATAATTGTATCATTAATGTACAGAGAGCAGTCCTCATAATGAATTTTTAGGAATAAACTCTTATGCCAGTTATTACTGGAAGTTGAAAATGACGCTTGATGAATAAAAAACAATGGCAGTCTATCCTTACGATTGGATTTTTGTCATTGTACATTTTATCTGGTACGGGGTCTCTTGATCATGGATATTATTAAAAATAATTTGGCTTATAGTATTTTCCGAAGGTAATACACTATTTCCACTTTTCCTCTCCTCTTTAATACATCCATCGAGTAAATATGAGATCCATCCCTTGAAAAACGCATCACAGTTGATTTCATAATCTGGTCAGCGCAAGAAATCTGAGGTTTTAAAAAAATTCTGGATGAAAGTTGGTCTTTTTTATGACTGGTGATTCCAGAAAAATTGATGCTTTGCACCAACTTTTGCACTACACAACAAAATCCTTGCTCCCCTGATCGACCATGCCAAGTGATCATTGAGCAACCCCGTACCAGCGAGCATCATTAGTAAATCTGGTTTAGGAGTTTACGTCAAATTTTCCAATGTGTGTTTGTTTCTTAAGTTTATTTTTGGAGAGAATACAGAAATGGTTTGACTTAAATCTTTTCGACTAGCCCAGTCCATTTTGCTTAATTCTTTGTATTTACTCTTGATGAGTCTTCTCCTTGTCTACTGGACAAATAGGCAAGTGAGGAAAAATGCAGAAGTCTTTAAAGTTTGAGCACCAAAAAAAAAAAAAAAAAAAAAAACTGTCATCACATTAAGTACATAGTCGCATTAAATCAACACATGCATGATTTTTTATATTTTTTGTATAAAATTGAATTATATTGTTGAACACATGTGTAATTATCTGCCATCGTCATAGATTTAAATATTATTTTTTTTACTCTATCTTTATTTTAATAATCGTCTCTGATATTGAATGTCAAAAGCTTGTTTATATTGTTATTACTTTGTTTTGTTTTCTTTTTTAAACCATGCATTGAATAAGATTTATGTTTTTTATTTCCGTTTTAATAAACATTTTCAAAAAGTAGTATTTTTAAATCTGAGATAACTCCATTCCTCTCACAACAGCCACGACATTTGTCTTGTTGGCTTTCTTTAAGACATTTTTACGCAAAATTTGATTACGGAACAAGTAATGCACCTAATATTTTAGACAATCTCGAAGGAGATACCTGTCAGGTATTAGCTGGGGCTTGATCAGGCTCTGGTTGGAAAATGATGGCTGATCAAAATAAAATGTGCTTATAGGACAGAGAAGTCATTGTACTAAATGATTTTTTGATAAAATTCTTGCTGCGGTGGAGTAAAAAATGTTCCATGTATTAGAAAGAGAAAAAAACAACACAAGAATAGGTATTGAAAAAATCACAGAAATACCTTATCATCTAATTGACACAAAAGTAGCAGTTATTAAATTCCAATCAGTGGCCTTTTTCTCTTTTTTTGGTAAAAAGGATCACATAAACATAATTATTTGGAATCCAGCATGAAAAACGAGCATTAGCTTAAAAATCCGCTCATGAAAACATTTATAAAAGAATTCTTTGAACTTTTCATTTAAAGAAATAATGATCAATCACGGATGTCCAGAGGAGGACCAATGGCAAGGCGGAAACAAAGAAATTCAGAGACCTCAAAGACGGTTGCATCCTGCGTGTAGTTGTTGCAGAGTGCCAGTGTATAATGCTACCAGGTTAATGAAAAACACCGTATGAGCATTTAGACGTTGCTAAACTTCCTTCCACAAATCACGAATTTCCAGAGAATTGTATTCATAATTTTATCTTAAGTGTCTTGAGGTTTCAATGAAAATTATTTACAGCTTGCTTAAAAATAGGTTTTTTCTGAGAGTAAATTTGGCAACACTTGAATGCTTGTGCAGCATTTTTCCCTGGCACGGCAGAATTGGACGTATTTCTACCAAATGAAACTATCTGCATTTAGAAATGAGCCCTGAGACCCATAAGAATATATGTATAACAAGGCTCACGTCATAATGCACACAGTTCCTTTTGGCAGATATACGTCCGATTTAGGAGCTACTTACAGCAAATAATCTTTAAAAGAGATGGATGCAAAATTCAAATTAGAAACAAAAAAGTATAAGGATCACAATAGTCTTACCTCATGAATGGAGGCACTGGTAATTCATTTGAATTATAAGTGGATATTTTGCAATGAAATTTCAGAAATTTTAGTTTTAACTTGTTCCATTCATTAAAACCTCCAGTAAATATCAGTATACAAGATAACATTCGTCCAAACAAAGTTTTGATAGTTCTGACCAATACTGATAGATAGCAACAACCATTTGTTCATAAAATCTCAATTGAAGGAACTGAAGTCTTCAGTCACACAATTGTCTCCGCTGAATATCAAGACCATAAAAAGACCGCTCAACAAAACCGCTAGCCTAAATCTACAACCCTGCACACAACTTAAGAGGATTTTGTCACCTGAAAAAAAAAAAAAAAAAAAAAAAAAAAAAACATACTTCTTTTACTCCATGGGTAAGTTATGTCAAATCAGGCAAGTAAATGAAAATCAGCTTATAAACCGTCTAAAATAAGGGGGTTTTCTCTAAAAAAATTCAAAATTAATTAATTAATTATTGCTAGAGAATACAGGAGCATTCTACAAACATTTTAGGATAAAAACCGCAACATTCTTGATCAAACCCGACCAAAGTAATGACAGCTTAATATTTGCAGTTCAGAAAACGTAATTTAAAGAATAAGCCATTTAAAATTTTTAAGAACCATGCTTTGTGTACAAAATTGCTGTATTACATGGAATTTAATGCCTTCTATGGGCACAAAAATAAATCGAGCAACTTGTAATTCATTTCTTAGAACATGAGAGAGTTTTCCTCCACAAAAATGACCTTCTAAGGTTTACATAAATCACACAAATTTGAAAAGGAGGCTTAGTGCGCGGATGGACAGACTGTGTGGCAATAAGTAAACTAGTGCACTATCTGTGTAACAAGTGTCCGAGGTTCTTTTTAAGAAATTAAACTAGATTGCCGGTTGAAGGGTGCCTGAAGAGGGCTCATTTTTTCTCGTGTTGAGAGAACTGAATTCAGTATGCATCAAACTTCAGTCGATTTTTTATCTAATTTATGTTGATAAAAAAAGATGGTCTCGCCTTGCACCACTACTGGTAACACATCAAGATATTAAAATCGAAACTTCAAATGCATCTTTCTCAGAAGACGGTGCCTAGTAAGAACGCTTTTTTACAAGGAAAACTCTTTGGTTTTTAGCGCTTTAGGTGATCTTAGAAGTTGACTTCAGCCAAAAAAAGGCATTAAAATTTTACCCGGGAATAATAATTTAACTCTTATACTCGATTCTCCGCCTGCGCAGGAAGCCTTCATCCGTCTTGAGGAGAACGAGCTCAATGGTGAAGATTGTTCGTAATACTATTAGAGTGGAGTGTCTATTGAAAGCAATTGGTAGGAAGCAGTTCTTTTATGATGCTTTTTCAGTACATTCCCAAAAAATTAAAGACATTGAATCACGTAGACCGTGCGTCTGGCTCGGTTTAGTACAGGCGGAGCGAGACAAGTCTCTCGGAGCCCCATGATGAGTGGGCGGAGAAAGGGAGAGAGCCTGTGTCCCAAGCACTCAAAGAGACTGCAGAGAGGCAATGGAGAATTCATTTGCGCGCTCGGTTTTTCATGAATATCTAGTTTAGAGTCCATTTTCAGACAAAATTCCTGAGAAGAAAAGTTTTAGAACATATAATTTTACAACCGAATAGCAATGTTTTATTTTTTTGAACTCATTATTAACCGAGAAAAAAAGCCTCACAATCCGACAAAAAGTCACTGGAGCCGCTACTGCACATGCGCAGATGTGCGCAATTGGAACAAACGAACTCATCGATGCGGGTCGGTGCCAACACTCATCGGCATGCAAATTTTTCAAAGTTGTCTCGCCTTCCATAACACAGGATGCACGGTCTATGTGATGTAATGTCTTTGCAAAAAATTCAGTGCCTCTTCAGCGGAAAAATTTTTCAGTACCTTCATATGATAAAATTGGAAAATTTTGAAGTCAAGAAAAAATGGCGTGGCCACAAAAGTCGAGGCTCATTGGTGGTCTTAAGACGACATGGCTGAAAAATGACTACAAAGACGGCAAATTCTGCACGCGCAAATGCAAGAGGGATTCCATGTTTTCCAGGCTGTCCTTAAAAACACGCATGATATAAAGGAAAAAATTCCGGACCTTTGAGTGGACCTTCCTTGCTTATTCAGTACTTCTGGACCGCCCTCAAAAAACCAGTGCTATGTCCAGACTCTTTGGAATCGGGACCATTCAGAAGGTGTACTCACTTGAGATTTCTGAGTGGGCAGATAATTACATGCCATCAACAGCAACTTCCATCTGAACGGGAACGTGGACAAGCCCTTGTCTAACATACTCTCGCATTCGTACATACATTGGACCAGGCAATATCTCTTTGGCTTTAGGAGCTTCGATGATCTGTTTGATGACCTGGTACTTGGCGTCCTTGCACTGCATCGTTGTGTCGCTTGATCGGTCCAAGAGAAATTCTAGGAGACCTTTTAAAAGAGTACAATAAAAATTAAAAAAACACTCTTAAATTCAAAAAGTTCAGAATACTTTTAAAAAATGAAAAGTATAAAATTTGATCATCCCTAGGAAAAGAAACTTGTGTATTTAATGTTCCAATTTCCTAGAATAAGTTCAGAAGACAAGGTCTCAAAAAACAAGGAATGGGGACCGCACAAAAAACAATTGGACTACATTTTGCAATTCAGAGGTACAATTTCTGGCTCATCTGTAAAAACACTTACTGTCAAGGGGAAACTAATGGTAGATACATTGTTTCTAAACTAAGCCAGAAATTGTACCTCCTAGTCACAAAATGTACTCTAATTGATCAACAATATTAACTTTTATTCACTTGCACCAATTTAAATTTGTTGGTTAATAATTACATTAAATTAATTGCGTTTGGACTGTGTTGAGCAACCATCATCAGCGACACTGGAATAGCATCAGAGCGATGTAAAGTCCGAACATTAATTTAAACCTATGTGAGTGAGTGAATGTTAATTTTGTTGAAGAAATTTCTGTAGCTTCAGAAGTTTTTGACAGTGAAGGAGGGGAGAGGGGGGTCTATATCTTATGAAAATAATTTGTCTTAGCCATTGATCAAATTGCTTTGGTGATATTACTGAAAAAGTGGATTTGAAAGACAAAAAGGCCGTTCATCAAAGTTTTTCTTGGTTTGAAGTTGTTTTATACCAAGACGCAAGGGACTTTCAGGATAATTTTTTAATTGATTGACCTCCACTATACCTAATACAAAAAACATATCCAAATTGAAGCATGGTACTAGCTTGCCTTAAAGAGGAACATCCATACAAAACATAAAACCATGAGAAATGGGCATTTGCAACTTGCAGACTCATGCCTAAGGCAATGTAACTATCTGAAGAGATTAGATGACTGCTTAAAATAAATTATACTTGTTAAATAAACACCTTTTGCTGTCAAAAAATGCAGGAGTTACAGAAATCCAGGATAAGAGAAATTTTGACCCTTCACAACATCTTTCTTTTCAGAACTTTTAGAATTAGCCGGAACGTTTGCTTTTTCTGATATATTCCCTGTATTTTAGCTTTTTACCCACTCTTTTCCAGAACTTCATACTTTTCTTAAGTCTTTTCCCTAAACCCTCAAAATAATGGCTTTTTCTTGAAATTTTGGACCATTTGAACTCTAAAGAATTTTTTCCAAAATTTATTTTAATAAGAACACTATTACAACCAAAAATTTAAAACATCGGTGCCATTTCATGAAAGGGTATTTTACAAACAACAGAAAATATAAAAACTGTGGAGCTAAGCGGAGATTGTGATCGTTTGAAATTTTCAGCTAAGGAAAAAGTTGTAGAGGGAGTTGTTTTAGTTTTGAGAAGAAGTAATTCAAAACTTTAATCTGCCAAGTTCAAGACTCAAAATCATTGGATCAAACGTTAATTTTACACTCCCTTTCAGCACAAGTATTAACGAAAATGCTCACAACTTTTTCTTAAAGATACTGGAGGATGTTCTCTGTTGATAAGTCAAATATCAATCTTTTGACCAAACTTTATAACCTTCGCTTTTTTGAAAAATTTGCCTTGTTTCTCGTTGAAAAATTACCTGGATACCGCACAAACTCTTCCAATCCCCAGGGTAGTATGGCTAATGACTTGAGAACAAGGAGACCAGCGCACCTTGTTTCGACAAATGGTTGACGGCAAATACTCATGATATTTTGCATTGGATCTTCACCTAATTTATAAAACCATGATTTGGTAATGGATAACAAGTCATCTGTGAGGTCAGTAATCTGTAAAAGGAAGACATCAAAAATGAGGACACTATAGACTTTTGTAAAAATCGTGTGCTCACTTGCGCGCTAAATTGATTTAATCAGGACGCATTTTGGGGTCATCATCAGCCGGCAAGTGAGTACGCGACTTTTATCATTCTTTTTACAGAAATTGTCTTGTGACTATCCCCTACAAAAGTTACTATAGACTTTGTTTCAGATTCTTAGCATTTGTAAAAATAATCCAAGCAGCATTATTATTCATGATAAATAAAAATGTGTTCTGCAAAATGAAGATTTGCAAGGCTTAGAGTTCAGGAGTGCTGTCGGGTGCCAGCACCTGGCATGACCCCATATCACAAACTACTTTTGAACTGGAGTCAGGAACCTTGAATTGGAAAAAAAAAGTTTTCTGGAGTTTTGAGATCATAGCTTGAGGACAAAAATAATTATCATTTCACAGTCTTATTATCAGACTAGGTCAACCTAAGACAAAAATTCAATTTTTTTCATGTCCTATGAATCAAGTTTCTTGTCGCAGAGCTTTGACTATTACAAAATAAATTACAAATACTTACATCTAATTTAAACATATTTGCAAGAGCATTCATGGCTGTGACTTTGTACTCCATCGGCATCCCTTTCAAATAGCTTCCAATTTGTTCGATGGTGATGGTCATTTTATTATCTGTAAAATAGAAGACCAAAAAATTTGATAATTTTGTACATAGTGGAGGGGCTCAAAGCAACAATTCCGAGAGACAGTTTTATTTCTTCCTCTTAATTTTCTCCTTTTCCTTAAACGAGTTTCTACAAATAATTATGCTTACTCCATCTCTCCTTAAACACCAGACCTAGATGTTGCTTCCATGAGATGATAAAGAATAGATCAGCTGACTGAGTATTGATCTAATAGTCTCTTAATCATAGAGCAAACTACAAAAGGCTGACAAATTTGGAAAGCTTGATATTTGTTCCCTGAGTTTTAAATATTTTTTTAAAACTTAAGGGACATATCAACAGTGTAAATCGGCAATCACGTAACTCATTTGCGGTGTCAGAAAATCTCCACCTCTATGTTATTTTTTTTAAGAAGAACAAATTGACATCATTCCTTGAGGTTTTTGCAGAATTTTCTTTGCACAGAGAAGGAAAATCACGGCAGTTTTAAAGAATTGCCGTTGAGTGGTTTTCCGTTTAAAAAATAAAGTATGATAGGAAGTCTGCGACGTTGCAAGCAAAGTTATGTGATTGCTGACTTACACCGCCGATATCTTTGGTGCATTCAATTAAATGGTGAGAAACTATTCGACTAGTGAAATGTATTGAAAATTGAAATCTTTCAAAACAATTTCTTGAAATTATCGTTTCCAAACATTTCCTGCTGAGATAATCAATATTACATTCTTGAATGTTTTGGTCGTTCTAGAAAAATTTACGTTGTGATAGTAGACAAAGCAAAATATTTTTACCATATGTGCTCAAAAGTTGCTTGCCACGTGTCGTTGTGGCAATGTAACTGACAGTCTCCAAGGCTTTACAAACAGTGTCTCGGTCAGGTGAATCCACTGCTTCAAAGATTTTGTCAATAATATTAGGATACTTGGAGAAGATGTACTCTGGTTGTAACTGGGCTACATTTCCAAAGAATTTGATGTAACCTGTAACACGTCAGAACTTTTTTTCAAAACTGAAACTTTAAATGGAAGGCAGATATGAAAACTTAATCGAGATCTCAGCATAGGTAATTTTTTATTCCATTGCACAGTACTTTCTTCACTTGAGCAGTTTTTCCGCAACAAGCCAGAATTAAGGAAACATCTATTGTATCATACATTGGTTATTAGATGGCTGTATTCATGCAAAAAAAGAAGACTTTTTGTACAGGAAAACCATATCACACATGTAGACTCCTTTAGCATTGATACCTCAGAATGTGATGATGGGCAAAAAATTTCATCTGATTATTTGTTACAGACATACAAATTAAATTTTTAGACTTGTCCATTTGTACACAACTTTGATCATTCAGTTTGACATGGGAATGATAAGTTTTTCTTGTATCATACTTTCATTGCTCAAATTGCAATCGGAAAATGTTGACCGCTGTTCTAAATATAAACCTTTTTTTTTTTAATGAGCAGTTAAACTGCTAGAAAATTTAAAATAATAAAATAATGATTAGGAGGACACTGGATGGAAAAGTCTGAGGCCTAAAACAAAGCAGAGCACAACATGAGGTCGTCTGTGATCACCCATAGAAAAGGACCTTGGTTAATGGTGGCAGTTTCCTCAGGAAATTCATTTTTGTAAAATTAAGTCAAAACATAGATACTTGCGTTTTTGACAACAAAAAAAAACTCTCTAATGTCTTGGGGAATGAATTGTGATTCACTTCATTGTGATTGTGACAATGGAGGGTATTAAAGTACAATTTCATCCAGCAATGTCGAACTTGCAACACAGCATACCCACTTAACTCTGTTTTTCCTCCCCAAAACTAAAATATTTACAGCAAACTTTAAACTCCCATAACCCTGCCTTTGTCTAAAATTTTCGAATGTTTTTTAAGCTGATAAGTTTGTGCTTAACTTTCTCCTCTATACAATGGTTTGAACCGCTGAAAATTACGTCTTTCAGCAGTATGGACCCTTTTATTTTTTCAATTGCATAACATTTTAAAGGGAATTATTCATTTGGAAGTGGTTAATTAAAGAAAAATACTGTTGTATGTTCATTTTGGGCTATGTCATTTTAATTGTGGCAAAGAGAAAAAAGGGCACTTACAGGGGACGTAAAGCGAATTAAGACCAGTATCATCTTCTCCGAGTACAGCTGATAACTGATCGGCCAGATACTTCAAGATACCTTCGTCTTCCAGAAATTTGAGGCCATGATATGTGAGAGCTAGACTAGTCAGTAACTCAAGACAGGCAAACCTTGCCAAGCTGTCTTTCATATTTTTAAGCGTATCAAACAATGAAGAAAACACTCCAGAGGCATGGCATGCGTGAAGACTGGGTGCAGAGAAGGTACTGATGCCAACAACTACCTGTGGGAGAGAATAGCTTTATAACTTGCACCCGAAAGAACGACAATGGTTATCGAGCTAAAAACAATGACACATTTTCTGTTTTCCGGCTTTGTAGAAAAATGTTAATCACACAAATTAATTCATTACATTATCAGGTTTAAAATGATGCAATTGCTTTTGAAATGGGAGGAACATAATTTGAGAAATCACAGTTTTCCCTCCTTGCAGTCGAGCAATTTCCCACACCTTAAGGTGAAGCTAAGAACACTTTTTTTAGGAAATTTTTACCCCTTCTGGTTGCATAGTGCCCCTAAAGTTTTGACTTGGACGTAAAAATCATGTTGTTACACCCAAAGGGCAGAATTTTATCCCTTAGTCTTGAAATTGACCTCTCATACCCTCATGATTTTGCTGGAACAAGTTCACTCATGACCATTTAAACGTTGCCAAAAATACACAGAATACCTATATTGTAATTTTGACGCTTAAAAATGAAGGAAAATGCTTTGTTGTTACTTTTTGAATGACCCTCGTGAAAGTAAAAATTACTGGTACACTTAAAAAGTTTCTCTTTCAGTAATTGAAGAAGTTCAAAATCATGATTACAATATTTCATAATTTTCATATTTAATTTTTCTTATTCATAAAAAGAAGATACCTAGTATGACTGTTTTCACATGCAATTTTACAGGATTTTTTTTAGAAAGGCAAAAGAAATTGCGAGAAATTCTGAGAATAACTGTGCATATTTTTTATTTTTCATGAGCAAAGGTTACATTAGAAAAGCACAATCTCAAATTAAATTAAGTTTCTCAGCATTTTCATCTTTCATAATCTACTGTTAAAGTAACTTTCCATTAGATTTCAATCACCAACATTTATTCTTCATCTCTCTATTGTTGAATCACCCAAAGAAACAGAATGAATGTTTACCTTCTCCAGCTGCTGTCGCATGGATGACAAGCGTAGAATTACACATATCAAATCTCACATCATAGTGCGATAATTTTTAAAAATGTTTAAAAAAAGGGGCAAATGTGAAACTACTATGATTACATTCGAACTTACTTCAAAAACCCTGAGTTGCACAACGCTACTGATTGCCATGGTGGATTCAAGCAGTCGTAAAATTGGTGGTGAGAAAAGTGCGCTTAAACCGGCAGGTGAGTGGCTCAATGTTATTAAAAATTTGATACAAGGTTGCGCTACTACCAAATCCTTGCCAAGGCAGTTTATCACAGCTTTTATGATCTCAAGATCATTGGATGAAAGAAGATCGACCTCTGAGATACTACGGTTTAACTGCACGACAAAACAAACAAAGAATATAAATGATTTGTGATGAGACTGATTGGATAGTTCAAATTATTTTGTGCTAGTTTAAGAACACAGAAAGGATTTTCTTGAAATAAAAGTACAGAAAATCTCTTGTTCTATGAGGGATTTTTAATTTAGCACAAATGTCGATGGCCAAAGTGCAAAAAGAAGTATCTCCATTAGTGACGTTGCAAACTTCCTGTCATATGTTCTTTATTTTTTCTTTGGAAACCTGGTCATTGTAATTTCTTGGAAATATCCTTAATTTTTCTTTTCGGCTAGCAGAATATTCTGTGTACATTTCAAGCTATGAAATTGACTTCTTTCTCTAAGAAACAATAAAATAGGGGCAGAAATTTAGAACACCACGATGGAAATATGTCGTTCGCACTTTGGTTATTGATATAGAGATAGGACATTTTTTCATACAAAGGATTGCAAAAGGAATTAAAATGTAAAATTATTAATTTGGTGCTCTTTGGAACTATCTATTTTAAATACAGACATATTTTGAACCCATTACACCAGCTTATCATCAGCAAATGATTTGCTGGTGTTTACAATCGATACTGTTTCTTCTTTCATTAAGCCCAGCACTGAAAACAGTACATTTAAAGTTCCTGTTACATCTTGGTTTTGACCGTTTCATTTAGGTGTGAGATGATAAGTATATTCTCACAATCTGAGGTAATATGTATTTCCCATGGTTTATATGTCCTATCATAATTCCTTTCTTCCTAAAAGAAAAAAAGAACGAACTCGCAGGAAAGAAATTTTCTATAATTTCGAGGAATATTACATTCCTTTCCCCATATTAAGATAAAAAATGGAAAGTTTCTACCAAAATCTGGCAGAAACTTTCAATCTGCTATTCTTCGAGTTAAAACTATTGTCCGATGTCTGTGGAGGAAAAGAGAGAGAATACTAACCAATGAAAGAAGCAAAGAACAGCTCAGAATGTGTCCAAATTTAAATGGGCATCAAATTAAAAAATGCAAATGTACATGAGCAACCGCCATGAGTAATGGAAAAGGGATTATCAAAAAAAAAAAAAAAAAAAAAAAAACAATATTTTGTTAGGGAAAAACAACCTTGAAAATTGAAATTACGTGAGTGACACTGGATATTTCAACTGAATTATTTACTCTCAAGAGAAGCGACTAAAGTTTGAGCACAAAATTTTTAAAAATCTTTTTTACTCTTGAAAAGAGAAAATATGCAATTTTTCTTTGGAGAATAAAATGTGACCATGATCTGCAACACTGCTATTCAAAATATTGGTGCTTCTCTAGTTTCGACATTGATAGTTTTTGTAGTAAACAAGAAAAGGGATAGTGGCATCATGATAAAACTCATTGGAAGGAAAAATTTAGCTGATTAAATGAAATGAGAGTAAATGATCAAATACCACTCCCAGCATACCTGCTCAATTGTTAGCAGCTGAACATTTGGTTCTGGATGATTTAAGGCTCTCATCAGGTGAACTCCATACTGAGAGAGAACAAATCTTGGCTCCAAAGCAGATAAAAATAATTTGAGTGCACTGCAGGCTGCGTTAATCTGATCTCTGCTCCACAAAAAAAAAAAAGACAATTGAATATAGGTAATTGCAAGGAATAAGATGATATCAAATGGATAATGTAGTTATTACCCATGATGATTTAATAAAATTACTATGCCTACTCATTTACTTCATTAATTTTATGTAAGATTATGAATACATTATTCATTTGTTCGAGGTGAATCAATATAAAACAGGTACTAATATTGAGATAGCATACAGATTTTAACGAATCTTAGAAACATCACAGATCTTTGCAAATTATTCTGTGTACTTCAGCAGTAACACAGAATATACTGCACATCTGCTTTTTTAGGAATATTTGCAGTGCTTAAGTTGGCATTGTAGACGGATCTGCAATGTGGTCCGCCATTCTAAAAATAGTCAGTATATTTGGCTACCTTCAAGTTATCCTTAAAACCAATCGCACAGGCTTTTTGGCCAAGCATTATAAATTAAAATACAGACCAAAAATCTGCACGCTCCTAAAATATTTGCAGAAAATACATTTTTTCTCCAATCTTGGCAGATAGTTCACACTCATGCAAAAGGTATACTTAGAATACTACCGTTCAAAGTAAAAATGACCTGTCTCCATTTAACTTTTTTCAATTTTTTTCGGACAAAATACTGTTTCGCAAGAAAACTCATAAATACTCATCATTCAATTTTTTGAGTCAACTTTGATACTTTATTAAGTACCTACTCTAACTGAAAAAAATGAAGCATTATGGCAATTGGATTTTCTTGCTGTTGAGCGGTAAGTAAGTTTAAGTATGATCTTCAGTAGATCTTAAGTAAGTTCAGTTCAGCTGTTATGAAAAGAATTAGCGGCTCTAGGGCTTTTTTTTTATCGCGGATCAGGGTGGATCGCAGTGGAACGCGCTGGATCGGAATCCTGAGCGATCGGGACCGATCCAAGTGTTCCAAGTGATAAAAAAATCCAGACTTGGAATTTGGTTCGATTTGTTATTGTTTTGATTTTTTGGGGACGGCAACTTCCTCGCATTAGGTTAGGATCACAGTGGATCGCGAGCTCGCCCCACCTCGGAAGAGCGATCCAGCGTTCCACTCTGATCCACCTGGAACGCTTGGATCACGCTGAGGAACGGAATAAAAAAATACCCACCCATGTTCCTCGCGATCCACTGCGATCCGCATAAAAAAAAAGCCCTTCTAATGGACCTGACAGTAATTTCTGAGCTCTAAGGGGTGAAAAATGGTACATGATTGATACTCACAAATCAGAGGAGTTGACGCAGTCGAAGATAGACCCTAGAGGTAGATTGGAAGCGATAACAGAGAGCTGGTTAGGTCTCAGATTGGCTGCGGCGATGTTAACTTCACTGAGATTATCCAGAACGTTTTCGTCTGTAGAAAGACGACTAAGCTTGCCTTGAAACCAATCTAGCTCCGCCATTTCGAATGCAAATCAAACAAGCTTCTAAATGAGAGAAATTAAAAAATTGTATAAGCTGCGCATCTTAAAGAGAAAAGTTAAATCCAAACTGTTGAGAAGAGAATGGATACTTACAAATTTTTTTGTAATAATTGAGTGAAAAAACTTGAAGTATTGGGATGTCAAATAAAACTCGGCGCGATATATCTATAGCTCCTTTTTCCTAAATTTAGCACTTGGTGAGAAAATGGTGAGACACACAATTACGAACGAAATTGCAACAAATTACAGGCAATTTACAATTACAAGAACACATTCGAACAATGACTAACTATAACAACCAAGCAAAAGCAAACCAATGATAATCAAAAATGTTTTTGTTTACAAAAAGTTGCATCAAATGGCGTATAGATGTCGTCACTGTCGGCCATTATCAGTTGTTGTTGTTCTTGTTATGTGTATGTGTATGTACTTTTTGTGTTGTTATCAGAATTGTCAGAAAGTTAGTTAATTTATTGTAAATCCAATCATACATTTCAGTTTGTCAAATTATTCATAAGGATCAACTCTAAGGAAGTAAGTTGGTGTTAGCACCCGGACTTGTAGTGCATTATCGGTTTGGCAATTATCATTCTATTTTTGAAACAGATTTTGGTAGTAAACATCCGGATTGAAACTTCATTATCTTCATTACTTGCTCATGCAAATGAATCATCATTAAAGGTAACTAAAGGTAAATATCCACATTGCTTTGGTGTCTCTACAACTCATTCAAACTACGCTAAACTGCGACAAACCGGTTATTTTGCAAGATCTCCTTTTGCGAGACCTACTTATTTGCTATCGCTCATCGTAGATGTGCTTGCTGATACATTCTTTTATCAGTGCTGTGTAGTTCCTCGCAAGGAAATTTAAGAAATCTCGATAATGAATAGCATTCTTTTAAGGTGATTCGACAGTTGCCATTTTTTGTGTCAGAGCGACGTGCGATGTATCGCATCAATTTGTTCCATAATTTCAGCTGCTTGTCATTTTTTTCGAATTTTGAGATTGCACTTCTGTTGTCATGAGACTAAAAAATTCATGTACCAAATTCAACAAAGAAATTCAACGTAATTAAGGCAGGGTTTTTTCCGGGGAAAAATATCGCATTCGAGTGCAGTTCCGATATCAGTATCGAATGCGATATTTTTCCTCTAAAAAAACCGTGCCTTTATTATGTTGAATTTCTTTGTTTCATTTGGCACATGAATTCTTTATTCTCATGACAACAGAAGTGCGATTTCAAAATTCAAAGAAAATGACAAGCAGCTGAAATTAAGTATGGAACAAATTGATGCGATATATCGCATGTCGCTTTGACACAAAAATGGCAACCGTCGAATCACCTTAATTTGTCTTCAGCATACAGTCAAAGTCTTTTTAGCGCAAGAAACTAGTTCTGTTTGCTACAATAAGCTCAAAATGCCAAGTGTGGCCTGTGTGACCCACTAAGATTTTCAAGAGACAATCAATTTAAGTAAGTAATGTGCGATGCACTGTCTCCTCCCAGAAAGTTTTACAAGCGTCATTTTCACAAAAACTGAGTTATTCGCTTAATTGTCGCAAATTCCTTTCAGGCTTTAAACATCCGAAATTAATACCTAGTGAGGCTGACACAGCTGAATTTTCAAGCTCCCTAATATCAAATGACTACTTTAGTCTAGAAGCTAGAACACTGTTCCAATGTTATTCTAAATTTTCTCCCCTATCATTTGTAAATTTCAGGCTCTGAAGCAACATCACCCATTAAAATGGAATCTGTCGGAGGGACTGAGAGCGAGGCGCCTAGCTGTAAAATTGAACATCTTGAGAACGATTCTGTGGTTCAAGAGGTTCTTCAGAATGGAACTGATCTGCGTCAGTATTCAAGACAAGTAGAAAAAGAACTGAAAGAAGTTGAAAATAAATCCATACAAGATTACATCAAAGAGAGTCAAAATATTGTTAGTTTACATAACCAAATAGCCGCATGTGATGATATTCTTGAGGTAAGTAAAATTCACAGCCTTATACTTGAACGTTTCTAGATTAAAGCAAACGGATTGAAGGGCTGAGGGATATTTTTCACAATACTAGACAGTGAGATTTTACATTATTAGCGAAACTTGTTTCAGGGTACACTCTAGAAAGATTACCTACCACGGGAGCTCACTTTGTCTTCCCAAAACTTGAATTTACATTTCATTTGTGTCTTGAGTTCCCAGGTAGTTTTTCAATTTTAAATGGCTTACATTGAAATCATTAGAATTTTGCCTAACCTGTCCATCTATAATGCCTACCATTTTGCTCCCTCATCTTTTTGTATTTTATCAATGTAATATTTTATTTATTCCTTTTTTTTTCTTTCTTTTTTTTCTATTATTCTAAGAGAATGAAAACCTGGAAGGTTCATATTAACATTTTCAGTAAAGCCATTTGAACTGCCCGTTGAATCTGACCAGTTACCTAATTTCTCTTGTAATATCTTTGAAGGTTAACTAAATTTGATTTAAAGGGGGTCACCTGCATTGTGACTTATTTTAATGTGGTGAATTTTAGCAAGAGAAAGCGAATGGGTCAGTTTTGCTGGTCACAGAATCATCTTTTGATACTTGATTCTCGTAGATCAGCTAAAAATAATAAGATCTGTACCAACAGCAACTTTCTACGTGCAATATTAACTGATATATTGCCCCTTGAAAAGTCAAGTCGTTGACTTCATCTACCGCGATAGTGATACCCTTGGTTTCTTCTGCCTTGCTTTTTTGTCGGTGCGACACGCATTTGCACTGGTTGTTCAACGTGAAACTCGGATGAAAAGGAAAAGGTGTCATTACCGCGTATGATGAGGTCAAAAACCGGACTTTTCTAAGGGCGATATCTCGGCTAATATTGAACGTAGGAAGTTGCTGCATAGACAGATCTTATTATTTTTGGCTAATCTACAAGAATCAAGTATCAAAATACAATTCTGTGCCCAGCCCAACTGACCCATTATCAATTATCCTGCACTAAATTAGGTACCTTGATGGCAAAATATGAATTTTCTTAGCAATAACTAATAAAAAGTAACAATTTATAGAATTAAAAGTCTCCTCAGTGCAGAAAACTTGAAAAAAAAGAGAAAAATATAGGTTCCATACATTTTTACATAATTTTAAGTTTTACTTTTTCCAATGTTGAGAAAGTGAAGAAGCTTAAGAGAGAACGTAAATGCCTACTTCCTGCAGAGTGCTATTAAATTTTACCTCCAAAAAATACGAGAGACAAATAGAGACCGTTCATTGGTGTTCTTCCAATGAGGAATTTTTCTACTTGCAATTTTTTCTCAACAGATACTAAAAAGTAATTTTAAGGATTGAGTTGTGGATCCTTTAATGGAAAAAGTTTCTATACCTGCCATCAGGAGGCGTTCGTCGGGTCCTTATTTGCTTCTAAAAAGTCATAATGTCCTGATAAAAGTATAATTTGATTATTACGGACAACAGTAATGATTAATACAATCTGTATCCATTTGCCCCTGATAAATTGTGCAGAGTGCAATACATCTGGCGTGCTATCTTTTATGATGTTAGACTCAAAGTTGTCTAACAAAAAATCTTATTTTTATTTTTTTATTTTTTTTTCTAGCGGATGGAGTCCATGTTGCAAAGTTTTCAAAGTGATCTTGGGAGCATAAGCAATGAAATACTATCACTACAACAGAAATCATGCACAATGAGCCAGCATTTACATAATAGACAAGCTATTCGAGGCCAACTAAACCAGTTCATTGAAGAGATGGTTGTCTCTGACTCTCTTATTTCGTAAGTTTTACGTTGTCCTTTTTTAATTTTGCAATATAGATTGAAAACTTACCCTTGAAAAGCAATGTCTTGTTGGAACCTGTTTCAAATAAGTTTACTCTTTTCATGCGCCGGCATCAATACTGTTATTGCCATTGTTGCAGACCTGAAAAAAGAGGGTGCATATTTGAAACAGACTCCTCTATTGGAAAGGTAGCTCTTACTTTTTCTTAGTTCCCGCAAGGACCATGCAAAGACTATGGACTTAACCCTGTGTTATGCTTTTTTGAACTTGTCTTACCCTTCAAAGCACCAATTATGCAATCTTGGAACCCTTATCCAAGTTTCCCTTAAACACTTGCAAGAAGCTTCCCGCACTCTGTTTCCCCAATTTCAGCTGTCAATTTTTTGCAAGTCGCTCTTTTAGAACTTCTCATGTTCTTCTCATTTTTTTTTTCTTTTTGCAATACTTTGTTTGGCTTTTTGGGTTGTTGATCAGATCTGTAATTTTTTTAGTTGGATGAATGTTGAATATGCTTCCCCTGTAATCGAATTCAAGGTATACAAAATCATCAAAGATTCTCAATTTAAAAATTATTTGCATTATAGGCTCATAGATAACTCTTTCTGTCTACTTTCTGAGAAATATATTTTTTGACGTTTGATTTGAGTGTACAACAAAAATCACTCTCCAATATCCCTTTAAGTAAGTCGCAAGGGCTTTCATATTTTTCTTCATAAGGCACGTAGTTTTATTAAAATTGGATAAGCTTTAACTGAGACCACAAAAACTACATTTTAAAAACAACTTTTTTAGGCTGAAAACTTTCAAGTGTCACGATTCATTTTTGGTTTTTGTCTCTTTTTTTAATTTTTTTTTCTCTAAACTTTTATTATTTCAGACACTAGTAACTCAGTTTTTGAGTATTTTGACTTCAAGTTCATTTTTCCAGGGATGGCGTCAAATACATTTTTATTTCAAGATTATAGCATTAAAAATGAATATTTGCTGTCAAAACTTAATTTATTTCTCTCTTGTATGTTTTATTTGCAGCATAGTTAATGACACCCCTGTAACAGACAAAGAATTTCTGGCCCAATTAAAGATTCTTAACCACAAGTTAAGTTTTGTCAGAGACCAAAGCACCAAAGGTAATTTTAAATTATTTTCTCTGTTTATTTTTCTGTGACCATGGCGAGAGGATCCTTTGAAAAGAACTTCAGCGGCAATACCTTAAGAACGATTTTGGCGGAATTATGTTGGTTTCACTTCTTTAGAATACATTTGTGGTATTTTGAAAATTGATCAAATTATTTCCTTTCCAATGATTTTACTTGTAATTATGGTAAATATATAGGGTGTTCAAAAAGTTTTGCACATTTCCGGATTTTGAGCGAACGAAAGCAGCTATTGATTTGCGGTTTATGGGTGCTTAAAGTGGACGTAATTACCAATAAAAAAGACCAAGAACAACTCTCTAGCTAAAAAATGACAGAGATACAGGGAAAATGATATGTAGCGTGACCCCCTCCAGGATTTTTAGCTACAAATATGATATTCAAGGGAAAAAAAGTTAAAGGAGAATTGAGTGTTTTTATTGAAAAAACTTACAAAATCTTACAGAAATTGACGAACTTCAAGTTTCTTCATCGGGTGACACGGATGACTCAACATTCGGCTGTTTTTTGAAGTGTTTTCCACCACTTTGAACACAAAGCTTCAGCCGCTCTGCCCAATTCACAAGGATCGTCTTTTGGAAGTCTTCTTGATGGAGGGTTTTGAAGCATTTTCGAACAGCGGTTTTGATCTAGGCTATGGAATCAAACCGTGTGCCTCTCAGAAATTTCTTTAACTCAGGAAAGAGCCATTCCAAAGCCTAGATCAAAACCGCTGTTCAAAAATGCTTCAAAACCCTCCGTCAAGAGGACTTTGAAAAGACGATCCTTGTGAAGTGGGCAGAACGGCTGAAGCTTTGTGTTCAAAGTGGTGGAAAACACTTCGAAAAACAGCCGAATGTTGAGTCATCCGTGTCATCCGATGAAGAAACTTGAAGTTCGTCAATTTCCGTAAGATTTTGTAAGTTTTTTCAATAAAAACACTCAATTCTCATTTAACTTTTTTTCCCTTGATAAACATATTTGTAGCTAAAAATCCCGGAGGGGGTCACGCTACATGTCATTTTCAAAACCCTGTATCTCTGTCATTTTTTAAGCTAGAGAGTTGTTCTTGGTCTTTTTTATCGGTAATTACGTCTACTCTAAGCACACATAAACCGCAAATCAATAGCTGCTTTCGTTCGCTCGAAATCCGGAAGTGTGCAAAACTTTTTGAACACCCCATGTATATGTAAGGAGTGTGTGATGATGATTTCTAAGCGCTCAGCTGATAGGGAACCCTTTTTTATTTTGACCTGCCTATAGAATTCTAGCATACTGGTGGCATCACGTTCAAATGACACACTGACTCAATAACAAGATGGCGGATAGGAGCCCCGCTTATTTAGAATAGATTTATCTATTATACATGTATTTAATGCTTCTGATATCAAAGAGAGGAGGAGGACAATAGTTCTTTCTAAGTCATTTTTTTAACAGTAGTGTACTTTTCTCAAAATTGATGGTTGAAATTTTGGTGAGGCGAGTTTTTTCACTCAGCGTTGCTCATCTTCTTTGGGGAACTTGAAAAGACGCCTTCATAGAAAACTGCTGAGCGCTTCTCTAATAAAAACATATTAGAGCTTCCATGCTTGTTGCTGTTTCTTTTTTTATTGATTTGTTTAAAGGGCAAATGCACTTGCAAGTAACAAGTCCAGAGTAAGATAACTGCATTTTTTTCTTTCTTTTACATAAACAGCCAAATAGTCAAATAGTTTACAGAGAACTATTCACACAAAAAACCTAAGTCAGTGTTAGCTTGTGTGACATCTTGCATAGAAGTGACATGAATAATTTTACAAGTGAATTTGCTATCATTAATTTTAACATTATATGCAAGTTTTTTACATTTTAATCCATCAATTTTTCTTTTTAATATTTTTCAATATTTTTTACAGAAGTAAGAGCTTGTCAAGATGTCAAGGATGTTTTAGAAAAGTTAAAGATTAAGGCTGTGATAAAGATCCGAGCGTACTTATTGGAACAAATATCAAAATTTAGGAAACCAATGACCAACTATCAAATTCCTCAAAACGCTATACTAAAATTTAAGTAAGTCCTTTCTCTGTTCTTGTTTTATCTCATAAAGGATGCGAATCATTGCTTGTTGAATTATTTTTATTTGCACATAACTCGTTATACATATCGTAGAATCCACCCAAAAGGTTTTCAATATCAAAGTGATTAAATATCAAGATTTTAACATGTTTACAGAAATTCTAACCGTTATTACGTGTCAAAGTTTTTTTCCATGAAAAAGATAAAACATTTACTGAATAATAGCGTTTTAAAAATTGCTTGTCAATTTTTTTTCAAAATAGTACAGTGTCAAGTCAATTGTGTTAGAAATTTTGATCTAAATAAGGTTGAAAAAGGATCTAGGGTCCATTCTGCAGGGAAAAAGACGAGTACACAGTACTTAAACTCCCATTTTGTTTTGATGAGGATTATGTTTAATTCAAACAGTAAAATAAACAATTAAAAAATGTATCTATACTCTGCAATGAAAGCTGTGGTACAGTATGTCAGATGAGAACAAAAATTTTACATCTTTGTGAGCTCTCTTGTGTTACTGGTTGATTGATGAAATGCATCTGTCACAGAATCATGTTTTGCAGAATATATATTCTTGATTCGCTGAAAATAGTAAGATGCGGCATGACGATTAGTTTCTATCTTTAATTTCACTAAAGATATCAGCCTTCAAGAAACATGATGAACTGCAGTCATCCATCAAGTAATGCGGATCATCAGATAATCCATCATTTCCTTATTTTCAAGAATATTTTTCTTTCTATATCACAAGTTTAATCAACACAATGCAAATTTTTGACACAAAGAAAAATATGGTATCGTAGAATACAAAATTCTGCATGACCTGGTTGCATCTGAAGCTGAGTGCCTAGCTTGGTCACATACAAATGGAAGCCTAAGATTAAATGAAGGAACAGTGTTTCTCACGAAAAAAACAAAAAAAACTTTGATCTTTGAGTCTTATGGGATGAAACAAGGCATGAGGCTCAAGCTGCAAACATGAACATCTGATTTAGCATTCTGCCACACTCTGATTGATTGATTCTAGAGAGGGGATTTTTCTTAATTCTAATATAGGGCAAACTGCGTAATTTACGCAATATTTAGGCAAGTTGAAACACATAGTTTCTTCTTCTTTTGGAAAAAATGACTTTGCTCTTGATAACAGTAAGTAAAATTCTGGGTTTCTTTTGGTTATTTTTGGTCAACATCTATGGATTATTATTTGTTTTCTAATATTTTGGATTTTTATTGTCCTCAATTCAGATTTTTCTATGAGTTTGTGTTAACTCATGAAAGGGCAGTGGCAATGGAAGTCTGCACTGAGTACGTCAATACTATGAGTAAAGTTTATTACTCCTACTTCAATTCATATTCATCTGAATTAATGAAACTCCAAGTAAGTTATTTTTCATGCCACCTTTGACTCAGCCTACTGTAACCTCCATCATTTTTCATGACTTTGGTGTTTTTTTTTTTATGATTCTCATCAAGCTCAGGATTTTGCACATGAAAAAATCGGAATTCCCTGGTCAAACCAATTGTCTATTCAATATGGGACTGCTTAGACACTATTCGTGGCTGAGAATAGAACAAGTTTACTTTATGCTGCCCTGAAAAGGCTAGTATTTGTTAATTTACTGTTGTATAAACTTGCAATTGTTTACTTTAAAGATATCTTGCCTGAAGGTTTAATTATGGTGAAACTTGAGGAAAACTCTAAAGCTGAAAGCTAAAATATGCGCTTTCCTCCTAGAACTAAGGTTCTTTTCCCCAGAAACGGTCTTTTACGTTACCTAAATTTTTTTTCCAGATAGGTACTCTACGTTTTTATCATATTTTTAAATTCTGAAATAAATTGGAGAAAATGAAAGAACATTACAGTCAAGAAATAACTTGATAAAAATCTCTCTTGAAAAACTCACTCCTAAAATCAAAGGTTTCCTCATTCCAGATACATAAGCATGTTCACAAATATTTTATTCTCCGAGTTAATCGCTCATACTATTCATCTAATATAATGTTTTTGTTTAACGTGTCTTTTTTGCAGTATGATGAATGCGCTACAAAACATGATTTAATGGGTACTGAGGACAGTGCTAAAAGTGCGCTTTTTTCAAAAAATAGCACTTACAAACAGAAAAGCACCATATTTTCCATTGGTAATCGAGGAGAGGTTCTAACATCTCAGCTAGAAGCTCCAATAATTGTTCCACATTCCGCCCATAAAAATGATGCTAGAGTGAGTAAATTAATGTTCCCTCTCTTCAGGATTTACCTTTACAAATTAATCCAAATAATTTATCTCTGAAAGTCAAGTTTTTCCATAAGTATTCGAGGAGATTTTTTTTTTGTTTGTTTTTGTTTTTTTCATTTACAGAAAAAAAAAATTACCAAATAAAAGTATTGGTAGAAAAAAATTTAATTTACAGAAAATTCTGAATAAAAATAAAACATTTTTAGGTGTCAAAAAGTTTATGGAAATGAATATGAGGGGCTCTCTTCACACATCTGTTCAACATGATTTGTAAAATCATATATTTTGATCTCTAAATCTTAAAAATTACCAAAAACGTATGAAATCTGTTCCAATATCTAGTTTCTGCTTTTAATTTTAAGAGAAATATTAACCTTCAAAGATGGTTGATGTCATCCGCTTCAGTAATTTGTATCAGACTCTCTTCAACTTTTATTTTATCATTGATGTGTGTGGCATAGCTAGTTTTCTGAGTTCATTGAAACAGTGGTTCATTTTTCACGGTTCTATTGTCTGACACTATAGCAGCGCTACCTTAACACTCTCCCTTCTGGCAACATATTTCTGCATTTCATACCACAAATCCTCCAAGATTTAATATTCATCATAAATAGCATTCAGAAAATAAAAGAAAACTGTCCATGACAGTGAATGATTCAGAATGGTGATCCTCCCTTCCTTGAGGAGGTTGCTAGGAAATTTCTCTTCATTAGATAAGAAATGTTTCAAAGTTTCTAAAGTTTATTAAGTTTTTCCCAATTTTTATTTACTCTTTGACTCGTTGTTGTCTTGTTTTTCTGTTTTCAGTATCCTTTCGAGGCAATTTTTCGATCGTTACAATATGCTTTGGTTGACAATGCTTGCCGAGAGTATTTATTTTTAGGTGAATTTTTCATGCTCAAACCCTCCTCTGCCTTAAACATCTTTAGTCAAGTAATGGATAAAACCCTCAACCTCCTTTTTGTAAGTGATAAGTATTCATGTTCCATCTAGGTAATTCAAGTTCCTTTTTTTCTTTTCGAAATTTAGGTATACCAATATTATCATGTATCGAAATTGAGGTAACTCCTTACAGGAGATTCCAGGTGGCGGTAGCCACCCTGGCCTCCTAAATCAACTTTTCCCAAAAGCACTCTTTCTGTGACCAAGTTGTGCCTTTTAGTGATGCCCTAAGAGATTTTTTTTACTAGTTTTGTCAATAAATTATTTCCAATGAACTTTCATCTTATTGGTATCCTCTATTTTCAGTGCTTAGTATGCATATTTGTGTGAAATCAGTGAACTAATTGTAATGAGATTTGCTTTGCCAAGATTAGCCTCTTCTTTGATTCTCATCTCTTTGCTTCTCTGTCCTCAGAAAAATTTGGAAACATATGTGGATCATTGTTATGATACTATTGCTCTTTTCCTGTGTGCTCATTTGGCCATGCGGTATCAACTCTTATGTCACAAACGAGCTGTCCCAGCCTTGGACCAATACTGGGATTTAGTGCAAGCATGTATTTGGCCCAGGTAAAATTTAATTCATTCTATTTAGTAGCAATCAAAAAGAAGTATTTCCGTGAAGGAAGAAAAAGCAAACAGCAACCCTCTTTTTGGAAGTCTCTCTTTGTGAACTTCGGTGAAACTTAAAATCTGAATGGAAATAAAATAATGCCATTCAATATTGTGCAAACTTTTCAAATGCAGGAGGACTTTAATTCATGATGAAAGAGGAGTAACTATCTCTCCAAATTCCCTTTGAAGATTACCTCCCATTCGAGATTGCTGTATCTACTGATGATGGATGTGTCATTTAATGATCTATTGATTGATTTTTCTTTTTTGTTTTTCAAATCTTCATACATTTCCAAATTTTTGAGGAAATTAAGTCCACTTGGTGTCATTAGATAGAAACTGAGTTGTTCTTACATACCCAGCCAAGATTAGCTCTCAAGCGGCCTCATTTAAAAATTACAGCACCATTCTCAGTTATTTTGGGAACTGCTTTTATGCGAAAAACACCAGGCAGTCATATCAGATTAAAATGCAAGCAACTGCAAAATTATGATGTCAGTTTTACTCAATGATGAGAACGATTGTTCCTATAATTCTTGGTTGATTTTACTATTCTCTAATTTATATGAGCCTTTGAAAGGGAAAATATTTAAAATCGCCGAGTCTAAGGATGCTTTAATTCGAGATCAAAATTCACTCAATACAAACATTTTTTAGTCCCATGTAGTTGAGGAGCTTTCAGGAAAAACGGCCGGTATTGAAAAGTTGCCTTTGAGGAAAGAGCATTTGAGGTCTTCATTTTAACTTTCCGGCAACTGGCAGTGATTTGCATTGCAGGGTGTATTAGCTAATACACCCTAGAATGAAAAACGACCATTGGTAAAACTTCAAACTCATTTTTTTCAAAACGCGATTGTTGATATGGGCCCTTTTAAGGGGAAAAGTCCCCAATTATTCTTCGCTCTCAATTTCTATTATATCTCTCTGGTATTTTACAAAAAAACATCTGTAACAACCGTTCCCCCCCCCCCCCCCAAGCGACTAATCTCTCACTTGGATTTGATTCCTAGGTTTGAATTTGTTTTTCAACTGAACATCAAAAGTATCAAAAATTGTGATCCATGGAAATTCAATAAAGAAATGAAACCACATTATGTAAGTCATTTCACCCTTAATCATTATTTAAATCACGTAATTCAATTTATTTTCAACTCGACTGTTTTTGAAAAATGTAAGTACATACCTTACACCTCTTAAAAATATGATTATCTCTCAACAGATATTTTAAAAAGGCTTTCAAAATAATGAGCTAGCCCACGCAGAAACTACAGAATTATTTTAACTTTCACTCCTATGGACAATAATATTTTCTAATCAATTTTGTATTTGCGATAGATTTCTTGTAAACCTGGAAAATTCCTTGCATTTTGCAATGAAAGTCTGTGCAACCCATGGCAAAAATCATTGAAATTTGTTGTCGCTTCGGCCGCATAACCCTGACTAAAAAGAAGAAAATCTATTTCATCACTATTGTTGCCAGACAGTTGTGAAATGTTATCTTTTCCTTCATTTAAACCCATGTAAGATTACACAATCTGACAACCCTGCTCATCACTCGCCATTTCTTCATTTTGAACAGATTGCTCGCCGGTATGCCGAGTACAGTAGTGCATTGATAGAAATCAGTGAAGAATTTCCTCACGAGTTGGTGACCAAACTGCTGGCTCAATTACTAGAGGAAACGCACTGCTTTTTGTTGCGCATGGCTGCCATTTTCACCACCCGCAAGGAGCAGTTAATATTCCTCATCAACAACTATGACCTCATAATCACCACTCTAATGGTAATCATTGTGTAAATATAAATTTAATCATCTTTATCTAAACTACAGAAGAAATGAAAGCAAATTAATGATTTAATGTTCAAAGTGGAACACCCTGTATTTTAAGAGAGGTGTTGCGGATTTCCTGTCATACTTTACTTTTTGAAAATCCAATGACCGTTGTTATTCCATGAATTGGACCACTAGATAGGATAAGGAATTAAGCGCCAGGTGCAGCCCATGTTATTTTGACAAAATTTCATGCAGAATACGAAATCATCAAAAACTTCCATAATTAGCTTATAAGTGAGAAATAAACATTTGTATTTTACATTATGAACAGTAAATTCAAACTTCCTGCTTACAAAAAAACAGCATTAACGCTGGTCAAACCAGGCATTGAAATCAACTTTTTTGTTGGGTAAATAACTCGAGCTTGATTTTGCTTGCACATTCTTTCCTTTCTGATACAAGGTACCTTTTCTCTCCTCAGAAAAAAGTCAGTGCACAAGAAACCTCTTTCATTTAGGGTTGCCATAGTTTCTTCGCCTTCGAATTCCCTGATTTTATTTGCTTTCCCTGCCTCCTAAATATTCTTGATCTTTGAACAAAATTTCCACCTATTTTTTTCTTCTTTCTTTTTTTATAACACCAACTTATGCTAAACTTGGGACAAAATTTCCTTGTACAGAGATCAAATTATGGAGGAAGGCATTCAGTAGCTGGTTAAAAGATGACAAGTCTGAGAAAGTACCAGAAAGGATAAACAGTTGGATGATCAGTAATATGTCATAGTGATTAGTAGATGTGTCAGGAATTCCCTGAATTTTCCCACAAATCCCCTAACTTTTCCTGATCGCTGCAAGTTCCCTTACTGTCTCGAATTCCCCTGTTTTTCCAGACAGCTGGCATTCCTGAAATTGCATACTGAGCCTAGTATGCACCAAGGAAATTTCCAATATCAACTCTTAAGAAAGACATTTGTTTTCATGATTAATGCACTTAAAAATGAGTCCATTTCAATTATGTGCTTGCAGGAACGTACGCGAGAAAACTCTAAAGAAGTGGACAATTTTCGAGCTAATCTCCATGCAAGGAACATGGAGTTTGCCGAGGAGATCTTATCACCCCATTTTGGCGGGATGATTCAGTACGTGAAGGAGGAAGAAATGTCAGGGGATAAAAAGCAGTCGGAGGAAATGAAAAAACTTGAAAGTATGTCTTAGGTTTTAAAAATTTATCATTCATTTCTTTTAAGGCTGAACTAACTCCTTTGTAAAATACCAACAACCGAAGTCAGTACTGAATTTAAAGTGAATCAAGGTGTACTAGTTCTGTTGATCAGAAATTTGAAACTTGACTAGTTATAAATTTTCCTCCAGTCAAAATTAAAATAAACAATAGGAGGAAATATCTTGTGCAAGATAATATTATTATATTTTCAAGTTGAAAGGCTCCAAATTAAGAAGTGAAAGTATGTTGTCACCTTTCGGCCAAAGTATCTCAAGTGCCATTTTTACCGGAATTGAGTTATGAAGAGTTCCGAAATAATAAGATGCATTTACACACGAAAATAATAATTTTTAGAACGAAAATGTAGAAATATAAATGAAAATCGATCAAAGTTGATGTACTTTCGTATCACAGGCGCCATTTGGGAGAGAAATATCACAAGCGCCAAGTTTGGCAACTGCCCACCTTTCTGATCGTTTACAATTTTTGTTAAAGCAACCTTCGGAATGACCTGATGCTAAATTATTATCGTATGAAAATGCATCTTAATATTTTGTATATAATATTTTTTTAGAATAAAAATAAATAATTATGGAAAATACTCCTTCGAAGTAATGAATTTTTATATCACAAGCGATGGCGCTTGTGAGCAAAGTATCAGAAGCAAAGAGCAAAGTATCACAAGCGCCAAGTTAGGTGATTGCTCATCTTGGGATTGTTTTTACAATTTTAGTATTAACAACTCTTGGAATGACCTGGAGCAATTTGTCACTTTCTGGCCGGAGTATCACAAGCGCTATTTTTATCGTTATTGAGTTATGGTTGGATTTGAATTAACAAGATGGATTTGCATACGAAAATAATAATTTTGGTTCGATTACAAATGGGAAAAACTCCATCAAACTTTATGAGCTTTTGTATCACAAGCGCCAAGGGTTCTTAGAATGCCCCGAGAAGGCGGTATCACAAGCGCCAATTTTTCGAAGAAAGAAATGTTTTTTTTTAGAAATTTTAGTAAAAGTCAAGGCAGGAAGTTGTGCTGGATGAGCACCCAAATTTTGAAGCTAAAACTCAGTCTTATGTGGTCGCAAATTAGTTTTTCGAGTCTCCTGAAAAGTTTGCAAAGTGGAGCTTGTGATACTTTCACCGGACAGTGACGATGTTAGATGGAAACTTAGCTGTTTGATTTAGATAGATTCAGGCTCATTAAACATCATCCCTAGCTCTAAGTACATATTTCGCTCCTAATCATTATCAGAAACACCAAACCATCAACTTAACAAGACATTTATGCTAACAATTCTTCCTAGTGGAGTAGCCACTAACTCATAATCCACCGGTGGCTTGTTTGCTGGAAATAAAGGTCTTGAAAGTAATTGATCACAGATCAATCTGTGGTTGCACCAGTTCAACAAAGTGAAGTGTGGAAACATCATGCTTTTTTTAAGTTTATGACTTTATATTATTTTAATTTGCCTTTACCCTTTCCTTTCCTTTTCTAGATAAGCAATTGGCCATTGTTCAACCTTTCGTGACATCTTGGAAAAAATCTTTGGATAGTATTCGTAATGAAGTACTCTCATCATTCCCAAATCTTGTGACCGGAGCAAATTTGCTCCAACTTACTTTAACACAGTTTGTTGAGTATTACCATCGATTCTTGAAACTGATTAGTTTGAATGCCCGTAATCAAATTCCGAACATTCATTACATGATGGTAGAGATAAAGAAGTACAAGACCAATTTCAATTAAAATTTATAATTTTGATAAAAATAAACTGATAAAATAACGTTTTTCATTGTTTTTTGCTTGTTTTTATTTCCCAATCGATGCATCTTTTTTTTTTCAACAATAATTTAAATTACATTAACAAAGTAGTAATAAACATCACAAGTGGGAAGCAACTTGACATTTCCTCCTCTGTACGATAAAATAATAATTTGAGAAATTGAGAAACAACAATTTTTGAAGATAATGAGAGATCAAGTTAGGTTGGGACAGCTCTGGGAGAACGAATGAACAAGGAGTGAAACCAGCATGGCAGGATAATGAAAAAAAGGCAGAAAGTTGCATTCACAGAAAATTGAATCAGTGAGAATGTGAACACACCAACTCGAAAAAATTAAAATGTTCTTGAGACACAAAAATCTGACTGCATGAACTCTTTCTCCTGGTCTAAGATTTGAATTCCTATCTTCAGTCTCCCGGGTAACATGGTCACATAGTGCTGTTTTAATCCCGTCTCCAGCCTAGCTAATCAGAAGTAGTTAAGTGTAGTTGAAAATAAAATGGACAAATTTTGAATCATGAAGAGACCGAAAATCAGTGCATCTGCGAGTGAAAATGAGCCTCCTCCGAAAAACTGTCAGTTGATCCTCCCCTCGCGACTTCAATAATAAATAAAAGTAATCAAAATGTGCCTTACAATGATATCTCCAAGTACGCAGCGTCCGGAATAACTGAAGACAGTGACAGAATAAATATTCTTAAAAACATTTGGATCCTCCCTCCTAACTTTCAGTTTCCAGTTCCGAATTTCAAAGGTAAAAATTTAAAACAACGAAAATTTTACAAAGATCTCAATTTTTTATTTGAACCAAAACCAGTTTTTTAAATTGTTCGTCTTTTTCCGCATCCAACGAGTGGTCCATTAAGCTGGGGAACCAAACGGTTCCGGAGTTATGATCGGTTGAAGTTTCCGCTCAACGCGCGCCGACCGATTTTCGCGCGCAAAAAAGTAGGATTTCACTGTTATTAAATCAGATTGAATGTTCAAACTGAGCAAAATGCAATATTAGGGACTCTTGAGGGTCGCTGAGTTCAGAAATCATAGATGCTTCCAAAAAATTCACGTTTTTAAAATTACAGCTCCGTACAGCGCTATTTTAGAGGCCCACTGAGCGCCGACCGGCCGCTCAGTGGTCCTGTACGGAGCTGTAATTTTAAAAACGTGAATTTTTTGGAAGCATCTATGATTTCTGAACTCAGCGACCCTCAAGAGTCCCTAATATTGCATTTTGCTCAGTTTGAACATTCAATCTGATTTAATAACAGTGAAATCCTACTTTTTTGCGCGCAGCCAAACTGGTTAGGAAAATGTAAGTGGTTGGCTTACTCTAAAGTTAAAAATGGTGTTTTTTGCAAATATTACGTTGTTTTGTCAAGAAAATAAGGTGGAGGAGGAGATCAAAATCTTGGACGTTCGAGTTAAAAAGAGTTTTCTGCATAGAAAGATGCGCTTGAAACTTTTAGAATTCATGCAAATAATGAGTACAGGGAGAGACAGGGTATACTTAGGTGAACAGAGGTGGCAAGGCAGCCATCAGCAGAAAAGTACACGGACTGGCGCACTGTTTGAAAATGACACAAGACTGGTGCGCTGTTAGATATGGAAGATTACAAAAGTATGCTCTGAAAAAAGGTGGTGCTTCGATAGCAAATTCGCATCCGACAAGCTTAAATAGTGGCATCGAGTCCCAGTCACCGCCGACCAACGCGTTTGTCGATCGAATCAACGACACGTATTATGCGTAGGAAGTCAAAACGCCTTCAAATTTTTGAACGCAATACGGACATCCGTCGAGGTTCTATAGTTGTATCAAGGCGCCGTAGCAAGCGCGTCCCATTGTTTATCGTTACAGACGAATATAAGTTGAGAGAGGCCGGTCATTATGCCTTCAATTTAATACATTCATATTTGTGGGCAAAATGAGAGACGACGTTTCTCCATTTGCGACGTTGCAGACTTCCTTAGAAATTTTATTTTTCTCTCGAGAAACTGGTCGACATGAAACTTAACATCTCCATGATTTTTCGTATTCGATAGCAGGAGATTTTGTTCAAAATTTAAAGTCGTAAATTTGGATTGTTTCTCTTGGAAGAGATGAATTAGGAACGGAAGTTTTGAAACACCGCAATGGAGATACGTGGTTTCGCACTTCAGTCGGACCGATACGGACATCCAACAAGCTTAAATAGTTGCATCGAGTCCCCGTCACCGCCGACCAACGCGTTTGTCGATCGAATCAACGACACGTATTATGCGTAGGAAGTCAAAACGCCTTCAAATTTTTGAACGCAATACGGACATCCGTCGAGGTTCTATAGTTGTATCAAGGCGCCGTAGCAAGCGCGTCCCATTGTTTATCGTTACAGACGAATATAAGTTGAGAGAGGCCGGTCATTATGCCTTCAATTTAATACATACATATTTGTGGGCAAAATGAGAGACGACAGTTTCTCCATTTGCGACGTTGCAGACTTCCTTAGTAATTTTATTTATCTCTCGAGAAACTAGTCCCATATAAAAGCAATTTGTTTGTTTTGAGGCAGGAAGGGCAGAAAATCTTTTTATTCAGATAGCTAATTGGGCTACTTTATCTTATTTTTTGCTGCTGACTCCGAATCGACCATTTTTGTTTCCGCAACCCACTAATTTTATGAAAAATCGAGTTTGGCAAAAAAAATCCTTTATTCAGATGCCATGATATAAAATGCAATGATATCACACAAGGCAGGCGCCATGTAAATTTCATTTAAAATTTTAAAATTTCTCTTCTCTCCAACAACGCAAATCATAGACAGAAAAATAATTAATTTAAAAAAATCAATACAAATTTATCAATTTTTTTGTACCATCTTTGGTACTACAAAAAAATTGATAAATTCGTTTCGATTTTTTTAAATTATTTTTTTTTCTGTCTATATGATGTGCTTCTTTCCGGTAATAACATTGAAGAGAGGAGAAATTTTAAATTTTTATTTATGTTTCCACGACGCCTACCTTGTATGATATCATTGCATTTCAGGCGACGAATATTAATATTTTTAGTTTGACCGGTCATCTTTACATGGAAGTGTTTTTGATGGGATATCATGAAGTTTTTCGAACGATAAGGAATTAATAAAAAGAAAAGAATGATCTGATTTTTTTACATAAATTTTGTTTTAAATTAAAGAGAGATTTGAAAACTTCTGCAGTTTTTGATGGTATAGGTATTGATGAGCACTTGAAAAGTAACTTAAAAATGTAATGTAGCTTCTTGACATTTTTAAAGCGAATTTTTAAATTTATAGAGGCTTAATATTGTTGCTGACTTTCAAATGAGGCTAGGCAATGCGTTTTTCGCAGAGTAAAGAGCAGTTCTTCTTCAATAGGTATTCTGATAGGCAATGATAGCGGCTACGTAGGGTAGGGATAGTTGTTTGCAGCTGTTTGGTCATATTCATGATCTAATTGGACGTATTTATGCTAAAAGGACGGGTAGAAAAATAGGAGTGCGCTCGTTAGTTGAGGGCCATAAGAATGAATGGGAATTATCAGGCGCCAGTGACATCAGCGGCAACGGTGAAGCCCAGGAACGACGATCCGAGGCATCAACTCATGAGCCCTGTCCACAACGCTCTTGTCACAAGCCCTTTGCTCATGAATTAGCATACTTAGGCGTTTAGTTCCTTTTGATTTAATTGAAAATCCCACTTTTCCATTTCCCCAAAAGGAGTGTCGCCCACTTTAACATTGTTTCTTATGCAGCTCAAATGAGCACGCCCCATCAATTCCACCCATCTCTAGTTCCATTTAGCATAAATACGTCCAATTGTAGCATCAGCGAAATGAGTATTTGGACGAATTTATGCTAAACAAACTGTAAGCCGAGCGCAACAAATTGTTGCGCAGAGAATTTTCCACGGGTCATCAGGGAAAGAATTTAGTCGTCATCGCAACGTCAGTATTGCAGTGCCATCTTGCACCGCCACCAGCGTGGAAATATTGATCCAAAATTGAGGCACATTTTGGCTTGTCGAGAAAAATTTCCAAGCGCAACAAATTGTTGCATAGAGAATTTTCCACCTTCATTAGCGGAAACAGTCTCTCTGCTATCATATGCCGTCATATTGCTCCCGACACGGCCTAGTTCTATACTCTCTGCTAGAGCCCAGGATGTAGATGTCCAGTATAAAAAAGGATATTAATCAAAAAGATTTGTTTAAAAGGAACAAAACAGTTTAATTTAAAATTGATAAAAATGTTCAGCAATATAAAAATACTACATACTTTAGTCGCCAACACATATGTACAAGGTAGTATTAATTGGCTTATAGACAGAGATAGTGAATTGCAAAAATTGTTTTTATACAAATCATAACAATTAAAATAGTTAAGACAACAGATAAAAAAGAAATAAAACAACATTAAATATTCTCAGAGGGAACGGGAAAATTGAGAAAATTGACGAGCCTCTTGATAACTTCATCCTTCACGGACCAGTTGTTTTATTTTAGGAGATAATAATTGATATTTTGCAAGATATTTTTAAACGTAAAAACAATAATTGTGAAATATTTTCAATCCTACCAGCTTTGTGGTGTATCATAATAATTCTGTTTTCTATACTTAGGGTTCATTAACAGGAACATTTTTAAAACTATCTTACTTTGCTGAAGTTTCACAAAATAGAAAAATAATCCCAAGCTTATTTTTAGCCATAGTAGAGGACTGATTTTACATCTTACTACAGTGTAAAAGTCTAAAATATTTTAAAGAGTACGTTGTATTAATCGAGTCAAGATAAACTTATACATCAGCTTTGAAAACAAGGACAACCCTCGAATAATTGGAATTACTTGATTAGTCAACTGATTTATGATCTGCCATGCTATGGAAGAACGCCGTATGAGCCTTCAGACGTTGCCAAACTTCTTTCAATAAAAAACGAATTTAAATGGAAAACAGAGTATATTTTTCCTCCAATTTTTTTGGAAAATTTTATTCTCAATCACATCTAAAGTATCTGAAAATTTAAAGAGAAAATTTTCACAACACTTCCTAAAAATAATAATTTTACGGAAGGAAATTTGGCAACTCTTGAATGTTCATGCGGCGTTTTTTGCAGCAAGGCATAAATTTATTTGAAGCTGACTCAGGTTACGAGAGACTTGAGAATTTTCGAAATGAAAGAATAATGAATTGATGGAAAAATATTAGACGAAGTAAGACAAAATAAAGTCCAACATGATGGTGATGAAACTGCAGAAATACGTATTCTGGTTTGCAGCATTGCAGACTTCCCGTCATACTTATGTTCAACGTGAAAGACTCCTGAACGTCATTTCTTTAAAACTTATGTCATTCTTCTTCTGCGTCTGAAGAATATTTCATAAAAATTTCAAGCTATGATGGAACTGGTACTGTTTTATTTTAAAAAATAGAGCAGGAGCGGATATTTTGAAATAACGCAACTGAGATATGCATTTTTGCAGTTTCACCGTCGATTTGCTAAAGATGTCAAATATAGATACACTTTATCCCGTGAATGAGTCCACTGTCAACGAACCACTATTTCTGCAAATCAATTCTTGCAAATTCATATGAAAAGAGGAATGTTGAAACTTTCCAAAAGGTAATATGTAATTACAGAAAAACTACATACATTTTGAGATTAAAGTCAAGAAGGTAAATTTGCGTTTGACTATAAGGAGTACTTACTATAACTCAACTGCTATTACATAAAGTTAGTGGAGTATCTTGGTGCTTTTCTTTCAATTAAAGTGAGAAAATGCACATTAAAAAATACAATATGCATTATAGACTAGAACAGGCATATAAAAAAAGAATAGATATGATTTTTTATGAAAATATTTGACTTCATCATGGCTGGAAAAATAAATTGATGTTCTCAAAAATTCGTTTCCTATGATTGCAAAATATTATAGTTTTCCAGGAATATAAAAATCATGATCCACTCAATTTAACCCTGAAAAAAGACGAAGAGTTTGGGAAAAATTATATGTAATAATATGGATGCCAAAAAAATCATGTCTCTACGTCCAGTCAAGAAGAAAGTAATCGATGATACAAATAACTGAGTGAGAAAAAGAAAAAAAATTGAACAAGGTACATGATGAAACTAAAGATTAAAAATGCAGATTCAAAATTGTCTAAAGACAGACAAAAAATTGCCAGTCTTCCTTGTAATTTCTCATGAATAATACATACAAGAGAGACAGTGTGTTAAAAAAATAGAAGATAATTTTCCTCTACGGGTTTACAGCTTTACATTGAGAGGGACTGGAATCATAATTATCGATGTCTTGAAAAGTGAATGTGTGCGAGAGTTGGTGGGACCAATCTCAAGCAGGATGCATGATCGGTTGTAGGTTGTTCGCTCGGATGAAGGTGCGGTTTTTCTTACTGCTACTCTTACTTGTTCCGAAGGGGTACCACCAACTTCCAGCCTTTCGATTGCTGGAGTGACTCGTCCCGTTCATGTGAGGTACTTCTGAGGTATTTACTTCGATTGCGCCCCTTTTGTATTTGTCTGAAAAATTTAAAAAACAAACAAAATTAAACCTACAACAATAAGATACAGCCTTTAGAGGCAGAAACCTACAGAGAGGAAAATAAAGCAAACAATCGATTAAACTGACGCATTCTGCTAGGTTTGCTTTAAACTGACCCATTGATTTATTAGTCAACTTCAGCTAGAAACATGTAAGAATCAGCGAATTTCAACAATTCAAAATGATCTTAAAAATACATTAGGCATTCATCAAGGGAAAGGGAAAAGGAAAAAATTTGGTTACAATGCTTTTACATTTTTCACTTGTAACTATCAAAATCACAAAAATCATGAAATGCGCAAAGATCTGGAAAATTAAGAGTAAAATGTCTCATAATAACAACAAATTAAGAACCTAAGATTCGATTTCCTCTCTTCAAAATTTGAGTGAGTATTTCCAAAACAATCAATGTTATGTATATTAAAGTTTGAACTGAATTTTGATCCGGGAAAATTGAAATTTTTCATCTATGTTGCAGTTGTGTCACAGTTAAAACTTTCATTTATAATAAAATATAGGGTAACTTACTTCTAGGTTTGGAAGGCGGTCTTCTATGGCATCTTGCGGCTGCTGTTCGCGCTAGTTGCCTTGCGGCAGGGGCGAATTCCAATCCATCTAACTTGTCTTGCTCGACCAACTTCCGCTCTTCTGAGAAAGCTTCAAGCCATTTTCCTTTTTCCTGCTCCGATCGGCAACAAAAGACTAAAGTTTTCTCACTTATGCTGGCACAAATTTTGATTCCATTGCGAATGTTCACACCCAAACTGCCATCTGTAAACGAAAGAGAACGCATAATGTGCTGTTTCACATTAAAATCCTTATAGCTTGTATCCGAGAGCTTACTCAGGAATTTTTCCTGCTGTGATCAATTTTTATTTTTATTTTTATTTTTTACTTCAATGCAACTCAGCACTTGGAAGATGACAGGGAAGTTGTACATGAACCGCATCCAGCAGAGAGGCACCAACTAGGTTTTTGCCTTTGTCCCTTTTTTCTGGCAATGTATTCAATTATTTTCTAATTATCATTTCCAGCTGGTACACAAATTAACTGCTTTCTCAGTTTTGTTGAGGACGTAAAAGACACAATTTTCTTGGTGGAAATAATTCCATTTCTTAGACATAATTATTCAGATTTAAGAGGGACATAATACAAAAATTATTTCAGGAGCTTACAGAGCATTTTCTTCGTACATAGAAAAAAAATCACTGCAGCTTTTCAGAATTTTCGGTCGGTACTTTTCAATTTAAAAAATGAAGAATAACAGGAAGTCTGCAACATCGTAAACTATGGTACAAGGGTTGGGAGTTTCATCTACAAGATGTGGTGTTATCATTTTTAGCCCATGATGAAACAAAACAATGTTGGCATCAATGAGGCATTTTGAATCAATATTGCAGGAAACGAATATGTAGACATAAGCTAGATTTGAGACAAATTTCAATCGTACAACCTACCTTTACCATCTGGGAGACTGTAAATTTCACAATAGTCTGTTGGCATTCTACCTTTGTACACAAGAGTGTTTCTTTTGAGGATATCCTGCAATCAACATTAATTAAAGCATTAGAAAAAACACACAGAACAAAAATCTAATGAATTTGTTTGAAAATTTTGTGGTGGTTTGAAGTATTTAGAGTGATCCTGTGTCAAGCGTCTGAACTCAATGCAGGATTTCAATTTAGGGAAAAGGGATGCTAACTTCGCTTTTCTGCAAAAAGCTAAAAAATACTTTTTCAGAGATAATTTATTCACAAGTACGGAACTTCTGCAAGTTCCTGCTTTGATTGGAAAATTTAATGGTTGATTAATTTGAGGACTCACCTTTTTACAGTAGATCAACTGATGATCGAACAGGAAAATTATAATGTTTGCTGTTCGTCGACTAGATGTCATTCTCACTGCTTCTCCTTGATGAATCAGTTGGGAACTCTGTTCAATTAGATCAACTCCCTGGAAACAAATTGGTCGAGAATTGAGTTATGATTTCTTCATGTTCAGAGAAACCTCATAAATTCTATAGTTTATTTGTTGATAATTTAGCTTACAAGTTATGTGCTAAAAATAATCTTTTAATGAGGCTAAAACAATCCATTGAAAAGCGATTAGAAACCTAATTGAAGAGAGCCTACAAACTTATTTTCTAATGGATGAAACTTAATGATTTTACATTAACCTAGATGTCAGCTCAAAAATTCATATTAACAGAAATTGATAGCAAATGAAAAAAATACACAAAAGAGAAATCAAAGTGGTATTCAAAAAATGGCAGCACAAGCCTCGTTTGATGCGATAGGGGCTTCTTGAAGTTGAACGGAATGGTGTTTACAGATATTCTTTTCTATATAAATCTCAATGCTTAAATTTGTACCTTGCCAAGTGACCTATTCCCATCATTTCCAAATTAAAAGAGCAAAAATTTGTAAAACAATGTAAATAAAAATGACAATAATGTTATGAATAAAAAATGTAGATGAAAATAATGTCTAAAGTTACTCACATCCCAGCCTTCGACGCGTTGTTGCCAAAGAGCCAGTTTTTCTAGACTTTCCATTCTACGTTTCCTTTCATTGATTAGCACAGCCACATTCTTCATAGCTTCGAGAGCCTCTGAAACTTGTTCGTGATCAGGATGATCAGGCTGGAAAAAGAGAAACAGGTCACTGAAATTGATGATCACACTAAATGGACACAGAGGAATTGAAAAAGGTGTGAGCATTGGATGATGATCAAAGTCAAAATTGATGGACGAAAACATGTAAACTTAAATTTCTAGATGTTGTCTAATGTGTCTTGCATTTTATCGCTAGGACTCATCACTTTCGAGATAATCCCTAGAGACTAAATGGAGCGCGAGTGGGCGCGAAGGGGGTAGGGGGTGGCCCCCAGGAAAAGCGTTTTTGGAAAAAAAGTTATACTACAAAAACGTCTTTTTTTGACCTAAAGAATCGACTCCTTAAATTTTTGTACTTAATCCTGGGACACCCTGCATAATTACACAGAAAGAACTTGAGAGTCGAAATGATGTTGAGAAAGTGCTTTTAATTTAAATTAAATGTTAATTTGGTATCTTCTCATAATCAAAATAAGCTTTAAAAAATTGAAAAAAACAACAAAATAAAACCGTCTGAGAATTGAAATCAGAATCTGAAGTATAGAAAAGTAGAATTGAACCAGCCTAGAATTGAGGAAACAGAGGGGGAGAGGAGAGAGTGAATAAATAAATAAAAAAAATAAATAAATAAATAAATAAATAATTGATAGAAATACTTACTTTGGTATATTTAAGTAATTCAGCTAATTGGAGAGGGTATTTGCATATTCTTTGGATAGGCGTCAAAAGGTAACCATCAAGGGGGATTTCTATTAGGCCTCGCATCAGACGACATGCTTCAAAAAATTTACTGTAACTATCTAATTGATATAGATCTTGAAGAGTTGATAATGCTAGGGGATGACTGTTGCAATATTCAGAGTACATTCGAAAACTTGATTTCTGTAAAACAAACAGACGAAAAAAATTGGGTTGGATTAGGATTTTTACTGACTTATTTCACCTAAATACACTACCATGCTAAGTAAAGGGGCCATATGAGCCGTCAGATATTGCCATGGCAAATCAAAAATTTTCAGGAAACTTTGTGAATCTTTTCCTTCCGATTTATCAGAGAATCTTGTTCATAATTTGATCGAAAAAGTCTGGAAATTTCAAGAAAAATTATCCGTAACTTTCTACAATACAAAAATACATATTTTCTGAGAGGAAATTTAGGAACATTTGAATGCTTATACCTATGTTTTTTCTTAGTCTGGCAGTACAGTAACCTGATTAACTATACGTACAAGGTATATGTCTAGATTCAGGCAAGTCAAATTGAACCGGATTCTTACATCAGTGATAAGCTTTGTTTAAACGAAAAGTTGAAAAATGTACACTAATTTTTTTAAAAACTGAAGAGATGAAACTTGTAAGTTTCAAGAAATGTTAACTACTTTAATTGGTCTACGTCAAAATATATCAATCAGTTAAAATCAATCAATCAAATACTCTTAAATGGAAGTATAATTGTCTTTGCCACGACTTACAGGAGAAAAAATAGGTAGCAAAGTAATGCATTTTCTCAATTAAAAATAAAACGAGACTTGAGATTCCTTACATGTTTCAGGAAGACTTCGCCAACACAACTTTTATGAGAGGCACTCCAGTCTATCTTAGATTCTAGGTCCTCTAAAAACGAAGATTGTAGTCGAAGGATATTTGGTAGATTACTGAAAATAGTGTTGATTTGATCTTCGGTGAACATATCTGTTCTCCGACGGCATTCTGCTAAGTAACCCTATAATGGAAAAAGAAAAGTCAAGTGAGATAAAACATGATATAATCAAGCAAGGTTTATGAAAATATGGCATAAGTCACATTCAAGCTCTCTCCTTGGAAATATCAAATTATTTTTAGAGAAAATATTAAAACGCACATTGAACTCTTATTTGTCTGTGATTTTCTTTCTCCGTAGAAAGGCACAAAAGCCCCCTGAGCCCTGAGCTTAGATCTCACCCCCTTTAAATCTTTCCTCAACAAGCAACTCTTGCTTGAGGACTATCAAACTCGGGTCACCAAGCTCGGAATTCAACAAAGGACCTCTTAATCAAAGGGCCAGCGTTACATTCACTACACTACAGAAGGTTTAAACTAATATAAATACTTATTTCCGATAAGTTGATAATTATTCTTACGCATGGCCAGTCTGAGTTATCGAACTTTTTTACTAGCATTAAAATGGGATTTAATACCTCAGCAACATCCGTGAGCAACTTCACAAAGTCGCGTTCCGTATGGACTAGTTCTCGTACAACTTTGGCACGTACTTCATCATTGGACAACCTAGAAATTGAGGCTCGCCGCTGAATTGACTTGCCTGCTCCAGTAGCTAGAGCTGCTAAACAGTCTTCAACAGTGTCTCCTTGACTAACCCGCAACTGATCAAGTAAACAAGGAGAATTAAACATCTTCTAATGACTTCTAAAAAATAAATATTTACTGGACAAAGAAAATATTGAAACATCAAACGCCTTAAAAAGCAGCTTTTACATTGATTCTCTCACTATCAATATCAAATTTTGAGATATAATCTGATTCTCCTTCTGTAAAATCAAAAAGGGTTCAATTGGTTTCTATTATTTTTTAACATTCATGATTTTTTAGTCTCAAAAATCGAAGATTACGGTATTCTCATAGATTAGAGATTGTAGCTTACTCAGTCTTTTAGATAGGTTTTTTTCATCAACTTACTTTCAAACAATGCTCCTACTCTCAGAAAGGTGGCAAAACTCAATGCAGTTATATGAAATATTTCTGGAGAGTACCGAAAATTGTAGGGCGACACCTCAAATTGCTAATTAATAACAAAACGTTAAATATACTGCAAATATTTTTCGAAAACATCAGTGTATTCACATTAATATTATTACTTATGATTTGCAGGAGAGAAACATTAAAAATTCATTACAAAAAAATAAGGTTTGGTGATTTATTTGAGTGTAGGTTGCATTCCCAGCCCCTGAGAAGAACGTTTCTTGTTGAGACTTTATTTTGCGATTAGAAACTACAGATTCTGGTTCAGTTTAAAAACAACGTATGTAACGTTTCCTCAAGAACACACGTGTTTTTACCAATGAGCCAGAAATTGTAAAATATAATTGCAAAATAAAGTCCATTTCTCATACTCACAGCTGGGTGAAATTTCCTAAAATTTTTGTCAGAATTTTCCAGTACTCTTTATGTTGCTACCGTTTTCCCACTAGGGGTTGATTAAACAGGGACCAATATACTCAAATCTGAAGTTTAGAGAAATCGAAAAACCCAACAAAAATTCCATTTCCTTGAAATTGAGACTTGCAAATTGGTTAAAACAACATACCCGAACAAATGCTGCAGGGAACCAGCCTGAGCGACCTCCAGCTGAGCCCCACCACCAATCACGATCTCTCGTGTCCTTGACTTCAACGACATCACCAGCACGGAACATCAGTTCCTCCGGCTCCATTGCAACATGATCCCATACAGCCTCTGCTAAAACAACGACCTCCTCATCCGTCGCCTGAAATTAAAATATTCAACACAAATCATAAAGTGCCAAAATTCTTACTAAAAAATTATCAAGGATAGTATATTAAGTGGATCAGGTCTGGCAGAAAGGAACCAGTTCACATTCAATTGAAACTGAGAGACATTTTTTTGTTGAAAATTGTATTTCTTTCCAAGGTGGTGAAAAGCTAAGAGTCTAATACTGGAAGTTTTTGCGCAATATGAAAACATTTTCTCTCAACACTGGGAAAATAGGGCAGTGGGGAGGAATTTTTGCAGGGTTGTAGTATACTTTTTCTTATGTTAAAATTTGTGAAAAAACGAAAAAGTTCATTGAAAATTTCAAAGAAGAATTTCTAAAAGGAACAATAGCTGATCAAAATCCAACCTATCAAAAGCTGGTAGTCGAGTCGACGGAGCAAAGAAATGCCTGAGGCTGAATTCAGTCAATCAGCGGGCAAACATCATTTTCCCTAGCTAGCCAAAAATATTCTTTCAAATGGGTCTCTTTTTGGCATTATTAAAAAAGGTTCTCTTTGTTTAAAAAATCTGAAAAAATTCCTAGAAGCGCAGTTAACTTTGTGATTTCAGAATATGTATGAATGTAAAAAGTGGGAGCCATTGACCCACTGTGCAACTAGTTAGTGCAAAGTCACTCACAGCTCAATTTTTTTCTCAGTAATAAAGAATAATAATTGGCAGGATAAAAATAAGCTTGGTCTAAATAAGGGCATGTAAAAAAAAAAATAGAAGACAACCGCTTTAATATAATATAGCTCACAGAATAAAACGGATGAAGAAAGTTATTGATATCAATCAGAATACAAATAACGGATAGCTTGGCGCCTAAATTTTCGACAAGATTTAAAAGACAAACTAAAACTCTAACAAGGTAAGACTTAACATTTTTAAGTAAAAATATTTTTCTACCAAGCGCCAAATCTGACAACTCGGACATTTAGTAAAAGCCTGAAAGTAAAAGCCTATGTATTTTTTCGACTACTTTGGTAAAATGCTCTTTAAGACCTTGGCTTCAATTCACATTACCAAAACTAGTGATTTCTCATTTCATACATGTTTGTTTATCTCTTTTGGGATATGTTGATACATTAACATCCTGGAATAACCAAGAATGAACTGACATTCTTTCGAAGAGAAAATTCAAAAATTTGAAGGTTGGCATAGCAAATCATATGATTCCAGTTGATTTTTTTCTCTCCTTGGGTGAAGAGCACGTTTTTATTCACAGCAATTAGAAAATCAACAGGACTAACTTTGAAGCTATGGACTACACTTGAGAAGTAATTTTTAGTAAGTACATACCTGCTCAAAAGACTTCTTCCTCTCATTCAAGGATGCAATTGAAGATTCTGAGTCAGACATCATTTCGTCATCTGATGTGCCTCCTCTTTCATCTTCGCTCGCGTTGTAGCGCCCAACTAAAAATGAAAGATACATTTGATACACTATGAAAGATTCTTTTGATACACAAACATGAATAAATACAAAATAAGTTTGAGGGAAATTAATGATTTTGAGAACTAAAATTTTGAGTCTTGGATACAGTTAGAGGTTATGTTCTTTGCTCCTTTTTTGCAAAACTTAAAATTAAAGATGATCATGCGAAAGAAAGTTGGGTGTGTATTTCCACTTTCAATTTAGGTAACTTATGAAATTTGATAGATGGAGGATAAGACAAAAAAGCCAAGGGACATTATCTCCAAGCTTATCGCTCAAAATAAAAGATTAAAGTGAACAGGCTATATCTAAGTCTCTTCAGTCACTTCAATCCTTGTTAAAAAGTGCCTCTTATTTTGGAGCTTTTTTTTTTGAGTTTTTCACCGAAGTTCATTTTCATTAAAAACTGCATTGACACTCCTTCAGTACAATTTTTCACTTTGTGGCGTACAAATAGATGTCTCTTTTGATTATAAAATAAGAACAATACAAAGGCTACACAATTTAATAAGTGCGAGAGAGGCGAATAGTAAGCTCTCTTCTCAAATCGCCATATTTTCCTCTAGATAGTGCTCTAAAAAAAAGACTGCTCCATTTTAAGAATTATTTGACATAGGTTAATGGATAATTGCAGGTACTTGTGTTGTTGTACACATTGGAAGTCATTTCATAATATTCAATTAGATTATGTTCACTTTCAGTGTAGGAAGCATTGAGGTATTAGTAGTTCTTACCGATTGGTTTTTTGCGCATAACAGGAGACAATTCATTGAGCCCAAGAGGCTGACTTATTGACCTGCGTAACTTGTATGATCTCATTCCTATGGGTCGTGAGCTGGATCAGAAAGAAATGGGAAAGAAAGAAAAAAATTACAAATTCTCAACAAAAAAAATCAAAATAAAAGCAATGACAAAATACAGTAGGTCAACTAAGGTAAATCAATACTAAAAGAGGCATGAAAAAACTAAAGATCTCAAGTATTTCGTACCCTTCAAGAATTAGATGAGAGGCAAAATGAAACAGTTGCTTTCTTAAACTGCTCATTAGATGCCCTAGGACCAAAATAACAACGCAGGTACCTCAACTTTAATTCAATCTTGGATAGCTATGGAACAGCTTGGATAGCTATGTTTACCTAAACCCAAATAAAACTGCATATTGGTGCCGTTGCAACATTAACACACCAATTGCAAGAGCATGACATTCTTCTTACAACATGGTGTGGGACGAGATTGATGCATCCTCTCAGTTCAAACCTTGTTTTGTAGTGAATATAAGTAAGATAAACAATCAAAAAACAAGCAGGGAAGTTCTAATACTGACGTATTAGAAAAGCGCTCAGGTGTTAGTAAATGTATTTAATGAAGAAAGGACGTATAAACTCCGTCGACTTGGCTGGGAAATGGAAATAAAACATCAGCTGATAGCAAACAAAGGTTACCAAGGAAACCGTAAACACGTATTTTTGTTTCCCGAAAATGAGCTCACCGTTGAGCTCATCAGGCGCGTTTTTTTTTAGGCTTCATTTGAGTTCAACGATCAATTTCGATAAGAATTACTCTACCGCTAAGAAATTTTCTTATAGACAAACGATCGAAAACTACCTGCGCATTACGTTAAAAGCATAAAATACAGGTTTTCACAGCTTTATTTATTTTAAAAATGGACCCCCCCAAAAAGCCTACACATCGATGAGCTGGTGCGCCATTTAAACGCATTAGCACTAGTATACTAGTACTCAGAGGCAAGTCGAAATCAAAAAGCGCTGCCTATCGGCTAAGCGCTTAACAGGTACACTTACCCTCTACAAGAGGAAGACATGAAAGGTGGCCTGGATTTTAAAGGTGAAGTATTCAGCATTCTTCTTCGATAAAAGCGATAGTCCCAATTTAACAAACGCTGACCTCCTAAATCTGAATGCGTTCGCCTAACTGGTTGTCCGTTTGATCGTGCTAATATATTCCTAGAATCCATCTACAACAAAAGGACCAGAATAAAGTAAAACAAAGGAGAAAAAGTGAAAAATAAACAGGCAAAAGGAATTATTCAAAAAGAAAAAGCAAATTAAAAATAATGAATTCTACAATTTCTGTCAGTTCCTTTCCATTACTTTTATATTTTAAATCCTTTGATGGGATAAAATGTTTTTGCAAAATAGGTAGTGTCGGAGTTTGGAAAATAATTATTTGTTTTAAGGTTGTGTTACTTCTTCTCAAATGTTATTGAGGAACTTAGGATCTTCCAGCAAAAGACAAAATCAAAACCCAAAAAGGGTTCATTGACTGAGTTAATTGTTTCCCCGACTAGGGAGGGAAGAAGAACATTTTCTTGTACGAACAGTTGAACTAATTTGCGACACTTATAAAAAAGGTATTTTAAGAAATTATAAATACTTAAGGTCAATTTCACCAATCATGAAATGTAGTGGGAAAAGTCCTCACAGGGGTGAAGAACAGAAAAACAGTGAAATTTAGAAGAGTAATATTGGTACCTTTAATTTATCTAGTAGGAGTTGGTTAATTACATCTGAAGACGGTCTAGAGGGTTTGCCATCGGAACTAGTTGGGGTTGTCCGTTTTCTTGTCTGGAAAAAAAAAAAAATAAGACATGAAAAAAGTACAGACATAGAAGAAAGAAAATAAGGTGTGCATTAGCAGATGCTAGTGCATGGCAAGAGGCAAGGCAAAAATCAAAACAGACTATCAGAAGACAAATTACGTAGTGAGATAGGTTTTTATATATGGGTTATTATGATGATAGAATAATATGATCTGACCGAAAAATACCTATAGCTTACTTAATCTTGAAGAAGTAGCTAAAAAGTTAATTATTTTTGACAATCGGTATCTATGAGTAAGAAGCTTCAGCTAAAGATAGTTAAAATAAACTTAAATTTGTTAAAAACCAAATGTTTAAAAGAAATTCTTAATATGATACGACACGGATCGATTTCAGAGGGATATAATGTGAGACCTGCGGTATTAACATTGCTTTGCAAAAGTCTAATCAATGAGTTCATAAACAATAATCTTTATTTTAGTTGTTAGCTAATAGAGTATGATCCAAGAATATAAACTTACCATCAAGGGACTATCAGTATCATCATCGCCTAATATATCTGTATCATGAGATTCCGAACTATCTTCAATTCTTCCACCCATCTGTTGACAGAAGCAGAAACATCAGTGAGTAGGTATCAAAAAATAAGACTGAAAGTTGGAACGAGAGAATCGAAGGAAAATATGTTAAAATGGGTAAAGAGCTGATGGAACAAACCAAGAAACTTTCCATCCATGCAAAAGAAATTGTTTGAACAAAAGCTGACAAAAAAAGTCATCTCTCAGCTTTTTAGGCTAGTTGTATTTCTGTGTTTGGAAGTAGTTTCTGCAGCCAAACCTTGCGGGTATGTATTTGATTTGAGGTCTGAGAATCCGCTTTGGTGATGTTGAATGCGTAAATTACAAACTTCCAATGGATTATTTTGCATTTTTGGAGCCGATTAGCACAATGATCTTCAAACAGATTTGCGTCATTGAACGATTTCAACCATTTGACGGTTTTTAGATTGATTATTGATGATAAAGTTGACCGGACAGAACCTTCAGTTCTGAACCTTGAAACAATATTTACCGCTAGTGAAGAAACATGATAGAAAATTACAGGGCAAGTATTTATTCTTTTTAGTTCTTACCTACTCCCAAATGATTTCAAGTAATCCTAAAATAATAATTTTTGCTGTTTCAAACAGTTTGTCCGAGAAGTTGAGGACGATCTCCTCAGAGCGGATAATTTTTCCTCACACCCAAATTTTCACTATTTCAATATATGCTGCAGTACTACGGAGAAGAACAATGCGTGCGAGACACTGTATTTTAAACTTTTCCGGAAGAAAAAGAAAATCGAAAGTGGAATGCATAATTGCATACCCTCATATTAGGAGTGGTTAGTTGGTTACCACATTTTTCTCTCTCACCTGCATTATTATTCAGTATTCAGCTTTAATACATACGAAAATTGGACTGCACTTTGCAATAAGGAACTCCAATTTCTGGCTCATCCGCCAAAACACCTATGTGTATAGGAAAGCTGATGATACATTCGTTGTTTCCGAACTGAACCGGAAATTGTAGTTCCTGATTGCAAAATGTGGCCCAATTTTGCATCGATTGCTCTCTTCATCGGCACGGCAGTACGTAAGCACAAGTAAGTAGGAATGGCAAGTATGATCTTTCACCAGGTCAGAGCAATTTCATGCCTTTCAAAAAGACCAATTGAAGGAATGAGGAGCCTATTACGAAAAGAAGCCGATTCAATTGTTTTTCGAAATTGAGTTTTTGATAGAAAATCTATCCGTTTCCACCTCCTGTCGAATTTCACTTATCCCCCGGAAAATTGTGTTTTTCAGGGTTGGCACCTTTCCGAAATTAGTATCCCCATTTTCAGGGTCACCTTCTAAGATCGAGGCCAATCAGAGCTCCAATTACCTCTATTCTGCCTGCCTGGTCATTGTCTCATCACGATTCGAATTTGAGAGGAGAAAAAAATTTCGCTTGCTCATTACGATCCGATCGGATGAAAATAGGTCCGATGGACGCGAGACGGGGGGGGGAGGGGGGGGGATGTCATTGGATATTGGATCGAATCTCCCAGTAGAACATCAACTCAAAGCTGGAGGAAAAATTGGCTAATTGAATAAAGGGCACTGGCAGAGTGTTTGGCTGAACGAGTACACTGCCGGTGCAAAGGAAGAACGCCGTATGAACATTCGAGAGATGCCAAATTTTCACCAATAAAATGTTTATTTTTGAGGAAAATTGTCGATATGTTTCCTTGAAAATTTCGGACTTTTTAGATCAAATTACTAGCAAAATTACTTGAGAAATTGGAAGAAAAATACTCACAAATTTTCTTGAAAATTAGTGATTTGTCAAAGGAAATTTGGCAACGTCTGAAAGCTCTTGCGACGTTCTTTCTTAGCACGGCGGCACGAAGGCGAGGAAACATCTGGCTTACTGTTTGTGCTTAATTGAGCCGGGACGGACAAAAGCGGCCGAAACGATGCAATGGATCAAAGCCCCAAAGCCCCAAAGCCCCCGGACCAGAGAACAAAGGACGATCATCATGGAGGATCGACTCATGGTCGATGAACCCCTTCAATCAAAACAATTAAGATGCAGGACCGATGACCTGATTGACGCCTTCATCAGATACCTATGCACATCGCATTTACGCTAGGATTGTTTCAGATCCATCTTCTATCTTCCTGTGACTCTACCTGTGACGGGAATGTATGTAGCGCAACCACTACAAAAGAGGAAGGAAAGAACAAGTGGTTTCCGTACTTATTTTCAGGGTCACTACTAAAATTTCATTTTGGATTTTCCTCCAGACGAGATTTCCCGATTTTTTGCGCGAATAAATTGACACTCATTTGATTTAAAAAAGCAACATATTTCATGAATGGAATCAAATGTTTGAGGAAGGCTTGGAGCACTCAGAATTTCTTGACCCATAACCGATTTATCTTGGCATTATCCTGATTTTTCCTGATGAGGCGATTGGAACTCGATTTTTCGACCCCAAAAATCGAATCGGTTTTTAAGGGTCGATTTACAATCAGAATCGATAGAGAGTAAAGAATGAAACTATAAAGTTCCCGAAAATGGAAAATAAAGGGTGGAGAATGAGCGAGAAATTCGACTTACTTCAATATGAATTCCACTATCACCACTATTGCATTTGGCACTTCTAGCTTTCCTGGCTTTTTTCCGTTCTTTGCTCGTCCTCCAAACTAACGGTCCAAACCTGAAAGCAGACGATAAAAATACATAGTTCCGAGAAATTCCAATGAACTTCGTTCAAAAAGTAGCCGTTTTATTCCTTATAAGCACAAATAGAGCACTCCATTTGGACTGCATTTAGCAATTTGGACCTATAAATTCCGGCCCGGTTTAAAAACAACGTATGTGCCATTAGTTTCCCTATGCACATAAGTGTTTTTTTCAAATGGGCCAGAATTTATAGGTCCAAATTGCAAAATGCAATACATTTATTTGTTTATCAAAGCAACGAAAGTTGAAATTTTCAAATCCAGGTCACACATTAACTTAGAGAAATAATTAAAACAAAAAGGTATGTAAAGAAACGGAGCTTATTCGAAAGACTGACTTTTAAAAAGAGACAAGCAATCTTACTCAGAAATATCAAATTATAGGAGTAACGCATAAGCTAAGCGCTTTGGGAGTTGGTCCAAGGAGGCGTAGCCCCCTACTTTTCAGATAAAAAAAAAATTAGAAATAGCAAGGGATGGAGCATACCTAAACTTTGGATCGCCTTCATCCTTTGGAGAATCAGGCCTTTGGATAGTTTCTATTTCTACATCTTCGTCTCCATCTTTGCTTCCAGCCTTTTTATTGCCTGCAAAGCGCAGCGAGAAACTTTTCCTGAACTTGTTCAGGACACTCTCCGTTACATTGTTGCCTGCAACAAACCAAGAAACATTATAAATCAGCTATTATCACTCGATTTTTGACGGTAAAAATCCACGAAAAATAATTGCTTTTGCAAAGTAGATGCTTTGATACACCTGCCTCACACAAGGGGAGGAATCGTGCAATTTTGAATTTTATGAATATATTGAGATAAATTGGGAAAAATTTTGAGATCCGACCAACTGACAAAAAATGTTTTATTTTAGAACACCGTTTTGGATGTTTCCCTTATACGATCAATTGATCGGATCCTTATTCATAAAATCATGATGTCTAACAATAGATTCACAGGAAAGCGGCAAGTGCTCATCTATTAAAGTTTTAAAAACGGAGGAGGAGGAGGAGAGATCTCTGGCAGGATCGCTACCAGTGGCGGTTCAGTGTCGCAGAGTGCAAGGATGCGCTATAAGAGCGGCATGTTAGTAGTGATCGAGTAGGAGGAAGGGAAATCTATAGTATTCAATTTCATTTTCTAAGAATTCACGTGATGATCCTGATGATGTTCTTGAAAAATAAGTTGAGAAAATGATTTTGATGAGATCAGTAAGGACTGAAGAATCCAAACTTTTCCGTCAGATTTTCTGAAATCCCGAACTTTTCCGATAGTTTTAGTTTTCAAGGTTTTTCTGACACTAACTATCCTGTAAAACCTGGCAAAAAATTTTGATGAGAAAAAATATGTACAAGATAAAAGCGTGGCGTAGTGACGGGTCGAGAGAGGAGTCGAACTTCCGTCACGAGAAGCCATCAGTCCTCGGTAGTATAGTGGTAAGTATCCCCGCCTGTCACGCGGGAGACCGGGGTTCGATTCCCCGCCGGGGAGGACGATTTTTACTCGTGGTGAGAACGAGGAAAAATGTATTATCATGCGAATAAACCCAAGAGTGACAAAATTACAAGTCTTACATTTTACTGAGGAAGATGCAAGAATCACGAAATTACGAGTCCAACATTTTACTGAGGAAAATATATCAGGCACATGCCACGTATCGAACGGAAAATTTCCTAGCATCTTAAACTCAAAATCTGGATTTGGAATATTGGAGTGCTGAATGCTGAGGGGATTTTCTTGAAAAATCCGAAAAAGAGAAAAAAAAATGAAAATTCAGAGGTGCTCTATAAAGATTGAAATATTCAAGTGCTGACTACTGGGAGACTCTTGAAGAATCCGAAAAAGAGAAAAAAATACGAAAATTCAGAGGTGGTCTATAAAAATTGAAATATTCCAGTGCTGACTACTGGGAGACTCTTGAAGAATCCGAAAAAAAGAAAAAACTACGAAAATTCAGAGGTGGTCTATAAAAATTGAGGTATTCAAGTGTTGACTACTGGGGGGATTATCTTGAAGAATCCGGAAAAGAGAAAAAAATATATTTAAAAAAAAATAAATAAATAAATATATAAAATTCAGAGGTGGTTTGGAATACTTGAAATTACTGAAAGTACTGACTACTAGGGGGGTTTTCTTTCAAAATCAAGAAAAGAGGAAAAAAATACGAAAATACTGAGATGGTCACTCTATTTATGATTAATTTTAATTAATAATTTGGTAATAAAAGTCTTAAACCCCGCGATTATAAATACTTCAAATGAGTAGATCAATATCAAGTGTAAGAAACTAAGACATTCTTCCTACTTAGGTGCTCGGTGCTTATGTACGGCGCCAACACGGGACGATCAGTAAAAACGCTCATATCAGAGGTTGATCACTTGAAACGGACTCGGACACATTTTTCCCTGCAAGAGCTCAGACGCGCCATTAGACGATGAGCAGATGTATCTAAGCGGGTTGCCAGGTCTCCATCCATATTTTAAATATCATATCCACATTTTTTTGACCGTATTCAAAGGAAACTTTGACACTCGCGGAGATAGACGCACTAATTGGCGCCTGAGCCTCGCACCCGTATCAGTTTCATTTCAGTTATCTCCCCATGATCAATAATTTCTTTCTGTGATGAGGTCTACAAGCCACAACCCTGAGGGTTTAAGATGAGCCCGCCCCGCCCCCCCCTTCGAATTCGACTCGACGGTAATTGAAGTGTTAATAAATCCAATTCACAGTCAGACCGAAAAAACGGCACGATTCCTAGATAACTCGATGTTATTTCGCCTTCATTTAGCCGGTTAGGCAAAAAACCTACTTCAGAGTTAAAATAGTTGCATGCATTAAGTATGTCAGACGCCGTCGCTCCTCTGGCGTTGGGGTATCTTTACTTTTTGAGATGGACCCTCCGTTCGCAAAATATAGAGTCCCTTTTTACCTAGAGTTACGACATCTCAATTCTGGTCGGACTTGGCTGGGCTGAACGTGGCCTGAAAAATAATCCAATCCTGATTGGTTCTCGCTCATGGAGTTACAAAAGAGTGCACCAAGATGGCGGTGGCTCGAATGTGAACAAAAGTAATGGAAATATAACCTAATTGTGATTCATCAAGAGTAAATTGTTAAATTTTCATTCATCGCACCAAAATGAAAGTAGATTAAAAATGTTTTCATAGATCAATCTCATTTTATTTTATTGCAATTCCTTAGGTTAAGTTTTCACCAGTTTTGTTGATGGTATTGTTTTTGGATGACAGACGTCGTCGCAGGATTCCTTGTCCTCATCCCTTTATATCGTTCGTTTGGATGCACACTTTTGTGACACCATGGCCAGCCCAGGCCAGCTGATAATTGAGATGTCTTAAATCTAAAGGGACTCTAGCAAAATAGACTGAAAGAGCGATTCGATGTTCGGAAATCTTAAAAAAATGTCCTAGAATCCAGATTTTATAAATGGAACGATTGACTAGCACATCGTTCTCCTCAGTACCGAAGAGCCACCTCAAGCTCAAATGCAAATATATTTCACACTAATCGATAGACAAACGCCCTTTAAAACACCTAGCAACTCCACCCTCCCCCCCTTCAATTTCATCAGATAGGGCCAAAACTCTCACCTGTTTCGTTTCCTTTGCTGATAAGGAGGGCAAAACTAACTCGCAATTAATGGGGAGGGATTCGTGCATTCGGGCCAGAAATCGATCTTTTCAGGGACGTTGCATTATTTACTTTCACTGTTGAAATGCATGCCATTACGGCGCCGGCGTTTAAAATTCCTCAACTCTCACCTAATTCTGTCTCGTGTTAGCCCTCTGACTCAATTTTCCAGACCCCATTTCCGGCCGCTTTATCTAGTAAAATGCCGAGTCGCAACTATGAACCAGAGACATTTGGACTGCATTTAGCGGAAAGGAACCAAGCCATATCAGGTGTTTCCAAATTTAACATGGCAATTTAATGTTTTACAAGAGAACGCTCGGGCGGATTCCTTTGAAAATGTTAAAGAATTTGCTTGTGAAAAATTAAATTGCCCACTTGAATTTGGCAAAAGCCAGCTCGTTTACTTTCTTTCTGCTTAACGCGGTCCATTTCGTACATGCACAAATCAGTGAAATAACTGTTACAGTGATACATTCATTGTACTGCATTGCGCAATTAGGAACTACAATATCTGGCTCAACTTAGAAACGACGTATGTGCCATTGGTTTCCCTAAACACACGAGTGGTCTTACGGATGGGCTAGAAATTATAGTTCTTAACTGCAAAATGTAGTCCAGTAATCCTTCTGATAAGCGAATAGAGGATATTCTGGTGTCTTATTTTTAGTAAGTTTTTTCAAGTTAATTTTTTGCAATGAAAACTCCCGGTCAACGAGTCTGAATAATGTGGATAAAAATATAATATTCGACCGATAAGTACTTCAGATTATTACTTCTAAGCAGCCTCCGTTTTTTGAGAGAGAAGAGAAGGCTGCAAAGTTCAAAGTGATTAAAAAAGGCTCTTCTCACACAGACATACGCAAAGAGCAGCCGTAACCGAGAACACATGATTGACGGGCGCCGAACTGCAATTGAGCGTATTTGTGCTAAAAGGACCTATGTGCATAAGAATTGCGTGCGACATAGTTCCTTTTGGTTTAAATACGTCAAATTATCGTGCGGGGGTGGGGGAGATGGGGGAGAAAGGAAACATTATTTTTAGATGCATAAATTAATGTTCAAAGCTTCCATTCAATGCAGCGCGATGCTACGCAAGTAGATGTATGTATAACGCGGATAGTGAGACAAAGTAGAAGAAGACCAACCTTGAATACACTCGTATGCTTTACCATTTTGTACTCACTATCAACCTTTTTATTCTTTATTCAAAAAAAGTACAATAAAAACATACGATTTTTACTCAACGATCAAAAGATATGCGCTCTACGGAAACGCCGGTCGAAAATGGGCTGAATTTGAGTTTTATCGCTTTGGAATTTTTTCCTTGAAAGTTGGCTTTACGGCTTTCCTCCAATTTCACTGCTGATTGAAGAACCGATGCTTCCATTAATCAAGTTAACCATGCCTATCAATAAAATCTATCGATAAGAGCTTCGCACAATCAACTCATTCATTCAGACACGATCGTGGAATTTTCTGTCATTTTCTTAGAAGTCACTTACTACGTGCTGGATAATAATTAGACCGCGTTAAGCAGAAAGGAGCCAAGTCACATCAGCTATTACCAAATTTTATGGGCAATTCAATTTCGTACATGAAAACGGTTGTTTTCAGTGAATTTTCTGCATCAAACGAAGCGAATTCCTTAAAATTTTCAAAGGAATCCGTGCAAACGTTCTCTTGAAAAAAATTAAACTGCCCACTTAAATTTGGCAATAGCCGATGTGGCTTGGGTCCTTTCTGCTAAACGCGGTGCGATTCATTTTCCACGAGCTTTCACGATGACTCGCATTTTCGGCGGAGAGTCAGAAATTAATCGAACGATCAATGAAAAATTATCAATGCGCTATTGATAAGTTACTTGACGTACAGTTCCGGTCTTGTCCATTTTCTGAGAAGGTACAACGTCCTGGGTGAGAATTGACTTTCCAAGAGCTTTCACGATAATTCGTAATTCAGATGTATGTTCAGAAATAATTAATCGAGTAGGAAGTGTTATCAATAGCGCATGCGCGAGGGAAGGGCGACTATCGGAACGGATGCTTCGTGCGATATACGTTTTTGTCAAGTTCTCTTAATTCTTTACGCTTTCAAGGAAACTCACAATAAAATGAATGAGCCACTAGACATGCTAAGGAATTGAGCACTACACTGCCGTCCTAAGAAAAAACGCTGTATGAACCCTCAGGCATTGCCAAATTTCCTTTGATAAAGGATAAATTTACAGGGGAAGTTGTGAATATTTTGCTTCCAATTTTATAGACAATATTTTTCGCACTTTAATCTAAAATATCTGAAAATTTCGAGGAAAAATATGCAAAACGTTCTTTCAAAATGAACATTTTATCAGAGGAAATTTGGCAACTCTCGAATGTTCATACAAAGTTTTTCCTTAGCACGGCAGACATGTTATAACATCAAAATTTCACGCAACACGTGTCTTTGTCTATAGCTTTGTCTATCAATTTCGATAATAACCGGCCTGCAGAGGAGCAACAAGATGTACTCTTGAGATGAAATTAACATAGTGTTAAGACACATTCCGTCGAGAATCGGTGGGAATTAAATGGAGTGGGTTGTGGGGATGTCAGTCAAGCATACAAATGCATTTACAGTCAAGCTAGGGTGCGCTCTGTTACAACAGAAAGCGATGGTGGAAGAGTGTTGATTTTACGTGAAGAGAGATAGAGGGAGGGAGAGGGGAGAAGAGAGGGGGAAGGAGAGGCAGGGGGGAGGGGAGAGAGAGAGAGAGAGAAACTTTGGAGCTTTGATTCGGACTTGATGAAATGACGCGTCCTCGCCGTTGCAAAAAAGCGACGAAGCAGGAAAAAGGTCCGGGGAAAATCAACATGTGTTTCATGCTTGCTTGCATACGTCATTCTAACGTGCTGAGGAAAAACCTCGTAAGAACATTCAAATGTTGCCGAGTCTCTCGCGATTAATTGTTTATTTTTGAGCGTAACTGTGAATAGGTACGTTTTCTTGAAATTTTCAGATATTTTAGATAAAATTGCAAATACTGATATACACAAAATTGGAAGGAAAATATTCACAAGTTCCCCAGAAAATCCGTAGTTTATCAAAGTAGATTTGGCAACTCCTGAAGGCTCATACGGCGTTTTTCCTTAGCAAGAGCAGCATTGGCGAGACTCGAGCATTTCGAGGCGCTGAAAACGGATTCTAAGCAGGGGCAGGGACGCCGAAGAAACATGCATTAATTCGTCGCTTGGCTGACATAAGGGCGTAACTACACACTGAGATGAGCCCGGAAAAGCATTGAATTGTATGGGAGACAGGGTTCATTGCAGAGAGCAGTTACGCCCTTATGTCAAGTAGGCGACGAATTGAGAGAAAATGTCAATACGGTTAGTGATGAGCGTTTTAGAAACTCGGAAAAATTCTGTTGGACCTAACCGATATGTGCCCGACTAATCCAGCCCCGACCCCACGGCATGTGGCGGTCGAAACCAACGGCAGAATAGAGGGCCAAATGAGGAGAGTATATCGCCATTCATTCGCCAATTTCCCAGAGCAGCGCCTACTAGAAACCTCTATTCATAATTTCCTCGTCGCATTTCTACTCGGCACAAACAGAATTCCTCTTCCGCCATGCTGCCCAATGGCGTGGCGTGATTTGCGACATATCGATTGATCGGCCACTTCAACCTATGGAAAAGTATCAATTAATAGGGCGTTCGCAGAGAACACCTTAATAATCGATTATTTACCACTGCTTCAAATGGGGAAATATCGATCGATCGCAAAGCACGCCACGCCACTGATGTTGCCGTGCTGAGGAAAAACGCCGTAACGGACGCCGCGCCGTAAGGAAAGACGCTTCCGTCAGTTGCCAAATTTCCTCTCATTAAATACCAATTTTCAGGAAAACTCGTGAATATTTTCAAATCAATTTTTCAGACAATTTTCTTCGTCTTTAGATCTAAATTATCTGAAAATTTCGAGAGAAAATATTCATAACGCTCCTCAAAAATAAACATTTCAAAAGAGGAAATTTAGCTACTCTTGAATATTCCGTATCCTCACATGAGGGCATAACTACATTCCGCGATGAACCATGTTGTCCATACAATTCAATGCTTTTCTGGGCTCGTCTCGGTAAGTAGTTACGCCCTTTTGTCAGCCAGGCCCCAGGCGATGGTTTATACGGCGTTTTCCTTAGGACGGCAGCACAGTAAGGAAGAACGCCGTAAGAGCCTGTAGAATGCAGATGCTGCTGAATTTTCTCCGATTGGGTACGATTTTTCGGGGAAAATTGTTATTATTTTTAAATTTTTCAGAGAAATTAACCTTAGGTATGTGAACATTTCAAGGAAAAATATTCATTCATTACTCTATATAAAGCTGCTGTTCCCACTCACTCTGCCCCCCCTAGATAAAAAAGAACTGAGCGCTAACTCGTGAGCCGTGGGCAAGTGACACGAGCGTTGTGGACAGGGCTCATGAGTTAAAGACCGTGTCGTTGATCGTCGTTTCTCTCGTCGTTGCGGCTGACGTCACTGGCGCTTTTAAAGTCCCATTCATTCTTATCGCCCGAGCACTAACGAGCACACCCCATCTTTACTTGCACATAGTTCCATTACTCTATATAAAGCTGCTGTTCCCACTCACTCTGCCCCCCCTAGATAAAAATTGGCCGAAGCGATTTCCTTTAAAATTGGTACACGCTTAGCTATTGTAATGAGGAGTTGATTAAAATTATTCCCATTCAAATCCGCTGCCTAGGACGCCCGCAAGAGCGAAAAGTTGTTTCTCCATATAGTATTACATTGGAGATACGCGGTTGTTTACGCGCATCGCGCCGAACAGGTTCAATCCTGTTGCGTGACGTCACTGCCTTATAGACGAAATGTAAGGTTTTAAGAGGTATTTTTCGACGAATGTTTGTGGAAATTGGTAAGCGGGGGTATTTTTCAACGGGGATCTCGAATTTTTGGTCGGATTTTCAAAATTTCAAAATCCAAGATGGCGGCCGTGGCCTAAAATGCTAAGTCGGCTCCTGTTATATCGATTTTCGTGAAACTCGGTATCCAGGGGTATTTTTCGACGAGAAACTCGAATTTTTGGTCAGATTTTCAAAATCTCAAAATCCAAGATGGCGGCCGTGGCCTAAAATGCTAAGTCGGCTCCTGCTCGCTCGATTCTCGTGAAACTCGGTATCCGGGGGTATTTTTCAACGGAAAACTCGAATTTTTGGTCAGATTTTCAAAATTTCCAAATCCAAGATGGCGGCCGTGGCCTAAAATGCTAAGTCGGCTCCTGTTCGCTCGATTCTCGTGAAACTCGGTATCCGGGGTATTTTTCAACGGAAAACTCGAATTTTTGGTCAGATTTTCAAAATCTCAAAATCCAAGATGGCGGCCGTGGCCTAAAATGCTAAGTCGGCTCCTGTTATATCGATTTACGTGAAACTCGGTATCCGGCGGTATTTTTCAACGGGAACCTCGAATTTTTGGTCGGATTTTCAAAATCTCAAAATCCAAGATGGCGGCCGTGGCCTAAAATGCTAAGTCGGCTCCTGTTCGATCGATTTTCGTGAAACTCGGTAGCCAGGGGTATTTTTCAACGGAAAACTCGAATTTTTGGTCAGATTTTCAAAATTTCAAAATCCAAGATGGCGGCCGTGGCCTAAAATGCTAAGTTGGCTCCTGTTGGATCGATTTTCGTGAAACTCGGTATTAGGGGGTATATTTCGACGGGAAATTAGAATTTAAGGTCCGATTTTCAAAATTCAAAAATCCAAGATGACGAACGTGGTCTAAATTGCTATCTAGGCTTCCGATCCATCGATTTTTGTGAAATTCGGTATTAGGAGGTGTATTTCGACGGAAAACTCGCATTTTTGGTCGGATTTTCATTATTTCCAAATCCAAGATGGCGGCCTCGCACGAAAACGCGGTCCGGACTCCTAGAACATCAATTTCTGTAAAACTTGGTGAAAAAGAAGATTAAGATAGATGTTGTCTCCTCATCAATAATAAAAACTGTGCGGGGCGGTGGCGGCTCGCGGAGCGAGTCGCAAGTTCATCGCGAAGCGAGGAGGGGGTCCAGGGGCACTCCCCGGCTAGGCGTGACAGCTCGCAAGGCGAGCTAATCACGGTTAGTCCTTCATATAAATACGCAAAGCACATAGAGTGAGAAAATTGAAGTGGATTTTGGAAATACCATGGGCAAAATTGAATGAAAAATCGGACGGACAGAAAAGATACAAACCTTGAATATTCCGCCTGGTTGGGTCGTCCAAATTTTGTTTATCCGGCTCGTCTTGACTCTCCACCCATCTGTGGCAAGGAAAACAATTGAAGAAATAAGTCAACCAGAAATCAGGAAAGGAAAACATACACGAACCAGGGGTGCAGAAAGTTTTCCAGCTTACGCAGTTTCAAGCAACCAGGCATTCAGCTTTTACAATAATTTGCAGTAATTTTCATCGGAAGATTTACGCAATCAAAACGTAAGAATATATTTATATCATCCATCATTCACAGTCGCAGCCCATGCAAATTTCCCACTGCCTAAGCAATTCGCGAGCTACCTATCAGTTGCTCCTTTGGAAAATTCTGCATCCTGGAAAGAACAATTCTAACTTACGACGAGTGAGTTGGAAACATAATTCAAGAGCAAGGTCACTCAACTCGATGAGTTAGTTAGCTCATTCCATACGAAGCACAAGGGATCGAGTCAATATGGGTGAGGTCGGACAAAATCTGGAAACTTGAAAAGCTCATAACTCCGTGTATGCAAAACTTTGGGCTTTTAAAAGTGGTTCCATTGGTTTTCTCGTAAAAATTTTCCTTTAGATGTACCCCGTAAAATTTAAAATGTGACGATTTAAACATAAAAATTTGCAATTTTAGTCAGACATTTTTTCCGACTTCTCTGATTGACTCGATCCACTGTGCGACGATCAGCGACGATGGCTATTTACGTTGGGGTCCAGGAAAACACATTAAATTTTGAGTTATAATTGCTTCAAAAGTTTTAAAATTTCGGTAATGACTTTCAGGTTATCAGAGCAATCTGATCGAGGGACCTGTTAATATTTATACTATGGTTACGTACACAGGTATAGTTAGTTAGTTATAGTTAATTAATTTTATTCGAGACATTCAGCATCTCAGGCTATTAGCGTCGTATATGAATTAAATTAAACTTGATAGATATATGAACATCTACAATATGCTCTAGAAATATATGACATCCTTGGTAGGATAGTTCTTGGGTAGTTTGCAGGAAAAGAAATTGGTTGACCAATCCGAGAAAATTGCAAAGCACTTATGCCTTTCGGATGCCAAGGTCCTAATTTCTAATTGAAGAAAAGCTCACCTGTCGACGTTCCAGTCGGAAATGTTGACAGGATCGTCAAGAGCTGGCGTGCTTGAATATTGCGTCGTCTTGGCCAGACGGCTGGCTTGATTTCGTATCGACTCCTCCCTTTCCGGCTGAAATCAAACAAAACAGAACAAAAACCTCAAATTAATATTCGCGGCATAATCTTGGAGTATGTACAAATAAAAATATTCATAATAAAAACGCACGATTCAGACGTGCAATATTGAAAATTTATCGACGTTTCTCAATGATAAAGAAAGAGAGGCAAAAAAAGTCATCGCGATTATTTTTTAGAAACGTCACCTAATGTTCTTCTTGTCCCTTCCTTTCGTTTAGGTAAGTACGAAAAGTTTAGCAAAGGAACTGGAAGGTAACTGCACCTATACACCTAATTAAAATGCAAAAGGTTTTTAAAACTGTCAGGCTGAATCCGAAAAACTTAGTAGACGTGAGCAAAAAGAAAAAGGGGAAGACTAAGCGCCAAGAAGATCTGAGTTTTACATTGACGCGAATGGTTGATCAAGTTCGGATTGTAATACTTCACAAGCCGTTTTCCCTTCATTTCATCGTTTATGTACAAAACTCACACCTACGTTAAAATAGTTGCTCGCTTCAAATTATAAGAATCTAGGTACTCATTGTGATTGAAAGTTTTTGAGAATGAGCAGAACACAAACGATGAACGGTGCGGTGCGCCTTCATTTAATCATTTATGCAAAGCAGCCTGCTCCTGCTTTGAAATTGTTGGTGGCGACAGACGCGACATATGGAAACAAGGAGCAGCTTTCAACACGAATTTTTCGTTTCCTCATGAATACCCGCATTTCCTCGTCATATAACTTTGCGGATCATGATATATCGACAAATAAAAGGGAAAAAAGTAAAATCTACATTTGAAACAAATTTAAAATGTTTGGGGCGCATTTAAAAGATTTGGACCGAGTTCATCAGAAAGGAAGCCAACCCTCACTCAGTAGAAATTGAGAACAAGAGGTTTGACGTTCATCATCAAAAAAAAAAAACAAAAAAAAAAAAAAAGAATAAAAGAGCCATTTGAGGAGTGACAAGCTTATCCTTTACTCAACTTTCTTTCTAATTTCAAAATACCTAACACATCCCTATGAATGTTTTCCAAGATCCAGTCTAACTATGGTAAAGGAAGTCGTCCTGGAGGGTCTCAGGATGTGAAAATGGTGTTGGTCTTCTAGATTCTACCCTTTTTTCTTCAAAACAACCACCACAAATATTCCTAACCCTACCCCCTAATAAATCCTACTCCTAAAAAAGTATAATAAATGTCTCTAGATGGCTGTAGGCTCCTTTACTGGAGTAAAAGCCCCCCCCCCCCCCCCAAACAAAAAAAAAAACAAGAAGAAGAAGCAGAAGTTTGACGTTTCATTCCTGCATATGGCTCAATGTAGAAAATAACCTTTAACCCCTCTTTTCATTGACTAATTTCTGTTTTTTCGACTTTCAGTTTTTAGCAGGATAAAGTATGCGGCTAGTGGAACTCGAAAACATGCTTAACTCAATTTTTGAAAAAAGTGGCTTGGTTCCTTTCTGATAAACTCGGTGCGTTTAAGACAATAGACTTAGAAAACGGCGACACATTAGGACGCTGCCTAACGAGGAGAGCTTGTTGGATCTGGAGTGCCTCAAAAAGAGAACATTCCTGCATGCATGATGCATGTGCCGCGGCGCGAGAGGTGATGTATGGATAACAGGTGTAGGATTCTTCGTGAATGCAACTAATGCGAGGCATTGCTAAAACCGCCGCGGGCGCCGCGCCGCGCCGCGCTCCAAAAGTTCACAGACGCTCCAGCGGCTCCAGTTTCACGGCTTACGGCGCGCGCGCGGCGCAGCGGTATCGCACTGCACCCGGCAGTGCTGCCTTGCAGAGGGAATTGATTGTGTACTAAGGATCAGTCGATGCTATGTTTAGGAACAACAGGCTTTTAAAAGCTCTTACCGCCGCGGATTTCCACGGAGTGTGCGCAGACTCCTTCCACGAGGTGTGAAGGGGGGCGGGGGCGGGGCCTCCACAGATAATTTTGACAATTTCACCTTTTCCAGAGGCAATTTGAGGCTATTGTCAGCAGTTTTGTCACCTTATCAATTGCAGAAATTTGCTTAGTTATCACGTGATAATAAATCATCGTTTTTCAAAATTTAAACGGAAACAAGAAAAACAGAAAATACAGAAAAACGGGGAGGAGAGAGGAAATATAGGGGGAAATGGAGGATTGGGGGAAAAAAAATGGGGAAGGAGAAAAGAAGGAAGGGGGGGAGGAGAAAAGAAGGAGCGAGGTGGAGGAGAATATCACTGAGGGAAAACAGGTAACAATTTGGCGGATTTGCACTAAAAAAAAAAAAAATGACCCCTCCCCCTTTTTTTTAAACTTGAAGAGTTGCTTGTCTGGAAACATGGCTACTGACACCACTGTGTTGATCCCCGCTTCTCCACCGCCGATGAAAGCGAACCATTTTTTCTGGCGCGAGGTAAAGTTCACCGATTGAATCCATCACGAGTGAGATTACGACGGATTAAGCCGTTACTTGCACTTTACATTGCCAATTTGGCCCGTTCCCCAACCCCAATGACCGTTTCCGCCCAACACCGTTTAAACGCTCCTTTCTTTGCCCGCTCCTTTGTTTACGAAACTTTATCTTCAAAGGATCCACCGATGCGGCGATTGCTCCCATGATCACCTAACCAGTGGAGAGGCGTCAATGATCCATAAATCGATACCTCCCCATTTTCGTGTTCCAATGGTTTTAGCAAAATAAAATACAATCGGTCAAATCGCCAAGTTTCTACGTTCGATATTAACGGAGATATCGCTCATCGAAAAACACGGTGTGGATCCTCCAACACGGTAGTGCATACCATGGTTTCTTCCATCTGGGCAGGGCCGTATTTCCCATTAGGCCGGGTAGGCCGCGGCCTACAGCGGCAAATTTTGAGGGGCGGCAAATTTTGAAATTCGAGGTTTTTTTTTTTGGTATTATTTATATTTTACACTGAAATGAGTGCTTCTTGATTCGCATGGAACTCGTTCCGTTTTCGAGCACAGTATCAGCAGAGCAGGACGGAGAGGCGAAGGATCCCAGACATGAAAAACGCCACCTATCACACAGCTCCTCGGACTCGGAGGTCCTTATCTCAAAAATGTACAGCTCAAATCCCAGGATCGAATGTCCAGACTCTTTTCGGAGCGGCGGAGCACAATTACACTCAAGATGTGCTAATGTAGGCAGTTTTTGCATATTCATTTCTTCACCACTGGCACCACTGGCTTTATCGCACTACATTATGTCAGGGGTGGAGGGGGCTGATGCTGGCTGGCTTTTTGACGTTGTTTTCATTTTCTAGATTAATTTCTGACAAGCAATTTATATTTCGCAGACATGGTCAGTGTCCCTGTAATCGTTGAAGTTCAAGCATCGAAGCTTGAGCCGTGTAGTAAATTCGCGCAAAAGCGGGCATTTTTGTTTTCGGTTTTTATTTCTTAAAGTTTAATAGTGGAAAATAAAAGATGAGTGACGGCAGGTCGCGACTAAGCGGTCACCAGTACAAACTAAACCGAGAGGAAAAAGAGGAAAAAGAACGCAAGTTACTAAAAAAAACTAAAAAAATCGATTCTTTTTTTGTAAAAAGTGCGAAAAGCCAGATGCAGCCTCCACGCGAGCGCGATACGTCTACGGTAGTTGAAGTTGGGGAAACCGTTCCATCAACAAGTGCGACTAGTGCGGCGAGTTACGAAATTGAAACGGATAACAAAAACGTGTGTTCAGAAGCAGATACTTCCAAATCCCCCGTCTCCGAACAGGCAGTGAATTCAAACATTTTGTTTATTCTCAGTGACGACCCAGTCGAGTGGGAAATCAATGATTCTCTTCGAAATTACGTGGCAAAATATGGATTTAAGCAAAATTTGGATGCCGACTTCAAGAAAAGCAAACGCGAATATAATGATCATGCGCGATATTTTACACGTTCTATGTTCGAGCGAGAACTTAAAAATTGCGAAAAAATTCAGAGGGACTGGTTAATTTACTCTCAAAGCTCAGGTCGAGTTTATTGCGGGCCTTGCCTCGCCTTTAACGGTGGTTCACAGTTTGGCGTTCTAAAGGAAGGTTTCAATGACTGGAAAAATGCGAAACGCTTGGCACAACATGAAAATTCGCCAGATCATAAATCTTCAGTTCTTCAAATGTTGGAGAGAGGTAAAAAACACGGACGGATTGATCACCAGGTAGAACGTCAACTAGAAGAAGAAAAAGTATATTGGAAAAGTGTGTTGAGACGAGTGGTTGAAACCGTAAAATCTCTCGTGTCGCGAGGTTTGCCGTTACGAGGCGACAATGAAACAATCGGTTCGGTCCACAACGGCAATTTTTTAATGGCTATTGAGCTTATCGCACAGTTCGATCCATTTATGGCTACTCATATTGCGAAATACGGCAACCCTGGTAGCGGTCGCACCAATTACCTTTCGTCAACTATTTATGAAGAGTTCGTCGAAATTTTAGCATCGAAAGTGACAGAATTGGTTTTAAGTGAAATACACATCGCCAAGTATTTTTCTATCATTGTGGACTCTACGCCGGATTTAACACACGTTGATCAACTATCTTTAATAATTCGTTATGTTCAAAGTGATGGTACGCCAATAGAGCGATTTATTAAATTTATTCCGAATGTTGGGCATAAAGCTGAACTCATAAAAGACGCTGTGGTGGAATTAATTGAAGAGCTTAAAATAAACATGAATAATTGTCGAGGGCAATCATATGACAATGCTGCAAACATGTCCGGGCCTTACAACGGTTTACAAGCTAAAATTAAACAAATTTCTCCAACTGCCGAATATGTTCCCTGTGCGGCTCACTCACTGAATTTGGTTGGAGAGTGTGCTGCAAAATGTTGCGAATCAGCAGTCCTTTTTTTTGATACCTTGCAAGAAGTTTACACATTTTTCACAGCGTCAACTGCCAGATGGAATATTTTATTTAACCAATATGAGAAAGCAGAGAAAAAGCGAAAGGAATCGAAAGAGAACAAGAGAACACATATCTTGCAAAATCTGTCAAAAACTCGATGGTCAGCACGTTCAGATGCCTGTGTAGCGTTGTTCGAATCCTATTGGGAAGTGATTAGTGCTCTTTTTGACGTCGAAGAAGATGACCAGCAAAATCCAAACGCAAAATGTGAAGCTAAAGGAATTCGTTTAAAGCTTGAAAGTTTTGAAATGGCCTTCATGGTTGTTTTTTGGGGCTTTCTTCTCGAGCGTTTTAATCTAACTAACAAACTGCTGCAAGACCCAGAAATTGATATTTTCACTGCCGTCCAGTTGTACGATTCCTTAATCGCTCTCATTTCTGAGAGTCGTGAGAAGTTTGATGGATTTGAAACCGAAGCAAGGACTTTACTCATGACAGCCGCTGAAAGTTACCAGAAAGATAAGGGGCGAAAAAGAAAAAGAACGCTTCGATCAGGCGAAAAAGCTACGGGAGAGGTGGAATTCAATGGCCGTGACACCATGAGAGTTGAAACTTTCCTAGTGATCATTGACAAACTAATTACCGAACTTAAGAAACGTCGAAATGCGTATGAAATGTATTATGAGCGATTTTTTTTCCTTCTAAATTTAACAGCCCTCAGTTCAGAAGAGTTGAAGAAAAAAGCTGAAGCGCTTGTTCAAATATATCCAGATGATATAGAAGAATGTTTTATTGGCGAATGTATTCAATTTCAAGCTTTGTGCAATTCCCAAAATTACACCGAGGACGCAAAAACACCAACCAAATTGTTGAAAAAAATTCGGAATCAAAATATTCACAGCGTGTTTCCGAATATTGACATAGCTCTTCGGATGTGTGTATGCACGCCAATAGCTAATTGCTCTGCCGAGAGAAGTTTTTCATGTCTACGACGAGTTTTGAACTACCTCCGATCAAGCATGAATGAGGAAAGACTGAGTGCCTTGGGGATTTTACAAATTGAGAACGAGATACTTCAATCTCTGGACTACGAAGAAATCATCGACGCGTTTGCTGCTAAAAAGAGTCGTCGTGTGTTACTGCATTGATTGTGGAGGCACCGCACGGAATCGGTGAGCAAATCCATCTTCTAAAATATTTTATTTGCTTTTTCATATTATCCCTTCTCAATTTTATTTTACCTCCAAAAATATTATATAGAATACTAAAAGTTGGCAAAATTTAGGATGCACAGGGGTGGCGGAACTTCAAAGTCCAAGGACTCCCCGCGGTGAGCTCTGGTAGACTGGTAATTATTTTTTAGCTCCTTAATTTCGCTCAAAATAATCAAATAAAATCCAAAGGTATTAAACCCGGTGACCGGTGTATTGTCACACCTCAAAATCGACACGAAATGAGGCGAAAAATACAGAAAAGGTAGCAAAAAATGGTGTTTTCCAGGTCATTATTTTGAAAATTTTCCGGGGGAGGCCCCCCGGACCCCCCTCGGGCTGGGGGGGGTCCCCCCAGACCCCCCCGGGGCGGCAAATTTTATTCGGCTTCCAGCGGAAAAATCGTAAATCCGGCCCTGCATCTGGGTTACATCAATAAAAAAGAGAGGAATAAAATAAAAAGAATAAAAAACAAGCAGTTTGAACAAAAAAAAGTTGAAGATCCATATCGAGGTCTAAACTAGCTGAGAGTACAGCGATTTGGAAACTGAACAGAAAAATAATAGATATCCCGATCGCCAAGTAGGATAATTTCGAGGGCGCCAAGATAGCATTCTGGGTCACTATCGCCATCTTGGATTTTTTAATTCTTAAAATTCGACATTACGTCAAAAAACATTCGCTGGCGCAAAGTTTCACAAAAGCCAATCGAACAGGAGCCGACATAGCATCTTAGGCAACGTCCACCGTATTGGATTTCCGAATTTCGAAAATTTGACTTAAAATTCAAGTTTCCCGTCAAAGAATGCCACCTGGTACTAAGTTTCACAAAAATCGATCAAGCAGGAGCTGCAAAGCTCAGGATCAGTGGGACTCTGCAGAAAGGTAGACGATACCAGTTAATTGCGTCCATTTGTGCGCCTTCAATCTCGTCGGATACTGTGCAGTACTCCTATGGCGGAATAGTTGCTCGGAGCGCCTGTAACAGTGACGCTTCGACTAGATGGCAGAGGATGACGATTGCTGCGGAAATTATACACTCTAACACTAGCGCAGTTATACATTTTCTCATCACCGATTGAGAGGTAAAAACATTCATACCTCAATTTGCGACGTTGCAAGTTTTTCACGGCCCCTTTCAAGTGGAAAAACCGACGAGGACTATCTAAAATCTGCCGATATTTCTCCGAGATATGATGAAAAGTATTATTTAAATGTTTCACTCAAGTATATCTGTATGCTTTCGTTGAACAACGGAAAAAGAAGTGTGAGCAGGAACCTTGATGAGATTCTTTACCTAGAAACGACGAAAGTTTCCGGGTTCTTGATACCTTCATCTAGTCGATCGGTCAATTGAAATTAGAGCGAGCTCTCACTTACACAGTACTTAAAGACGAAGTGAAATTAGTAGTCGCCGAATATTTCGATTTCAAAGTTGAGCGCAGAAAATCGGCACTTTGGCGAACAAACTTTCGACGCTTGAGTTGCGTTAACAGCTGCCGGAGACCGGAGACGTTAGCACGTTAGCGTGACCGCGCGCGACTTTCCTCGCAATTCGCAATTGGCAGTTGGCATGCCGCTGTGACGAATTACGACCTTGACCGATTGATAAAAAGTAGGTGATAAGCGAGACACGCTTGGGTAACAAGTGTTCGATAACTCGGTTCCATCTTCCATGGAGACCGTTAGTTAACAAATTTACGTGCTTTCCACGAATTCAATTTGTCATCGTTTCAGATATATACGGATTCTTTGATAACTTTTCGCCCCAACTCTTCCTCGTCGAGCGATTTTCGAAAAATTTTACAGATGGACCGAGTTAGAAGACTTTTCAAGACGTGGAGCTATTAGGGCCCAAAAGGACAGCCAATCTTTCCATTAGTAAAATACTAGAAGAATGTCGCTAAACATACGTTTAAACAGACAAAATTACACCTTCACATTCAAAGACCAAACGAAGATGGTCGACAATGTTTATAAATGAGTGCGTCCTTCCACGAAACTGAGGAAACTTATACGAAAAACAAGAACTAATACAGGACTTAATAATCTGTTTATTAATGTAGTTACTCTCGCAGTAATAGTAAGTAATTCTGGATAATTTGCGTTCATAGATGTGTTGTTCCTTAGGGGCCCTGAGAGCGCCATGAGTTTATGTAACCTAACCTTCAAAGTCACAGTCAATACTCTCCGACCGAGTCAGGGGGGATTTTCAAAGGGAGGGTCAAATTTCAAAAAATCTTCAAGAATATACTAAAATAGACCAAAATTACTGGGAGAATGTTCAATTTCGAGACTAACTTAAAAAAATTGGTTATTTAATCGGAACGTTCCGTGTTTCGTATCCTCTCAACAGCGAACTTTCGAATCGTAAGACTTAACATTGGCTTCGTGCTTACATTCATAGCTAAAAACCTCGTATTTAAAGTAATAGTTATTATTATTTATTGAAGAGTAAATGGTAGTTTTCATCATTATTCTACTGAATAGTCAACTTCTAATCAGATTGATGGATTCAATTATTATTGACCGTCAGGTTACACAAACTGAAACTTCGGTTAGACAAACCGAATATCTGGAATGATACGAAACACCCCTCAAAAAGTTCCAGGGTTGCCATAATTTCTTCATCTTCAAATTCCCTAACTTTTCGCTGACTTTTTTTTTTTTGCTTTTCCCTGACTCCACAGATTTCTAGTTCCCCGACTTTCCCCGACTTTCCCTGACCTTGAAACTTTTCCACTTTTTTTTAGATACGCCAACTTTAGCTAAACTTGGACCAAATGTCCTTGTTTAGACAACAAATGAATGTATTTATGCTAAAAGGAACTATGTTACACGCAAACCCTATGCACATAGTTCCTTTCAGCGTAAATAGGTCCAAATTATAGAAAAAGACATTCAGGAGCTGATTAAAAGATGAAAAGCCTTGAAAAGACCATAACAGCTGGAAGATCAGTGATAGTTTTATATTTTAATGATTAATAGATGTGTAAGAAATCCCCCGGACTTTTTCCATGAATTCTCCGACTTTTCTCAGTCATCACAAGAATCACTGACATTCCCCGGTTTTCGGAGCGCCAGCAAGGCAACCCTGGCCGTTCATATAGGCGAACTTTTTTCAAAGAATGCGGGAGGAGGGGGTCAATGGCTCACCCCTTTCGAGAACTACAGAGCTTGAAAATTTCACTTTCTCGTCGGAAACGCGAGGCAAAACAAGCGAGCCCTGCGATGCATTGCAGATGACCGGGTGGCGGCGCCGGCGCTCCGATGATTCTAAAATAAACTCATTTCATCGGAAAGCGAGTCTTGCAAGCTTGGATTGGCGGAGCAAGGTGAGTAGTGCATAAGGCTAGCAATGCCAAATTCATCCACACTTGTTGGGAGACGTAGTGAATAAGAGATCACAGGCTAGTTTGCCGTGCGCATGCAATCACGAGCAAACCAAAGCTTCGGGAGATTCACATATGGATTGCATTTTGCAAAAAGGAATCAAGAGCATTCCAGTGTTGCTCAGATGTGTATCTTATACTCATTCAATAAAATTACTGAAATCATGCAAAATATTAAATTTACAAAGGTAATTTTCGTCTTTAAGTTATAGTTTATTAGGAGTAAAGATAAAATTAGTTTAGATAATCTGTGTATATTTGCAAGGCAAACAAAGTTGCAAAATCTTGGCGACATTGGAACGCTCTCGAGTCCTTTTTGCAAAATGCAATCCCGGTGGCGTCATCGACAGGATATGAGCCGACGAGCCGCTTGTAAGTACCTTTCGAATTGACACTTGGGTCACGCCAGCTTTTACTCTCGATTTTATACGGGTAAGGTTTAATTCCTTCACCTCTAAAAATATTTAAATGTTCCTTTGATTAACGTGCAAATGCTATCATTCTGCTAACTCTACAATCAAACCACACGAACATGACCAGACAGCCTGTTAGTAACTATTACTGTATCAAAGCCGCTCACACCGTCTATCAGGATATAAAGGGGGAACTGGTCAAATTGACTCTGAGACACACGCACTCACTGACATCATTTGTGAATGGCAACAATAATATTGAACATCTATATATTTAAAACCTTGCTTTGAAAGTGTTAAATAGCTACATTTACATTTACGTTATATATTTTTTTAAAATAACTTTCAGTGCTAATCAAAATCCTATCAACCATTCGTAATTTTTTCAAACATCTCTTCAATTAATTGAAAACTGAATGTATCTTCAAAAATCTGGACGTTATTCTCTTTTAATTCATCTGTCAACTTCAGCGAAAACCCCCATGATACATATCCCACCAAAAACATTTCCATGTAAAGATGAACCGTTAAGCTAAAAATATAAACATTCGTCACCTGAAATGCAGTGATATCCCACGTAATAGACGCCAAGTAAATTGCATTAATCTTAATTTAAAGTTTATCCTCCCTTCAACATTATTATCAGCAAAACGCAAAATGTAGACAAAAAAAAATAATTAAAAAAAAAGATACAGATCTATCAGTTTTCTTTTGTAATACAATGGTACAAAAAATTGATAAATTTGTATCGATGTTTTTAAATTATTTTTTGTCCTCGTTTTGCGTTTTCCCGATAATAATGTAGAAGGGAGGAGAGCCTTTACATTAATATTGATGAAATTTACTTGGCGTCTATTTTGTGGGATATCACTGCTTTTCAGGCGACGAATGTTCATGTTTTTAGCGTGGCGGTTAATATTTACACAGAAGTGTTTTTGGTGGGATATAAAATACATGTCGCAAATGTGCGTTGGCATCGCCGGAAATGGAACAACCTTGCCGACACATTAGACGCGCGCCCAGTTCATGAGTCCGTACCTTAGTGGATCAATTAGCGGTGAATTTGAACAGTGATACCGAGATCGAGGCACATTAAAAGCGGGAAAAGGATGAAGGGGGGGGGGGGTTTAAATCTCAAACCGATATGTTACAACCAGATATTTTACATTGCCAACTGCTAAGATCTAGATCTGTGCTTTTAAAGAACGGCGCGGCGCTAGTAGACGACTAAGATGATTCTATATTTTTTAGAGCTTGTGGCGTTGTTGCGAAGTAAGATTTTGGAAATATTGATGGCGTAGTGAAAACTTTTGGCGGAAAGCATAGCTTCCCGAAGCCTTGGCGGATTAAATTTTCGCAGCGGAATAGAACGGGGCATGTCCTCGCGGAGGTGATTTTTCCAAGGATATTTCCTCTCTTCAAAAAGTACTCCCTCGATAAAAGAGATGACATTGCTGGAGAAATGAGCTTGCTCTCCCCCTCCCCCCTCTCCGCTGCTTTCAGTTATCTACACAAACCACGTTTAAAAGTTTACCAATTTTGGATACCTCTAACTTCATCAGAAAATTCGTAGTTTCAGCAAAAAGCTCAGCTCGATATTCATCAGTCGCTATTAAGGAAATTTCAATTGATTAGTTTCCCAACAGGACGTTCATCACCCAATCTCTTCTATGCTTTAAGAAATGCATTGCGAGTGGAGTGATCACCTTGACTGTCGAATGGCATCGACCGTGTTCGGGCACGCTTCACACGGTTGAGATGTAGGTTAAAAAGTGCGCTGCTGCAATACTATTAAGATGATTAGATAATAGTCGTCGAGCAAATAAATTGAAGAAGCCTTGAGAAGAAATAATAACATTGTAAATTTCTTAGTTCGCAATACCGGAAGTTGGTCACAATTATGAATTTTCGTTGGAACGTATATAAAGGAAATCCGGAGGATAGACAGGGAGGCAAAATTTCATGAAAAATAAAATCTTGAAATTCCACGTGAAATATTTCAAAAATTTCAAAGAAATATTTCATGAAATTTCACGAGGCTGTGAAAAATTTCATATTTTTCAGGGGCTAGAGTATGCAATCCGCACCCAAACACACACAAATAAAAGAAAGTCACAATTTTTACATTTTGCGAATCATGAGAAAGAACCGGTATTTTTCAATATCTTTCCTAAATGTTTGAAATTTCATGAAATATTTCACGTGGAGTTCCAAGATTTTATTTTTCATGAAGTTTTGCCACCCTGCAGATCACACGCGGCAATTTGAAATAAAGTTTTGACGAAGCCGCGAATGATTTAGGTGAGTGAATCCCAGGGATGAAGAATAACCGTCAACAGAGAGAGAAAGACTTCACCTCCAAATTTCAGCAACTTCCGACGAGGATTTCAAAGAACTGGAAACTAGTTCCACTTTCTAGCGAATTTCCTGCGGTCGTTTTCACCGCGACCCGGCTGGGTAAGTAAGTTCTCAGCGATAGCCTTTAAATACATGGCTATCTATCAAACTACCGTGTCTACGTCGAGCCGCTTCCTAGATGCCGTCGCGTTCATCTTTTTATTATTTATTAGTTTTTCGAACTTGATGAAAGAAAGCGGAAGAGAAAGAAAGGCGATGTCGATTGAGCCGACGTGATGACAAAAGAATCTAATAGAATTAAAAGGAAATAATAGAATTAAAAGGAAACATACGTCGCTCACTAACTAGGCTGCGTTGCCTACTTGTAACTTTCCTCCGGCGATGAGATCATGCACTATGACTTGACGCAAAACCACCCGAAAATTTCGAATCAAGTCAGTGTGGTGTCGATAAAAAAATTGCATTTTAAATAACGTACTTCTGGTAGACACGACTTGAAAGTTTTTGGGGGGTCTCAAAATTTTAGGAACATACATATGATGTAACTTAATTTTACATTGTCTGATAATCCAGGTAAGGAAACAAAGCGCATGCAGCTCGTTCAGGGTATCTACACTAAAAAAAAAAAGAGTGGTAACATTTACTATGAGTCTACTTGATTTTTTACACATTTTACACGATTATTGCTGATAGACTTCGCTAACATTTGCGGCAAGGATTTAGTTACAGTCTTCGTAGCAGGATTATGACAGAGCCCAAGCCGCTAAAATCGCGACTTGAAAGTGGTGCACTGCCTTAAAACTGGACGCTACTTAACTAAATCTGACATCGTGGAGGATCACAGGCTCTTGATGACAGGAGGGAAGTGAAGCGTGCATCAGTGCATCACTCACCGCCTTTGATGCTGAGTCGAGATGAGCATCGACCTTGCCGGATCATAGTGTAAAAGCACATTTCTCAAAGATTCCAGCAAAAGCTACACTCTGTGTGAAATAACCATGGCCACTGACGACCATTCTGCCAGAGTTATCAGAGGGAAATCCCGTGTCCATTTTACCCCGGGCCCCTCTTTACAGCCCCCTTAAAGTCCGAATGATACAAATTCCACTCTATAAGAAAGAGCCACGGCTCATTACAAAAATGAGTCAATTCCGCTTTTTGCGAAAGGAGTTCACACCGTAAGAAGAGGGGGAATCCAAGAACCGCACACTTCTTGAGAAGGGCGACCTGGAACAGCACAAATTTGGCGGGCGTAAACCGCACACATTTTTCGATTTAACGATTTCGAAAAAAATGACGCGGTTTTAGGCCGAAAAGCCAGTTACCATGCACGTCGTAAAATCCTACCCCGGTTACCAAAAAACTTGAACAAGGCATTGGACTTTATCGCTGAGGCACGATAAGCGACTGATAATTTTTCTAGGTCTGTTTTTAAAGAAGAAAAAATTAAAATATTGACAAGCGAAAGGAATCCTCAAACTTTATGTTCTATATACCCCAAAACCCTCTATATTTTTAGTCCTAGACGTTTTGCAAAACTTTCCGGTCGATACAGCTATTAAAATGACCTCGCTAGCTAATAACCGGCCGGCAGTCGGAAAACCAACTGTTGGAAAAAAAACGCGCATTTTTATGTGACGAATACAATCTGATGGAGGCTGCTCACTTTAAAGAGGAAATGCTGCTCAAATATACCTGAAGAAAGTTGGTCTGCGATGTCAGCCCGTCAGGATTTGAGAGGTAGGATTTAAAAGACGATTACAGTGTAAGTGTGCGGTTTTTCCCTTCCAGCCTTTGCCATTAATGTGTGCGGTTTCCGTCCCCCGATATTTGGGTCCTGAAATGCAAAGTGTGCGGTTTTGGGCCGCAGCCATAACCTAACTCGAGGTTATAATTTTAATTGTAGCAGCTATAGTAAAAACTGATACAATTTTTAAAAAAGCTAAGCCTAATACAAACATTAATCAAATAATAAGATACATGTGATTTATAAAAAATTTTAACTTAGTAAATCGAGAATTTCTGGGAAATTGGCATCATTGGAATAGTCTACTGGAAATGGATGGACACGGACAAGTGGAGAAGTTAGTGGCGATGATGGAACCGGAATCCCCGCCCTGAGCCTTGGAGTCTCCGACGGTGGCGTGCAGCGTGCATCGGGTTCCAATTGCCTCATGAGAGACTGAGTCAAGGAAGGAACGAGACACAAACATTGCGGATTGACGATACGAAATTGATACGCCTTTCTAGAAATTCTTCATTCAATACTACCTGCAAGCCCCTCCTCAATGAGAGATTGGTTCCACGAGTAACTCACACCGGACAATGTTGTGCATTGTCACCGCGACTATAGCCGGAGCCGCTCCGAATTCGCTGAGTGATAATGTGTGCCGAGCGATTCGGCAAACAGAGTTGGAATGAACCTCTGAGCAGGAAGAGTTATACAAGACTTACGGAAAGGAGATGAAGAAAACAAAACATTGAGAGAGAAGTATCCTAGAGCTAATTCACGGGTGCAGAAAGTTGATTTCACATTCGCCTTCAATTCGTGGATATGCAATTTTACCTACTTGGAAGTCCAAATAGTTGTTTCACGCATTTAGCCCCATTTAACTTTCATTGTCTAGTCTCGCTCTCAGCTTTCGAGTCGAGAATCGCGCCAAGTTCCGAGATGCGTACGCTATTTGGAAATGCGTAGGGCAGCGCGCGTACTGAAGTTCGGAGTAAGTGCGAACAAATTTAGCGTACCTATTTTCATCGAAACGTGATAAATATGTCATCCATTCTTCAGGGTCGCAGCCTGCGCAAGTTTCCCACTATCAATACTGCTCGTGAACGACCGACGGTTGTGGGTTCATGAAGAAAGGTCATCCGAACATTGAAATCGTATGAACTAATAATTTGTTTTGGCTACTCAACACTTCTTACAATCTCAAATTCGCATTTTAAAAAAAAATTGCTACCTCGCGCTGATTTTTCACCTTAGCTCTTGGAAAAATTGGCACTGCGTGCCCTTTCGCCCGTTACATAGCGCTGAGCGTCCCCCCCTTCCCCTGTAATGCACTCGTGGGGCAGGATCCAACCCCCCCCCCCCCCCCACAACAGCGCTACGAGAAAGGCTTTCGAATTGCATCAAGTTTAAAGCGAGAAAAAGAGGCTTGAAGTTATAAACAAATACTTGAAATGTTTCTAAAAAAATTTGCCCCGGGTGAGGATCGAACTCACGACCTTAAGATTATGAGACTTACGCGCTGCCTACTGCGCTACCGAGGCACATGAAGAACTGAGCTTCACGCGGCTATTTTGATCGATCTTGTCTGGTTTTATAACCATGATTGGTTGATATAATTTAACATGATTCTAACTGTCTTTGTAAAATGATTTCAGCCTTCAAATTTTTAGACAGTGGACGGAATCGATGACGTAATTGAAATGAATCGTTACAAAAGAAATATAATTTGAAGAATTCCAAAAATTGAACGAAATAACTGAGGCACGTGGTGTAACCATTCTCCTGAAAGCCACATCAAAGTGCAACAAAAATCAAGGGCTTTGGACAGGGGTAGTACACCAATTTAAAATGCATTATAAAAAGCTTCGAGGAGCAGCAAGAACTAGCATATTAAAACTGGAGTGCGCAAGCTAAACGAATAACTGAAAAAGAAAGCGAGAATTCTTTACTTTTTGAGAGACCTGTTGGTCCGAGAGGCGACGTATTTCCTTCCAAGATGTTCTAAGACACCCCTACTAAAATTCGGAACTTAAAGTTATCAGGTATAATTGCGCCGGAGAAACTCAGTGAGGTGCTACGTAGAAAAGCTTCCGGGAAAAGTAAGAAAATTCATCCTGCAGGGTTGAAAATTCAATGTGTTTACGTAAATTCGACGGCGAAGCGAAAGCATGAGAAACAGAGAAGTTAAATTATTTACCGCAGGGGAGGGATAATACTACTCGCTCCTAATAAACAATGTTGCAAGACTTGACAAAATATTTTATGTAACTGCCTCTAAGAGTAGTGTCCTGTGATTTTCCGACTAGAATATTGGCATTAGTAGAACATTGGCAATGAAAGAGGCCACAATCCGGGCAAAATAGGAGGGTACTTGACTTAAAATTATACTGGAAGGAACGCTTTGTTGGATTGGAGAATTTATCGAGTCGGGATTTTCAGGTGCAGCATCATTTTCCGCTGAGATTTCAAAAAATCGCTATATTTGCCTCGTTTACTTGAATTCTATGTATGAGATATGAAAAATCTTCCTCAAACTTACATTTTCACGCAATTCAAGTGGTTCCGTCAATTTCGTGGAGTTCCCATCATCATTAATATAAACTTCGAAGGATTCAGACTTTCAGTCGATTCCACCTTTTTCTATTTCACTCGTGGCGTTGCCAGATTGTGCGATAAATGTGAATATTTTACATGGGTTTGAACTGGGAAGAGTGTCGGAAAAGCAACTTATCTGGCAACAATAGAGTCTGCGAGGGACGAGAGGCTGCCTTTCTGGGAAAATTTTAAAGTAAATATTTTAAAGTAAGTTTGAATAATTGCGCCAAACACAGCGGGGTCAGAAACGCATATTAGCGTCCATAAGATCGCAAGAATACTTCGCGCATTGCGCCAAACAGTGCGGTTGGCGAGAGGCGCATGTTAGCGCCTACAAGCCCGCAGGAAAACTTCTCGCATTGCGCAAAACGGTGCGGTCGGCGAGAGGCGCATATTAGCGCCTACAAGGTCAAAAGAATACTTCACGCATTGCGCCAAACAGTGCGGTTGGCGAGAGGCGCATGTTAGCGCCTACAAGCCCGCAGGAAAACTTCTCGCATTGCGCAAAACGGTGCGGTCGGCAAGAGGCGCATATTAGCGCCTACAAGGTCAAAAGAATACTTCACGCATTGCGCATATCGATGGCGCGGCGTAAGTCCGCAATCACATATCTCGTTTGCAGTGTCTGAGAATCTCCGCCTCTATGACGGCACTTCATAAATTTTATTGGCATTTTTGAAGCCGAATATTCGCGTATGACCGGGGTTCCATAGGGCAAAGCCCCTTGGCTGGCCGCGACGGACGCGCAAAGCGCGTCCAGAGTGGCTAGTACTTTATCAATGTGCAAAAAATCAAAAAGGAAGAATGGTCAATTCTAGCAACTTCTGAACGCTGAAAAAAAAGAGAGCCAACCAATTTTCGACCGCAAATCTGGTGAATTTTCTTTGATAATTTGCTTGACAAGTTGCTCATCAACCGTCATTAGGACGTATTTCTGGCAAACGGAACTATGTGCATTCAGACATGAGCCCTGAGACTCATAAGAATGTATGCATAACAGGGCTCACGTCATAATGCACATAGTTCCGTTTGGCAGAAATACGTCCATTAGATGGAAAAAAGCGTTTCGTATACCTCTGAATCAACTTTTGCCTTGCTCGCTTACATTGCTTAGATTCTTAGTGCGGGGTCTACATCGATGGCTCAAGTGCCAGATCACGTATCTCTCTTTGCGACGGTGAGACTTCCAGTCATACTTTTATTTTTCCTAGAACTAGAACCAGTCAACGTAATCTCTTGAAAATTTCCTTGATTTTTCTTCCCTCTCGACAGAACATTCTGTATTTTCAAGCTCTGAAGTCGACTTGCTCCTCTTAAAAAAAAAAAAAAAAAAACCCGAAGATTTTGAGACACTGCAATGGAGGTACGTGGTCTCGCACTTTAGCCATCGATATACAAGGTTATTCAAAAGTCACGCACCACTGGCCATGAGGGGGGTGGCCATTTGAAATTTTTGAGTTGCCCCCCGCCCCCCTCCCCCGAGGGGATCAAAAACTGGAAAGTACCTAAAAAGTTTCCCCCTCGATATGAGGAAAAATGACTTAAACCGCAAATCGATAACATGTTTATAACTAAAGTTATGGCCAGTGGTGCGTGACTTTTGAGTAACCCCGTATTGACTCAGCTGTGGATCCACCCCAGATCAGAGACAAGAGACCCTCCACTGGTATCTTGGCAATAGTGGAAGCTTCTAATTTCGGGACCTCAACATAATCATTGACCTTCCTACTAGGTGGGTGGTTCACAACGTGTTGGAAGTTTCGTTTTGCAAACAAACCGAAGTTTGGGAAACTTGTTTGGCTTGTGACGTCACTCGGAGCTCACCAATCTAGCAGGTAAGATTACTGTCACCCCCTAATAACTGCCTATGGGGAAGTGTTGAATCCCCGAAAGTATACGCTTCCACCTGTCGCCAAAAGCTCAGTGGAGGATCTCTTGTCTCTGATTCACCCTCGGGGTTAAATGAAGCGAGTCGCTGATAAGAAGATGATAAGAAAAAGTGAGTTGATGGTAAAAACTGGGAGAAGCACTTAGAAATAGGGAAGGCGGATTGTTTGCGGTGACGGAGAGAGCGGAGAACGGGGAATACGTGTGCTTTGCGGAAAGCACAAGTTGTCCGCTTGGCAAATTGCTTCGCGCGCGACTAGACCACCCGCCTGGCCTGAGTGGCCTGCCTCGCCGATTCTCCGCATGACCCATGTGACGCATGGGATGGGACCCGTTCGAGCCGCGATATCCTTGTTATTAATTTCAAGCTTAAAAATGGAGATCCAACAATCTTCAATTACGCCGCGAGCCAGCTGGCCAACAGCACCAGCACCACGTCCTGCATACGTGGCTCGTGCCGAGTTAACCAAGAACGCCGTATGAGCCATCAGGCCTTGCCAAATTCCCGTCGACGGATCGAAAAGTTTCAGGAAAATTTGCGAATATTTTTCTCCCGATTTTTCGGAGGATTTCGATCGTAATTTGATCTAAAAAGTCTGAAAATTTCAAGGAAAAATATGCATGACTTTCTTCAGAAATAAATATTTTCTGAGAGGAAATTTGGCAACATTCGAATGCTTATACGGCGTTTTGACTCAGGACGGCAGAGCAGCCCTTACGAGAGGAATCGTCTCCGCGAACGAGTGGCAGAAAGAAGAGGGTTGAGGTGGAGGGTGGAGGGTGCGGACACACTTGCGGTCGTAAAAAATAAAACATACTCGGCAGAGGCGAGGCCGAGACGTCATAACCAGCTTTCGATATCATCTCGAATCATTTCGTTATCTAAGATGAAGAATCGATTATTATGGTGTTCGCAGAGACAAGAGACCCTCCACTGGCCTCTTGGCGACAGGTAGAAGCTTTTACTTTCGGGGTTTCAACAATTCCTTATGGACAATTATTAGGGAGCAACAGTAATCACCCTAATTTCGGCTGTTGACCTACCTACATGGTCGATGATGAGCTTCGGGTGACGTCATAAGCCAAACAAGTTTCCCAAACGTCGGTCATTTTCGGCTTGTTTGCAAAACGAAACTGCCAACAAGTTGTTCAACATCAACCATGTAGGTAAGTCAACAGTACTGATTGCTGAAGTCCCGAAAGTAAAAGCTTCCACAATGTCCAAGATACTAGTGGAGGGTCTCGTTGTGGGCGCCCAGATAATCGATCTTTTTCCATAGGTTTGAATGGCGGGTGTATCAATCCGTAAATCGCAAAACACGCCACGCCACGGATATCCGGGCGTGAAGGGGAATATTCTGGATCAGAGACGATACGTGAAAGGATCTGTAAGGAGGGACCTTGTCACCAAACAATTCAAAGTTGACTAATAGATACCACTGCTGTGAGGAAGCAAATCTGAAAGTTTCGGCGCAATGTTGACCCTGAAAGCTCGAAAATTCAGGAAGATACAATGTCTTGGAGTTCCATTACAAAAATACTTGAGCTTTCGGTTGACTGGGTCTTTTACGTGCAACTAGTTACCCATGCAATACTCACGCATACGATGATAAAAAGTATGCAACTTCCAGCTGAGGTTTGAAAATTTTTAATGATGCCATGTCTTACCTGGAACAGAGGAAAATAAACAATGATTCAGTAAAACTCATACTACTTAACGAAACGGCAAAAAGCCATTTTTCCGTCTCGGAAATTTTTCCCTATTTCAACAGAAATGAGACCACTTTAGTACGCTATCAATAATCCAGATTTGATCTTTTATGAAAATTATTTTTGCCGAAGTCGTTTCCGTTTTAGCCATCAGAGGAGTAGAAGACTAATTTTGGAGCTTGCTTTACTGCAAGTGTCAATATTTTTGTCGCTTTCTCACAGCTTGTGTTGTTGCTGACGGTCACACCTTTGTTCTGCGCACATTATTGTCTTTAAACCGATCACTTAATTTTTCTTGCTGACTCGGCGATAACCCTGTTTACCCGCTTCTTCCTTGTTCTCATGAAGTTTGGATCTGTCTGAGAACTGCTCGTATATTCTCTGCATCATCCTTCAAAAACATAAACATCCTCTTTTAATCCGTACGCTCATTCTTGAAGAGTGGGAATTCAATACTTGATAAGCGCCATCAGCGAGCTAACTATTGACGTTGATGGACAAAGCTATAGACAGAGAGGGCATAGGTAAAATGAAGCGATCCTATTGGTGGAAAGGGATGGATGCGAAGGGAAAAGGTGCTAAGTAATAGACTAACTGAGGTCAAACGACATGAGACCTTTAGTCAGTCCATCATTTCCCCCTTAGTACTTACCACCCGTTTCGACCAATAGGATCGCTCTAAACTCCCTATGTCTTCTTTGTCTATCGCTACATCTATAAATTGAATAATATGCCGGCAGGTGTTGCTAAGAATTTGCAACCGTTTCTTTCATTTAAAAGGAGCTCAATGGGCTGAGAGTAACGACCTGCATCATGAAAATAACACTAATTTTTTAGGTAAATTTTCTAATAAACAGTCCCTCTCTCAAGCGAGGTAATTTTCCTCACAGGGATGCGCAATCCGGGCAACACCTGATGGTGCTTTGCAGGGGCGCGGCGGGCTTGTGCGATACATCGATTCATCTGCCATTTAAAGCTATGGAAAAGGATCGATAAACAGGGTGTTCGCAGCGAACACCTTAATAATCGATTCTTTACCATAGCTTCAAATGGGGAAAAATCGATTTTCGATCATCCCACGCCTCGCCACTGGTGCTTTTGCTTACCAGTGCTGGTATTTTCCCTATTCATTTACGTTTGAGTTTTAAGAGCCTGTGTGATGTGCTAAATTTAGGGATTGAAAACTAATCTATCAGTGAGTGCGAGCACTTAAAGAATATACGGACGCGTTGCGTTGTTCCTTGACATACCCCATTTTGAAGTACGTAGTAAGAAAAATACGCACCATTCATTTGCGGTTCAAGCACCGACGCGACGATGTCGTAGATCGGCATAATTCATATTAGCTCACGGAGATCACTCGACAGATAACTTATCACTTATTTTCTGCGAACTTGTGCCGGGTTTTTTTTTCGTGGGTGATAGAGAGGATGTGCCTAAGATGCCTATTCCCTTGTTGCCGAATATGCCAGAAAAGGGATGGTAAGTTTGTAATGAAAAAAAAAATTATTCCAAGATTTTTTTACATGTTTAGAACACTAGTTTTTTATTTTTCACGCTAAGCACCAAGAGAACTCGGACATTCGTCGGAATTGACATATCTGTCTATTTTCACTTACCGACCCTAATTTTCTAAGTTTCTTCTAATTTTTATATTTTTAATAGTTTCACCACCAGCATTGCGTTAAAGTCTTCGAAAGCCAAGCCATTCGCGCGGGCAAAGGAATTTATATAATTTAAACGATTTTACGTACTAACTGTACAGACGGTAGATTATGAAGCGCTGAAGCATAGCGATCAGTGAATCGAATATTTGGACAAAGGTTGTGACACAGGAACATTCTAGGTATCTTTTTAGATCGTCTCATTAATAGACCGCATTCTGCAATAAGGAACTAATATGTCTAGGTCCTCCGCACAGTAACCTACTTAAATCTGCATACGGGAATTAATGGCACATACGTCGTATCTAAAGTGAGCCATAAATATCTAAGCCAACTCTATATTGAAAAATGAAGTCCAAATTATCATAGATACGGCAGAAATTTACTGTAAATGAGAGGTTAGAAATCAGAGGTAGAGGTCATAATAAATTATGATCAGTGTAAGTCAGCAGCTCACACCGAATATCTCCTGGATCTTCTACAGCAACGCTTGTATTTGTTATATTTTTGGTGCTCTTTTGAAAGCAACCCATTCCGAATGCAAAAGGGGGGAGAGGTAAGGAGGGCTCTCAATGATATTTTAAAATCAATGATTCTGTGCACAGCTCGGTAGCCTGGCGTTTCTTTTCAGGAGTATCCCATAATTGCAGCTCATAAGTTTGAGTCCGACTCTTGTTAAGTGGAAGTGTCTGCTTTGAGTGCTTGTTACAAAGTTGCGCACTTGAAGGGCCTACACAATTGAGGACCGCTATGAAGATGAACAGAAACATCTGGATCACATTTAGCATAAAGGAACCAGCGCGATTACAGTGTTTTCAAAATTATCCGACTTCTTCTTTTCTTTTAAAAATACTCAATTTATAAGTACATTATAAAACTTCATACAATTATTTTCCTCTAAAATTAACAAATCTTTGGTGGGAAGCAAAAACTATTTTCTATTCTGGAAGGTTTTTCAGATAATTATGAAGGAGCTACATTTTTACGACACAGTGATTGCGTTGGTTCCTTCTTGCTAGGACTAGTGGTTGGAATAAAAGAACTTTCTGCATTAGGATTCGGCCGAAAAAGTCAAGCAAATTCACTCGCAAAAATTCGCCCACTGACAGTGGGAGGATTTTGTTTTCCGCCTTCAACAATCGCCAGATTGGCGGGAGTGGTGGAGGCGGTAATCGTCTCTCTTGAACTCCTCTTCGGTTATAACTTTATTCATTCTCGACGAAAATCGTGGGCTGTCCACTCTATAAACCGTATCACAAGTTACTTAACCTCTCAATAAAACCGACTACAATGGACGGTGGGGTGGGATTAGGTTTTGGTTTCATTTTTACAAAAACTTTTCTAGTGTTTCGATTTTTACAAGTCCGCAGCAGTCTGCACCTGAGAGGCTCTCTCCAACGGGTTTTGGATGATGAATGAGGGTGGCGAGTCTCAGAAGGGTTGCGCCGCGAGGCCGCGACCTCTCTCTCCCAGTGGCGAGGCGTGAGTATTGGATTATCGATATTTCTCAATTTGAAGCTATGGTAAAGAATCGATTATTAATGTGTTGGTCGCCAACACCCTGTTCACCGATGCTTTTCCATAGGTTTAAATGACAGATCAATCGATGTATGACAAAGCACGCCATGCCACTGGTCCCTCGGGTATCCCTGTGATCCAGGAGTTGTGTGACTTTTATCGTGGGGCTCGAATCCAGCAGTGTGGAGTGACTCTTGGAAAACCCGGGATCGGCTCCACGTCGTGATCGATGAGTTTTGGATTGGGAACGCACTGCCCCTCCCCCGCCCTCGACCCCTGTTTTTCTGCAGGATGCCCCCGGACCCCCTTTTGCCCCCCCCCCCCGCCGCCTGGCAAAGTCTCCAAAATATATTGTCCTGCGGTAACCTTTCCAGTGGGGCATTCGAAGGGATGGATTTTCTACGGAAGGAGTCTTCGATAAGCCTCCGCCAGGAGGTTTTTTATCAGTTTGATCAAATTTGACGATCTTCGGGACTAGACTCGGGCGTATTTCGTAACTTTCGAAGATCGGAATTAATTCCTGGAATACCGGAATCTTTGACGAAATAAAATTGCAGCGCTGAAAATCCGCCTCTGGCAGTTATTAGGGGTAATTTTTTGGGGTGAAACCGGGATCGGAGGCCAAACCCCGAATGAGCGTCGTGGCATCAACCACCTGTCTGGTGTATTTATTTGTATTATCTCACAGCCTCACAGGACGAGATTCATTGGCGGATCCAGCAAATTGGCAACATTGTCTCTTCTCCATTTAAACCTATGGAAAAGAATCGATTCTTGGAGGGGCCAGCTCCTAGAAGAATCGATTATTTAGCATAGGTTTATAAAATGGAGGAAATTCGGTGTTGCCAAATTGCTGAATCCACCTCTGACGAAATTCCCTGGGGCCTAGGGACGGGGGGGGGGGAGGGGGGACGGGGGGGGGCCTCGGGTAGGATCATTGTAAGCGAGTGCGTTTACCTCTGAGGACTCCGACTGGGTGAACGCCGCGTGATACGCGCTTACCATACATCAACGGTCCATACTAAAAACTCCCAAGTCCGTTTTTCGATGAGCCCAGTTATGAAAGGCTTTTCGGGGATCTCACGGCTCATTACAAGCTTTCATCCTATACCGAATGACCGATTCACGTTTGCTTATTCTTAGATCGCTCCATCGCCCGCTTGATCATCGCAGATCAATTTGAATACTGTCGTGCTAAGGAAAAATGCCGTATGAGCCTTCAGATGTTGCCACATTTCCTTCATTAAAAGTTGAATTTACCAGGAAAATCGTTAGTATTCTGTTCAGATTTTTCAGACAATATTCTTTGCGACTTAGTCTAAAATATCCGAAAATTTCAGGGAGAACAACGCAAAACTTTCTTCACAAATACATGTCTTATTCGAGGAAATTTGGCAACTCTTGAATGTTCCTACGGCATTCTTCCTAAGCACGGGAGCATCGCGGATGGATTCGAGCACCCGCAGTAAGAAGTTGCGAGTGTTGTTGCTATGCACGGCATGGGCGGCGCATGGGCGCGTGAATATTTGACTCCAGGTGGTGGGTTACAGAAGGCCGAGCTGATATTTTTGTCGTTTCAAGCGAAACCTATTTTGAGTTGAAACATCACAAGCGGGGCCTTCCGCAGATGGAAAATGATCCAACCGGTGTTTTGAAACAATACCAGGGGTGCAGAGACCTCCTGACCAAGGAACCTCCGTGAAAACGAGAAAAACCAGGGAGACAGGGGAGCAGAAAGTTCCAAGCTTTTCCCCAAATTTAATAAACCTTCCCCCATTTTTTTACCAAAATTCACGATTGCTTCCCCTGAACACTCTGAAAAAAAAAGAAAAGCCTTGGCTGTTAAAAAAACTGACCGTTTCTCCGTTAAAACGCTCTTGAACCCCTGGAGCCCGTGTAAAAAGGGGAAAACTGAAGGAGGCCTATCTGTTTTTCTTCGCCAAATTTGCGTTTTAACTGCAGTTGAGGGGTGCAAAATTCCGATTTTGGGGGTAAAAAGATTTGACTTTTAATTATTCAGTAGGAAGGGATCATGATTTATGTTAAAAGGGGGAAGGCAGGAGCTTTCTGCGCCCTAGTGTCTACAAACTTCAGTAAAATGAGTTTACTAACTTTTCCAAGTATTTTCGGTCAAAAATGACCAAAATTCAAAAAGCATTCGACCAAATATCGACCGTCATGGATACAAATGAGAAATTTGTTACTTCGTTTGTCAGTTATGATCGCAGGCCTCGTAAAAATTGACGAGCTTCCATGAAACCTTATATTGAGCCGTGGAAGAGGGCGCCTCAAACGTTCAATCTAAAAATCGATCGAAGCAGAGGACTCACTGAACGCAGCGTGATATTCCATTAGCGATAAATCTTGTCAGAGTTGCCACAGAATTTAGAAAATGAAATTCCCTGACAATTCCCTGATTTCCTGACGCATTTTGGTGGAATTCCCTGACAATTGAAGATGTGACGGATGGTTAAGAAGGCAGACATGAAGATAGTTTTCAGGCAAACTTTGTTGTTCGAAACCACAAACCCATTCTAGAAAGCATATGAAGGCGATTTAACAAATTTTCCCGGACATTTTCGTCACTTTCCCTGACATTTCCCGGTTTTCCCTGACTGTGGCAACCCTGTCTTGTGCAATATCCAGACCGAGCGTTGGAGATGGAGTTTTTCCCAAATTCAATGCAAGAATGTAAAGTGTAGAACACACGGGACACGGGACTCTGAACTTGATTCTCCGAACAGAGATAAAGAATTTTCAAGAGTGATTTCTTCCTCGACAGGCACCGGCATAAAAACTCCATCAGGGAAGCGCCACGCAGCACCTAGCTGACGTTTTGTTTTGGTTAACGATACGTGGATGACGCGAAACTTTAGCTTCACTTGGGGCCCCCTGCCACGCATCACGTCAAGGATCACCTTCGAAAAGGAGTAACTGTTGCCACATTTTCCTTAATTCTTAATTGTCTGCTCATTGATGATAATAGTTAGAGTACCTTTACAGCGAGAGTATGGACAGATCGCTTGATGGAGAGCTTAGGGCCCAAAAGTGCAGCCACCCTTCTGAGCAACTTCTAACACACGAAATTTCACTGCCAGCCTACAGATATCAATTCTAACCAAGATGGCCAAGAATGCACATAAATGAGCGTTCTTTCGCAAAAATAAGTAAAATTGTGCAAAAATTAAGCCAATCACATGCTTTATAAACGACGGTTCGTAACAATTTTATTTGTAAATCGCTCTGGACTTTTGAAATTCATAGGTTGGCTGCATTTCTGGGCCCTAACTTTATTCGCGGAGGCATCGGTGAAGGCCTGATGAATTTTCGGAGTTTCACATCTGTCTATACTCTCGCTGTACAGGTACTCTAATAATAGTTAGACGTATTTCTATTAAACAGAACTATGGGCAGGTGGAAAAGATGAGGTGTGCTCGTTAGTGCTTGGGCCGTAAGAATGAATGAGAATGATAAAGCGCCAATGACGTAGCCGCCGCTTCAGTATAGCCGTTCGTCGTCTTCAACTCATGAGCCCTGTGCACAACGCTCTTGACACATTCCTACGGCTCATGAGTGCCGCATTCAGTTGGCACACAGTTCCGTTTGCAGAGTTAGAAAAGCGGGATTTACATTCTGTCAAACGGAACTATGTGCACACTCCATGACCTGTGAGCATGTTTCAAGTCCATCGTGCACAGCACAGGGCTCATGAGTTACAGACGACGAATGACTACTGGAGCGGCGGCTATGCGTCACTGGCGCTTAATCATTCCCATTCATTCTTATGGTCCAAGCACTAATGAGCACACCCCATCTTTCCCACCTGCACACAGTTCTGTTTTATAGAAATACGTCCAATTTACGGTTGCTAGACAGGCTTGCACAAGTGAAATGAATATGAAATATTGGATATATTCGTGGAATAATTCATAAAATTTCATCAAGTTGTGAAAAATATGAACATATATACAGGGGCTGAGTGTACGCAACACGCACTGATAAACACCAAAAAGCGAAAATGATTTGCCTTTCATTTAAAACATTTAATTTCGAAAACTATGTCTCAATACCTTCCATGTTTTTCTAAAATTTCATGAAATATGTATTAACTAGCTGCTCCGGGCGCCCTACGGGCGCCCTCCACAGCTAGCAATGGTGGTGCAGTAGCTTATTTGGAATCGGAGCGATTAGTTGAATCTATTTAATAATGATGATGATTCTGCGGCAGAAGATCAAGGAATTTAAATGCCTCTCTGCGTTACAAGGTGGAGACTGCCATTCTACCGAAAAATGTTATAAAAAGCTCGCATTATTAGTTTTTCTTTTTTTTTGTGTTATTTTTTAATTTTATTTATTTTTTTATTTTTTGATAATTTTCTAATGACTATGAGGCTTTTGGGATTTATAAAAGATCGAATCACCTCTTTGTGCACGATGTTTTTTGTACGGTTGCCTTTGGGAAGAATTTGGACTTCAAAATTTTTGTACGATGTAGCTCGTGAGAGTGCAACATATAGTTGACCATGGCCAAAAACTGTTTGGGGTAAATAAATGCCGACTCGCTTCAGTGTTTGACCCTTAGCTTTGATGATGGTCATGCAGAACGCAATGCGAATTGGAAATTGTCGCCTCTTAAAAGAGAAAGGGAGAGAGGAGTCTGCAGGTGACAAATCAATTCTTGGCAGTGAAATTCTTTCACCGGCCTTCTCGCCGGAAATGACCTGCAAATCAAGACAATTTTCATAACGTTTCCAGACGATCAATCGGGTACCATTCGATAAACCTTTAGAAATGTTGAGGTTTCTTAAAAGCATGACAAAAACCCCCTCCAAAAGTGTGAGTTTAAGCGGTGGTAAGCCACTAAGATTAAGACTGTCCAATAATTCGAGGGGAAAATTGAGAGCCTCTCCCTCTTCCTCTACAATGAGCCTGTTAACACTGAAGTACGTTTTAGAGACACCTGAAAGAACTTCAACAACCTTGTCGTTAATTTCATTGCAATGCTTATTTTTAGGGGCCAGAATTGCGCAGTTTGTGAAATCTACGTTCGAACATGAGGAAGCTATCTTTTCCATAAATTTCAGTAATAATATCAGTTTCAGTGATACTGCTTGTCGGTAAATCAATGAATTCCGGCATAGCCTTTTTTAGCAGAAAGGTAAACACCATCACCTATTTCGAGTTAAAATTTTGCAAACTCCGCTTCGTCTTGCGAAGTTCTCATATTTTGAGTAAGTTTTCTGATTTTGAAAAGAGGTCAAAGTGGTGAGAATTTGATTGCATTTTGCACCAATGTTTGGCGAGAAGCATGCGGAACAACGGGTAAAACCTGTCTAAAATCACCACCCTAGACGACAATTTTTCCTCGAAAAGGGATATCATTACATATTCTCTAAGAAGTCGGTCGATGCATGCCAGAGCATGCGTGATAACCATGGGAGCTTCACCCCAAAAAATGATCGTTGTTTTCCGATGTCTTCAGCTCTCTTGACGCTAAAACCGTTCAGACCCGACAACAGAATTCTCATTCAGAACCGAAGGAATTTTGAATGTTGTATGATCGCGCGACGTAGGTAGCAACGAATGCGGCTGATACTGTCCAAGCAACGGAGATGACGTTCTAAGTTTTCCATTGTAAATACGCAGTAAGACATTCTTAAACGACAGTTTTTTCCCGATTCCTGGCCCATCAATTGAAATCGGAATTAACGTGTAAGCTGGAAATTGTATGAGTCTAATTATTTCAGAAATAATTTGTGTGTTGCACTGGTTAGCGGAGAAATCATGGCATCATAGTTTTAGAGGCGGAGATTCATGTCCGACCCTTGAGATTCAGGCTTAATTGGAAGCAATTGGAGGATAAATGATGATATTGACAATCATGAAGTCTTATGTGCTTTCAATAGCAAACGCGATCAACGTAGTCGACCGAACCAACAAAATAAAGAGAGCGGATAGAAACGACGTATCAGCAAATTGAAACAAAGTTCCGGACAAGAGAAAAGAACAAAATAGAATGAAATGTCCATAAACAAGTACATGTTGTTAGCATACGTGTGGCACCGCTGCAGTCTGAATTAAGTGGGTCAGTCCAAAACGCCAGGACTGCTCTCAAGAGTGGTGCAGTGAGTAGCCGAGAGATTGCGACGGAATTTGTGGGTGGTGAGTGCGAACGACAATGCGACCAAAACCTTCTTTGCAGTTGGTGGGAGGAGAAGTCTACGAAAGGAAACGGTGATAGCCGAACGAACGTGGTGGGAGGGTGGCTGAAGACCCTAGGGGGGGTATCTAGGGACGGGCATGCAGGTAGCGGCCAGATGACCGCTCCGAACAGCTGAATTTTACCTCGCTCGATAAAAGTATGAAAATTTGAGACAATCGAAAAAACAATTTACAGTGCAAATCTAAGTCAGAGCTTTTATTTAAAAATAAAACCCCTCTGCAAATCGGCCCGGGGGTTCTCTTCGAAGTTAATGTCCCAAATAATGGGACTTTAGTCTGACTAAATGGGAGAAAATTTCGGCCCACGCTAACTTCACTCGTCGATTAATAGTTAAACACAAAAAAAATGTAAGACGTTGAGGAAAATCGAAAAACGATCCCAGTCTGCAAAATCTCACAGCGATACACAGGCTTTCATTTAAAACCAAAAATCATGAAATCGGGTCGGTGAGTTCTTCAACGTTAAGTCAAGATTCGGACCTACCGTTTTAATGCATCGAAGAAAAATTTGAGAGAATTATGGGAGAAATTTGAGAAAATCGAAAACCGATCACAGCTGCAATCTACAGTCAGGGGCTTTATATAAGACAAAGATCCCGCAACTCGGATCGGTGGTTCTTCAAAGTTAATGCCCCAAAGATTCGGAACTTTGCATTTTAATCTATAGGATATTAAGTTTCAGAATTTTATATTTCATGAACAATTGGAATCCTCTTCAGAACTTTGAAGTTCTGCATTCAACAATGTGGTGGAGAAACGGACTCGCCTTCGTGTCTCCAGGTATGCTACACGCGCTCCCAGCCGTTAGAATAGTGGTATCAATGAATCAAATATAATTGCTACTTCGCCTGCCGTCTTACACAACGATCGTCAAATATACTCATAATACTGGTGGTACAAAAGAATTATCCCTTTTATTTGACTCATTCATTCGTTTCTTACTTTTTTCTATTAGTCAATCAATTAAATTAATAGTTCCAAAATTTTAGGGCATTTCTTGAAAATTTGTGAGTATTATATCACGCTGCAGTGCATAAGGTATCTGTGCACAAAATTTGGCCTGGGAACACATTGGAACAAATCCAAAAGTACATCCTGTATGAATGTTGCAAATTGTTTTGCCTTTCAATTTGCAATATTCACTCTGGAAGTGATTACAAAGCCTCTTTAAATGTTTCTCTGTCAAATATTGTGTAAAAATTCCAACTACTTGCTAGAACAGATCTGCAGTATTTGATAACACGTATTTTGGAATAGATTGCAGTGCTGCCGTGCTAAGGAAGAACGCCGTATGGACATTCGAGGGTTGCCAAATTTCCTTCAATAAAATGCTTGTTTTTAAGGAAAGATATGAATATTTTTACTTGAAAGTTTCAGGGACTTTAGGTGAAATGGAGAACAGAGTTATCTGGAAATTGGAAGGAAAATATTCAAATGTATACCAGGAAATTCGTGTTTTATCAAAGGAAATTTGGCAACGCCTGAAGGTTCATACGACGTTTTTTCTTAGCACGGTAAAGTAGACTCGTGGAAGAGGTAGTGCGGAGGAATGTATACCAAGGATAATTTAATCGGTAGATTCATCCGACATTTGACAACAGGGCGGGAAGCTGAAGACTGAAACCTGAAGAGCAAGGTATTCTTTACACCTTTCATTGCCCGGCTGACAAAAGGGCGTGACAACAAATTGGGATGAGCGTGGAAAAACATTGAATTGTACGGATGACAGGGATCATTGCAGAGGGAGTGTACGTCTTTACGTGAGGAGGGCGACGCTTTGTTCACAAAAAGGAGACGACGTGCAGTCTTTTTAAGCTCCTACCACTTTGCGGTGGTCACAGCGAGCTCCATATTAAATCAGAGAGTTATTTTAGATGCTGAAACGAGCGCTGCTCACCGCGAAACTGACGCTGATAACATCAGTGGCTCAAGTGGCAAAGGGAGAGATGTATACTGCCGTGCTAAGGAAGAACGCCCTATGAACATTCGAGAGTTGCCATTTCCCTAGATAAAACATGTATTTTTGCAGAAAGTTATGCATATTTTACCTTGAAATTTGCAGACATTTTAGATTGAACTGTGAGCATAATTATCTGAAAAATTTGAAGACAAATATTCATAATTTTCCCAGGAAATTCACTTTTTGTCGAGGAATATAGCATCGTCTGAAGGCTCATACGGCGTTCTTCCTTGACACGGCAGTATAACCAGTGGCGTGACGTGCTTTGCGATCTATGGATTGAGCCGTCATTTAAACCTATGGAAAAGGTTCGATAAACAGGGTGCTAGCAACGAACACGTTAATAATCGATTCTTTACCATCGATTCAAAAGGGAAAATATTGATAGCCCATCATTATAGGAAAACGAGACCTGATATTTTGAGAGCTCGTACTGCCTTGCTGAGAAATAACGCCGTAAATAAGCATTCGGACATTGCCAAATATTCGTTTAAAAAATACGGCTTTCCTGAGAATCTTGTTCGTATTTTTCATTCAAATTTATCGAGAATTTTCTTCTCATTGTAATGGTAACGTCTGGAAATTTCGAGGAAGATCCTTCGAAAGTGCCGTTAAAGACAGATATTTCATCGGGAGAAATTCGGCGACATTCCGATATTCATGCGAGTTTCTTGCAGTGGCGAGGCGTGCTTTGCGATAAATCGATCGATCAGCCATTTAACCCTACAGAAAAAGATGGTTGAAACAGGATGTTCCCAACAAAACCTTAACAATCGATTCTTTACACAGCTTCAAATGGGGGGATATCGATAATCGATCATTGACACCTCGCCACTGCTTTTTTTCCTCATCACCGCAGGCACAGCATACAAATGGACGTATTTATGCTAAAAGGAACTATGTTACACGCAAATCCTATGCAAATAGTTCTTTTTAGCATAAATACGTCCAAATGAATGCAAAAAGAGAGATTGTGAGAGCTTGAAGATTCTTGGAATATTAAAAGACCACTTGGGGAAAAACTACCTATAGAAAAATCGTTGGCCTATCTAGACACGGTTTTTTAAACTGTTAGGAATTTTTGCATGAAATAAACATAATTTTTCAATATTCCGAGAATATCGACGGGGAAATTTTCGGCACTACCAACTACCAAGGATGACGCTGGCAATAAGTCAAACTTCATGCACCGATTTTTCTAACAGTTTCTCCCAAAATTACATAAAATTCTTTCGCTATTGGCGTGTTCCTATCATGAGTATCATGCCTCACAGCTTGCGAATTCGTGGTGTTTAAACAGACCGTAAGGAAAAATTCCCCGACTTTTTACGTTTTATCAAATTTTCAAAAATCTCAGAAATTCCTCTTGCTGAAGATCCGAGAGATTTCGATGAATTATAATTTAAGGTTGAATTTGCCTCACATGTAAGTTAGTTTTGACGCCTATTTTAGCCTGCGTTAAGCGAGTCGCTGGTTGTAGAAAGAGCATATCTTGGTTGCGGTGTTTCAGAATCTCCACCGCTAATTTATATTATCAAGAGGAACCGATTGAGAGAATTTTCTAAAAATTTTCTATTCCAGCATTGTAAAATCATAAAGAAAATTCAGTGAAAGTTTAAAAATTCCATCAATTTGCTTCCGACATGATGAGTGAAGCGTTCCCGGACATTCTGAGACATGCATAGCAACCAAGAAATGCCCTGCACCCAGCGCCTCAATTGTAGTCTTTTCGCAAGCGTGAAAGAATTGGACTGCATTTTGCAATTTGGACCTATAGATTCTGGCTCATCTGAAAAAACACTTATGTGCATAGGGAAACTAATGGCACATACGTTGTTTTTAAACCGGGCCGGAATTTATAGGTCCAAATTGCAAAATGCAGTCCAATTTACTGTTTGTAATGTGGGCCACGCACGTTCACCTCTAACTTATGATCGACTTTGAAATTTGCTTATGAGTTTATCGTGTTTTACGCAACATTTTGACTTGAAAACAAACTCTGTTGTACCTACTTAATTACCCTGTCTAGTGGAGCATTTTGGCCGTAGTATTTTGGACGAGGCCCACTGACTCACTGAGGACTCGTGTTTACCGCCTGCCAGGCTTGTGATCAATTAGCCGTCGACATAACTCACCGGGGTAAACGAGGGGGCAGCCAGGCTCAAACGTTTAGGACGCTGTCAAATTTCACCGGGTATCCCTAGCTTCCTTTAAAATCCTTTAATTACGCTTCGAATACAGCGAAACGCTAGACAGGGTGAGGAATCACATGTGTACTCATTCAATACCACGCGAAACAGTTAGACGTGTCGAGCAATTTCAAAATTAGCTCATGCGTGAGAACTAGGCGTGCACTTATAAACGGTAAATTCAAACTTTCCTGAAAATTGCAATCAAGCTGGTTCCCTTCTGTCAAGTCCGAACCAATTTTACTACCCCCCCCCCCCCCTCCCACAAGTTATTCGAGGTCTTTGATACATTTGAGGATTCTGAAACCTTGAATGAGCATCGGCTGAGGGTTAGTGCACATCCATGCTCCAGTCTTTCAAATTTTCAGGGATTAAGGCCGAGTGGAATCTGTTTCTGCAGATGCGCTGACTCGTCAGTTCCATGAAAATGTCACCAACACAGAGATTCAAAGCCGGGACCTATTGAACTAGAGGCAGACGCGCTGACCACTGGGCCAACCTGGCCGGCTACTTGACATATTTTTAACGAGAAAATTGCGATACGAGGGCTAGTTGCACGTCCTGACCATTGAGTATACGAGGAAAAAGTTGATTGGGATTTCGGAGGAAAACGCGGCCCTGCCCTCCGAATGAGGGGTGCTCTCCTCGCATCCACAATTCATAACTAACTTCATACCACTACAGCGACTCTTGTGGGCCCGCTTCTGCCTACCTCATGTATAAGTTATAGTTGCACGACGTATTTATATCAAACGGAACTATGTGCATTATGACGTGAGCCCTCTTATGCACATATTCTTATGCATCATTTCTTAATGCACATAGTTCCGTTCGACAGAAATACGTCCAGTTGTCATTAATTTAGTACCCTATCCAGTGATCCGTTAGGATTCTACTACAATTTGGCCTCGGCCTAAATCCCTGAAAATTTGAAAAGCCTCGAGCGTGGATGTCCCTATCGCCCTGCTGTCTACGGACACTAAATCTACTCTATAGATGGCTGTAGGTTCCTGACGAAACAGAGGCCGATAAGCCAGCGAAAAAAAAAGAAAGAAAAAAAATACGATTTGGTGAGGCTGCAAGGTTGTTTACGATGCGAGAAACAAGGATTAACGGCTGCCGTCCGGGGCCGAAAAAGCTTGGCCAAAACTTGAGACCTATAACGAGGAAGCGAACGCCCGAAATGGAACGATGGTGGCGCATCCTGCGGAGACTGCTCACACTAATTTCCGCTGATTTTATTAATATCTTTTTAACTCACTTCAACAGGCTCCTGATGGAGAGAAACGAGACTGAAAGAAGGAAAGACCCACATGCTAAAGCTCGACCCATTATTAGACTTGACACTTCATGCCATCATTTTTTACTATTCTACATAACGTACGTACATTTTTCTCCCTAGACATGAAATCTGTGCACAATGGGGCCGATGGATGGGATATCAATAGCATATTAAGATGGCTTTTCAGAAATTTCGAGAAAAATTGGATAGTCAATTAAATAATTGATTATTCCTAGATTTTAGGATATTTCTGACAAAATCTCCGAGCATCACAGCATGCTGTAGCCAGTCAAGGATTTGAACACAAGATTTGACAAGAGACAAAATTTAAAATACCTGTTGAAGTACGCCCCGAGTGAATATCACAAATGAAAAGGCAAAAAGGTTTGCCATATACATTAAAGACGTAGTTTCGCAGTTATTTGAAAGTGTCTCTTTGTCAAATTTTGGGTACTAATACCAGACCTTCTATAGGGTGATGCAATACTCGGAAATTCTGTAGAAATATCCTAAAGAATCCAGAAATTATCGATTCATTAAATTAATCCACTTTAGAATCATTCTCCAAAACGCTGAAGATATATTTTAACTAATTCGTTTTCCAGGTTTTCTTGAGCTGTAAACACCATGCGATTGTACATTATATTTCAAGAAAACTGAGCACGCGACAAAACTTGGTTTAATTATCGCTTCCTTAATTTGCATGTGAGAAAATAAATCTTGAAAGTCTGGCTTTTTATTTGAACACGGCACAAGGAATGCACTCTATTCGTGCACCTGCAATGAGACGAGGATAGAAAAACCACAAACGAGAGTTACAGAACTAGCGCTTGCAACAAAGGTGACTTGTAGTTGCCTGACAAAGTTCACAAAATTAATTGACTCGATAATTAACGAAGATCATAAGTTAGGAGTTCAAGGGAAGGGACCTTCATGTAGTGCGCTAAGCCGATGACCGCGTTGATAAGCTCCGATGACCGCGTTGACGAGCTCTATGACAGCAACATCGTCACATATCTAGTAAAGCTTAAAGCGATCACCTGAGCCATGCATGTAGATGTAGAACTCAGCATGATACACGGCCACTAATAAACTCAATAGCCTCACCTAATTATCCAACGATGGACTCTTGACTAAGCACTCAACTGGCAGAAAAAAACAGTAGGTAATAGCACACTAATTACGGATGGACATCTTGGTCGCGTGCAGGTCGCAGGTCAACCGAGTAAACATTCGTCATTTCGTTAGAAAAGATAAGCTTTTACTACGAATTCCTAGAAATTACTACTCGCGGACGCAAAATTTTGCTGATAAATTGTTTACAACTAAAAAACAACAGTCTTGATAGTTAATTTCAATATATATATTAAAAGAAGAATGCTGTGCTTCTGATTACCATATAAGGAGATGTGTTGGTCTTGGTTTACCAATCAGAGGTGGGAATAACATCATGTGTCCATGCACTTTAATTGGCTTGTTAGGACCAATTTTCGACATGATGACATTCGCTCTGTCATGCAGTCGCGATAAACTTTTAGTCCTGATATCAACGTAAGAGTAATTAAATATCATTTGAAAGTTGAACTTTTTTCCGTACATATGCCCTTTGGCTCTTTTACGACAAAAGATAAAGTTTTACTACGACTTTTTCATGATGGGTTTGGAGTAGGCACTCAAAACATGTTAAATGCATCACACAAAACCTGATAAAGATTAGAAGTAACATGTGCTGATAATTGCAGTGCCACTCTTAAATTACACGGCTTAAGTAAACTTTAAGTTTGAAGGCGCTCGCAAGGTCATTTGCATGGCACAAGTAAAAAGCAGATAAATAAAGGCAGATTTTTAGGATACTTCCAGGGCACATTATAATCAATCTTCTTATATATTTTTACGGTGCTTGCTTATTATGTGAAGGTAAATATTCTTAAGTACTTACGCTCACTTTATTTTTTTCCGCCCGGATATTAAAAAAAAACTGAACTTGCATTGAAGCGGGCGCGCTAAGCTCATTCCCATCAGTTTTATTTTGAGCCTCAGCTTATGAGTTGCCCTTAAAAGGTCTCCATAATATGCTTTGCACCCACTTTATCGCCAAACGTGTCCGCAAATGATTTTCTTCATTGTGACAACATGTAAAAGGCATTTTCTAAGGTGAGATGGGTATAAAAATACTTTTTTTTCCCATTAGTATGCGTGGACTAAGTATGAGTAAAAAATTCAGTCTTTTCGAGTGCTGAAAGGATGCACGGTGTATCGCAACTCAACTTGAGACTTGACTCCGTGGCACTCATACTTTAAGAGATACTTAAAAGCTAATATTGCGCATGTTTAGAGATAGGGCGGGTCGGGTGGGAGGATGACGAATGAACATTCAATATTTGCCAAATTTCCCTAGGTAAAACATGTATTTAGGAGGCAAGTTATGTATATTTTCCTTGAAATTTTCTAATATTTTAGATACAATTACGGAAAACATTGCCTAAATAATTGGAGAAAAATGTTTAAAACTTTTCCAGTAAATTTGAATTTTATCAAAGAAAACTTGGCAACGTCTAAAGGCTTATACGGTATCTTTTCTTAGCACGGCAGTGTGGTAAGCCCGTTAAATCCTGCTGGTCAAATTTCAAGAGCTATGGCTCGTTATCAAATTGAGATTATTCCATGCAAATCTGATTTGAAGCTTTTTTTCTAGTGTTAGAAGTGCTTAATCAATTGTTCAAATTAAGTACCACCATTACGGTGATTTTAATCATGGTTTTTTCCCCGATGTAATGTGATACTGTGCAAAAAGGTCACTTGAGTTGGGAGAGGGATCTACGGAATCGAGATCAAAGCAGTCGAAGAGTAGAAATCCGGGCGTGGAAAATCCGGACTATTTTTTCTGCGAGATGATTACGGTGGCTGCGTTTAATGTCGTAGTCGTGACATTTATTATGATGCGACGCGGCCACACTTTCTATCTCGTTCGAAGTTGCCGGATTAAAGCGGATATTGCTTATATTTCAGGAAGTTTTGAGCCAATCGATGCGATATGTCGCATGCCAGTTGGACCACGTCACTTGAGCTTGACGAATCATCTGAAATTAGCCGATGCTCTTGATCCATGCGGCGCGCGGCGGATGAGCGGTTACGGTAACTGGGCTATTAAGAAGGGATGAGGGATCACTCACCGTGGGCGGGGCAGTCCGTGCGGCTTCCGGAGAGGGATTACTCGGGATCTGCCGCTGGGAACTTGAATTCGCATTGCTCCGCTTCCCCCAGTTGAACAAACCACTGCAACAACACAAACAACATCATGAGCAACATACTTCAATTGTATACTTCAAAATACATCTATGCAGAAAAAACCTCAGAGTGAAATCCGCACATTCTCATATCCGCCCGATTCACCAATATAGCTGCAATAGCCTACACTGCTGTGCCAAGGGAGAACGCCGTATAAACATTCGACAGTTGCCAAATTTCCTTCGCTAAAATGTTTATTTTTGAGGAAAGTTAAGAATATTTTTTCCTTGAAATTTTCAGGAGATTCAGGTGAAATCCCGAACAAAATTTTCTGAGAAATTAGAAGAAAGGTATTTATAAGTTTACCAGGGAATTCGTGTTTTATCAAAGGAAATTTGGCAACGCCTGAAGGTTTATACGGCGTTCTTCCTTAGCACGGCAGAACAGTTCATCACTCAATAGCCTCGCATAATCGTATTTCGATGCTTCCACATTAAAGATCAGCAAAGAATAATGAGACCCGCATCCAAACGCCAAGTTTCCAGCTCCAATATTGTCGCAGAGATCGTCCCCCGAGTAATACGGCGTCAAGTTTAGGTAAAGTTTGCCCAGATGTCGCCTCAAAGCGCGGCACGAGGTCCGAGTCAAAACCAAAAGGATCATTTCGCCTTCAATTTTAATGATACTTCAAGCACATCCAAAAAGAACGAATAGTGGTATCTCAATTCTTTCAAAAACTTCACTTGTGCGCCTTGTCCTCCGAGACCCCAAACGACCGTCGTCGTCACTTGCTGCACTGTAGATAATTAAACCTACTTAATTCATCAATAAAAACTTACATTTAACGTACAGTAACAGCTCGGTCCTGCATAGATCTTTCTTTGGGGCGAGGTTGGTAACGGGTGTAGTGGATGATAACTGGACGTATTTGTGCCAAACGGGACTATGTGCATTAAGACATGAGCCCTGAGACCCATAAGAATACGTGCATAGTAGGGCTCACGTCATAATGCACACAGTTCCGTTTGGCACAAATACGTCCAACTGTCGAATTGGTAGCCCCATCTAAAGCCGTCAACATTTTTGCGCCCTAAGAAGCCCTCTAAGGACCTCCAGGGTGTCTACTAAAACAGGCTGGTACTTTTTCAGTGCACTTCAAAGAAATTCAGTGCCTCCTTGATAGAGAAATTCACTACTTTTTCAGTCCCTACATTTGACGAAATCCGAAACATTTCGAAAATTTGAAATTCTAGCTCGAATTGTGACAAAAATGACGTAGACACCAAATGTCATCGGTGACTTGAAGATTTACTGGCTGCATAATCTCGATCTTGCAGATAAATACTATACTCTAAGAATCAAGGCGTAGGGGATTGCATACTATCCAGACTTTTTTTAAAAAACCACGCGTGGTATGAAGGAAAAAATTCCGGACCTTCTAGCGGCATTTCTGCACTTTTTCAGTTCTACTGGATCGCCCAACAATGGATCGAGTCAAATAGAGGGGTCGAATATGAAATTTTTGACTAAAACTGCAAGTTTTAATGTACTTATTTAATCACATGTTAAATTTTAAGGGGTGCTTTGGGAGGAAAATTTAACGAGGAAACTGGTGGAACCGTTTATAAACCACTAAAAGCTATTGGAGTTTTAATTTATGTGCGACCTTTCCCATTAACTCAATCCACCGTGCGCCTTTAAGAAATGAGTACTTTTTCGGACTAGTGGACACCCTGACCTCACATCCATAAAAGTCCTCCGCGTGGCAAAGGTCCCATTAAGCAGGGTGTCTACTAAAACAGGCTGACCAAAAATCAGTACTTTTACGGTACTTTTTCAGTACATTCCCAAGAAATTAAGTGCCTTCTCGACAGAAAAATTCAGTCCTTTTTCAGTACCTCCAATTGACGAATTTCGAAAAATTTCAAAAATTTGAATTTCCCGCTCAAATTGCGACAAAAATGAAAAAAATTCCGGACCTTACAGCGGATTTTCGCACTTTTTCAGTACTTTCGGACCTCCCTTAACAAATCAGTACTATTTCCGGACTTTCCGGAAATTTCGGACTTGTAGACACCGTGATTAAGGAATCCCGGAAATCAGAGGACGCAGTCTAGGTATCACACGGCGTGGCACGTGGATCGAAATTGGAGTTAATAATTGGACGGAGTTAAACAGAAAGGAACCAAGCCACATCGGGATCGAACCGAGAAAAAGAGGTTTAAAGTTTGACTCCTGCATAAGACTCAATGTAAAAGATAAACTTCAAGTTCGATTTCTGCAAAATTTGTTCCAACAAAAACTTTGAATTTTTGGCGATAGATAGTAGAGCAGTGGTTGAGTTCAAAATCACTCATAACTCAATTTTTTCCAAAATGTGGGTTGGTTCCTTTCTGCTTAACTCAGTCCAATTGAGGTAAACACATTACGGAGAGTAGCGGAGGGCGCGCGCCCGCCAAGCGTTTACCCCGGTTGCCAGAGCGGGCTGGAAAACCCCGGATTCTGAGCCGGGGAGCCAAGGTGGGGGCGATCAGCGGATTTCGGGGCGACCGCTCGACGGGGCGTTGCAATCGATTCCGGGGCCCCGCGGCGCATGTCCACGGCCACCCCCGCCACCCCCGCACGGGTTCACGACCTCCGCGCGGGAGGGGCGCACCGTGTCTCGGGTCTCGCCGACAAAGGCCAGATTTCGAGCCGCCGTCACGATCTCGCACCTGAGCGCTCATTCCGTCACCCACTGTCAACCTCCTAAAATCAATTCAAATCCTACTTTTTTCCGTCAAAAGGAGCTTCTTGAGTCACTTTCAATCTTGCGTCTGGAATCAGGGTTGCCACCGAATGTAGAAAATGAAATTCCCGCACATTTCCCTGACACATTTTGGTGAAATTCCCTGACAATTGAAAATGTGACGGGTGGTTAAGAAGGCATAATTGAAAATAGTTTTCAGGCAAAATTTCTAGTTCGAAACCTCAAACCCATTCTAGAAAGCATATAAAAGTGATTAAACAAATTTTCCGTGACTTCTTAAAATTCTCTGACATTTCCCAGTTTTCCCTGACTGTGGCAACTCCGTAGAATTCTTGACCATCTTCATTTTGTGGTTTTTCCTGATTTTCAGGATCTCATTTCTTGATGAGAAATCACAGTTTTTCCCACTTCCCCACGATTTTCTTGGGGAAAAACTTTGAGTTTTTTTGTTCATACTCTGGCCGATTTTTTTGCGCACATTCAAATTTTGAATGCCAAAAGTATTCCTAATGTTTATGTTATCTGGTTAGTGGAAGTTTTATTGTTATTATGATGCGTTGAATATTCAAATATGTCATTCATGAGGTCAATAATGGCGGCTCGGGTGCAATGACATAGAATTAGTAAAAATAGGCGCGTAAAATTTCCACAAAATTTGAAAAAGAAAGGTCCTCTAAGTGATAGAAAAAGAGATTATCGGTTTCTTGAACGAATCTGATTTTTCTTTGATTATCCCTATAAGTTTTAATTCCCTGATGAATTCCGGTTTTTCCCAATTATAGACACACCGACACCATGCTTTAACTCTTGCATTTTTGAAAAGGAGGGAAAGCAGTTGGTTAAGAGGAAATTTGTCGGATTTTCCGGAGCGGTAACAACCGAGAAAAAAGGAATTAAAAGTTGCATATTTAAAGTTGCCATTTAGACGAGCATCGCTGAGAGAGCCAAGGTGGCGCGATGTGGCGTCCGAAAGCATCCGTTCCTCTTCAGCCACACTATTGACCTCGCGACTGCTGTCGGCGCTGTGCCCAATTTATCCTCCAAAATATTTTGCTACCAGGTAAAGTTTGTGGACAACGTAAGCCACAAATCCTCGAATGGATAACTCTTGTTGTACGGAAGATGCTCCCTAGCCCTCCTTGAGAACTAAAGGCGCAGAGATACAACTATTCGTGCTTGACGGATGGCCGTGTTGCATGTGCAAAATTGAAGGCGCCATGCGTCATTTCGCAATTTTCAGTCGAGAGACTCCTTCACAATCAGGGTGGCTAATAAAACAGGCTGGCTAAAAATCAGTACTTCTACAGTACTTTTTCAGTACATTCCCAAGAAATTCAATACCTCCTAAACAGAAAAATTCAGTACTTTATCAGTACCTCCAATTGACGAAATTCGAGAAAATTCAAAAATTTTCATTCCTCGCTCAACTTGCGACAAAAATGACAAAAAAGGAATAACATTTCGGACCTTCTTGCGGACTTTTCGCACTTTTTCAGTACTTCCCGACCGCCCTTCAAAAATCAGTGCTATTTCGGGACTTGTAGACACCCGACAATTTCCCATTGTTTTATTCGAGAGAAGATAGGATTGTAGAGCCGATTGCCGCGTTTGCAGCATAATATGACGCCAATCAAAAATGAATGCAAGAGTCAAGAACTACTTGCAAATTTTACGAGCGTCTGAAATCTTTAAAGTATCATTGATTAGGTATTTTAAAATGTAATGGGGTGCGGTACTAAGAGGGTTCTTCGACGTTACCAAAGTGAGCAAATAGGCAAAGGAGTAAGATCACCCCATAAAAATATGCAAAGCAAATTCTGTGCAACAAGCGCTACTCCATCAGCGAGAGAGGATTTATTCATTCATTAACGCCCACTTCTTTCGCGAAAAAAGCTTTAACGGGTGAGCTCACTTCGCAGAATAGAAGAACGCATTAAAATTTCAGAAAATTGACAGCGGATGTATTATTCATGAGAAGCAGGCTTCAGACAAAAGTTCTCTCTAGAAAAACGTGCGGTACGACAGATTTATGGAAAAAAGTAAACCGCCTTAAAATGATAAGAAATTGCCGAAAGCTTTCAACATTGATCTAATTAGCGAATAGTAAACTATAAAATTTAAAATAATATAAGTCCATCATATTTTGACTTTGAATGGCGCAGAGATGCGCGTTCTCACATATGGACCTCGTTTAGCAGAAAGGAACCAAGCCAAATCAGCTGTTGCTAAATTTAACTGGGCAATTTAATTATTTGCTAGAGAACTTTTTTGCGGATTCCTTTGAAATTTTTGAAGAATTTGCTTCGTACTATGCAGTAAATTCACTGAAATTTGCACAAAAGCCCGCACAACCGTTTCAATGTAAACAAATAAATTGCCCAGTTTTTGGCAATAGCTGATGTGGCTTGGTTCCTTCATGCTTAACGCAGTGCATTTAATTCATTCTAAAAAATAAAATGTTAGTTTCTAGACTTGAGAGCAAAAGCCTGTTCCTATTACGCCATCCATCTTTCTGCCAGTAATAAGAACTCCTTGAATGAAATTTGTCACAAAAAACGTCAACATTTCACGGCTTCAATTAATGTATCGTTGTGCAGACTCGACCGAAGTGAGAGAGCTGAGAGAAAAAGTTTTGTACTGGAATACAATCATTCCGATGGAATGCCCCCTAAAATTAGCTTCCGCTGCGCTCAGGAATAAGAGGCAGGAAAGAGAGATTATTTTGCACGAAGACGAGAGAGAGAGAGAGAGGACTGTTTGGGTAACAGTATAATTAAAAACGTTCTGAGGACTTTCTGTTACATACAAAAGTCTAAACAAGATGCTCTCATTGCCACATACTCGGGCTTTTGAGGAAAACGAGCACACTCTCAAATAAATAAATAATTGCGTTGTTGAAGAATAGCTTCGCAAGATTCAACGTGCTGTGCGCAAAGATAAGGGGTTGGTGATTTTATGGATTATTTTACTTTTCATTTTTTTTAACTTCTTCTTTGATGGATGCGTGGCAGATCGGAGAGAGGAGATTTAGCAGTATTGCATTTCTGAGAGAACACTCTTCTGTGTTTATATCGACGCATATTCTTTTACTTACAATTTCTTCTCGTTTCAACGGCAAATATTCAGGTTTATATTACCGAAAGACCGGAGGAGAGTTCAATTTGACAAACACCGATTGTACGAACGGTTTATTGGGGGGGGAGGGGGGGAGAAATGTGGAAAATGCCACGTTTTTGAGTCGCTCCTCCAGCATAACGCAATAGCGATTATTGAAAGTTGGCAATGCTATGTTTCCTCAATTTAAATGTATATAAAACAATCGAATCTTGGTAAGGCGGGTTGCCGCGCCTAGAATCGGTATTTTTAATGGATTTAAATGGAGGATACGGTAATGCCAACTTGAAAAATCGCCACTGGCATTACGCTTCAAATGAAAAAGACCCGTGAGGTAAGGGGTGGCAGTTGTGGAAAGTATAAATAAATTAAAGTTTTTCAGTTTTCGTTAGAGCGTATTGTTTCGAAACACTTTGAGGCTCACGCCAGGAAAGTTGGAGACGCAGTCATCTGATGAACAATGAGGACTTTTCCAGGAGCGGGAGGGGGGGGGGGGGGGGCACGTTTCATTCATGTTCAACTTGGGCATGTTATTGTGATGCCCACTTTGATGCCATTGTGAATTGGCCAACTTGGAGGAGAGAAGAAAGCGGAGCGGCCCGTAATATAAACTTGGAAGTCATTAGTCATCGATTTCTTTTGATGCCTTTTTTTTTTTTTTGCCGGAGCCGCATCCAAGAACGAACGGATCGTCTCCGTCGAAGAAATTGAATTCCGTGATTCAATGCAATGTGCCACTCGCTCTGATTAGATTTTGATTTATATCGGCTTTTTGTTTCAGCTACACCTAGTTCCGGAGCCGTTTGTTTCCACTTCTGATTTCAGATTTATGTATTTGAGGAGCAGAAGTAAAAACTGAGCATGATGCGAGACGAAGCTCGCTTTGGTTTGTTGCCTGCTTCGGCTACGACGATGATATTTCCATTTGGCATATTCCTGAGAAGTTGCCACCGACGTGCTTTTACTTCCGACTGGGACTTTTCAAATGTTACTTCCTCCGCTTTTCACGCGAGGAGAGCCAAACGGTTATTGAGTCGATAAATTTGATATGCCACGGTCTGCTGAGGAAAAACGCCGTATGAACATTCGAGAGTTGCCAAATTTCTTTCGATAAAATGTTTATTTTTCAGAAAAATTATCAATATTTTTCTTAGAAATTTTGAATAAATGGAGTTATAAGCGTTTAAAGTTTCCAAATTTTGTCCGACTTCTCGTATTGACTCGATCGACTGTGCGGTGGCGGGGGCTCTATTGCGGAGCGCTCCAGTTGCCTTTTAATTGGTCGCGAGGAAAGTTGACGTTTGACGTTGACGTTGATTGTGAGCGGAATGTGAAAGCCACAAGAAAATCATCACCACCGACCGCGTCGCCGGACAACGACAACGACGACTGCACAGTGCACCTGTAAACCAGTGGCGTGGCATGCGATTTATCGATTCATCTGCAATTTAAACCGATGGAAAAGGATCGATAAACAAGGTGCTTCCAACCAACACTTTGATCATCGATTCTTTACCATAGCGTCAAATGGGGAAATATCGATAGTAATCGATCATTCACGCTTTGCCACTGCTGTAAACCTGATCTATCAAAGTCCATTTTTAGCCATGCGACGACGGGGCCTCCAAAGCAACAACTATCATCGCAAAGGTGACTGCTTTACTTCAGGAGCAAGGAAAAAAACCAATTCCTAGTCAAAGATTGCATGGACGGCAACAATTTTTAAGAAGTTCGAGCTTTGATAAATCAATCTAACTTGATAAGCATATCTACATGATCGATATTCTGATTCTCAGCACGTCGTTTCTAATTGATATGCAAAAATTAAATGCAATTGCAACGTGATATTATGTTAATTTAGAGAGCGTTTTGTGAGTTCTGTGCTAAAAGTGCTGAGGATGGACTCGAACGGTACGAAATATACATTCCAGAGTTGCCACAGAATTTAGAAAAGTAAATTCCTTGACAATTCCCTGATTTCCCTGACACATTTTGGTGAAATTCCCTGACAATTAAATATGCGACGGATGGTTAAGAAGACATAATTGAAACTAGTTTTTAAGCAAAATTTGTTGTTTGAAACCTCAAACCCATTCTAGAAAGCAAATGAACGTGATTTAAAAAAATTTTCCCTGACTGCGGCAACTCTGCGTCCACGAGACAAGAATACAAAAAAAATCAATGCGTGCGATGCAAGGCTATTCATTTTAACTATCCGCTGATAACACGCAAGATACGCTACTTTACTCTACTTACGTCGTTTCTCCCAAGAAAGAACGTAGCACCATTTCAATGTTGCCAGATTCCCCATCGTGTATTGCATATGAATCAAGAGAATCTTGCGCATTACTATCTGAAAATTTCATTGATTTTTCCTCAGATCTCATTAATGATAAAAATTTTTGATAAGAATTGCACAACTGTATTTTTGTAAGAAAAATTAGTTGTTTCAGTCAGTTTGGTAACCTTGGAATGGAGCAAAGAATGCAGTCACGTTCCTTCGCAGAGGCGGATCTAAAAATTTGGCAACATTTTTCGGTCTTTTCTCCACTTAAACCTATAGAAATGTATCGGTTCTTCGAGGGGCTAGGTGTTCCGAAAAGAATCGATTTTTTAGCATAGGTTTAAATGGAGGAAATGTAGTGTTGCCAAATAGCCGGATCCGCCTCTATTCCTTCGTCCGGACGACGAATAGATAAAATGTCTAAAACATGTTTTTTTATATCCGTGGTCCATAATTAAAAAAAAAAAAGTGGAAACATTTCCTTGCAATTATTTTTTCCTGCAGGATTCGTCCACTTGGTATACTACTTTAAAGCGTCCACGGCCCATTGACAATTCTGGTGGAAAAGTTCATTGAGTTCTCGGATAGCCGACAACATGATAGAGAGTTGACAGGCCCACGTCGTATGTCGATCAAAGTCCATTCTTGGAAAGTTGTCGCGTGGCTCGCACGAGAAAATAATGGAAGAAAAAATCAAGAAAAAGTAGCCTACACCACGGAGAAACACCGAGGAAGACAACACCATAGGAATCATGGAAAAAAAGAAGAAAAAAAAACTCAAGCAGAGTCAGTCCGGCATTCATACATTCACACACGATTGTTGGTAGTTTTTTGGTCAATACCATTTGCGCGTGTTCTTCCTTCTTCGTTCTTTTTTGCCTCTGGAATTTCATCTTCACATGGATTTGAATCGGAGCAAAGAACGAAAACAAAGAAATCTCGGAGCGCAATATGGTCAAAGCTCGAGTGAAAGCCCGGCAACTTATTCCGCCGCGCTAGGGAAAAGGACCGCCGTATGGGCCATCAGGCGTTGACAAATTTCGTTAAAAACATCATGAATTTTCAGGATACTTGATGAATATTTCTCTCCCGATTTTTCAGAGAATTTCACTCGTAATTTGATCTAAAAAGTCTGCAAATGATAAGGCAAAATATTCATGGCTTTCTTCAAAAATAACTATTTTTGAGAGGAAATTGGGCAACATTCGAATGCTCATGCGACGTATTTACTTGGCGCGGGAGTATTTTACAAGAATGCAAGAAAAATTCACTTTCGGTTTCACCATGTGGTTTGAAAAGCGAGTAGGTTCCAGGTTGCTCCGGCCGCAGGAACAATAAAAATTTCTCGCTTAATTACAGTCATTAAAACATAAAACAAACGTGAAAATTATGACGGAATAGCATCACGCTGTCAAGACGCTCTTCCTCGCAGATTCGCAAGAGTGTGCATGCACGGCTGTAACTCGGCGATTCGCTCTGGTGCCGTACATGAAGAATTCAGTACTCGCAAAAAGAAAACACAGAAATTATGAATCACGCACATGTGTAGTGGACAACGTTACATAGTTGAAAACAGGGGTATACGCTTTTTTAATCTGTCAATAAATTCAGCCCAAAACGTCAAAAAAATTGGACGAATAAGTTTTTCTTTCATGAAACTTTCAACTATCGAAAGGACATCAACTGTCTGCATTGACACTGAAAATTTTTGAAAACAAAATTTTGACCAAATCTGAACCAAAGAATGACGTCACATGATATGCGAAATATGGGCGGTATGGCGAGCTTGTTGAGTAAAATGTACACGGAAAAAATTAAATGCTGATTTAGCATTAAAATTGTTAAAAAAAAGCCTAGCAGGTTTCAAATGCTGAATTTACAATACAAAAATGGCAACACAACATTTAAATTTGTTCGTTTACAGTGGGCGTAATTATGTTAGCATTTCACCAAATATAAAATCAGCATTTGAAGCTTGTTGGACATGTTTTTAACAATATAAATGCTAAATCAACATTCAATTTTTTTCTGTGTAAGTATATTTTCAAAACCTTCCGTGAGGAAGACGATTCACACGAGGGGAATTTCGAAAATCAACCTGAACGAGATATTAAAAAGCATTTTTAACTCTAATCGAATGATGTCAAATGATGACAAAAATTGCTTCATTTATAATTGAACCTTTTAACACTGTGCTCTTTCTAAACACGTATATTTTGTTCTTAAAGGACTTGATTTTCAGATTGAATCTTGTGCGTGATTTGTTTCCCTCATGATACGTTGAAGCGTGATGCTTTAATTCATACCTTTTCTACACGTACATTGGATTCTTTTTCCAAAGAACACCTTTTTAAAACATTCCATGCAAAGGCTTCACGTGTCCAAAATTAAATTAGCTCATAATATCAATGCAACCTTAACGTGCCCATAACTAAATTTGCTCATAACATCAATTAAAATGAAATGATATCCTTAAAATTGGCTATGACTCACTCCGCTCCACTCCACACACTCTAAGAAATATTAAGAAGCTTTACTGACGTTTATCCGACACTCATAATTACTTCATTTGTGATAACTGTTTTCTTTTCCTAAATCCTTAAAACATGGAAGGTGATAACATTGATTGATTCTCTTACGCTGCCTCTTGCCCTTGAAGCAGACACTTCTGCCTTGGTGAGCTTGAAGCAGGGCCCTGGTGGAGTTACTAAAATTAACACTTTGAAAACACTAAAATTAGATCAACAGAGGAAGAAAATTGAGGTAGCGCAGGCGAGGTTGAACTGATAGCAGATGAATGGGGATGATGAATCTTGAAATAATTTTAGCGTAAGGGGTCTGATTTTTGTGTACACACGTCCGTGATGAATGCTTCACTTTCATCTCTCCTAAAATATCTACGCCTCGGAGATGTGTATAAACTGCTTGAGAATGAGAAGTGAAAATTCATTAAATAAAAGAGAAAATTATTGATGCTTTCTAGGATGATCTTGCAGGGGCTTCTGTGTGAGAGCACCGACTCCATTGAAAAGCTTGGGTGTGGATGTACAATATTCTACGTGTTGGGTAGCCATCGTTCCAAGTTAGAAGTGTGCCGTTGTTGAATATTGGACGTTTTTCTGCCAAACGGAACGATAGACGAGTGGGAAATATGGGGGTGCTCCCGAAAGCTGGGTAAGAAACAATGTTAAAGTGGGCGTGATTCCCTTCGGATAAATAGAAAAGCGGGATATTACATTCTGTCAAACGGAACTATGTGCCAACTGACTGCGGACACTCATGAGCCATGGGCATGTGACGAGAGCCTTTTGGACGGGGCTCATGAGTTAAAGACCCTTCGCGGAGCCGCGGCTTCGTCGCTGCTGACGTCACTGGCGCCCAATAATTCCCATTCATTCTTGCGGCCCTCGACTCACGAGCACACCCCTTCTTTTCCTCAAGTCTCTGGTTCCGTGCGGCAGAAATAGTCCTAATAATCATTAGAGAAACATAACCATGCCAACTTAAAATTTCAAAATAAAAAATGAAGCAATATTCCGTCTTAAGGAAGTTTTTTGTTCTTTCTTTCTATGCACGAGCTTTGAATAGCTCATATATGAGTATGTTTCAGAGTTCCTCCAAAAATAGACATGCCCCGAACGGCTGAAATGTTTTCTAGCAGGGGCAGGCGCGCGGTCCATTTGATGTTTCGCTCAGGAATTTTTTCCTAGGAAATGATGGAATTCATACCCAAGTAAATAAAACAGCGATGACACCAAGAAGGAAACTCGTATCAAACGACACGCTCTTTTTGCAGCGTGTGTAGAATGAACCACTAGACAGGGTACGAAGATAAGAATTCTAATCCATTTTTCCTAACCAAAATTTCACGCAGAACACGATTTGCGCAACGAAGTTTACTGAAATTAACACCTAACTAAGATATTTAATGTTTCTTGACGCGTGACTTCAAACCTCCCGCTCATGAAAACACAGTAGTATTTGAAAACGATTTTTAGCCCCTGAACAAACATTTATTTTTACATTTTTAGCGAGTCATGAAATACATAATATTTAAAATTATAACATTTAAATACACGATAAGCTTCCGAAAAGAAAGTGACAAGTAGACTTCGTGGATTCTTTTCATTAATTTTACCAAAACGTTGATAAATCGTGAGCTTCTCGGCATAAATTTAAAAAATTAGCAAAATACCATCAATATTTGACCATGCCTCACGGAAAAAAGAGGTAGGGGTTAAGTCCTAACTTGGAATTTTCTAATTAACTGTGGTAGTGCCCCAATAATATGAATGGGTTTCTGTTAAACGGGCTCAAGTCCAAAACCTCATAAGCTCTGCGCGCTGATTATTGAAATTTTGTGTTCGTCTGGGGGACATAGGTTAAATGGCGGAGCGTGTTTGGTGAGCAATGTGTTATTGCTGCTTTGTTGTGCCTTTGTTGTCGGGTGGAATGCACGACAAGCTAAAGGCATCTCTTGAGTTTCCGACAGTAAGTCGTCCATTCCACCTGACAAAGCTCACGACAAAGCAGCGATAAGACATAGCCGACCAATCACGTTCCGCCGTCTAACCTATTTGTCCGCCCGACAAACACAAAATTTTAATAATCGGCCCCGCAGGGCTCATGAGTTTTTGGTCTAACTCCCGTCTAATAGAAACCGATTCAATTGTGGTGGTACCCCAACAAATTAGGTTACTAACCCAAATATTGCGGTGCTACCTTGATTAATTGGAAATGTCCATTATACCATCCAACAAATTGGGGTACATACAATAGTACCACAATTTTAGGGGATAGCCCCGAACACCTTTTTTTTCTGCGCTAGTGATTTGACTATTTGCCTGCGACATCAGGGTGTCTACTAAAACAGGCTGGCCATTCCCAAGAAATTCAGTACCTCCTCAACGGAAAAATTCAGTACTTTTTTAGTACCCTCATTTGTCGAAATTCGAAAAATTTCAAAAATTTGAGTTTCTCGCTCAAATGGCGACACAAATGAGAAAAAACAAAAAAAAATCCGGACTTTGTTGCGAAACATCCGCACTTTTTCAGTACTTCCGGACCGCCGTTAAAAATTCAGTACTATTTGCAAACTTTCCAGAAATTGCGAAGTTGTACACACCCTGGACATGGGCAAGGCTGACATGAAGCCGCGCTGGAAAAAAAGTCGCTTGGATCTAGAGTCCAGACTCCTGAAACCATTGACAAGAAAAGAAACTCTTGATTCAATCGGACTTTTTGCTTGAATCAAAAGGAAATCCGCCTAAATCAAGAGGCTCGGCTTTTCGATTCAAGGAAAAATCGGATTGAATCAAGAGTATTTTTTCTTGTCAATGTTGTTAAGGGTCTGGACTCTAGATCCAAGCGACTTTTTTTCCAGTGGATAAAAAATGAAGAAAAAGAGGGAAATGGTATTACAGTATGACGACAGACGACGAAGAGACGAGTCTGGCTATGATGCGGAGAAGGAGGGTGACGCACTTCGGCCACTTCCGGATCTGGGGGCGCATGTGCCGAGTGGAGCTCCGGCGGAGTGAGAGACGGATGACGGAAGCGGAATAATGCCAACCGGAAACCGGATCAGGCACTGCGCGAAACCAAACGAAACGAAACAGGGAACCGGGGACCACGTGGATGAGGATGACACGACTGCCACCGGGATGCGGGGACTCAATGGGAGGATCCCCGAGCCGAGACTAGGGACCAGGGACCCAGGAGGGACCGCTGACTCGGCTCAACAAGGGATGCACGAATATCGAGTTCGAAACTTTTCGATTGCGATTATTTGAGAAATCGAATCTTGCGATTTCGGATACTTCGAGGCAAAATATCCGAATCTTTCCGGTTTTTTATTTTATGTAACGGTGCTCCGCAAATAACAGGGCGGTGGAACAAAGCTTGCACACGGCTCTATTTTTCGCACTTTTAGGAAAGTCTTTCCACACGATGAACTTTTTTCGAACCATACTGGTGGTAACTTGGACTCCAGGGTATCTGTACAGAATGGTCTGTAGGTCCAGAGGGGAATTTTTTGACCTCGTAATTTCGAACTGTAGGATGGAAAGAGTAGAAAATCGGAGTTTTACATTTGCGAATATTAATCGAATATTCGAATACTTTCACCGGCATTGGATTGTGATGCGATTATCTCGGTGACGATATTTCGAAAATCGAATATTCGATTATTGAGATATTCGAGCATCCCTGGGCTGAAGACGGGTTGCGTGCTAGTGAGGCAGGGCTCTTGCACAATGCTCGACGAGCGGCAAGACAAAGAACCCCCCGGGCCCCGGGCCCAGATTTCATCAGCGGCCGCGGCTATTAGACCATGCCCACCCTCCAGGCCCCTCCCCACCCTCCAGGCCCCTCCCGGCTCCCGCCCTCTCAACTTTCGCCTCGACACGGGATTCTCCGACGGGCGCGCCACGCAAGTTCTTCCATCCTCCGCTCGGGCGGGGCGGGGGCTTCTAGAAATTAAAAGCAGAAAGCATTCTACCGGGAAGAATTGAGGGGCTACCAAGACAAGTCGTATCTCTCCAGTTTTTCAAAACTAGTCTTAGGATATATTCCGTGAAAAATTCACTGAGGGTCGGCCGTCGGGTCATGCTCACGAGCCAGGTGCTGCACAGCGGGATGTCGTCCTCCACGATAAATCGATTGATCCGCCATTGAAACCTATGAAAAAAGATCGATCATGAGGTATACCTCATTAATCGATTCTATACAATGGCTTCAAATGGGGAAATATTGGATGACTCCTTTTTCATGAGTGGTGCTGCATCCTACATCGCTGCGCTGCTCGGTGTAATCGGCTCACCACGACCGGCTACATGGATACATTCCAGCAGACTATTCATGTGATGCCGCGCATATTCTGTATACTTATTTCTGAACTGATCGCAATTTCAATGTGAAGCCCCTTAGGGGCGCAGCCTTCGACATTTTTCCAATCTTCAACCACTCGGGGCAAAGAATCCGGTAAAGTGCTTCGTCTTAACAACTATAAATATTATGACCACGTCGAGTACTTAGTTTAGTGTTTTCAACTCGCTGCTCATCAAGAGATTAGTTTAGAGACATAGTTTTACAAACCATTGATTTGAATCTGTCACTCGTCTACATGGTTTAATCTCATATAAAAGGCGACCATTTTTTCCGTCCGAAAATGGAAAAAATTATAACGAACTCTTTCGATCTTAAGTAGAAAAATGCTCGTATAGGTCGACAGGCCTTAAAAAGTTGATGCCAAGCCTCTCCAGAGAATTGATTTAAATTAATTAAATTATTCAATAATTATTTAAGAGATCTTGATAATTAAATTATTTAATTAGTTACATTGTACTGTTCCCGATCCTCGTTATGTGTGCCGAGCCAATTTGCTTCCTCCGATTTATCATGTTATTGAAACTTAAAACTAGTCCTTATTTAATCTACTTAAAATTAGTACGCGGTCCCTACTTTTGCCCCGTTAATGCTGGCAATTTGGCGAATAACAGGGGCCGTGAGTTACACACCGCGGAATGACTGCCGCATAGCTCGGCGGTCCCCATTACGCGAGCGGTGAAAGTGATGGCTCCCGATTCGGGAATCGCGATGAGAAATTAGTCGCGTGCTCGAGACAAGTGCAAGTGTCATGCGTTACGGCGTTACGTCACTCAAAGGTGTGTGTGCGCTAACAGCCGCGGCCATTATGGCCGGATCGGAAGAGCAAACGCCCGCGGAAATGATTTCGCGGACCCGAGATAACTGGATCATGCACTCACTTCCACGCCCCGAAACTGTCATACTATGGAAAAACGCCGTATGAACCTTTAGACCTTGCCAGCTTCCCTTCAATAAAAACCGAAATTTACTGGAAAAGTTGTCAATATTTTTTGTCAAATTTGTCGGATAAATTCGTTTGCAATTTGATCTAACACATCTGAGAACTTCACGGAAAAATTTGCATAACTTTCATGAAAAAAACATGTTTAATCCGGAGAAATTTGGCAACTCTCGAATGTTCATACGGCGTTTTTCCTTAGCACGGCAGAAAATCCCCCGTATATACGTTCCATGAAGCAAATGATGCTCTTGAGATGCACGAGCAAAATAGATTCATTAAATTAGAACATGGTGTCTAAATTGTTAACCATGCTTATCCCCTGATTTTTCCCCCATTTTTGAGAGCTCAGTTCCTGAGGAGAAATGAAATATTTTCCCCACTTATCTCGGGTTTTCTTTAGAAAAACTAAGTGATTCTCTAGAGCTTCAGATATGAATATCCATGTATTTCATATTTCCGTCAATTTTTTGGCCCACATAAGAGAACTTGATTCCAAGAGCGTTTTATATGTTTATGTTATTCGGTCGATGAAAGCTTCTCTATCATTTTGACGATTTGAAGATTCAAGAGGTCAATGAATGGTGGCTCAGGTGTAATAACACAAATCTGAAAATAGTCCCCAAGCAGTAAAAGAAGAGATTCCCGCTTTCAGGAATAGATTCCTTAATTTTTCCCGGAAATCTTTCATTCCCTGATGAATCTCGGTAATTCTCGGCTTTGCCAGGTACTAGACACCATGAACTAGAATCAAGCAAACTACATTTCACGTGGCCCAATTTTCCTCCAACACTCACTTTTTTACAAGAAAACTGAGCAACACACCGCCTTGAATCTTTTGAGAATTTTACCTAAATTATATAGCCCGTAGGAAAAAAAAAGAGAAAAAACGAAAACCCTTTAGACAAGGCCTGACGCAGCAGTTGGACTGATTCCGGTTGGTCGTTAGTGGCGATCATTTTGGCTTCGGCGGCGAACTTGAAATTGATTGCTTGTGCTGCACTACTGGAAATTTGATAGCCAATCGGATAGCTACAATGTACTGCATGGAAGGAGAGGATAAACACCTGGTTGTAACCTGTGAAAGCACGCGAGCCCATGCACAGGGACGATGACAAAGGGATGGCCACAACTGGAAGGGGGAGCCGCGAGGCCGCGAGGAATAGGGCCATCAACAAAGCGACAACAAATAAAGGGGTGATTCCGGGATTGGCGCTCCAAGTCCCGGTGGTGACGAACCCTTTGACGAAGGATACCTGAGCCCATGAGCCCTCCCTACCTTGGAAAAAAGGACATATGTGCATGAGGATTCCACTGGAGATCTGCGCTTTTTGCTAAGTGTAGGGTGATGCCGATCGGCGAGCCCGGCAGGTGATGCCGTGCAGATCCACGAATCGACGACAAGGTGCGACAGTGGGTGGCTCCGGATCCGGACCCGCTGTGAGGCTGCCACAGGTGAGATGAACCTCACTTGCCAAATTGTGCACATCGCTTTTCTCAGCTCACAACTGGATGGTGCTGCTATTTTCCGGAATTGATTCCGAAATTCGGCACTTTTCAAATAATCGGAACTTTTCCCGGAATCTTCTGAATCCCCGGAATTTTCAGCTCTTTCCGGAATTTCCTCGAAATTTGCGGTTTTTCGCCAGTTTGACCATTTACTTGATAAAATTTAGGGACTTTTTGATTAAATTGTATGATCTTTGAACTAAATCTGGGCGTATTTTAAAATTTTTACGCGCAATTTTTTAAAAAATCGGACTTTTTCTCCGAACTTTTGCAAATCGGAATATGTTTCCGGAAATCGGAATTATTTCGGAATCTTTTGATAAGATAAAATGGCAACACTGCAACTGGAGATCTAGCCGGAAGCAAAGCAGTTGCATGGTTCAGGATTTCAGGGTGTCTACCAAAACTGCCTGGTAAAAAACAGTAAACTTTTACGGTACTTTTTCCATAGATTCACGTGAAAGTCACCACTTATATAGCAGTCTAAATATGAATTGATTGCAATCACAATGATAGAAGTGCCCACGGTTCAGTCGCAACATCACAATACGAAAACTTAAAGCTGGTTCTTTTCAAAAATATCAGTATTCATCACTCACGCATTTCCCACTGTAGCGCCACTGATAATAAGTTATTATTGACATCAATTTCTTAAAAACGAAAATGATACGTATACGATTGACGGTTTCCGAGAGGGGACGTCCAGAACTGACGTCAGAGGAGTTGAGAATCTATATTCCTTTCTAAAAAAAAAAAAACACTTCTTTAAAGGTGGATGAGCGAGAGCCTGGCGTAATTAGGTGGGCTTAAAATATCGGAAAAAGGTCTTGACGTCATTTTTGAACGGCCCCAAAGCTCCCATCAAGCTTTCTAAAATAATTAAGACGACTAAATGCGTTTTATTTAGACGCCGAAAGATAACGATGACTTAGATATTGCCGTTGGGATTTTGTACAGGCTTAAAAGATATTTAAACAGTTCATTAACAGATTAAAATCAATATTGATGAATAATAAACAAAGACTCTCATTTTTGATTGACGGAGGCGCAAATTGCGGTGCTAGGAAGAACGCCGTATGAACCTTCAGACGTTGCCAAATTTCCTTAGATAAAACACGAATTTCCTGGTAAACTTCTGAATATTTTCTTTCCAGTTTTATAGATAATTTTGTTCGCAATTTCATCTAAAGTTCCTGAAAATTTCGGGGAAAAATATACATATCTTTAACCAAAAATAAACATTTTATCGAAGGGAATTTGGCAACTCTCGAATGTTCATACGGCGTTCTTCCTCAGCACGGCAGCAAAGGAACTTAACGCTACGAGAGAAAAATCGCATGATTTTGTCAAAGCTAATACAGAAAAGAAGGAGGCGTCCTGTTGCGTTGCCAATTTTATCACTTATCCTCTCACGTATCGCGAATGACATAACAAGTTTTTACGGTTTTATGAAATACGCGAGCGCAATACGAAATCACAAGCGTGCAGTCAACGCTGCCGAACTGCAGGGAAATTCTTTGATTTAACAGAAAAACGCTGGAGGAACCTTGAATTTTACGCTTAGAACTGGTGGCGAGGTGTGGGTACGTGACGTAATTGAAACGCGAGATTCGCCGACAAGGTCTCAGATGATGAGGATTCCCATGCGAATAACTAAACAGCACAGATCTTTACCTCAGACTCAGCTTGTCATACTGCCGTGCTAAGGAAGAACGTCGTATGAACATTCGAGAGTTGGCAAATTTCCTTCTATAAAATGTTCATTTTTTAGGAAAGTTATGAATATTTTCTCTTGAAAATTTCAGGACTTTTCGGTGGAATTGCGAGCAAAATTATCTGAAAAATTGGAAGAAAAATATCCATGAGTTTACCAAGAAATTCGTGTTTTGTCAAAGGAAATTTGGCGACGCTTGAGGGTTCATACGGCGTTTTTCCTTAGCACGGCAGCATATCAGAGGTCTCCATGTGCCACCTTTTTTTCTCCATTTCTCTTCTTCTCCTTTTTTTACCTTTTATATCAGGTGTGTTTATGTGTGCATGACGAAGTATCGTGTCGATTCATTTTGTTTTCTTCTTTTTGCTTCTTCGAGAGAAGCAAAAAATGAACGCAAGAGAACGTTTCAGAGAATTTCTTGGAAAATTTTAAAGAATTTTCTTCGTACTATATGCAGTAAATTCACTGAAATTTGCACGAAACATCCGCACAACCGTTTTCATATATGAAATTATTCCGCGCTTTTTGACAATGGCTGATGTGGTTTGCTTCCATTCTGCTTAACGCGGTGCAATTTAGTCAGAATTTTTTGAAACTTTACTTGAAAATGTTTTGAAGCTTTGGGTTAAATTGTTGGTGAGTCGAGGAAAGAGTTAGTGTAGGTAAACTATTTATAAGTTCAAGAGGTGACGAAAGTTACATAATGAATTGATCGTATGAAAAGAGAGTTGTCGCGGGTGTAACTTGAGAAAAAGAAGGACAAAAATCAATTTAAGGCGGATGGTAGTGTTTTTCTGGATCCGTCCCTTGGGCGCGCATTCAAGCTCGACGACTCAAGAATGGAGCGCGACAGGAGGACAGGGAAACGGGACACTGGGACAGGGTGAGAGGGGGGCGGGGGGCACCGGAAACGGGAATAAGGGAGGAACCAGAGGGACCTCCAACACACCGAGTCCTCTTTCAGTTTTTCCGACGCGCGACGCAGGGAACGGGGAACGTGAGCCGAATCCAACAGCGGCACAGATCCGTATACTGCCGTGCTGAGGAAAAACGCCGTATGAACATTCAAGAGTTGCCAAATTTCCTCCAGTAAAATGTTCATTTTCCAGGAGAGTTGTGAATATTTTCCCTTGAAATTTTTGGATACTGTAGATTAAATTATGATTGACATCCTGGAAAAAATTGGCAGGAAAAGATCCACGAGTTTGCCAGGAATTTCGTATTTTATCGAGGGAAATTCGGCAACGCCTGAAGGCTCATACGGCGTTTTTCCATAGCCCGGCAGTACATAAGACATAACTCCAGTCTTGCAATTCAGTTGAGTCTAAAGATTCAATTCTGTGCTGGATAAAAACTTGCTTCAATTGAGGACAAATATTCTTGAATTTCGTGTCAAGAAAATTCCCCCGTGAATCAAAAATGAAATTGCTTGAATGTAGCAAGGTAGGCCTTATATAGGCAACTTTTCTTCTCGGTAATAGGTAGTAGTTTGGTGGCTTCAGCATCGATATTGATTCCACACTTTTCCAACTTCAGCTGATAATTGGAAAGAGGCGAGGTGTGAATATCGATTATCGATATTTTCCCATTTAAAGCTATGGTAAAGAATCGATTAAGATATTCGTTGCGAACACCCTGTTTATCAATCCTTTTCCATAGGTTTAAATAGCAGATCAATCGATATGTTGTAAAGCACGCCACATTACTGCTATTGGAGTTCAGGAAGAGATCTATAGATGAAGAAGGGCTCTCTCTTCTTGCCTGCCAATGAGTTCTCACATTAATTTCCCTTTCATTCACTTTATTCGAAAAATCAATTTTATTATTATATCGGCGAAAGACCTCTTCAATATAATTTATGTTGTGTCAGAAACTTTACTAATTGCCTGAATTGTGCATCTAACTATTCTCGACAGCTAAATCATGCTGTCTCGGTGATCCATGAGAGAATTTTCCTCTTGAAACTTAAAACGATACGAGCGCGAGCGTGATAAAAGCGTCCATGAATTGGAGGTAGTCCCAAGTCCCTCATGTTTTAATTAAATTACAAACCCTTGGTTGGATCAGAATGATATACGCACATTTTTACATTTTATACCTCGCAAAAAGAGTTGTGCAATTCCCGCGAGCAATTAATCGGTTATGTGTGCAATTGCCTGGTAAGCAGTTACATTGCAACAAAAAAAGCAGCTCAGCTGGAGTAGGTAATACTAATCAAAATCTCTTCTCACGACGAAGAAAAGTAATTTAACGTTGAGGGAAAATATTAATTTTGCAGATTTGGGGCTTTTGCCTTTCTTCAAACACAGCAAAACAAAAAAAATGCAGTCTCGTTGACTAGTTTAAACATACGAAAGAATAACTGTAGTCTTCTGGTGGTCTTCACTTTAAGCTGAAAATATAGGTCAGAGGGCGAGACAGCACTGCCGCGGGCTAATAAAGAAGGTCGTATGAGCCATCATGCGATGCCAAATTTCCTTCGACAAATCGTGAATTTTCAGAGAAATTTGTGAATACTTCGCTTCCGATTGTGCGGAGGATTTTTTTCGTAATTTGATCTAAAAAGTCTGAAAATTCCAAGGAAAACTATTCATGACTTTCTTCAAAAACAAATCTTTTCTGCGAAAAAATTTGGCAACATTCAAATGCTCTACGGCGTTTTCACTTTCCTCGGCAGACTGCACCCGAGTAATACTCCTAGACCGCGGAGGTAAACGATTTCTTCGGCAATCAATTTCAAACTCAACGCAGAGCTCAATCCTTAACCGCAGACAATTGTGGTGTGCTCCCAAATTAAAAGCGAGCAGAATAACGCGCCCATAAACTTGTCCAACACTGCCGTACTAAAGAAAAACGCTGTATGAACATTCAAGTGTTGCCAAAATCACGAATAGAAAATACTTATTTTCGAGGATAGTTATGCATATTTTTCATTAAAACTTTCTGACACTACAGATTTATTACGAACGAAATTCCATGATAATTTCGAGGGCAGGAATGCACAAATTTTCCAGAAAATTCAAGTTTTGTCAAATGAGGTTTGGCAACGTCTGAAGGCTCATACGGCGTTCTGTTAAAACTATCCGCGAGTCATCATGCTTGGCTGTCGGATTGTGCAGTGCTGTATCAACTCGAATGAAAATAAGTCAGGGTGAAGGAAAATCAATGGAGTATTCTTCTTCTTCTTCTTCTTCTGCCTTCTGACTAGGGCCGTGACCCTGTTTGTCTAGCCTCTAAAACAGTAATATGATGCCGATGAGAGAGATCACTTAATTCTCCGGGGATGAAAGGCAGCTCTGTGCCCATCTCTTGGGCGGTCGTCCGGGTTGCCTTTGGCTATGAGGTCGTCCTACCATACAAATCTTGGCAAGCCTTTCCCCGTCCATCCTCTCAACATGTTCCGACCACATTTTCCGGCGCATCTTGGTCCATTTGGCAATATCTTGAATTTGGCACTCTTCGCGAATTGACTCGTTGGTCTGCCTATCTCGGAGCGTAAAGCCTGCTATTTTCCTCAGGACTTTCATTTCTACGGTCCGCAACTGTTGTTTAGTGCGCTTCGTGTCCGCTCGGGTCTCCGCAGCGTAAGTCAGCACAGGTCTTACAACCGTTTTATAAACTCGAACTTTGCTCTCTTTAGCCATGTACTTATTCCTCCAAACCATTTCATTTAGGCATCCGGCTACTCTAGTTGCCTTGATTGTCTGACTCCGCACCTCGGTCCCTAAATCCTTCACACTCGTTATTAAAGCGCCCAAGTACTTAAACTGCATTACTTGTTCAACTACGGTACCGTCCACGACTAGCTTACATCGTATTGGATTTTTGCTGATGACCATACTTTTTGTTTTTTTAGCCGACACTTTCATGTTGAATACCTCTGCAGCCAGGTTGAAGGAATGGAGCATTCTTTGCAGATCATCCTCGGAGCTTGCTACTAAAACAGCATCGTCTGCATAACAGATTATATTGATATTCGAATTGCCTAGCCGATAGCCTCTCTTAAATCTAACTGCATCGATTAGCTTATTCATTAACAAATTGAATAGAAAAGAGCTGAGGGAGTCCCCTTGTCTTACTCCTCTGTTTACAATGACTACATCAGAGGTTCCCTCCCTGGTGACTATCCGTGTCTTGGTGTTCGAGTTCAAGTCGGCAACTATCTCGATGAGACACCTGGGAACATTCCGCTCGTTAAGTATCCTCAAGACATCTGTTCTCCGTACGCGGTCGAATGCCTTCTCCAAATCCACAAAACATAAAAATAAAGGCTTGTTGAACTCGATGGATTTCTCTGCCAATTGTCGTACCATGAATATGGCATCGTTGGTGCCTCTGTTTTTCCTAAACCCTTGCTGTTCCTCGGCCATATGCACAATCTGCTCCAAAATATCTTTGAGAACGGATGTAAATAGCTTGGAGCACGTGTTTAGGAGCGTAATACCGCGATAATTTTCAGGTACAAATTTGTCACCTTTCTTGAAGATGGGAATTGTGAAACTATCCTTCCAGTCTTCCGGCATTTTCTTTTCTTCCAAAATTTTTTGGAACAGACGATGCATCCACACAGCTAGGACTTTTCCACCATATTTAACGAATTCATTTCCGATGCCATCTGGTCCAGGGGATTTTCTGAGCTTTAATCTGTGAATGGCTTTGGTCACCATCTCCAATGACACGGTCACATTATCTTCGTTCTGGTAATCAATCCTCTCTTGGATGTCGTCATCTGCATCTTTGTACAGTTCAGTAAAATAAGTGTGCCATTCTTCTTTCCGAATGTGATGGGCCTGCCTAAATTCACAGATTTCTTTCCGCTGATTTCGAAGAGCATTCCACATTTTCCGTTGCGCACCATAAAAGTCATGCTCCATTCCTTTGGTGTAACTTTCCCAATAGCCTTCTTTAATTTTCCTAATTCTCTGGTTCATCGAATTGCGGACCCTTTTGTACTTTTCATATTCTTCTGGAGTGGGATTAGATTTATACTGTAAAAATGCTTCCTTCTTAGACCTTGCAGCATCTCTGACTTCATCACAAAACCAGGGTGTCCGGGTATCTGTGCGATTTCTGTTTACTTTTCGCCATCCTACTGCCTCACCAGCTGCTTCCAGCACCTTCGATTTTACATGCCGCCACAGCTCATTTGCTGTCAAATCTTCATCTGGCACACTCTCCAACTTGCCATGCAGCCTGGAGCGATAGAAGCTCCTGATGCTGGGGTCGGACATCTTTTCAACACAAAGTTTTTCGAAAATCACCGGTTGCTGTTTTCGCTGACTGAAATCGATTCTTAGTTCGCATAACACTAAGCCGTGCTGAGTACCAGCATCTGCGGATGACAAGGTGCGAACATCTAGGATCTGCTGTGGATGTACATGCCGATTACTGATGATGAAATCAATCATCGATGCTTGGCCTCTCCGATTGGTCCAGGTAATTTTCTGTTGTAACGGGTGATCAAAAAACGTGTTATTAATCCTCAATTCATTTATGGCGCAAAACTCAATGAGTTCCTCACCGCTGTCATTCAAGGTGGGCTCATTGAATCTATTTTTGATCCCAGGTACAACATTATTCCCAACACGAGCATTCCAGTCACCCATCATGACTAACTTTTCCCGAGCTGGTATTGTGTCGATGACTTTTTGTAAAGACTCATAAAACGTATCTCGCTGTGGCAATGGAGTATCCCAAGACGAAATCATTAGAGCTACCAGGAGCTCCAAGGAAAGGCTACAAAAGAGATAGGATTATGGACCATCTCCATGTGCTTCCTCTCCCCTCAGTTTCCTCAAAATTAACGAAAAGGGTGTTTTCTTGGTACAAAAAGTATTCTGTGAGGACCTGTAGTGAGGAGTGAGGACTTCCGACTCGAATGCATGGGAAAAAAATGGAATTGCTGATTTAACAAGTTTGTAGTTAAAAAAAGTGTCCGACTAGTTTCAATGTAGATTTTACGATAAAAAAATGCTAATTCCACTACCCCATGGTTAAATTTGTTTCCACTATTGTAAAATGTACTTTTGAAACATGTCGGATGTATATTTTAACAATTTAATTGTTAAATCAGCAATCCATTTTTTCCGTGTGCCAGATTGAGCTTGGGTGGATTTTTTTGTGACAGAAAATGCCCGAAGATGACGATAAATCACTTTTACATTGTGAGAGGACATAAAAAAAGTCAGTCAAGCATAATTATGTAGTTTTACACTTTAAGTTAGTGTCCTAGTTGGACCACCTTTAGCAGAGAGGGATCAAGCCACACCGGCTAAATTGCTAATGTCTAAGACTGGACAATGCAATTTTTTACACGAGAATAACGATTGTGCGCATTCCTTTGAAAATTTTAGAGAATTCCTTCGTACAATGTGAAAATTCACTGAGATTAACACAAAAATTTGCAAAGATGAAATTAGACGGCCCTATTAAATTTACCGATAGCTTATGTGCCGCGGTTCATTTCTACTTAACGCGGTCCATTTATAGGTGGAACTGTTGAATGAAATTTTTGTGATACGAAATAAGGAAGATTAGGAGTTAAAAAGTAATAGAATGGAGCCTCCTGGGCTGATAATTTCAACAACTACTGCGTAATTAAACATTTAGGTAATTTAGGTAGCTCAAATGTCCTTTTTTAGAATTAAATGTTACTTGGAGACTAGTAACTATCTCTGAATGGTATTCGATGAGCAAATGTTCCATTAAAAAACAGAAAGTCATCGAACGTAATCATGCACAACTTTCAGTTTGAAAGGTGAATTTTGCGATGATTTCGGGACGAGGGCTTGTAATCACCAAGCAAGGACGTCTACTGGGACCCAATCCGAACAAAAAATTGACTCATGACGGGTGTGAAAAAGATGACAACGAAATGGGAACGATTATTGACTTCCTAGAAATAGATTCCGTGCTTCATGCTCCTATTTTCCTGTTTTCTCGGATCAAATCAATCAAGCAGAGACATACTCTGCCGTGCTAAGGAAAAACGTCGTATGAGCCTTCAGATGTTGCCAATTTTTTTTTGATAAATCATGAGTTTTCAGAAAAAATTGTGAATATTTCTCTTCCGGTTTTTCGGAAGATTTCATTCGTAATTTGATTTACAATATCTAAAAATTTAAATTAAAAATACGCATGACTTTCTTCACGAATAAATATTTCCTGTGAGGAAATTTGGCAACGTTCGAAAGCTCACACGTCGTTTTTCCTAGGCACAGCAGTACTGTTAGGCGTTGCCGATCATAGTGGTTGCCTACGCAAAACGGGTGTCACCTGAGCGTACCTGAAATTATGAGGTCTTAAAAGTTGTCTGAAGAAAAAAAGAAACAGAAAATGAATTCGTGAGACAGATTCAAATTGAAATTACATTCAATTAATTCTAACATCTCGTTGCTACACTCGTGGAAATATAAACAATGTATCCCTTGGACCCGTTCAGTTTGTTTACTGACGCTGGCTCATGGTCAGAACTGGAGGAGGAGAGCCATGATATTAAATGTATGCTATGAAAACGATATGATAATAAGGAGGATGCAAATTACGTGCACAAATTACGATGCGAATTACAAACATTTGAGCCTATGTTACACGTATATTTTAACTGGTGCTTAAGAATATTCTCTGATTTGAACAGGATTTTCATTCGACAGCTACGAAATTCAAAAAGAAAAACTGGGAAAAATCGGCCCTCTCAAACAAAGGAGTGCTTTTTTGAGGTAAATCACGATAGCCACTCCAGGCGCTGGTGTTTTGACAGCATGGATAAGGTGGTTGCGTCAGTTCAGTTGAAGGAGAATTTTGAGCGACGAGGCGGGACAAAAAATTTTTGCAAAAGGTCGTCCTCATCAAAGGTGAGGTAGATGAGTACACGCATTTAAGAAAGATCAAACGAAGAGAATTATTAAGATGATAAAGGCTGGACTGATGAAAAATGATCAATGCTGCGTGAATTAAAGGAAAAATATTCATTGTGCGATATTCTTTAGAGGTGATTCTTTGGTCGCTGAGCCACAAAAAAGCCTTAGAAAAATTAAGAAATATGGAAAAAAAGGGCCCAAAGCGGGAGAGAGAAGAGTTTCCACAAGATGAATCGTACCCTTTACTCATGAAGCTCAAAACATCGTCTCTTAATGCGACTATACCTTTCAAAACAGAGTCATTATGATGCAATTTTTAGAAATACTCTTCCCTTGTTTTCAAGAGAAGAACTGAGGTCTAAACAAATTAAACGGGATAGTTTGACGCTCCCCTTTCGTGATAATTGGCTTGGTTCCAACACTAACCTATCGTCGTTAATCGCTCATGTTTACCAACTCGCTTTACAGAAGAATCATCAGTATCTGCGCACGCCATGGAAAATACCCTCGTTGGATAAATGGGTTTTTTTGTAGTAAGACTATTATTGAACTTGAACCATGAAAAACAACTAACCTCACCCAATTCTTCAGCAGCGAGCCAAAATATACTCCTGAAGAAAGGGCCACGATTTTCCACTTTTAACGATTATGATACGAATCACAGAACAAAGCGAAACCTTGAAATACAAAAAATACTTTACTTACAACTGAATAGAGAATTTGCAGGTGTCTGAAATTTGATGAATTTCGTGTTTAAGTGGAAACTACTGAGTGAACTGAACAAGAGGATACCCTTGGTTCATGAATTGAATAATTATTGGAGAAGATATGACAAAATGATCTAATCTGCTAAAATACATGTGTTTAAATGGGAAATGCCGCCAGATGACGTGTCTAGGCGGTGCCATTTTCTCACTTTTAAATCTATTTATATACTATTTCCCACATTAGAATTTTTTTTTTTTTAAAAAATTGCTGTGAAATCAGCTCTTTAAGCACTTTTAGATGAAGCGATAAAAAATTTGCATGCAAATTCTCCATTGATACATTTTACAAAAGCTGCATAAAACTGACTTTGGATGAACTTTGAACTAATTGACGGGTTCGGAGATTCAGATTATGTAAAAAGCTTCTTGGAAGGCGTTCTTGCGCTCTCTCGAACGGCACCGAGAGAAGTGCCAGAGCCGACGCGTTACTCCCCAAATTCCCTGGCTTTTCCTGGTCGCCGTAAGGTCTCTGATTTTCAAAGTTTTCCAGACCATTGGGAACTAGAGGTCGATGAGGGTTTCCAGAATTTCGCGGGAGCTCAACATGTGCTTCCTGAAAAGGTGATGACTTTTCTTTCCTTTTAGTCGTCCGGTGTTTTGGTCGACCGGTGGGAGGAAAATTTTCAAATCGTAGTAAGAACGGCTTAATCATCGCTTATTTAACCAATTCTATATCGCACCCCAAAAAACAAAAAATCCGAGAACAATCTCCAATTACCGGGAATATTATCAACCCTAATGAAAGCTAATGAAAGCATCGTGATTCTCGCTGTAGACGTTGAGTCTCGTTTTAATCACCATGGCAGAACTCAATTCCCGACTAGGAATGGAAAGAATCGGGATGATGTAGGAAGGCGGGGTCGCGGGACGGTCGGGGGATCTTGGTCGGGAGCCGGAAATAAGAGGTGGGGTTGCGGGCAGTTGTCCAAAAAATAGGAGATAAATTATACCCGCGACCCGCGACACGAGTACAGAACATGAGTCGCAGTCGCTGAGAGGAATCATTCACGAACGGAGCTCGTCTCCGGCATCAATGAATGGGGAGCCCCGGCGCCGCACAGTGGATCCAGTCAATTAGAGGGGTCGGACATGACATTTTTGACTAAAACTGAAAATTTTGGTGTTTATTTCGTTGCAATTTAAATTTTAAAGAGTGCTCCTGAAATAAAATTTTACGAGAAAACCAATGGAACCACTTTTAGAACCTCAAAATTGTATATAAGCGGAGTTATAAGCTTTTAAAGTTTCCAAATTTGTCCCACCTCTCGTATTGACTCGATCCACTGTGCTCCGTTGCCGGCCTCCAGCCAAGACCAGACTTCTTCATATTCACCAAGGATAGAGTACCTCAATAGGGAGAGTATGACCACTGGGCCCCATGGAAGAGCTTAGCACCCAAAAATGACCGTGCTTTGTGTTGGTTTTTCAGTGTGGGAAGGGGACCATTCCCACCTTTTGACGCTTATCACATGGTTATCACCAACCGCACTTCGTCCCAACCATACTACACTCGGGCACCCTCATGACTTTTCATCCAATTTTAGGCGTTTCATCAGGTTTTGTGCCTATCGGTGCACTCTTCGAGTGCAAAAGGCTTGGCGCACGGTTATTAAAAAGCACGGATGCATTCGGCGAATCTGACAATCGACACGATGTACACGAAACGCTGGAGCTAGGGCGAGGGGGAGAGGGTGGCGCCAGGACGCTCCGCACGAGCTCGGCGTCGGACAGTGGACCGAGTCAATCAGTAAAGTCGGACATGAAATTTTTGACTAAAACTGCAAATTTTGATGTTTAATTCGTCAAATGTTAAGGTTTAAAGGGTGTCTCTGAAGGGATTTTTCACGAGAAAACCAATGGAACCACTTTTAAAATCTCAAAGTTTCGTATGAACGGAGTTACAAGCTTTTAAAGTTTGGAAATTTTGTCCGACTTCTCCCATTGACTCGATGCACTGTGCGTCGTCGGCCGTCGCGATTCACCAAATCCGTGGCAGGCGAAGATGGCGCTCATTATTTTATTCGTCACACGGTGGCGCTCTCGAAAACCTTGAGCATCCTTCGTCGATTTCATGATGAAGCTGCCGAAACGAGGAAAAGCGGATTTTGTTCCACTCCGTCCCTCCAAAGAAGGACTCTAAAACGGCTGAAAAGACAACATCTTTCATCAAGTCATTTGTTTCGAGAGGGGACCGACTCGGAAAAATGAAAATTCTGTCTTAACAAGGGGAAAAAGTTCTTCGGGTCACGCGGATTTGTTTTGACTTTTCTATTCTTCGTCAAATTAATTTTTTCGGTTTTAATATTTGGACCGCGTTTCACAGATTTAAACGGGCAATTTAAGTTTTTACAGAAGAACGCTTTTGCGGATATCTTTGAAAATTTTAAGGAATTTGCTTCGCACTAAGAAGAAAATTCACTGCCATTTGCACAAAAATCTGAATAACCGTCTTCATGTAAAAAATTATCTGCCGATTAAATGGTAATAGCTGATGTGGCTTGGTTCCTTTCTACTCAACGCGATCCATCTTAAATTGAAAAGGTAAGCGCGAATTTCAAAGCGGTGAATTTTAAAGGGAGGCTATCTCTCGAGAAAGTATAATGCATTTTTACACTGAAACTTTACGTGCATTAAAATAGACAAAACCCGGCGAAGTGTACCTGCAAGAATAGCAACTGGACTCTGACTGCACTAAAAAATTTTCCAAATTTTCAAAATCCATATATCTGCGGCATTACCGTGATGATTTTGCAAAATTAACTAAAAGTCAAAACTTACGACTGACTGGTTTTTTCGTATTCAATTCATTCAAATACTCACCTGCAAAAGAGAAAAAAGAAAATTGGTTAGTTTAATTTTATAGGAATTTCAAGAATAACATTGTTACAAAAAGCGCAAGTAAGCCCAAATATGAGACGACTTTACAGTTCACATACAGTTGAAAAAAAAAATAATCTTAAATTTTCCGCCAAGATACATCTTTTTTTGATTCAAGAACATTGGTGCTACTACTTTTTTGCTTCACCCAAGCATTTTTTTTCTTGTTTCGAGAAAAAATCAGTTCGAATGCAGATAAAAAAAAAATTCTGTGCGGCAAATTCAAGAATTATAATGCTGAGCCAAGCAACTTTTTTTTCTGTGTAAATAGGATGTGAAATAACGGATCCAGGGGGCATAGGGGGCACATACCCCCCCCCCCCGAAAAAGAGGAAGAAGAAAAAGGAAAGAAATAAGAAAGAAGTAGTAGTAGTAGTAAGATTAGTTTATTTTAAAGCGGTGCTTTAGCATCTAAGGCCATTTACACCTCTGGAAGAAAGGAAGAAAGAAGTAGTAGTAGTAGTAAGATAAGTTTATTTTAAAGCAGTGCTTTAGCATCTAAGTCCTTTTACATACCTCTGTGTGTTTACATAAGAAAGGAAAAAGAAAGAGAGAAAGAAAGTAAGAAAAAGAAATAAATAAATTAATAATGTGACACAGAAATAAAGAAAGAAGGGGAGAATGCAAGAGAGAAGGAAGGACGCTCATATTTGACAATTGGATTACATTTTGCAAAAAGGAACCACTATCTTTGGCTCTCCCATAAAAGCACATATCTGCGTAGGGAAACCAATGGCATCATGTATGTTGTTTCTAAAATGGACCAAAAATAGTGGTTCCTTATTGCAAAATGTAATCCAATTATTCATGAGAAAATTGAATCAAACTGCATATTAGATGCTTTAAAATTTCGAAATTTTTCCCCCGTTCGAAGAGTCTGGATCCGCCAATGGGACGTGAAGCTCTATACAACTTCATCTGAATTTTCACGGCGGGGACAGCTATTATTGACAAGCACGGTCGGAGACTTGCACTCTTTGATAGCTTGAGCATAGAGCGCTGCGCAGCATAAACAAGGCATTAAATTGGCGTATCCTACCCGGCAGCGCTCATGAAACAAATAACCTCCAATTCCTATTCGTGTTCAATGAAACTCCTCCCGATCGATCGCCAGTTATACCGATACCAATCGCCTCAGAACACGCGCCCGAACAGAAGATCAAGGGCAGTGGTTACCATTGGCGTGGCGTGCTTTGCGATACGTTGATTTATCTGTCATTTAAACCTGTGGAAAAGAATCGATAAACAGGGTGTTCCTTAATAATCGATTCTTTACCGCAGCTTCAAATGGGGAAATATCGATAATCGATCATTCACGCCTCACCACTGGTCGTTAGGAACGCCGAGCGAGCTTTCCCACACGCCAAGAAATAACAGAACTATCGAGGAGAGCGATGAGATATAAATTACGCATGAGGATAATCGTGCTAATTGTTTAATAGTCGCTGTGGTAAAACGGCGACCTGAGTTGTGTGTCTGCTCGCAATTAGTGTAAATAAATATTTTCATCCAGTGTTCGAATCTTACCGAGAAATCAAGGGTTCACTTCTGACTTGCTGAATCAATATTTAGGGGCCATTGGGGTTTGTTTAGGGGTCAAAATATTTTTTTCTGAATTTTATGGTGAGATCCGAATGCCTTTTGGCACCTTGGATTTTTCTGACTGATTACACATCTTCAAAGCTTGTCATTACCCAATTGTAGAACATAACTATATTTTAATGTTGCTAAATTTCTTCTCGTAAATTGCATTTTTACAAGGTAGGAGAATCTAGGTCACTTTCAATGGAAAATCTCCCTGATTTTACTGCTGATCCCATGCAAAAATCAGACACATTCCGTAAAAAAATTGCCTTGATAAATCTTGTAAAAATTGAATTTTCTGAGTCAATTTTAAAACCTCGGGGTGAAGTTACGTTCCTTCGTCCGGGAAAAGACGACGCACAGTGGATCGAGTCAATAGGAGAGCTCGGACAAAATTTGCAAACTTGAAGCGTTGTAACTCCGTGAATACAAAATTTGAGATTCTAAAAGTGGTTTCATTGGTTTCCCTCGTGAAAGTTCTCTTCTGAGACACCCCTAAAAGTTTGAAATGCGACGAAATAAACATCATTGTAATTTTAGTCGAATATTTCATGTTCGACCTCTCTGATCGACTCGATCCACTGTGCGACGGGTGAATCCTGCCTAAGGGGTCATTCATAGATTTCAGTTCGATCAAAGAAGTTTGTCTACCATTTTTCAAATGAATATCGTGGCATTCATAAACGTCAGTAATTTGAGACAGGCAAAAATTCAAGATTTGCCTTCGTTTTCGGTGATGCCGCATACCTACTCCAGAGTTCGAATAGTTGCGCGCTTTATTTCCACATTTAACGATGCGAGCATAATACCTCCATTAATTCATGAACGTCGGCAATTCGAGACGGGCAAAATGCTAAGATTTTCCTTCATTTTAGCGTGATACCACATGACTACTCCGGAGTTCAAATAGTTGCGTGCTTGGTGTTTGCTTTGACCAATGTTGATTCATAAAACATATTCATGCAGATTTACGTGAAAATTGGAAAAATACGCGATTTATGCGGCATTTGGTATATTAAAAAAGAAAAGAGAAGAAAAAAAAATTATAAACCGTTAGTCTCGCATCTCATTCTCATGGCACATGCGCGATTTATCCAGTGGTTTAGTAAGTATATAAAAAAAATACGCATATTCGCTGTAGATTCCAGCGTTCTCACAGGTGGCAGAGCGTGAATATTTAGACGCCGACTTTGGTCACGATTTCAAAATTATTTAGGCGGGAATAGAAATAACTAGGCGGATTTTGCGGATGATGCCTGTTTGATTGGAACTCTGGTTCCTTAACTTTCCAAGAAGTTGCGTCGACTTTGAGAGGAAAGACGGAGCGTTGAGGAAACGGCAAGAGAGACGATCCAAAGGCGGATGACGGCTCAAAAGCTGGGAGCTTTGACTTTAGATTGAGATTGACTCGTCTCGTCTCGGCGGAGATCCGAGGATCCTGGACGGGGATGGCGCGGCGCGGCGCGGCGGCACGTGACAGTATTGACAATTTCCTCGCATTTCCATTGCCCGCGGAGTGAGCTGCCCGGCCCGGCGCCCGCTCGCGGCAGTGAACGTCAAGCCGACGCCACGTCCACGTCAACGTCAACGATTCGGTGGCCGCATAATTGGAAGACGCGTCCCCGTCGTCCGACTCCGGACGGAGACTGAGAGTGGCGCATCGTTAAAGATCCGGGCACTCGGATGAGATGCGATGGGGTGAGAGGCTGAGCCCATAAAAAACTGTGTCAACAGTCTCAAGCTCAGCAAGTGCGCGACTCCCAGCGCCGCCGCTTCCCGATCGCATTTCAAAACTACCCTCAGAACATCAACTAATGTCTATCCAAGCAAAGGCAAGACAAAGTCAACAAATTCTAAGCATTTTTCACCTGCAATGTAAACTAAGTAATGTGCGATTAAATAGAGTTGACGAGTATTGCAAGCCTCGTATGAGCACGGAGACGACATCTTTCGGACGCGCGACTCCTGTGATCCCGCTTTTGCCTACCTCATGTTTTGAAGGCGGAACGCTGGTCCCTCCGATAGATACTAAATATGCGCACGGGTGCAGAAACTTCCCGATCGCGTGCCGTTCGCGTCAAATGGGGGAACCCATGTGAAGACGAGGAAAATGAGGGAACCCATGTGAGGACGAGGAAAATGGGGGAACCTTGGGAGTTTTGTTTTGGGGGGGAGGGGACCTGTCAAGCGCGTGTTTGGGGAACCAAACATGTCAAGCGCGCTGTTTTCGGGGGAACCAAACTGTTGACTGCGCTGTTTTGAGGGAACCAACTGTCGACCGCGTTACTTAATGTGTCGGGCAAAATTCTGCGAAAACTTAAAATGGGGGAACATAAATTTATTTTGGGGGAACCGTTGGAAATTTCTGCACCCCTGAATATGCGGATGGTAGAATCGCAACTATCGTGGGCTTAATTTTGTCTATTCGATGCTGGTTCAAGTTAGGACACGGGAAAATTATTCCATTGTAAAAGGTGCCGGAGGGGCGTACGCGAACGAGTGTCCTCCCGACACCCTCGCTCTCGAGCCGGAGCATAGTGTTCAAACACGACGGTAGAGCGCGCCCGAGTTCCGTGGAAGGGATGATCCCCGACGAGTGCCCGGAAAGAGGGCCCAGCTGAGAGGACCCCGCCCGGGGACCCGAAACTGGGTCAAGTCCCACTTTGAGCCGGTGTCACAGACCACTCCAAGCCCACGTGTCTTCGGCCCTGTCTCAGTCGTCGGGACTGAGACAATAGGCCCCCAGCATCAGATTCTCCACTGGTCCGAGCATCGGCGGCAGTTTTTGTTTGGCCCAAGTTGGGCCCCCCGCGGGTTCGCGGAACGTCTTGTGATCTTCGCACCGAGAACTACTGTTTTCGCAGCCGCCAGGATTCCTTCACAACTCTGCCGTGTAGAGTAAAAACACCGTGGGAACTTTCAAACATCGCCCGAATTCCTATGGTAAACTACGAATTTTCGGGGAAAATTGTCGATATGTTTCCTCCAATTTTTTCGCGAAAAATTTCTGTCATAATTATTATAGGCGAAACCCATTAGCGAGGATCCATCTCACCGATGCGCGATGCCGTCAACGGCGCGGCACGCGGGCGGTGTCAACCTTGGACTGTGAGTTTCCTCGAAAATTCCTAATAAATCCTCCCTGGATACGAGTCGACACTCGGTGCTCGGTGTGAGCCGCTTGACCGAAGGTTGAGGCGGGAGCGAGAACCCATTTATGGGGCCTCGGCTCCGGCTGCAAGTGCAACAGGTGGAGTGGAACCTGTGGTGTAAATTAATGACGATGACTCGAGTAAGCCAACGGCCGACGGCGCTGTCGTCCAAGGATCGCGTGGCTGGAAATCGCGCTGCCTATTCGCAATATCCGCTCGAGGTGTCGAGAAGCCTTCCTCCGTTGGCGCCACCAGCCGCCACGCTACTCCGACGCCACGCAAAAGGGAAAACTCCGTATGCACCTTCAGCCGTTGCCAAATCTTCTTCGACAAATCACCAATTTTCAGGAAAATTTGTGAATATTTCTATTAGGCTTTTTCAGAGGATTTTGTTCGTAATTTCATCTAAAAAGTCTGACAATTTCAAAGAAAAATATTCATAACTTTTCTCAAAAATGAACAATGTATACGAGGAAATTTGACGACTCTCAAGTGTTCAAACGGCGTTCTTCCTTAGCACGGCAGAGTGCTGCCATGCTAGGCAAAAACGCCGCATGAATCTTCAGGCCTTCCCAAATTTCCCTCAATAAAAAACGCATTTACTGAGAAAATTTTGAATATTTTCCCTCAAATTTTTCGGATGACTTAGTTCGCAATTTAATGAAAAAAGTCTAAAAATTTTAAAGAAAAAAAGTGCATGACTTTGGGGCCGTCTCAAAATTACGTAACGCACTAGAGGGGCTGGGGAAGGAGAGCGTTAGGCTATTTGTTTTGACAGTGTTAAAGGATAGGAAGGAACCTACATCACAGAAGCGTTACAGGGAGAAGAGGGGGGGGGGGTCAAAAATGCCGAAACAGTAAGGTACGTAATTTGAGGACGGCCCCTTTCCTAAAAATAAATGTTTTAAGCAATTTGGCGACTATTGAGAGTTCATACGGCGTTTTTCCTTAGCACGGCGCGGAGCACTTGGAAGCCCATGGCCCGTTCGGCTGTGAGTGGTTGTCGCGTCGCAGCTGCACTTAACTTAATGACTATTATGCAATTGAAACTCCGTTAGACGGATTTAACTTGAATAACAGCATTAACAAAACTCATCGATGCCGTCGGACCTGTGTGCAGCCTTAGAAATTGAGCACAACGGTACTTCTGAATATGAATAAATCTTAAAAATTGTAAACCTGCAGTGTTCTCAAGTTAGAATGATTTTATTGTTCATTTACTAAATGCAATTTTTTTAAGACCGCCTTGGAAAATTTCCTCTTTTTCTTAACATGTTTTGGTCGGTGGGTAAATTGTCCTATACCTTCTTAGCCTCTTTCTGAGTGAAAATAGATTTTAATGTTAAAAGATAGTCGAACAATGAAACTGAGGAACTTTTAAAACGCTGACACCTAGAGCAGTTTTGAGATGATGCGATGTGCCTGAATTGAAATTTTACCCTAGATGCGTAGTGCTGAAAAGAAAAAAGGAGTAGAAGTGCTAGATCATCCTCTTATTTCTTCGTAGAGTGGTGCAAGTGGGTGAGACTACAAGTAAAAAACCTTAGCAATAAATTCTTGAAACTGGCGGAATCATCATGTTGTTGGACTTTTAAAGTTTTAAGCTTTCTGAGACGTTCAACATACATCTGATTTAATGATTTTCAAAGCTGAGACAGGTGAATTTCGGAAATTTCAAGATCACACTACGTAAAACGTAAAAAAACTTAAGGCGCGCAGCAAAACAACACAGCTCTCAGACATAGGAATCTACTCGATAAAAGGCGTGAAGAAGAGGGAAAATAGAGAGATTTTCGAAATGCACTCTGGGTTAGCTGCAGAACAGACAGTCGTCTAGTGTCTTCAACTTGGGGGTAAAAAAATACGTGCATTGTGACAACGTGGACGTCCCATTAGGAGTTGGAGTCTCTGCCGCCCAGATCGCCAGGAGGCCCCATTGCTTTGGGTCGAGAAACCCGCGAAAACTTCTCTCCGTGGCGCCATCTGGCAGCAGAGGATGACACAAAATTGTCTTTGATCTCGTCGGTCGGCTTGTTGTCATTGACACTTGGCGACGCGAGTTGATTGAGCTTATCAACTCGGACGTAAGAGGCGATAATGACTTATTCGGCCCCGCATCCTTCTTTCGCGCGACCCCCCCCCCCCCCCCCACCATGCCACGGCTTCTCCGTTCCGGTCGATTGATGTGATGAACCGTCGCGGCGCGGCGCTAGGTGCCGCTAGATCCGTAAATTTTGCTTCTGAATCGGTGCGTTCAATGGAGCAAAATAACGGCGGCGAAGGATTTGCGCTGGGGATGGACGATCATTGCATTGGTCGACTGGTCGAAAACTAAAAAGATTGCAAGACTCGAATTATCAAGAAAATCGAGATCGAAAAAATGTGATAATTCCACTAATCGATTCGGGGTCTAGCACAGCGTTACGGGGAGGGGGGGGGGGGGGTTAGGGGTTGCCGGGACTCCAGCCCCGGGACCCGCGGCCCTGGGGATGGGCCTCCCGGGAGCACAAAAATTTTAATTTGTACCAATCTACCGGCAACAGTAAAATTAATTTGTTAATTGAGATTTTGCTCATGGCCCAAACTCTCTTCTCTATTTTTGAACATCGTATTTTCTCAAAAGATTATCAAGAACTTTCAAAAAAATTGAACTTCGGTTTTTCTGATGCAAATTAAGTTAATTTTTCTATGGGTTCGTTTTTGAAAATAGGATAAAGGCTTTGATTACCTCACTACTTTACATGATAAACGGCCTTAATCAAAACTAATTTAGATGCAATGGGCTTCGCTTTCTGTCCCCCTTAATTTACGTTGCACCCCTACATTAATTCCTGCCAAGGGAAGACTTCATAGATCCAATCAAATCAAGGTCCTGATCTGAGCAACAATACGGAGAGGATTCGCATTAATGTTTCTGTCGCAACAGATTAGCAGAAGTAAGTACATACAAGTGCGGAAACAGGAGTTGCGAGTGAGGCTTATCATGTCGCTGTGTCTGCGTGCGGCGTGGGGCACTTCGTCCCTTGGCTGACAGGAGGGCGTAACTACAATTTGCGATGAGCCCGGGAAAGTATTGAGTTATATGGACAACAGGGCTCATCGTCGAGTGTAGTTACGCCCTTGTGTGAGGAAGGCGAGCGACGACTTGGTTGTCAACGCTTTGACGGGAGTGAGCATTTAGATGGTGATTTTAAGAAGCCCCACGTAGACTTCGGACTAAAGCGAGTCTGCATTGATTCCCACGAAGTCAGATTTAGTTTCAAAAACATACTGATTTAATTACTGAGGAAATTAAAATTCAACACCAAAAACTGGAAATGGTTTAGAAAAATTAACGCCAATTTTTTCTCTTCTCTTTTGACTCGTAATTTTTGGTGCAGCTGGCTTGGAAGTCCCTCGGGAAAAAGTGAACCTAGCGGTATTCAACCAACTTGTTGCAGTAGTTTAGCAAAATTAGTAGTTTTCTTTCTCTCTCTTTTTAACCTAACTATTCAAAATTTTACAGGGTGTCTAGTTTCTTTTTATCTTGGGAAATCCTGATAAAATCCTAATTTTTCCTAATTTTTGACTGCTTAATCCTGATTTCATATTTTTATCAAATCCTGATTTTTTGCAGGGAAAAATTAAAATTTCTGCATAAGCGAATGCAGAAGCAGAACTTTAAAATTAAGTTCTAAGGATTAAAAACAAGTGCTTTCCTCAAATCCTGATTTTACCACCAATTTTTCCTCAAATCCTGATGAAATTCGGATTAAATGCCGATTGACCTCAAATCCTGATGGAATCGCGAAAATCGGGAATATCCTGATGCTAGACATCCTATTTTAGAAGGTACCTCATTAAAAAAATAAATACATAAAAACTGTGCTTGATAAAAACACCGGTCAGGAAGAAAATCAATATGCAGTCTATAGTAGCTCATTTCATTTTGAACCCATAATCTGTATACACAGGTTATAATTTTACCTTCAAGGATGCCGCAGAAAAATAATAAGTCGTCACTGTTGTTATTACCCGCATTATTACGCTACATTTTCTGTTAGAACATTAGGTTTTTGATGATACTTCAAATGCTGGCGAAAGCGCGCTTGTTTTGAAATCTGGCATGAAATCCTCTTATTTCAGCCAAATATAGCATGGAGAATTTGGGACAGTTACATCAATTTAAGGGCGACCCCGTTTGTTTAGTCAAAGCGCATAAAGCATCGTGTGTCGAAGCTTGTGACCTATTGCACAAGTGCATACTACTTGGCAGCAGAGGCTGTTACCGATGAAGCCTTTGCAATGCCGTCAGTCACCTCTCCCTCCGCCCTTCTTCCATGCATATCTTACTGTGCGTACTGCAAGCTCCGTTTTCGACTCGGAATAATTAATTTCGTGGAGAGACTAGAAGCCAGTCTCATGCAACAATTTACGAGCACGCCCCTTGGTAAATTCTGCGACGGCAGCGGAATGGATGTGTTGAGTGGGATAAGGGTCCAGACAGAAGTTGTGAGCGGGAAGTCTCCACGCTCAATAAATTCGGTTAATCAGGCTAAGAGACTTACGTATCCATGTTCTTGTTCAAGAACTGACAAAACTAAGCTACTGAATCCTGACAAAATACTTTCAACGGTCAGTACAAAGTTACCCATAGGCGATTCTTTCAAATTTGCACAACTGTTTTTCCTTCATTTAGATGGAAGTAAAACATGGTATGGTACCTGAGGCATGTTTGGATTGATATTTGTGACGAATTTAAATGGAAGAGGTAGGGATGCTGCCCAAATTTAACGATGTTCGATGAAAATTCTCTGACAGTTGGAGATTCGAAAGGCACTTGGCAACAGGAAACTGGCGTATCAGAATTATCAGAATGTATGCAGAACCCCGAGCTAAAACTATAAAAAACCTGGCAAAAGATTAATGCGCGCCGAATTAAAGATAAACTTCAGATGACGTCACCAGCGTAAGGATCCTGGAGGCATTAAACCTGGTGGGCGCCGGTAACAGGGGACTCTAGCATTATCAAAGCCCCCGTTAGCGCTCGTTACCAGCCCACGAGCGACAAGCCAGGGTGGGTTTCAAGCAATAGCGAGGTGTGAATAATCGACGATCAATATTTTCCCATTTGAAGCTGTGGTGAAGAATCGATTATTATGCAAGTATTCTGATAATCGATCCTTTCCCGTAGGTTTAAATGGCAGATCAATCGATTCATCGCAAATATTAACTCGCCACTGGTTTCGAGCAACCCATGCACTGTCTCACTAACAAGAAACAGCGTAATTCTGGAGAACTTTCGTCGACATCCGCGGTTTTTGCAGTACGGTTCCAAGTCACCGTTCGAGCGCGGCATCTTTATATCCTATCGAATCTCTCTACGATAGTACCGGAATACTGTCGTGGCATAAAAAAACTCCGTAGTAGCCTTCAGCGTTACCGAATTTCTTCCGATAAAAACCGAATTTTGGGGGAAACTTGTTGATGTTTTTCTCCCACTTTTTAAGCGTTTCGTTCACAATTTCATCTAATTTGACCAGATCTGTAAAAAGGGACTTTAGCTCCCGCAAAATGTTCCGTAACTTCTTTCAAACACTTAAATCACTCACATCTTTTTGCAACCGTCTGGAAACTTCCTGAACTGCTGCAGGGTATGGAAAGACGCCCCATGAGCCTTCAAGCTTTACCGAATTCCTTCTGATAAAATACGAATTTTCAGGGAAATTTTTTAAAATTATTTTCCCATTTTGCAGAGAATGCCATTCGAGTCTCAGTCTAATGTTACTGAACACATGAAAAGGGACCATGAAACTTCGGAACTTCTTTCCTTAACTTTCGGGAAAAATTTTCCGTAACTTTTTTAAAAAAAACTTACGCCAACTCTTCCTACAACCTACAGTTTAGGAACTTTAGAACTCACACCTTTTCGAATTTTTTATTTTTCAGAATCGAATCTCTAAAATGTCTACATTATTTTCATCTATGCTCTTTCCAAGTAATGAGGAAATTTATCCTCGGGAGACAAGGTCCCTGTTGATAGATCCGGCCTCCTAGAGTACCTATTCGAAAATTTTAAGGCAGAATATTCATGATTGGATCGCGTTAAGCAGAAAGGGACCAGGGCCGGATTGAGGGGGTGGCCACATGGGCCGCGGCCCATGGCGGCAAATCTAAGGTGCGGCAAAAATTTGCAATTTTTTTTAAGTGTAGGTATAAAAAAATCGGATTTAGACAAAAAAAAAGTACAAACGAGAAAAGGCGACTAAATCTCTCATTTACTGAGAGTATAGTAATTTCTAATTTGTCGTCTCTTAGTGATACAAGAGACAGTACCTTCAATTAGTCGAGTTAAGAGAGAAACCAAACACGCAATTTGGCCTGGAACGGCGCGACTTAGAGAGAAATGATAACGAGGAATTGAGATGAAAAGGAGAAGTCCTCGGCGCGGCGATCGGCATGTAACACATATTAGCGCCTACAAGACTGCACGAATACTTCTCGCATTGCATCAAACACAGTGCGGTCATTGCGGTCAGCGTGAAATGGATAGCGCCTACAACAATGCGTGAATACTTCACGCATTGCGTCCAACACAGTGCGTTCAGCAGCGGTCGGCGTGAAACGCATAGCGCCTACAAGACTGTCTGAATACTTCACGCTTTGCGCCAAACATGGAGGGCCTTGTCCACACAGAGATAGGTTTACGAAACTTAACTTTCGCGCAAAGTTCCGTGAACTTTTGCCAGTAGTGTTGACAGGGCTTTCCCAACAAACGTGTTCAACACGAGTAAATGCGCCTTATGCACCCCTTCCCCGCTGGCACGTTCACTTGATGGTTTCTATCGAGTTTCAAAATGAATTAGATGGGGCGGCAAAATACAGGCGGCCCATGGGCGGCAAGTAGGTGAATCCGGCCCTAGACAGCTATTGCCAAAATTGACTGAACAAGTTTATTCTTTACATGAAAACGATTGTGCAGATTTCCGTGCAACTTTCAGTTTATTTTCTGCACAGTGCGAAGCAAATTCCTCAATATTTCCAAAGGAATCCGCACAAACGTTATCTTGAAAAACTTAAATTGTCCAATTAATTTTGGCAATATCTGATGTGGCTTGGTTGCTTTCTGCTAATTGCGGTCCAATTAATGTTAATAGACGTGCATTTGGCAACATCCATTCGTTCATATGACGTTTTTCCTCGGGACGGCGGAATCAGTGGCGTGGCGTGTTTTGCGATATATCGATTGATCTACTATTTAATCCTATGGAAAAGGATCGATAAACAGGCTGTTCGCAGCGAACACCTTAATAATCGATTATTTACCGCAGCTTAAAATGGGGAAATATCGCTACTCGATCATTCACGCCACGCCACTAGGCGGAATGCGTAAGCTGCGAGGGAGCTGAAATGTTCTGCCGTCGCGTCGCGCGTCGGGCCCGGGAGATATTGGAAGACGTTGACGCAGTCACCGATCCCATTTTCGCGGCTCCCACGAGAAATGTCTCTTGTCTCGGCGAGAATTTATTGCCCTTATTTTTAAAATCGCTCCTTCCTGTTGCGTCAATGCTCGCTTTTGTTCAGAGCCGAAGGAAGTTCTGTGCCTATGAGGCGTGTGGCGTGGTGAGATTGGTGCACAAGACGTCGCTCCTCTGACGTTGGGGCGTATCTCAATTTTCACGTGAGCCCTGGAAAGCATGGGGTTATATGAGGAACAGGGCTCACGTAGAAATTGCGATACGCCCTGACGTCAGAGGAGCGACGAAGAGGGTCCGCCGAGTTCGAGTCATGATGTTTCGTGATCTGTAGTTTTCGCACTGATAAATCCATGTGCACGGGAATTATGATGGGACCCGAACCAAACCTCTCCCTAGCGTGTTTCGTCGAATTTAAAAATGAAAAATGAATAGAGCAATAATACGTGATAGAAAAAAGAAATTGGATTTTTTTTAGATTTTCTCTAAGAAAAATGAAAAATGTCCTATGCCTTTCGATCGACAATGTACTGAAATGCATGAAAAAGAAGGTCGATGTTCGTCGTAAATTTTTTATATTCACTTTTAAATTTTTCATCGTACCTGTTACTTAATTGAAGTAATTCTCTGGAACCTTCGTTCGACAGTCATGAAAATTTAAAAAAAAAAATTCGAAGAATTGAGATGAAATGAAAAAAAAAAAACAGATTACTTCCACGAAATTCCCGATTTTTTGAAAGATTGTCGGCCAGTTTGGATCATCAAGATTTTTCCTAATATTTAAGTTGAAATATCCTTATTCTGTGGGGCGAATAAATTGACAGTGGTTTGATTTTACACAGCAACAAGCAACATATTCTATGAATTTAATCAAATTTTTCACTTTTTCCGGCCATGAGCTGCATGAGGTTGAATAACGCTTGACACACTCGGAATTTCCTGATTAACGATCGAGTTTCCCCCTTAGTTTCCTGATTTTTTCCAGTTTCTCAGGTTTTGACCGGACGCACAAAGGATCGAGTCAATTGAACGTATTTCTACCAAACGGAACTATGTGCATTAAGACATGAGCCCTGAGACCCATAAGAATATGCATAAAAGGGCTCATGTCATAATGCACATAGTTTCGTTTGACAGAAATACATCCAATTGGAGAAGACGGACATGAAATTTTTGACTAAAACTGCAAACTTTGATATTTATTTCGGCACATTTCAAATTTCCAGGGGTGCTCAACTGCTCATGGCAGAAAATTTTACGGAAAACCAATTGAACCACTTCCGGAACCTAAAATTTTCGGAAAAATGGAGTTATAAGCTTTTAAAGTTTCAAACTTTTGTCCGACGTCTCCTATTGGCTATCCACTGTGTGGCGGTGGAAAGAGGATGATCCATCCGAAGTTCTCCGTTTTCCTAATACTTAGGTAAGCATGCCCTAACTTTTCCCGATGATTTGATTTCCATTTGGAAGTAAGGAGATCTCGTGGGACGACTGGACGAGCCGCGTTAATAAGCGATGCAAGTTGCGTTGGCCGCCGCGATCGGCAACATGACGTCTTCCCGACCTTGACGTCGCAGATGCCGCGTCGGGCGTCGCGTCGCTGACCTGGACAGTGGACCTCCCTCCTCCCTCCCCTCAGCATGGCGTCTTGCCATTTTTCAGTCGACGCCCGTCCTTTTCCACAGCGATATCCTCCGTTATACATTGTATCGAGCTGCTTGTAAATCGATCCGTAATCCGATATCCATTCTAAAGGCTGCTCTTGTATTGCGGGTCTCATCGGCGGCTTGGATTTTTTAGTTTTTTTTTTTCAGTCGGACAAATTGTCGCGGGTTGCACTCGCATCCTCCAAAAATCGTTTCACATTTCATGAAAACAATGATAACAATTTAAACAGCGGGTAACAAGGCTAATTTTCACATAAATACCACCAAAACATTTCGGCTGAAAACTTAGCCTTCCTCAAATGAAAAGGAAAAAAAAAAACAGAACAGAACAAATTGTAAAAATCTAATATTTACGACAATATAAAATACAATTTCTTTTTTTTTTTAGATTTTAACAAATTACTGTTTTTATCCAACTGATGAAAGCCGAGTCTACAGCCGGAACATTTTGGTAGTATTTATGTGAAAATTAGACTTGTTACCCGCTGTTTTAATTGTTATTATTGTATATCGTCGCGGTCTGCGGAAGATCAAGAGCCAGCATATGGGAAACCCAACTTAGTACGAGATAATTAGAGCAAAAGTGGACGTATTTCTGGCAAACGGAACTACGTGCATTAAAGACACACGAGCCCTGAGACCCATAGGAATATATGCATGACAGGGCTCACGTCGTAATGGACATAGTTCCGATTGGCAGAAATACATTCAAGTGTGAAGTCTTCCAACGAAGCTCCGAGCTCTGAGCCGCGCTTGTCTTTCGGCCTCCGTCGTACTCACCGCGCCGCCATCCGGGAATTTTCGCGGGCGGCGCTGTGGACGGGGGGGGGGGCGTGGGGGCCAGGGGGGTCGAAGGGGGGCGCTGGCGGATTCTTGGCCGTCGGCGGAGCGCCGCTTTTCCCGCGAAGTCTCACTTTCCATTGTTTGCTGATGAGACTGACACCTGCGCCGCGCCGCGCCGCCGCACAGTGGAGAGAAACCTCTTTGCGACTAGAACTGCGAATTTTTATGTTAATTTCGTCACATTTTACATTTCAAGGGGTCTTTTTCTTAGAATATTTCACGAGGAAACCAATTGAACCACTTTTAGAACCTTAAAGTTATGTATAAACGGAGTTGTAAGCGTTTAGAATGTCCATATTTTGTCCGACCTCTTCTATTGACTCGATCCACTGTGCGCCTCGGCGACCGGCGACCTGCCTCGGCCTTCTTATTAATTGACTCGCGAGGAATTGGTAGGGTTGAATACCCGACTCGTTTATACTTTCAGCTGCTTGTAATCCGCTTGGGGCAACGGATTTTAAGGGGAAAAATCAATTTTGGTCTAAAAATCGATTGATACCGAATCGATACAGATGTAGAAAATCGCGATATTCTGAACTGCGATTCTTGGATTCGATTTTTTCTTGAACTCTCGTCTCATCAAGTATTGTGGATTTGACAATGTTACATGATGGAACTTTTGAATTGTGACGAGAACAGTCAAAAAATCACAACATTGGATCGGTTAGAAATTAATTAACTTTTATCGATTTTTCTAATCAAATATCGATTTTCTGGTCGAATCGATTAAGACACCGCCACCCTAAACTCCCCCAGGCCGACTGTCTATCTGGGGACGGGGAAAGACCTACAGTAAAGCGACAAAACAGACATTTAACTATACCACAAGGAGACCAGAAGGCCGATTATTGAAATTGATAGACAAAATAGACAAATCAGACAGAAAGGATAAGAAGTGATCCTATTGGTAGAGGCGGGTGGTTGTAATAACACAGGAGGTAGGTGATAAACTAACTAACGGCAACCCACGAGAGACCCCTCAGTTAGTCCATCATTTTCTCCTTTAGTCTGTAAAAGCCACCCATTTCAACCAAAAGGATAGCTACATACTCCTATGTCTTCTTGTCTATCACTTTGTCTATCAAGTTCAAGAATCAAGCCGCTGAACCTTACAACTGAAACAAAAGTTAGGAATACAGATGCAGAGCGACTACAGAAGCTTGGAGTTGAAGAGAATTAATAATTTGCGATCAGCGTAGGCAGAGGGAAAATTGCGTAGGACGGCGCGATGATTGAAGTATTCCTGCAGTTTCGAAGGCGCTTCCTGTGATCGTTTTTCGCGCTAAGTTCAAAGTTTCGAGAATTGTCTTCTGGATGATGAGGTCTTCTTCCTTAAATCCGATCACAACTATGAAGCAAAGAAACTTTCCTGCAACTAAGTAACTCACAACAATGAAAAAGAGCTTGGTCTCTTATACCGCTGACTCGGAGATTTAAACGCAGGTTACACAAATTACGCGGGATACAATTATTTCAACTTCAATGGAGGTAACGTTGCGTATCCACGAAATGAAGGAGAGACTTTAACGTATGAGTAGAAAAGATAGATAGGGCAAAACACGAGATACAACTTTTCCGACTTCCAAGCGGGTAAAATCGCGTTTCCACAAAGTAAAGGAGAGTCTCTTTTTGGCTATTTCGGAGACTTTAACGCAGTGGTAGAAAAGTTGGATGGGACGAAACGCGTGATACAACAATTTCGACTTCCAAGTAGGTGAAATTGCAAGCCCACAAAATTAAGGAGAACATAGTATTCTATATCATCCCTACTGTTCGGTTCGTTAAACCCAAAATCAAGTTCGTGAAACCACAGGTTCGGTTCGCATAATCGAAAATTGCTGCGAACGCGCTATTTTTCAGTGAAAATTACGTGCTGAGTCTTAGTGCGCGCGTGGGCTGAATCCGTGTTCGCTAAAAACTGCGTAGGCAGAAGAACTTCAATAGAGGTAGGTTTTGCAACTTGCGGTCGACCGTAAACCAATAAGATTTGAGCTTAAATCCCTCTGAACTCCGGTCATCCGTCACCATTTAGCGGAGCTGAACATGAACTTCCGGAATCACCTATCACAATGTGCGGGAAATAACGCTGCGGGGTCTCTTCGTTCCGTTTATTTCGCTGATACCTTTTTCCGGAATTAGTTCGGAACTATCGAAATATTCCGGGATTTTCAGCTATTAACGGAATTTCCCCCGAACTTCAGGGTTTTTCGTCCGTTTAACCGATTTGTTGAAGATTTTTTTCTCTCTCAAATTTGATGATCTTTGGAACTAAATCCAGGTGTATTTCTTCTCGGAAAATTTGGAGATCAGAATTGATTCCGGGGACCCCGGAATCTTTGCAGAGTTGCCACAGAATTTGGAAAATTGAATTCCCTGAAATTTCCCTGATTTCCCAGGTGAAATTCCCTGACAATTGAAAAAATTTCCAGACGTCAAGCCCACTCGAGGAAGCAAATCAGGATGTCTACCAGTTATGAAAAACCAAAATTGGGGACTTTCGGGGAGTTTTTTCGAGAAAATCGGGGACTTTTTTCCCCGGAATAGTAAGAGAAAGGGAGCTAGCTGGAGCGTAAAGAGGCGTATTTTATACGACTAATTTTCCAAGTCATGTTGAGCCGATAAAAACATACGAAAAACCAAGCAACATTTCAGCTTTTTTATTCTTGGTTACACCGCGCCGCCGCGGCTGACGGGAAAATTTGAAAATGCCGGTGTTTAAGACGATTTTTGTCATTTTTTGGGGACCTGAACAAAAAAATTGAGGACTTTCTGGGATATCGGGGACACCCTTCCAAACTCGGGATAATCGGGGACATTGGGGACTTTGGGACCGGTAGACACCCTGCAAATGAAGGTGATTCGACGATTTTTCCCTGACATTTCACGGTTTTCCCGATATTGCCTGACTGTGGCAAGCCGCCTTTCTTCGGCAAAATGAAATGGGAGCACTGGTTTATCTGGCAAGGATGGCGTCATGTGGCGGGGGGGGGGGGGGGGCAGACGGGGGGTCGCGGATTCCATTGAGGGAGAAAACTGGATTTCGAGTTGGCGACTGCAATGCTCAAGTGGCAGACAAGCGGACACGTTGTCAGGCTGACTCATGCACCCAACCGGGAGCTGTCAGCTGATCCGCGGCTCCCCGTTCGCTCCCAGCGTCCTCACTCCTTGCTCCATTGGCAAAAGGGCGTAACTACACTCAGGGATGAGCCCAGAAAAGCATTCAGACGAACGGACGACAGGGTTTGCCATCAAGTATAGTTAAGTCTTTACGTCAGGAGGGCGCCGATGTGGTGAAGCGACTGAAAACGATTCCATGTTTCTGCGTCACGGCTACGTCATTGCGTACGCCCCGGACGCGCGTACACTCTACAGTGAACAGCGCACACAAACAAAATGTACATTTCTCTAAAGCTTACGCCTTAAAGTCAAGTTGGAAACTAGAGAGAAGGTAGTACTCACTGAAACGAGGACTAAAAATGAGACGACCGGAAATTGAACTTACCTAAAACAGAAAAAATCGCGTTAAATTAGTACAAGAATTAATATCAGTGGAATAGGAGTTAATGATAAGACAAGTAATCACGCTGGTAATAATTTACAGCTATAGCTATCATTCGTCGTTTCCAGACAAAGCTATGAAATACTCCATTCCAAAAGGTTGAAAAATAGCCTGAAACGATTCAATGTTGTACAAGAATATGACTTTGCAATACCGGTCCAAAATTCGGTTGACTTTAACGTGCAATCAGAGAAAAAACGGGGAAATAATCAGTGGAGGCTCTGAAAAGTTTCCCAAATAAAGTAAGATTTACACGTGAAAATTTTGCGAGGTTGAAATGCAGTTACGTTTACAGTCCGGGCAACTAGGAACCATCGTAGTTCCTAAATGCGCTGATTATGTAACCAGAGAACTAAAGCTAAACTTTAAAATAAAATAGAATTTCCGAAAAATCACGTCGTACATGATAAGCATCTATCTGGAGCATGGTATATTGATCATAAAGGAAATTCACTTGTGACACTACTATGCTGCCGTGCTAAGGAAGAACGCCGTAAGAGCATTCGAGAGTTGCCAAATTTCCTTCGATAAAATGTTTATTTTTGAGGAAAATTATGAATATTTTTCCTTGAGATTCTCGCACACATAACATCAAATTACAAACAAAATTATCTACGAAATTGCCAGAAAAATATTCAAAATATTTCCTGAAAATTAATGATTTGCCAGAGGAAATTTGGCAACGTCTGAAGGCTCATACGGCGTTCTTCCTTAGCACGGCAGTATGCAGCTTGAAGGAGAACATATGGACAGGGTGACGGGGAAAGAACCTTGGGTAATCTCACTTCCCACATCATATACCGCCGTGCTAAGGAAGAACGCCGTATGAGCCTTCAGACGTTGCCAAGTTTCCTCCGATAAAAAAAGAATTTACTGCGAAAATTGTGAATATTATTTTCCTAAATTTTCAGACAATTTTGTACGCAATTTAATCTAATTTATCTGAAAATTTCCAGGAAAGATACGCATGAATGTTGTCCAAAATACATGTTTTATCAAGAGAAGTTTGGCAACTCTCGAATGTTCATACTGCGTTCTTCCTTAGGACGGCAGATTAGTCCATTCCTTTGTTATGACGAAGGAGCGATATTTAGCTGGAGCAAACAAGCGGATGACACTAATATCCTTGGTGAAGATAAAGTCAATAAGGCTCATAAGTGAAAACAATAAACAGTGTGAGTGCGCTTGAGGAAAGGAATCCATCCTGGCCATAAACTTTCATGACCCAGAACGGAGGATAGTGCAATTGAGTGCGTACTGCGTACACGAAAAAACTCGCCAGATATGCACTAAGCCGCGACATGGACGCCGCGGCGCGCGGCGCGGCGGCACGGCTTACGAGGCTCGCGGGGTTATCTTCGCAAAAATGCGACATCCATCACGGAAAAAAAGAGGAATAATGGAAATACCGAGTTGAAACTGCCGAGTTGACACAATCCTGCGGCGAGCTTGGGAAAAACGACAATTGAGCTTTTAGGCGTTGTCAAACTTCCTTAAATCACACCAGTGTTCGAAACTCATCTTTGAGTTTCAGGAGCCAAGTGCCTCATCAAGCTCGATTTTTGAAGCCATTCAGGATTTTTTAGGGGCCAAATTGACTTTTGGCCTACATAGCACGACGCATTCAGTGAAAAGTTTGACGCAAGATGTTTTAGTTACAGAACAAGTAGCTGTAATTTGGGAGAAATTTCGAAAAATCACCAAACAGAAAAATTAGGATTTTTTTCTGGGGGGAGGGGAGGGGGCAATTTTTAGGGGCCACGTTGACGCAGAGCCTTCATTTTTTAGGCGCCATGACCGATTTCTTAGGCGCATTTGGTGCCTGTGAGTTTCGAACACTGAATGACATACGACTTATGAAGGAAACTTGCGAATACCCTCCTTCCGATTTCACACAACTTTCAAATAGGTAATTCTACCGAAAGTTTTTGAAAAAATTTCGGGGGTAGATGTTCTCGATGTCCTCAAGAACAGTCATAAACTAAACTATAGCCCGAATAATTCAACCAAAAACACAAGAAAATGGGTAGACAAGGCTAAAAAAACAACAAACACGAAGCCTAGGACGTTTCGGGGTGGTTTCAACCAGTGGCGTGGCATGAATTGCGATATATCGATTGTTAAGTCATTTAAACCTATGTAAAAGGATCGATAAACAGGGTGTTCGCAGCGAACCCCTTAATGACCGATTCTTTACCATAGGTTTAAATTATAATTAAAATTTTTATTATCTTAATAGCTTCAGTATCACGCTTTATAAATTTAAGCTATTAAAACAAATAAAAATTATTATGAAGATAAATATGATTAAAATTGTAGTTTTCAAATGAATCTGGTTGGTTTTAAATAATAAGTGTGTTCCTTTATAAATAAAATTAATTGATGAATTTACTTGTTTGACTACTGTTCCTTTCCTTTTTCCGTAGTTTTTAACATGACAACGTTTTGGGTTATAAGCATTATCTTACTCATTAAGTTTAAGTTTTTTATGCCGCCGGTTTCAACCCCCTCCTCGACCAGGGAACAATAACATTAAAAAAAAAATGATTAAAATCAAAATCCCTCGACCCCCATTCGTGATAGCGAAAAGTGAGGTTATTCAGGGGAATATGCGAGGAGGGGGTTGAAACCACCCCGAAACGTCCCAGGCTTTGTGTTCCTTGTTTTTTAGCCTTGATTACTCGTTTCCTTATGTTTTTTAGTTGTCGTAAAACTAATACTTTGCCGAGGGAAATTTGGCAACACTCGTAATATGTTCATACGTCGTTTTAACTTAGCACGGCACAATGGGGGCCCAACTTAAAGCTAATGGCCGGGCGGAGCGGAGCGAAGCTCGGCCGTGCCAAACATAAAACCGCGGATCTACGAGGAATTTCCACTTCAGTTAAGCTGTTTTCGCCTTGCGGGGCAAAACTGTGACGAACGCTTGGAGGTGGGGTTAAAGCTACTTCAAGCGAGCTGGAAAAAAAAATCATGAATTTCCAGCACGCTGAGGAAAATTGCCGTGGAGTCCATCGTGTCAGGAATTTGTCTTACTGACGATGACAAAAGAGTCCTACAATTCGGCAACATCGCGGCGAGGTGATTAAATGCGTCGACCTTGAGATTCTGCTCCTCTCGTTATGCTAATCAGTCCGAATTCTTCGAGAAATTATTTTAATATACAATATGCGCGCGCCGTTGCACGGTAGTGCATGCCTCTGCGCATTAATTAAGCGTGGTTACAAAATTGGCAGGACAATGTGACCTGTTTAACAGAGAGGAACCAAGCCACATCAGCTATTGCCAACCTCAACTGGGTAATTTAATTTTTCACGAGAGAACATTTGTGCGGGCTCCTTTGAAAATTTCAAGTAATTTACTTCCTACCATGCAGAAAATTCACTGAAATTTGCACAAAACTCCGCACAACCGTTTTTATGTAAAAAATTAAATTGCCCCGTTAAATTTGGCAATGGCTGATGTGGTTTAGTTCCTTCCTGCTAAAGGCGGTCCAATTAGAGTGTAGTATAAGAGTAATCAGTAAGTACTGTGAGTTTTTGGGCGATATTTTACCTCCATTTTCAAATTGATCTTCGTTTTCGTCACAAAAATTATTTATTTTCGTGGTTCAATAGCGCAAAAAAATGAAGTAAAATCCGTAACCAGCATGATTATAAATGCATCTTTAAACTGACAGTATGCCGATACAATTGCATTTTGTGGGTGTGGTGGGCTGTCATGGTTTGATTCCTGTTCAGCTCTATTCTTTAGTATATGCAAGTATGAGACCTGCTTCATGATTTATTATCGGAGACAGATTATTATTCCTCACACTTGATCGAAGATTCGTGCGATGTATTATTTGATGAAGGAATGCCTTGGGTTAGTTTCGAGATTGGTTCACTGACTATGTCAAAAAATAATATAATAAGACGATGGTCTGACGTCATAGAGTCTTAAACTAAGAACACGGGGTGCTTTCCCTCGCCGTATTTAAGCTTAAAATAGTATTAGAGATTAATATATCCATGGTTATTCCGCTGCTCCAGCTCTACTCCGTAGAAAGCCTTTACGCTGTAAATTCTGAAAAGGGATCTTCAAGGAGGCGTCTTGAATAACATCATAAAAAAGACAATTTGTATGCACTTCCAGTAAAATGCAACACTACAGGTTCGAAAATAAATCTTTACAAGGGATCACAGGGATTTTTCCCGACAAAAAATGCAAAATAAAAAAAAAAAATAAAAAATAAAAAAAAACATTGCGTCTTTAACACGCCAATCAGGCCCGTACCCACTTTAAAAAATGTTAAAATCATTAAATAGTAAATTTCCTATGTGATATTCTGCTTTTCTGTCGCGGCAAATCATTGAAATTACCGGTAAAGATTCATTTCCAAAGCTATTCTGTTGAAAGTTACCAGAGGTCTCGTAAGAATTGTTCTTCATAAGATGCCATGTTAAAGACTTTCTTAAAGCACCCTTCATCAAGGTCTGAAACACAGCAGGGCTTTCTCAGGAAAGGAGCTGATTCGAGAACGACCATGAGTCCGAGCCCTTGATATTATATAGATTCGTACAAAATGAAACGAATTCGGATTTAACCTTGGCGAGGAGAGAAAATATTCCAGTCACCACTAATAAACAGGACGGGGAGTGGACACCGGTGACGAGAAGTGACAGCGAGTCAAGATGCATCGAAAATACGACATTCCACCATCTCGTAAAACACAAAAAAAAATCCACAATCCCACAGATTTTCCTCGACTCAAAAATGCGGGTCTCGCCCACGACGCGAGCGTTCATTCACTCGGGAGGAATTAATTTTATAAGCTCCGGATATACGTCTGAGAGGGGGAGTTGCCGGGACGTTTCCGCATTTTTTCCCCGATTCGCGTTGTCTAGAATCCCACGAGAACAAATTTCAACGAGACGGATAAAGACTAACTTGGTGGATCAGGCAAGGAGATTCATTCATTCCCATTGACTCAACGGTGAACTCCACAGACGTGCGTGCTGTCCAATATTTTTTCTTAAAAAGCATTATTTTAAGAATGACTGGCTCTCATTACCCAACATGTACTTCTAATAAAGGCGAAATCACAATTGAATCAGTGAGAACGAAAACACACCAACTCGGTAACTCGAAAATGCTTAATTTCTATTAAAGATAGTTAATTTACATAGATGTCATTGAAGTTAGCGCATCTGTTCCAACTTTGACCTTTAAAGAGTCCATAAGTACTTGTCTTCTGGCAGCAAAAATATTTTTCTTAAACTATAGCTTCTTCACCTACTGTGCAGTTTTGTGTGTGTCTTGATTATTTTCATTTTTTCGAATTGGAGTGTTTTTGTTCTCACTCATTCAATTTCAGCCGACATCTTGCATAATCAATTCATCAAGTGGTCGTAATCGAGGTGAGAGCCGTACTGCATATGCATATGCCATCATAGAAAGGACAATTTAAACGAATCTCAAGTAAAATTCAACAATATATCTTCGGAAATAGATCCTTGTGAGAGATAAAAAAGGTGATTCTCTTCAAATATTAAACAAACAGCAAAAATGATTTTGCAAGTTTTGAGAATTTTAAGATACTTTCATGTCTGTCGTAATGTTAGTACAAGACGTGGTAGAATTTTCTCCCGTATTTTGCATTTTTTAAAGTGTCAAATTAAACAGGTATGTGTCTTTGTTATCCCTTGAATTTTACTTGAAATGAATTCATCATGTAACTACGGCCGCCTGTTTAACTTGTTAGGAGTAGTTTGAGGGAAATTTTTATGCGACTCATCAATAATTTGGTCCGGATTTTTTAAATCTTTACCCGATGGCCCTTCCGGGCTTTGCTCCCAGCCTAACCTGAATAGGTACCTGAACGATTGGAGCGAATCCCGAAAGGTCCATCGCGTAAGTTTAAAAACTTCTGACTATATCGTAGGTGAGTCGCAGAAAAAATTACTTTAGACTACTTCTAAGTTAACTTGAGATCGTTAAAATTGTCTTCTACACGGTGCTATGGTGAGAATCTTCTTAAACTTCCCTTCATTAAGAAGTAGGGCCTTCTAGAGTGGCTATAAGGGAAGGAGCTGTTTAAGAGAGGACAATGTATGGAATCCACAGGGAATACCAGGGAATCCAATGATATGCTGATAGAGATGATGAAAATTAGACAAGAGATATTCCTTTGAGATGCTGCGACGCACAGTGGATCGAGTTAAAAGGAGGGGTCGGGCAAAATTTGGAAACTTTAAACGCTTAGAGCTCCATTTATACCAAACTTTGAGGTTCTCAAAGTGGGTCCATTTGTTTCCTCAAGAGACTTTCTGCTGGAGGTTCTCCTTGAAGATGTGACGAAATAAACATCAAAATTTGAAAGTTTTAGTTAAAAATTTAATGCGCGACTCAGGGTGGCATGAAACGTAGGAAAGAAATGAAACATTGGAAATTTCAGTGAAATATTTCATGAAATTCCACGAGGATGTGAAATATTTCATATTTTTCAGGGGCTAGAGTGTGCAACCCGCACTCAAAGACACAGAAATAGAAGCAAGCCACAATTTTATAAGAACCGGTAATTTAAACATTTTCCATAAATTTCTGAAATTTCATGAAATATTTCACGTGAAATTTCAAGATTTGATTTTTCATGAAATTGTGCCACCGTGGTGCGACCTCCCTAATTAACTCGGTCTACTGTGCGACAGCCTGACAGACGATAGAGGTACCGGGAACCCCAGCCGGAGCCGGGCCCGACCCCACACGATATGAGATCATAGGAATAATAACGATCCGTGGGAACTTGATTAAGGGTTAAAAGCTATTCTCGGGGGATCTCCAGAGTCTAGAGCGAGCCGAGATGACCGCGGGTGAGATTATTGATGAGGTCGAGAAGTGACACAAAGGAGCGGGCGCCACCAAAAGCACAGCGCCATCTCGACGGCGTCGCGGGCTGGGAGGAAGCTCCGCCGTCAAGGTCAAAAGTTTGCAATTGATCCTTGGCCAGGAGTCGCCAATTCCCCAAAAGCAAGGATGCTAAATTTAGCCTCAGCCACATAAAGTGACTCACGTTGAGTTACTTCTTTTCAAACGATTCATTTTTTCCATCCAGTTGGGTCCCGCTTCTTCGGCGGAAAAATCATATGAACGTGAAAAAACTTCAACTTCATCAAATCAAAAATCCTTTCGTTCTTGTTGGGCGCACCTTCTCCTATGCCCCATTATTACTCAGCGCTGAAATCATTCGTGGCCTCAATCAAATGGAAATCTCCAGTTAAAAAGGGAATTTCCGGGGGTCCAACGAGGGGAATTTAGCTCTTCAACCTCAAACATCAAAGAATTATCAAAAAATATCAAAATTATTCCTGATCTCCCCAATAGGACAACCTATATGAGTACTCTTTATACCCTCTATGTTACACGTTAATTTTCGACAAAATAAATTTGGCGGCAATGATGATGATTCGACTGCCGCCGTGGATTGACAGCTGGGCCGCGGGAGTCCCGGGTCAGGCGCGTCGCGACGTCCACGACGGCGCCGCACAGTGGATCGAGTCAACCAGAGAGGTCGAACGAAAAATTTTGGACTAAAATGGCAAATTTTGACGTTTATTTCGTCACATTTTAAAATTCAAGGGGTGCTTCGAGTAGAAAATTTCACGGGAAACCCAGTGGAGCCACTTTTAGAAGCTCAAAGTTTTGTATAAATGGAGTTATGAGCGTTTAAAATTTCCGAATTTTGTCCGACCTCTCCTATTGACTCGAACCACTGTGCGCCGCGCCGCGCTCCTACCTGTCGCTTCAACTTCGGCCACTCCATCACGCGCGTCTTCCAAAAATAGCCTTCTTGCTCGAGCACTAACGCTTGGACATCAACTCATTAAACTAAACAGGATGACGCAATCTCAGAAAACGTCTGGATACCCCTCGGAAAAAGGCGCGAAAACTCACCGCCGTCTGCAGTGGCGTGGCGTGCCATGCGATACATCGATTGATCTGCCCTTTAAACCTATGTAAAAGGATCGATAAACCGGGTGAACACCATAATAATCGATTCTTTACCGCAGCTTTAAATGGGGAAATATCGATAGTCGATCATTCACGCCACGCCACTGGTCGTCGGTGAATGGATCGTGGTTTGTCCGAGCGGGAGGCGGTGTAAAAAGTCGTAAAGGAGCGATTCACGCGGAGGTGCGCAGGTAGGTGCGAGGCAGTTTATGGGGCATTCTCACGTGATTAAAAGAGGTTTTATTGGTTGGAGAGGAGGCCCGCTTGGATTTGAGTTCGGACATCAGAGCTCGTCCCAGTCGACTTTTCCTCACAAAGTTCTTGTTGGTGGATTAGTTTTAGCACTTACGATTACATTCCGCCGTACTAAGGGAAAACGCCGTAAGAGCCTTCAAATGTTGCCAAACTTCCTTGCAGAAAATATTAATTTTTGAAAACAGTTATGAATATTTTTCTTTGAAATTTTCAGGCACTTTTGATCAAATTACGAACAAAATTCTCTGAAAAATCAGAAAAAAAAGTATTTACAAATTTTCCCGGAAATTCACAGTTTCTTAAAGGAAATTGACAACGTCTGACGGCGTTGCTCACCACGGCAGAATAGCCAACCTACTTAATGTGGATTTTCAACACTGAAATAGTCGATCTATCCATTGCTAATTTCTAGATTTTAGGATATTATTCAGCATTTCCGGGCATCAAATCATGCCGTAGTGCGGCATATAGTGCATTTGTACACAAAATTTGATGAAAAAACATTTTGAAATGGTTTGAAAAGTATACATATATTGAGAAAATATCGCTTATCGTTTTACCTTTCGAATTGCGATATTTGCTCGGTATACGTGCTTTCGGAGTTATTTCAAAGCATTTCATGCTAAAATGTTGTGTGTAAATATCTGACGTTCTACAACGTGATTTGATGCTTGACAATTATTTTTTGGAAGAAAGTGAAATGTCTTAGAATCCAGAAATGGACCACTACACAAATTGCGAATCGAATCATTGTGATATGTCTTTTCATCAAAATTCCACGTGAAGCAGAATTTGAGCAACGAAAACGCCTGCTGAAGGTAACTCCTAACCAAAGATACGTCTTACAGTGGCGAGGCGTGAATGATCGATTATCAATATTTCCCCTTTTAAAGCTGTATTAAAGAATCGATTATTGAGGTATTCGTTGCGAACACCCTGTTTATCGATAGTTTTTCATAGGTTTAAATGGCGGATCAATCGATATATGGCAAAGCGACGCCACGCTACTAACGTCTTAACGTTTTTCGAGGCATAAATTCGAACTTTCACACGATTCACGCTTCGCCACTGAGACGCTAGGATGATATTTCATGATCTTCAATCGATAAATACTAAATACTGGTCGGTGTCGACCATAATTTTTACGATTCAAGCATCTTAGGAGAGGAGAAAAAGGATGGGAACGGACTAATAAGTTCAATGCCACCGGGTGGATCATACATTTTGGTGCTTCGGCTAGGAGTCGCTTTTTGAGGACGGGAGATCCGATTAAAACTCCCTTGCGAAGGCGTTAACCTCGGGTGGGTAAACATAAACACTCTCCTTGTTTACAGGATGGGAAAAGAGGTGCGTGCGGATATGCGAGTGTTGAGCTCCCGGCCAAAGTACGGTTGCTGCCACATCAGACGCACTATACACAGTGCGTACCTTACCGAAATCACCGAACAGACCTGTGCTAGAATTACCGCCATAAAATGGTCAAGTTACCGAGACTTGATTACCATTGACAGTGGTATTTATACATTAAATACCGGTAAAAATACCGTTCTACCGGTAATTCTGAGTAATTTTCGTTCCGTGAATTGCATTCTCCGTGAAATATCAAGAGCAGTGTTCGAAACTCACAGGCACCAACGCGCCAAATGCGCCTAAGAAATCGGTATGGGGCCTAAAAAATGAAGGCTCTGCGCCAACGTGACCCCTAAAAAATTAAGCCCCCCCCCTTTCCCCCCAAAACCTAAATTTTTCTGTATGGTGATTTTTCGAAATTTTCCGCAAGTTACAGCTACTACTTCTATAACTGAAACATCTTGCGTCTAACTTTTCATTCCGTTTGTTCCTGGTCGAACCCGTAATTCCTCGGTCCATTCCAGATTATAATCTTTGCAATTGGTGAAAATGTAATCTTTATTCCCGTTTGTGACACTGTGACACTGTGGAGGCCTATAATACGGTAACCGATCATGCAGAAATGGATTCACATTGTCTTAACTCTGAGTATAAAGGGACTCTAGCTGCAACTACCAGACCTTATCACTGTACGAAGGAGGATGGCGAAGGGCAGGGGAAGTGCAATCTGGCAACGGTGCGGATGTACTGGCGAGTGTGTTTACCCAGCCCTGAAGCATCGCCCGCCCCGCGCCGCTACTTGGACCAATTCAAGTGCCGACCCTCGCCGTGGCCGGCTAAGGATAAACACCGGTGATAAAAGAAAATCGAATCAAGTAGGAAAATGTGTGACGCAATGCAAGCACTTTTACTTTCCGAGACTTCATTTCTACATTCTATGCTTGTCAGCGTCGCGTCGCACAGTGGATCAGAGAGGTAGAACACGAAATTTTTGACTTAAACTGCAAATTTTGATACTAAATCCGTCACATTTTAAAATTTGAGTGGTGCTAGTCGAAGAAAATTTCACGAGGAAACCAATGAAACCACCTTTTAAAACCTCAAAGTTTTGTATAAGCGGATTTATGAGCTTTTAAAGTTTCCACAATTTATCCGACCTCCCCCATTGACTCGATCCACTGTGCGTCGTCGAGTGCTCGTCGTTTTTTCACACCAGTGGCGAGGCGTGAATGATCGATTATCGATATTTCTCCAATTGAAACTATGGTAAAGAATCGATCATTAAGGTGCTCGCTGCGAACACCCTCTCTGTTACGATCCTTTACCATAGGTTTAAAGGGCAGATCAATCGATAAATAGCAAAGTACGCCAAGCGACTGTTTCACACCCGCGCTGAGCAGTGGCGTGGCGTGCTTGGCGATATATCGATTGTTATGCCATTTAAATCTATGGAAAATGATAGATCATCAGGGATCATCACGCAGCGAACACCTTAATAATCGATTCTGTACCATAGGTTTAAATGGCATAGCAATCGATATATCGCAAAGCACGCCACGCCACTGGCGCTGAGAGCATTCTAAACATCATTTTTACGTGATACGGCATGATTACTCCGGAATTGGCAAAGTTACGCGCAGGGCCGGATTTACCTACTTGCCGCCCATGGGCCGCCTGTATTTTGCCGCCCCCTTCTCATTCGTTTTGAAACATCAATAAAAACCATCAAGTGAACGTGCCAGCGGGGGAGGGGTGCATAAGACGCGTTTACTCGTGCTGGACACATTTTTTGGGAAAGCCCTGTCAACACTACTAGCAAAAGTTCACGGAACTTTGCGCGAAATTTAAGTTTCGTAAACCTTTCTCTTTGCGGACAAGGCCTTCCATTCATAAGAAATGAACGAAAAAATTATGAAAGAACAAACATAAATGTGGTTTAATGATTTTAACTTCCGCCGCCGCGCCTCGCAGACCGCACTGTGTTTGACGCAATGCGTGAAGTATTCATGCATTCTTGCAGGCGCTATCCGTTTCACGCTGACCACAGTGACCGCACTATGTTTGATGCAATGCGTGAAGTATTCGTGCAGCCTTGTAGGCGCTAATATGTGTTACATGCCGATCGATCACCGCGCCGAGGCTTCTCCTTTTCATCTCAAGTCCTCGTCATCATTTCTCTCCAAGTCGCGCCGTTCCAGGCCAAATTGCGTGTTTGGTTTCTCTCTTAACTCGACTAATTAAAGGTGCTGTCACTTGTATCACTGAAAGACGACAAAATTAGAAATTACTATACTCTCAGGAAATGAGAGATTTTGTCGCCTTTTTTCGTTTGTAATTTTGTTTTTCTGAATCCGATTTTTTTAATACCTACATTTAAAAAAATTACAAAATTTGCCGCCCCCTACATTTGCCGCCATGGGCCGCGGCCCATGTGGCCACCCCCTTAATCCGGCCATGGTACGGTGCTTGATTTCCGTTTTTCTACCATTCCCCATTTTCCGTCTTCTAAGTTTGGATTGCTGCTTAAAGATAATTTTTAGAATTTTAGAGTATTCTTTGAACCAGATGATGGATAATTAAGTGAAGTATGGTTAAATATAATTTTCCTCCACCTTAAGGCACATTTTGCCCTGCCGGCCGATTATTAGAAACTGATAGACAAAGCTATACAAAGACGACAAACGGGATTTGGAGGGATCCTATTGGTGGAAGTGGGTGGTGGCAATGGACAAATGAGGTAGGTAATAGACTAACTAACGGCAACCCACGAAAGACCCGACAGTTGGTCCATCATTTACTCCCTTACTCTATAAGAACCACCCATTTCAACCAATAGGATCGATGCATACTCCATATGTCTTCTGTGTCTATCGCTTTGTCTATCAATTTCAATAATCAGTCCGCAGAGTCGTGTCGTGCTTTGCGATGTATCGATTGATCTGCCGTTTAAAACTGCGGAAGAAAATAGATTACTGGAGTTATTGCAACAAACACTTGAGTGGTTAATTCTTTTCTAAGACCTGACTTCAAAAATGAAAATATCGATGACCAATGATTCATGATTTGCGATTGATTTTATCTAATAATTATAGAACATACGAAAGCCATGCGGGAAATATAGGTAAACTTCCGCACGAGAGTGTCGTTGCATGATGAATTGATGAAACGTCGCGGAGAATCTTCCATTATTTTCCAACGTTTCAAAACAAAGCATCCTTCATCTAAATCGTTTCATCCCTCTTTATCCCAAAAGCAATCTGATGGCCAGGGAAAAAATATTCGGAGGAGATGAAATAAAATAAATCGGATTTACAAGCCATGGTCAAAGGTAAGAAGCGCTCACTGCAGGAGATAAAAACCAGAGGTTTTGCTTTATCGATATATGGATCTTGCTGCTCCTTTGAGACCGTTGCGCCAGTTGCGCCTTGCCGTTCCCAGTTGGTTCATGCCTCCGAGCGTAGCTTCCAAGTTGTGAAAAGTAATGTCTCAACACTTCCTCAGCCCAAGAAAGAAATGTCTTTCTACCCAAGGATATGACAACTGAACGTTTAACAGAGCATCCTCATCATTAACTCTTGGACCGATCTCAGTCCAAATGTTCTCGGGAGCTACGATCCGAACCAAAAGTTGTCATGTTTATTTCATTTTCCTTATATTTCTCAGATTATTAAGATGGATAAATACAGCTCGGGCAAAAGGCATGGCCAGAGCTTTCGGAGATAACTTTTGGGAACTGTAATGATAAGGTATAGTGGCATTTCTGTAATTTTTGTTATTCATTTCAAGAAAACAGCGCAAATTGTTTCTGGGACGTCTAAATTTCCAAAATCCTCCGAGGGAATAAGCGCTAGTGACACATACTTCGCTATAATTTGGAGAAATCCTTAGACCCTCCTTGAAGTTGGTATCATCTCACAAAGATTCTTTCAGAAACATTACCTGTACAACAAAAAAATTCAGTGCTTTTTGGTACCTTCATTCGACGAAATTCGAAAAATTTCAAAAAATTTAAATGTCTCGCTCAAATTGCGACAAAAATGAAAAAAATTCCGGACTTTCTTACGGAATTCCTGCACTTTTTCAGTGCTTCCGGACCGCCCTTAAAAAATCAGTACTATTTCTGGACTTTCCGGCAATATTGGACACGTAGACACCCTGGAGTTCTGAGAACGAATTATATGAAAGAGGACGCGAGAGCGAGAAAGCGAGAGACAGGACAGCAACAGGTTGCCCGAGCCGACAACATGGGGACCAGGCAGCAGGCACCAGGGACAGTTTTTTCAAGGCCGCTCCCTAATAAACCCCAAACAAAACTCCCGTTACCCCTCACCCCTTGACACCCTCATTGTTGAATACCAATACTCGGAATCCTCTTTCAATCGGCCGCTTCTCTATTCCGGCCCTTAATTATCATATTTTTTAAGGCCTCCAAGAAATGACCTGCGCGCGAGACCGGTCTCCTCTGCGATGAATCGATAGATATGGCATTGAAACATATGAAAAAGAACCGATCATCGGGGTACACTTTAATAATCGATTCTTTACCGCGGCTTCAAATGCAAAAGCATCGATAGTCGATGACAACGCGATGCAACAGAAAAAGCGCGGATGTACTTGGGGAGTTGACCAGAGATACGTGGTTCTAGGAAAGATTAAGCGATGCAGCGCCATCACTTTCTCGCTCCTCCGAAAATCGGAGAGAAATAGATAGGCCCTTTTAATTATTACGGCCTCGGAACCGGTCCGGCGGCGGCCCGCCCTCTCGGAATTGGCCAATTACACGATTAATTAAATATTCTCTCATAGATTTTTACTGCTTCCCTTTCTCTCGTCAACGGCTGGCAGAAGCCTTAATACACGAAAACAAACAAAAGAGCACTCACGTCAGAGTCGCCTGGCGTGGGCTGAAAGATGATATCCATCAGATGTTACATCACGGCGGATATCAAAATATTGGATTTGGCCTCTTTGCAAGCATCAGAGAAGGTCCTGTGTTTGTTCCAACTCAATGGAATACGATAAAATCGTGACCTTGGCGCGACGCGGCGCGGCGTGCTATGCGATACATGGATTGATCTACCCCTTAAACCCATGGGAAAAGATCGATGAAGAGGGTGGCCGCAAGGAACATCTTGATGATCGATTCTTCGCCATGCTTCCAAATGGGGAAATATCAAAATCTTGAGCGATTGTACGTATGTGACGAGGATCCAAGTTGACAAATAACATTCTTTCAATACCTATACTCAGAGGATTCCAGTAATAACTTACTTCCCGAATGAGAATAATAGAAAGTCAATCGGAAATCTCTTGAAAATATAGGACGTCTCTTTGAAATAACAGAAAAATCGTTTGAAACAAGATTTTCTCTTGACATGATGAGAATTCTCGTCTGAAAATTATTGATTGGAGTTTTTCTCCGTTTAAGGTCCCAATATTGTGGGGAGTATTGTCATATTTAGCCCGTCCCTGATCCCTTCGCCATCGTGGCGATTCTATAAGTTTTTAACAGCCTTAAAATTCCATAGGAATGAACTAAGTAAAGAGACAAAACACTATGTGACTCACGTTAAAATATCGTATCCAACCCAGACGACCGTGTAGAATCACTCAGCAATGTTAGGCTACATCAGGTTCTTAGGGCCTGGTGTAATCAAAAACTTGACCAGGAAGGACTCGCATTTTAGAGGAAAATCAAAGATACTTGGAGAAAAAGTGTAGTTTTTCGTGAACGCATCCGTCGCAGTTGGTTTTAAAACTCATTTTGAAAGTTTGAAATTCACGACTAGAATTCTGTATAACTATCTTGTTTGTTTACACTCGGCCCTAGGGCTCCCAGAAATCTTAGAAAGTTTGAAATTTTAAAACAATTAGACGGCGGCACAGAATTTAAGGTACTAAAATAATTGAGATGGAAATACTTCCCCTAAAAAGGCAAACTCTTTAACACTTTAATGGAGAATAAATCGATATTTTATAGAATATTCATTATTTTAAGAGACGTTTGACTACATTTTACAGTGTCTATCAGCCAGGAGCAACATTTCCTCTACTTGTGTGAATGAAAGGTGCGAGCGTTTCCTGTTTTGTTTCTTTTAATCATAGATACGCCGAAAACATCTGCAACGCTGAGAATACGACACCGTATTACTATCACAGACCAGATATTGTAATCAGAATGTAGAGATAGACAGGTGACGCAAGCCGGAGGTCTCAAGGTCAAATGAGATCATCAGAATTCAACGGGGATTTGAGTATTCATTTGTCGGAGTTATGACATTGATATCCGACTTTCATCGGAATTCTTACATCAGGGTATACTTGATTTCAAACGACTTTTTTCAGTTTGAAAAAATGACAAGAAGTTAGAATTGTTGCGCCAAAAAAGAAACGGATGTTAATGAGAATGGCTGAAGCGCCGCGCCGGACGTTCAGTTACGCAACAACTGCTGAGAAATTAACATTTTAATTGAGTACAATTAAAAGTCCATCTCTATCACTATGAGCTTTCGTTCTCGTCAAATCGATAAGAATATAGAAACGCGCAGCTACAGTAGGAACCGTTTAAGGTATACTAATGACCATCCAGTGAAAGCAGATGAGCCGAAAGTTCATATTGCTGCTTCATTTGTAGGGTAATTTTCGGTCTTCAGTTGTTATCTGCTCGTGATATCAGAATCGAATTATTGGAGGGTAAAAATAATGACACAACGAATTTCTCTGCGTTATTCGTTCGTGATTTTAGGAGTTACGTAAGAAACGCTAGAGTGAGCACATGGTGTCTGGCAAATTAAAAAAAAAAAAAAAAAAAAAAAAAAAAACCTGACATTTCCCTGACAAAAACGGTCCAAATGCCGAAAAAATGTTTATTATAATTCCCTGACAGGCGGGAAAAATATTACTCTGAAATTTTCCCGACAAAAGAGGAAAATATTCCTAATTTTTCGACACGGTTGAACTGACTGGATGTACATAATAATTTTTTCATGTTTTATGAATACGTACAATGTAATACATAGAGCAAAATATATGGTGCCTACATTGATCTGAAATATTTTTGCCTCGTTTTTAAAATTTAAAAACGCAATAGTGTATTTCCTTCGGAAAATACACTAAAACCTCCGCAAAAATTCTGGAGGAAATTTTTGTAGAAATCTTCGCAGAGTAAAATTCGCGAAACATTTTCTGAAAAATCCGCGTTGTTCGAATTCCTTGGCGTTTCCCCTGACACAAAAAAATACCTGATATTTCCCAATTTTCCCGGTCGCTAGACACCTATTAAAGAGACTGCACGCGGATGCCCTTCATGGTGAACGGATTTTTCTCCGTTTTTTGATCGACTTTTACATTGTTTTTACCTAGTTCGATTAACCATGCAAAAGGCGCGAATGTTCCGGAAAATGTCTTCACTGGTGAGGGAGTTGTCATTGTCATGTCATTGTTTAGAATGTCGTCAGGTTTACCCTGAAAATTTTCATTTAAAAGAAAAGTTAGGAATATTTGAATCAGTGGGAACGAAAACACACCAACTCGAAAAATGAAAATAATCAAGACACACACAAAACTGCATATTAGGTGAAGAATTTAGTCTAAGAAAAACATTTTTGGTGCCTAAAAGTAAGTACTTGAGGAAACTTTAAATTTCAGAGTTGGAACAGATACGGTAACTTCAGTGACCTTTATAAACATTGTCTATCCTTCGTGAAAAGTGAGCATTTTCGAAGTGCCGAGTTGGTGTGTTTTCGTTCTCAGTGATTCATTTATTCCCTGATTTTCAAACACCAAGGAATAAATTGGGAGCGACACTTTCCTTTAAAAAAAAAAAATAAATAAAAAAATGCTGAAGTTTTTCAGAAAATCTATGTTACGTCGCAGTAAATTTGGCAACATCCGACCGGCAACTTGCAACGGGGCACCTAGCACGCGTTTACGACCCGACGCCACGGGATCAATCCATCCGGGCGATTCGAGTCCTAAGGGAAGTGAACAAAGGGGGGGGGGGGGTGTCTGGACCAATGGGATGATCTTCGTATGCGGGTCTGGAGCCCTCGCGGAAGGCATATAGCCCGGAGCGTTGACTCACCAAGAGACACGGCACGGTGTTGGACCGCTTTCTCGGACCCGCAGACTCCAGAGAAAACAAAAAACCGCCTAACTCCCGTCCAAACTCAGCGGCAGATAAGTGGTTCTTGCCCCCGGGGGAGGGGGGGGGGGGCACAATGAGCAACCGCACGCAGCCCTAATGATCGCATCCCGAAAGCACACGTCCAGTATCGCCCCGAGTTGCCCGCGGTGACAGTAGCGCAGGGTGCGGTAAGGGGAGAGGGAGGGGGGGTTACATAAAATTAAAAATTTATGAACTTGAGGAGGTCCGGGGTGACTTAACAGCTCGCGGTGGTTATGCACCGGTGATAAACGGCGGAGACGGGTAATTGCGTGAGATTTGTTGCTCCGGCTGCATATCACGCCGAGAGGATAGACTAATTCGATTGTGTGTGAAAACGCTGATGTAGCAGCGCGGACCGCACACACACACGACCGAGTCATACGACGACGATAATTAAAGCGAGATGATTAAATGAGTAATTAACGGTAGCTCATGATATTAAAGCGAGCGGGGCTTTCGGAGCTTTATCAACGTGCAGCGTGACGCACAACACGAAACGGAAAAGGAGGCGGATGAGCTCTACTCTGCCGAGCTAAGGAGGAACGCCGTATGAGCCTTCAGACGTTGCCAAGTTTCCTCCCATAAAAACCGATTTTACTGGGAAAATTGCAAATATAATTTTCCAAAATTTTCAGACAGTTTTGTGCGGAATTTAATTGTGCTAATAAAATAACTGAAAATTTCAAGGATAAATATGCATGAATGTTGTCAAAAATACATGTTTTATCAAGGAAAATTTGGCGACTCTAGAATGGTCATACGTAGTTCTTCCTTAGCACGGCAGTACTGTACACAGGTACACAGGTTGTTCTTTCGCGAAATCGAAGGGTTTTTTCTTCGCATTATGCACGCTTGCCTACAATGTGGCCACAGTACGAATTGCACTGAAAAAAGTGCCTTGTCCGAGAAACAAGGATTCTAGTCTTCCAGACAAGACCGTCTTGTTATATTTGATCCACAAGGTACTCTAGTTCATGGGACCCATACAGTCTTGTTCAGGGAACAAGACTTCCTTGTTGCATAAGTCAAAAGTCTAGTCACGGTAACAAAAATGTCTAGTTCTGGGAACAAGACTTGTCTTGTCACAGTATTTGGAAGAAATTAAAATTGCAAAAAAATGTCACAAATTTATATGAATTGCAAGATTTTTGTGAAAATTTAACTGTTCTCTACTTCCCTCACTCCTCTTACACCGGAATTGTCCCATCCGACCTTTCAAATTTTACCGGCCAGCAGGCTGATTATGTACTTCCCTCATCTATTGACCTTGATAGATGCGGGCTGCGGATCTATGAGACAGAAATTCCGAGCGATTCAGAACTAATTTCAATAGATCCAGCCATAGATCCACTGATAGATGCGGATCCCCCGGCCCTCAGGCAGTAGATACGGTGACATCTATTAAAACTGTGCTTCTGATTGGCCGACTGGTACTGCCGCGGCGGGATTCGAACCCACCATAGCTCGGATTGGTAGCGACTGAATATCGACGCCGCTATCCACTGCGCCACGGTAGCTGATAAGTGAAGACGGAGTTGAGTAAAACACGATAAAATGATCTATTCGGAGGTTAGGTTTCCTACGCGCTTCTTCTTCTTCACTCGGTGAATCAAGGTGTCTGATTGGTTAGAACGATTATTTTCATCTCAAAGCAATCGTTCAACACTGTATTCCAATTCTGCTGATCTATCGCTCATCCATCGGATAGAATCACAGTGTAGAATCACAAATAGTTTGATCATAGATGCGCGATAGATGAGATTTGCAGATCTATAGCCGAGATCTATGAAAGTAAATAATCAGCCTGCTGATCGGGATTTGAACGCGGGACCATCTGTTAACGGACCGAGTGTTCTACTGACTGAGCTTTCCGAGCTAGTTATTATGGGGGGCCGAATTTTAAGTATAAGTACAGCCCACAGATTTACTTTTTCACTTTGTTGCTATCTCAAGTCTGTGGAATGCGTAGAGCATCAGATTGTTTGGTTTTTTTCTTTTTTACCATTTACTGTTTACGAAAAGGAATTTACATTCTACATCTGATAAAAATGGACAATTTAGGCCGAAAAAATGTGTTTCTTCAAGCAACGATGTTTCCTTTGTTCCATGTTTCTGATTCTAATTTTTATTTTTATTTTATATCATGATAATAATTAATAATATATAAATAAATCAAACGTTAAAAAAATAATTATATAATTAGATACATTTGATTTTAAAACCTTACGCATGAGCGATTTATTTTTTAATAAAAATTATAAACTTATTGTTTTTACCTTTTCATTAAACATCCAGAAAAATTTTAGGGGAAAAATTATTAAGCGTAGTTCTTAAAATACTCTTTCAAAATATGTAAAACTATACGCTCTCTTTGAATTTGACCATTACTCGTGGTGAGCAGATAATCTTGTCACAGTGACAAGACTATCGAGTCCGGTGGCTCAGAAACCTAGCATATAAAACAAGACTGGTCTTGTTGCATTAACAAACGGGTATTGTTTCCCAAACAAACTGAGTTGTTTGGCAGACTAAAAGTCTTGTCCCTGAGACAAGGCAGGTTTAACAAGTTTATCTTGTCTCTACGGCTCTACTATTTTTTTCAGTGTGGGTGTGATGAAGGTGGAGACAAATATGAGGTATCCATTGGTATCTGCCTCTGAGCGCGAAATCACTCATTGTTTGCTCGTTTTACGTTTCTTTGTTTACACTACTTTTTCGGGTTAAAAATACCATTAACGTGGTGTAAAGAGTTCCCTTAAAATCCTCCAGCCTCCAGAGTTAGTCTTTATTATAGTATAGATACCATTTCATGATTGCATTTAACCTTGAGAATTATTTCGACGTATTTCTGCCAAACGGAACTATATGTGCATTAAGAAATGAGCCCTGAGGCCCATAAGAATATGTATGCACAACAGGGCTAACGTTGTAATGCACATAGTTCCGTTTGGCAGAAATACGTCAATTTGTTACCAATTAATTCAAAAGTGAGAAGAATGGACACTTGCGAGTAATGTTCATAAAATAACCGGTTCACCGGCTCGTCCTAACTTTTAAAATGACGAAACTGATGAAGAATGCAAGTTGAAAGAAGCTCAATTTCCGAGCCCGGTAGTAAAATGAGTCATAATGCATTTCGATGAGATATCTCACTCCCTCAGCTCTTCATGACACATCTGCATTCAAAAGAGGATCACGAAATTCTACTTCACGTATCACTTTTAATACTAAATTGAATTGTGTGCAAGTGGAAGATGGGGTGTGCTCGTTAGTGCTCGGGCGATAAGAATGAATGGGACTTTAAAAGCGCCAGTGACGTCAGCGGCAACGACGAGAGAAACGACGATCAACGACACGGTCTTTAACTCATGAGCCCTGTCCACAAGGCTCGTGTCACTTGCCCACGGCTCACGAGTTAGCGCTCAGTTCCTTTTGATTTAATTGAAGATCCCGCTTTTCCATTTTCTCAAGAGGAAGTATATAAACTTTTACATTGTTCCTTATTTTGCTCATTACGAGCACCCCCCATCTTTCCACTTGCACATAGTTCCATTTAGCATAAATACGTCTAATTGATCCTATGAAGAGGTGAAATCTATCAAAACTAAATTCAATTACGACGTTCCAGAGTCTTATCCTTCAAAATTTTTCGAAATGTATCAACCGTTGCATACCTTCAACGAAACTTTCATTGAATCTGGGTCAATAGACGCGTAATAATTGACCAAGAATTCAAAATTTGCAGCCTCGCTTGAGAGAATTGCCTTTTTTTAGACGATAGAACGAACGTATATCCATTCCTCAAACGCGAAATCGATTGCACCAATTCAATTTTTCTCGAAAATGTGCGACTGTGCAATTTCTGAACGTTTCAAATGTTCCTAATCTTGCATACGTCGGAAGCAGTCGGCAATTTGTAAGGAGCATTGTTAACTCGTTATTTCGTACCAACTCGCATCGATGCATTAAGAATTTCAATGTTGCAGAACTTGAAAAGCACGAACGCGGCTTGAAGCGCCTTCAAATCCCATGATACCCTCCGCTTTGCCTGGGAGATAGTTTAGTTGCTTAACCCAACCAAACCCAAGTGAGGTCACTTATTTCACTACACGCTACACACTCTCACGAGTGTGGTAGCTGGCACTGTGCCTTCGAACGTCTCCTGGAATTCGTAGCAAAATAATTAGTACTTTCTATCTTCTTTCCTTACTTCTGTAAGTATTTTTACATTGTTCTATCGAACACAAGCAGATTGCGATTTCCTGGCGATTTAAGTAATTTTGAATATTCCTCAAATATTTTCCCTTGATTCAAGTACGGGTTATCTTGTGTATCTTTATCGGTGGGTTCTTTTTTTTTTTTTTTTTTTTTTTTTTTTTTTTTTTTTTTTTTTTTCATTAGATTTTGTCGACTTTTTGTTTCCTATCATGGCTCCTTCAAATGGTTCCCGTGCGGTTGTCAGACGATTTGAATCAAACGACACGACGGAGATTGGCATGGAGTTCAAGAGTAGTGATTTAACAGAATTCGTCAATTCAAGTAGGAAAATTCGATGTAAATTTCACGGCGGCAAGGAAACTCTAATGAAATACGTTCCCGGAAAACCTGGCTTGTCAGATTGCTTTCAAAGTATATGAAGCGAACCACATCAAGCCTTCATTTTGCTTCAGCTTGATTTATTGCTGATGTTTATAAACGAGTATCGTATACCTATGATATATCAAGGAGAAGCCGTGAAGTAGAATTTCGTGATCCTCTTTTGAATGCAGATGTGTCATGAAGAGCTGAGGGAGTGAGATATCTCATCGAAATGCATTATGACTCATTTTACTACCGGGCTCGGAAATTGAGCTTCTTTCAACTTGCATTCTTCATCAGTTTCGTCATTTTAAAAGTTAGGACGAGCCGGTGAACCGGTTATTTTATGAACATTACTCGCAAGTGTCCATTCTTCTCACTTTTGAATTTTATTGGTAACAAATTGACGTATTTCTGCCAAACGGAACTATGTGCATTACAACGTTAGCCCTGTTGTGCATACATATTCTTATGGGCCTCAGGGCTCATTTCTTAATGCACATATAGTTCCGTTTGGCAGAAATACGTCGAAATAATTCTCAAGGTTAAATGCAATCATGAAATGGTATCTATACTATAATAAAGACTAACTCTGGAGGCTGGAGGATTTTAAGGGAACTCTTTACACCACGTTAATGGTATTTTTAACCCGAAAAAGTAGTGTAAACAAAGAAACGTAAAACGAGCAAACAATGAGTGATTTCGCGCCAGAGGCAGATATCAATGGATACCTCATATTTGTCTCCACCCTCATCACACCCACACTGAAAAAAATAGTAGAGCCGTAGAGACAAGATAAACTTGTTAAACCTGCCTTGTCTCAGGGACAAGACTTTTAGTCTGCCAAACAACTCAGTTTGTTTGGGAAACAATACCCGTTTGTTAATGCAACAAGACCAGTCTTGTTTTATATGCTAGGTTTCTGAGCCACCGGACTCGATAGTCTTGTCACTGTGACAAGATTATCTGCTCACCACGAGTAATGGTCAAATTCAAAGAGAGCGTATAGTTTTACATATTTTGAAAGAGTATTTTAAGAACTACGCTTAATAATTTTTCCCCTAAAATTTTTCTGGATGTTTAATGAAAAGGTAAAAACAATAAGTTTATAATTTTTATTAAAAAATAAATCGCTCATGCGTAAGGTTTTAAAATCAAATGTATCTAATTATATAATTATTTTTTTAACGTTTGATTTATTTATATATTATTAATTATTATCATGATATAAAATAAAAATAAAAATTAGAATCAGAAACATGGAACAAAGGAAACATCGTTGCTTGAAGAAACACATTTTTTCGGCCTAAATTGTCCATTTTTATCAGATGTAGAATGTAAATTCCTTTTCGTAAACAGTAAATGGTAAAAAAGAAAAAAACCAAACAATCTGATGCTCTACGCATTCCACAGACTTGAGATAGCAACAAAGTGAAAAAGTAAATCTGTGGGCTGTACTTATACTTAAAATTCGGCCCCCCATAATAACTAGCTCGGAAAGCTCAGTCAGTAGAACACTCGGTCCGTTAACAGATGGTCCCGCGTTCAAATCCCGATCAGCAGGCTGATTATTTACTTTCATAGATCTCGGCTATAGATCTGCAAATCTCATCTATCGCGCATCTATGATCAAACTATTTGTGATTCTACACTGTGATTCTATCCGATGGATGAGCGATAGATCAGCAGAATTGGAATACAGTGTTGAACGATTGCTTTGAGATGAAAATAATCGTTCTAACCAATCAGACACCTTGATTCACCGAGTGAAGAAGAAGAAGCGCGTAGGAAACCTAACCTCCAGAATAGATCATTTATCGTGTTTTACTCAACTCCGCTTCACTTATCAGCTACCGTGGCGCAGTGGATAGCGGCGTCGATATTCAGTCGCTACCAATCCGAGCTATGGTGGGTTCGAATCCCGCCGCGGCAGTACCAGTCGGCCAATCAGAAGCACAGTTTTAATAGATGTCACCGTATCTACTGCCTGAGGGCCGGGGGATCCGCATCTATCAGTGGATCTATGGCTGGATCTATTGAAATTAGTTCTGAATCGCTCGGAATTTCTGTCTCATAGATCCGCAGCCCGCATCTATCAAGGTCAATAGATGAGGGAAGTACATAATCAGCCTGCTGGCCGGTAAAATTTGAAAGGTCGGATGGGACAATTCCGGTGTAAGAGGAGTGAGGGAAGTAGAGAACAGTTAAATTTTCACAAAAATCTTGCAATTCATATAAATTTGTGACATTTTTTTGCAATTTTAATTTCTTCCAAATACTGTGACAAGACAAGTCTTGTTCCCAGAACTAGACATTTTTGTTACCGTGACTAGACTTTTGACTTATGCAACAAGGAAGTCTTGTTCCCTGAACAAGACTGTATGGGTCCCATGAACTAGAGTACCTTGTGGATCAAATATAACAAGACGGTCTTGTCTGGAAGACTAGAATCCTTGTTTCTCGGACAAGGCACTTTTTTCAGTGCAATTCGTACTGTGGCCACATTGTAGGCAAGCGTGCATAATGCGAAGAAAAAACCCTTCGATTTCGCGAAAGAACAACCTGTGTACCTGTGTACAGTACTGCCGTGCTAAGGAAGAACTACGTATGACCATTCTAGAGTCGCCAAATTTTCCTTGATAAAACATGTATTTTTGACAACATTCATGCATATTTATCCTTGAAATTTTCAGTTATTTTATTAGCACAATTAAATTCCGCACAAAACTGTCTGAAAATTTTGGAAAATTATATTTGCAATTTTCCCAGTAAAATCGGTTTTTATGGGAGGAAACTTGGCAACGTCTGAAGGCTCATACGGCGTTCCTCCTTAGCTCGGCAGAGTAGAGCTCATCCGCCTCCTTTTCCGTTTCGTGTTGTGCGTCACGCTGCACGTTGATAAAGCTCCGAAAGCCCCGCTCGCTTTAATATCATGAGCTACCGTTAATTACTCATTTAATCATCTCGCTTTAATTATCGTCGTCGTATGACTCGGTCGTGTGTGTGTGCGGTCCGCGCTGCTACATCAGCGTTTTCACACACAATCGAATTAGTCTATCCTCTCGGCGTGATATGCAGCCGGAGCAACAAATCTCACGCAATTACCCGTCTCCGCCGTTTATCACCGGTGCATAACCACCGCGAGCTGTTAAGTCACCCCGGACCTCCTCAAGTTCATAAATTTTTAATTTTATGTAACCCCCCCTCCCTCTCCCCTTACCGCACCCTGCGCTACTGTCACCGCGGGCAACTCGGGGCGATACTGGACGTGTGCTTTCGGGATGCGATCATTAGGGCTGCGTGCGGTTGCTCATTGTGCCCCCCCCCCCCTCCCCCGGGGGCAAGAACCACTTATCTGCCGCTGAGTTTGGACGGGAGTTAGGCGGTTTTTTGTTTTCTCTGGAGTCTGCGGGTCCGAGAAAGCGGTCCAACACCGTGCCGTGTCTCTTGGTGAGTCAACGCTCCGGGCTATATGCCTTCCGCGAGGGCTCCAGACCCGCATACGAAGATCATCCCATTGGTCCAGACACCCCCCCCCCCCCTTTGTTCACTTCCCTTAGGACTCGAATCGCCCGGATGGATTGATCCCGTGGCGTCGGGTCGTAAACGCGTGCTAGGTGCCCCGTTGCAAGTTGCCGGTCGGATGTTGCCAAATTTACTGCGACGTAACATAGATTTTCTGAAAAACTTCAGCATTTTTTTATTTATTTTTTTTTTTTAAAGGAAAGTGTCGCTCCCAATTTATTCCTTGGTGTTTGAAAATCAGGGAATAAATGAATCACTGAGAACGAAAACACACCAACTCGGCACTTCGAAAATGCTCACTTTTCACGAAGGATAGACACGAAGACACGAAGGCCCCGCGCTGGGGCCTGATTTAGGAGATGAACCATAATGAAGCAAGTAAAGTTTCTTTCATCTGGATTTCGGCTACCTACGCACAGAGTTCGGTTATGGAATAATGGAGGATTGAGTCATCGGCCGTTTAAATTACGTCCTCAGTCATGTGAACGAAAGCTTTCTCGAACAAGTTTTGATCTGGTAGCTTATGGTCCTTTGTAGACCCTCGTTGCCAACTTGATGATCGGTATTTTTTTCATCATTTCTCTTGCCTCATATTTATTTAACAGCCGATTTTTTGACAGGATGATCGACCCATGTTTTTTCCCGAAACGATGGGTCGATGCCGGAAAAATGACTGCAGGACGGGACGATGCTCTTTTTTGATTCTGTAAGCTTCACGAACTTGGATGGATTTCATTGCAGATCAAAATTACCTGGTAAATTGATGAAGGTAATTTTGATCTGCAATGAAATCCATCCAAGTTCGTGAAGCTTACAGAATCAAAAAAGAGCATCGTCCCGTCCTGCAGTCATTTTTCCGGCATCGACCCATCGTTTCGGGAAAAAACATGGGTCGATCATCCTGTCAAAAAATCGGCTGTTAAATAAATATGAGGCAAGAGAAATGATGAAAAAAATACCGATCATCAAGTTGGCAACGAGGGTCTACAAGGACCATAAGCTACCAGATCAAAACTTGTTCGAGAAAGCTTTCGTTCACATGACTGAGGACGTAATTTAAACGGCCGATGACTCAATCCTCCATTATTCCATAACCGAACTCTGTGCGTAGGTAGCCGAAATCCAGATGAAAGAAACTTTACTTGCTTCATTATGGTTCATCTCCTAAATCAGGCCCCGGCGCGGAGCAAGATGGGAGAATCCAGCCGACAAAAAAGTATACGTCAGACCCGGTGCACAATGTGAGAGGTGAAAGTGCACTAAGAAAGGTATGAAAATGTCTGAAATGTATCGAAGAAACTTAAAACAATGAAACTTCGGGAAACAGGGAATTAAAAGAGGAGATGCAGAAGGCACGAGACACATAGTATTTAAGAAATCGTTCATGAGTAACACCATTTTTAATATCCCAGTTTGAGTAAGGAGCCAAAGTGTTAACTTTCACTTTTATTTTATTTTAAAAAAAAATTGTTTATAAAGCTGAAGCTTTTCGACTTTTGACCATCATCAGAGCGTCAAGTATGTACAAGATTGGTAAACAATAATTATAACAATTCGTATTAACAAGAGAAAACTTTACAACGGTCAGAATCATGACAAATTACAGGAACATAACTCTTCAACATTCAGCTTTACAAACAAAATTGTTTAAAATAAAATAAAAGTGAAGATAACACCTTGGCTCCTTGCTCAAACTGGGACATTATTTAATGTTGAACATTGGTTGTAGTATTGAAGGAATGAGATTGGGATGAATCATATATAAGTGCTGATTTGCGAATAAACGTTGTGTACTGGTTGTTTGTCTCTTTTGGAAAACTTTAGAGATCATTACTATGAAAAGCATGAGCACGGCGGGCGGCGGGGACCTGACTGGAAATTTCTCAAGTTTCCGAGCTAAAGTTCTTGAAAAAGTGAGAAGAGAGAGGCCGAGCGGAGACCCACCTCTATAAACTGTCGTGAAAATCGAAGAACTAATTAGACAAGGATTCCAAGGCACTTTCACTACTCAAGCCATGAGCTGAATGGACTACTAGGAAGATGACATTTATCAGGATTTCGCGAGGGGCTCTAGACATGCGGAGAGTTGTCTATGTCTACGCTCCCGTCTTCACAAAGAACGCCGCAAGAGCTTCCGAATGTTGTCACATTTCCCCCGACAAATTATTTAATTCTGCCCAAAATAATGGGTTATTTTCCTCGACATTTTTTAAAATCCTATACTTTAACTTGGGCATGAAATTTTGTGCGATATCGAAAGGCAAATAGTACTGAAAACAAAAGTCGCTTGGATCTAGAGTCCTGAAACAATCTAGAGATTGGATCTAGAGTCTCTTGAAAACAATGACGAGAAAAAATACCCTTGATTCAATCGACTTTTTTTTTGAATCAAAAGGAAATCCACCTAAGTCAAGAGGCTCGGCTTTTCGATTCAAGGAAAAATCGGATTGAATCAAGAGTACTTCTTCTTGTCAATGTTATTAAGAGTCTGGACTCTAGACCCAAGCGACTTTTCTTCCAGTGATGGTGAAAATATTGCAGAAAATTCGTATTTGATCAGAGAAAATTTGGCAAGGCACGAAAGTTCATACGGTGTTTTACCTGCTGGCCACGGCGCGGCGCGGCAGTGCAATGAGAAACATGAATAGCTGGATCAAAGAGGCTTCTTCTCCGTCTGAGGTCCTCGGAAAGGATCGACCTCTCAGATATTTCATTCCGATGAGTTCCTCGGTGCTCGTTTCTCGCGAGCATTCGATGAGGATTGTTGCCGCGACGCGTAGGATTATCTATTAGAAAAATAGCCGGTAATTAAGTGGAAATAAAAATAAAAAGGGAATCGTGACCATTCAGCCAGACATGGAATGTAAGCTATGAGTTCAAGCTCACGTCGACTAGAACCCACGATGAGACATTTTGGCACGGAATCCTTGCTCTAAGAGAATCTCTACGGTGTCAAATCTGCGCTGTAATATCATTCATTCAAAGCGAAACAAGTAGCATTTTATTTCAGTGGCGAGGCGTCAATAATAATCGATTATCGATGTTTCCCAATTTGAAGCTATGGTAAAGAATCGATTATTAAGGTGTTGGTTGCGAACACCTTGATAATCGATCTTTTTCTACAGGTTTAAATGGCAGATCAATCGATACATCGCAAAGCACGCCATTCCACTGTCTTATTCAGTAAAGCAGGATAAAAATATTTAAGAATCGGGAGAGCATATCGGAATGAGAAGACGATCCATACAATTTTTGCCCCGCCGAGACATATTTTAAAAAGGATTTTTATTTGCAGTCTTCGTTTCAATTTGGCAAGAAAAGGGGGGCGGCAATCCTCCATTATTACGGAAACGAATACCGTATTAAAAAATTGCGCGACATCAAGAGTTGGCTTTTGTAAGGTTTGCCTCGACTCTTTCAATTGAAAGCTAAAACCCGAGTTAAAAAGAGACAGTAACTTGATGTCATAAAGTCGCAGACATAGTGAAAGGATAGAAATTGTGCCGTTTTTATGCAGATGACAAAAAGTGAGGAGTCGAGCGGCTGAACAAGCGACAAGCGTCATGAATGAAAAAATGACAAATTCCAAGTGGGTACTCGAGGCAATAAAAAGCTGCTGACTGTGACGTAAGCACTTCCTTTCACAGAAATTCGGATTTTTATCCTTACCCCCCCCCCCCCCCCCCGGGAGTCCCAGACCCGTCGTGCAGAGGATGCGGTGCGGAGCGATAGTCTATTTTTTCTCCTCATGTGTTTTTTGCCTCATTCTCTTCCTACTTTTCTCTCTTCGAGATCTTCACGATTTCCAAGCCGGTACTCAAAGGAGGAAAAAGAAAATACGTAATTTTATTGAAAGAAATAACGCCAGTACAGCTCAATAATACAATATGGGATAATAAACTTTGAAAGCTTCAGTATCGTGGCGTGTTTTGCGATATGTCGATTGATATGCCAATAAACCTATAGAGAAGGATCGATAAACAAGATGTTCGCAACCAGCACCTTAATAATCAATTCTATACCATAGCTTCAAATGAGGGATATCGCAGAAAGGTATAGGTAGGTGGTATCAGCGTTGACTTCCGACATTATAACAAGCTGTACAGGTTAAGTATTTACACTTATACATGCAATCAGCACAGGGTCTCTAAAATATATTGTCTCTGGTTGAGTTTTTGTACCAGGATACTTGAATACAAGGTCGAGAAAAGGGTAAAAGGGGGCAGAAGGGAACAAAACACGGGAGGAAGGGCACTCTCATTTTCCTTTCGAGTTTCCACTTCCACACTCACACGCGAGCACTTGCGAGGTGGAGCTTGGAGCATCGGACACTTGACTCGTTGACTCGTTGGTCCATCAGTCTTCCACGGTTAAAATCAACAAGGAACGGTCCGAGGCCCGCCATGACACGAGAGCGATGACTTCCCCGATGCCCGGCTAAACAATATCACGCCCATTAGCCTCGTAGCCGATCCCTTCACCGTTGTCAAGTTTCATGCCGATAACAATGACATCATACGACTCATTAGCTTCCTCGTATAGCATACACCTCTACAACCCTCAATTTAAAAAAAAATTAAAAAAAGATCGAAAGTTCTTCATAAATATCAATGTGATATAGACAAACTTTTGGCCGGAAATTCAATAAAAAAAACTCATGCTGCGAAGGTGTTGTCTTACTCTGTGCCGGACTGTTCGGTTGTATAGGTTCCTCAGGAAATCGGGTGTAGCCATTGTGATTTTTACTATATTAACACACTTACAGGTAACAGGAAAACGAGAAAGTGAATTTCCTCCTCTATCATTGATTATGACTAAGAGAGGGACAGTTACACACCCTTTACAGTGCCTTGCAGTTTTTGAATCTCCACTCTTCAGTTCATAAGGAACGTCACTAATTCCTCGTTTCCCTCACAATTCCATGTTGCCAAATTCTCCTCGGCAAATTTCCGTATAATCAGGAGAATCTTGGGCATTTCCAACTGAGAAGTTGACTAATTTTTCCTCTGATTCCAAGCAAAAATTAGAAAAATGTTGGACGAAAATTGCACGGGTGCATTCTTTTTACAAATTGAATTGCTGGAGTCAGTTAACTGACCCTGGAATGAAGTTACGTTCCTTCGTCGGGGAATGGGGAATTTAGTAATTCTAATCAAAGTTTTTCTCGGGGGTGAACTCGGAGACCGGCGCAAAGGTGTGATTTTCATAAGCTTCAGCGTCGTCCCTGCCTTAGCTCCCGAAGCTTCCTTACAAACAACCCTCCTCAGGCTAGAGTACCTTTATAGGAAGAGTATGGACAACTCGATTTATGTAGCTCTTAGAGCCCATAGGGCGACAACTTGAAAAACGAAAATCACTAGAAAAGTGCCGCTGCCAACCTATGCATTTGAAAGATTCATCAATAGGGCCGACGGCGCATTGTAAACAAGCGTTTTTAAGGATTAAGACTTGGAAACTAAGAAACTGTGTGCGCAACCAAAGTTTTATACGTTTTTTTTATAATTTTTGATGAGGGTACCTTCTCTCGGAGTTTGAATTAGTACCACTGGATAATTCGAGTTCATAGGTTGGGTACCTTTTTGGGCCCCAAGAGCTACATGACTTAATCAAAGCTAACCTCCAAATTCTCGAGTTGTCCATACTCTACCTATAAAGGTACTCTAGTTTAGACGGAAATCTACCTTGAAAGCTGGAGCAGCCGCCGCGGCTCCGAAACGCGGCAGGCGCTCAGGCATAGTTTACAAGCTTGCACTGGCCTTGACAGGTCGGGAGGTCTTACCTGTTCTCGACTGGAACGGTGCTCTGGGGAGAGGGGGGCGGAGGGGGGAGGAGGGCGCCAGGATCACCCGCAGTCTCGCGCCCGTTTCGCCTAAATATAAACTTAATTACTAGCAATGTCAGTAAATTGGTTCTTGCGCAATGTATAACACTTGTTTGGGAGCAGCTCCGATTTTACAACGCCCCCATCCATCGGGGACCTGTTGGTATCTTCCAGATCCGTAGATTCTCGCGGACCCGCGCGGCGCACAGAGCAACGAGACGATTGGACAAGGCGGACAAATTGTTTTTATTTTTATTCTTTTTTTACTACTTCAAGTGGCCCAAGAGGGCTAATCCTTGCGCTTTAGTCCCGTCTCCGCTCCGCCCCTACAACCAGTCTCAGGCAACCAGTGTTTGAGACCATCAAACTCGGGTCTCCTGGCTGGGAATCGAACCCGGGACCTCCCGATCATAGAGCTAGCGCAACGACTACACCATAGGAGGCCGAAAAAATCGAATTGGACGAGATTGGAAACTTAGAAGGCTCGCATCTTCGAAAATATGAAACGGAGGAATTAAAAAATGGTCTCGTTGGTTTTTTCATTAAAGTTCCGTGGGGAATCATGCGTTTATATTGAAATTGTGACGAAATCGATATCAAAATTTGAAATTTGAGTACAAAATTTCATGTCCGACCTAATTTAATAGTTCGTTCCCCGTTCGGCGCATGGTGAGACTCGAGAAGCTATATAGGAAGGGTACAGACAAGTCGAAAAATGGAGCTCTTAATTGGACGTATTTCTATCAAACAGAACTATGTGCATTATGACGTGAGCTCTGAGCTCTGTTATGCACATATTCTGATGGGTCTCGGCTTATGTCTTAATGCACATAGTTTCGTTTGGCAGAAATACGACCAATTCTCAAAAGGGCTCCCAACCTTCCTACACCAAAAATTTCGCTGTTAATCTTCAGATTTCAATGTCAAACCAAGATGGCCAAGAATGTTCATAAAATGAGCGTTCTTCCGCAAAAATGAGTGAAGTTATGCAAACACTAAGTCAAATACGTGCACCACCAACGACGGGTCCGTTGGTCGTAACAATTTTAATGATAAATCACTCTGGATAATTTGATTTCAGAGGTGGCTGCTCTTTAGCTCCATGGCCTAAACCAAAAGGCCTGGATACACGCTCAAATTTCCATCAATTTCCGAACAAATGGTGACTGGTGCGCACCATCTACCATCACATTTTTGTCATCATTTTGATCGGAAATTGACGGAAATTTGGGCGTGTATCCAGGTCTAAAAATTACTGACATTTCAGCACTTTCCCAACATAGAAACTCTATAAATTAGACAAGCCATCGAAAAAGGTCGGGAATGAAATTATTGGCCAAAACTGCAAAATTTTGATGATTATCCCATCCTCAAGTGAACTTAAACAGGGTGCAGGAGAAAGAATATCTTACGAGAAAACCAATAGAGTCACTTAAATACATCTACATTTTATACAATCAAAGATATGCGCTTTAAAACCCGTGTCCAACGTATCCGATTGTCTCATTGCACTGTGCGGTGCTGCGCCTGCGTGCCTCCTTGCCTCGTAAATCACTTAGTAATTGACTAATTTACTGCCGGGGAGAAAAGAGGGAACCGATAACTCAAACGAATATTAAACAGGCCAATATTCGGGCCGTGCATCCGATAAATGGAACCGTGAGATGAGCCGAATCGGCTCTTCTTCCACGGGTTTTATTGCACAGATGGGACGGGTTATAAACGCACGCCCAAAACAAACCCAGAGGAGAAAAGTGTGAGAATATTTTAGGTCGTGTGTCTTAAAATACGGTTGCTGGTGATTTCTAGGCACGATTTCCATCCATGTAGAGTTTTGTGAGGACTTTTAGCAGAGTCTGTAGTTTCCTTTCATATTGGGAAATCCTGATTTCTCCTGATTTTTGACTGCTAAATCCTGATTTCATAATTTTTCCAAATCCTCATCAAATCCTGCTTTTTTGCGGAGAAAAATTAATTTTGGCACGAGGTCCGAGGAAAAGTCAGTGAAATTTGCAGTCAGAAATGCCCAAGATATTCTTGGTACTCGTGGAATTTACGAGGGAAAATTTGGCAACATTGAAAAGCAGTTGCGTTCTTTCGTGAGGGAAACGACGAATTGGACGTGTTTCTACCAGATGGAACTATGTGCATTAAGACATGAGCCCTAAGACCCATAAGAATACATGCATATCAGGGCTCGCGTCATAATGCATATAGTTCCGTTTGGCAGAAATACGTCCGATTACGCCCGCAATTCGGGCGAACGACGCGACGTCCGGCGGACATTACGGAGTTGAGAACTTGCCCATTTATATGACAATAATTTGATCTCATTATTTACCATGGAAATTTTGGGCGTAGATAGGCTAACCACTGGACTCGCATCCAGTCCAATCGGAAGCGATTTATCTACCTGCCCGTGAAGGAGGGAATTAAAAAACCGCTGAGTAAGGACGGGGATGACTGTGATGCCAACTCGCATAAAAGACCTCAGTTTTCAATCAGTGGGCGAGGCTAGGAAAATGAAAAACTGGTATTTTCGGGGTGAAACGACAAGCAGCGGGGGCGCCGGGGCTGGAGGAATAAAGACGCGGATGCTGGGCGCGCGCTCCAAAACAAACGAAGCCCCGAAAAACGCGAGGATGATGGAAAGTGGTGAAGCTAGGTCGGAAACGGGCCGACGGCGACGGCATTGACATTGGAGCCTGGCAATGAGCGGCGGCGTTGCCAGATGTCCCGAGTACCTCGCGTCTTTTCCGAGGGCTCGTGGACAAATCCACGGAGCTAGACAATCCTGCGGCAGCTGTTCCACGGCCCATGAAGGACCCAATCTGGGGACCTGTGGCTTAGGCTCGGTGTACACCTGGTTGCCGAACATCACTCCAATGCTCCCGTCCTATGGAACAACGCCGTATCAACATTCGAGGGTTCACAAATTTCCCAGGATAAAATGCTTGTTCTTCAGGAAAATTGCAAGTCATTTTCCTTGAAATTTTCAGACACGTTAGATCAAATTATATACAAAATTATCCGAGGAATTGGCAGAAAAAAACTCAAAACTTAGAAAGTTAGTGATTTGCAAGGAACTTTGGCAACGCCTAAAGGCTCATACGGCGTTTTTCCTTAGCACGGCAGAATGAGTCCTCGAATGTGCCAGGGATGCGGTATATTCGCGGACCAACAACCGATCGGTCGTTCGCCAACTTCGAAGGCAGTGCGAAATTGCGTAGGTTACGACCTCGAATGATTAATGATATTAAATATATTAATTTTTGATCGAAATGTGCTCCATTATTGCGTGCGCCTTTCCAAAGTTGTGCACGCGCGCTGCCTACGCATTTCCAAATACTGCACGTATACCGGAACGTAGCGAATCAAGAGCTGTGGCTGTGAGCAAGACTAGAGTAAAAAAGGATGGGGCGAAACGCGTGATGCAATTATTTCGACTTCTAAATATGTGAAATTGCGCATTCACAAAATGAAGGAAACCCTAGATTTTTCGGCTGACTCCGAGACTTTAACGCATGAGTAAAAACGTTGCATGGAGCGAAACACGGGATACAACTATTTCAACTTCGAAGTACGTCAAATTGCACATGCACAGAATGAAGGAGAGCTTGAGAACGGGTACTCTTTTCGGCTGACTCAGAAACTTTAACGCATGAGTAGAAACGTTAGATGTACACGCGATACAACTATTTTGACTCAAGATACAATTTTTTATCCACAAAATGAAGGAAACATGACGTTCTATATAAGCCGAACTACTTGGCAGCCCAATTACTGAGTACTCAACCAATTCAGTCCGAATTGATAAGATACTTGGTAGAATTGAGTAGGAACGCACTGATTTTGACATGCTGTCTACTGACCACTACCAGGCTTTTGCATGAGTATACACCAGCAAATTAGAAGGAGAAGCCGGCATGAAGTCCGTCCTGTTTAAGGCGCGGGCGCTTCAGCCACGAGTTGTGGAAAGTTCAGTTGAGCGGCGAGGCGCCAATGATCGAGTATCGATATTTCCCCATTATGATGGTTTATTAAGGTGTTGGTTGCCACCACCCTGTTTATTGATCCTTCCCCGTAGATTTATATGGCAGATGAATCTACACATGGCAAAGGACGCCACGCCACAGGTTCAGATGGGATGTGGCAACGAGTTGTGGGTGACTGGGGCAGTTGGGTAGGAAGAATCAACAAGTTGCAACCTCATGGAGCGTATACATGGACGGGGACGGGCGGTGACTGTGAGCGAGGCAGGGGCATGGTGCATGGAGCCAGTTGTCGGACTTGGGTCGCCGTCAGCGCGAGGCAATACGATCGCGGAAGATGCTGGGAGCCGCCTAGACACGCCGCGCCAAGCCACCTGCTCCGCCACTCCGCCTGGGACGCGGGCGTCGCTAATCCGCCCTTCCTCCCAGGTTTCCACTCCACACCACAGAATATATAGGCTCTCTATATATTCTGTGTCCACACTGCAGCTCTCAAGAAACGCACTTCCGAGCACTTCCCTTCAATATCCGAAGAATCATGATTCAGGAGAGCGCAAGGTTTAAATCCCAATTCAATGGTTCTATTGGAAGAGGGTGTATACTGAGAGTCCCTAGTAAGCAGTAGTAAGCATCTGCAGTAATTTTCAGTTCTTTCCCATTAAAATCCAGTGCTTCAGCAGTTCATTTAATTGAAAAAATTCGACAAATTCTGAAAACGCGAAATCACGTAAAAATTGCAATAAAATCAGTGTTTTTACAACAATTTTCAGTTCTTTCCCTCAAAACTCAGTGCCTCTGCATCAGAAAAATTCGGCACTTATTCAATACTTCTAGGTGCCGAAATTCGAAAAATTTCAAAATTCACACGCGAATCGTGAAAATAGGCGTGAATGATCGACTATCGATAGATTCCCCAATTGAAGCTGTGGTAGAGAATCGATTATTAAGGTGTTAGTTGCTAACACGCTGCTTATCAATCCTTCCCCATAAGTTTAAAAGGCAGATCAATCGATGAATCGCAAGAAACGCCACGCCACTGGCAGAAATGCATCTGCTAGCGCTTGAAAATCAGAAAAGTGGCTATAGATCGTATTCGGTACATCAAACGGGTACATCATTTGTATCGATATCGATAGGTTCAAAACATAAACCTAGCCTCAAAAGTCAACTGAGTAATCTGACGGAATGGGTTTTTTGTGGTAGATTTTTGATTCGCATGAGTACTAATTGGACTGCATTTTGCAATTTGGAACTATGAATTCTGGCTCATCTGAAAAAACACGTATGTACATAGGGAAACTAATGGCACATACGTTGTTTTTAAACCAGGCCAGAATTTATAGTTCCAAATTGCAAAATGTAGTCCAATTATTGGCCAAGAGTAGTGAAATTGCCCCGAAATTTCTCATTGTCAGCTTATTTGACAAACATCTCAAGATTTTGGTTTGAGGTTATGTTCTATTGTTTTGAACAAAACAATATCGAATACGATCCATTAAAGTTGAGCTGCAAATACCGAGTAGGAGCCCTTATGTCGCGTTAAGAGCATTATACGCTCATTGAGACATTATTCAAGTGAGAGCTTCATGGGCAATGTCGCTTGATTAAGCGCCAAGAAAACGATTCAGTGCACGGTTGCCATTTATAGCGCTGAATAACTTTTGTCCGTATTACCCGAGTCGAGAGGACATGTTTATTCCAACACAAGATCATGATTCTGCTCACAGACGAGTTGAACAGCCTTGGGGTGGCGTTCCATGATTCAGTCATAAGCTACGCCGCGGCGTCTCAGGTGAACGAAAATGCGATGAGAAGCAGATTCATACGGCACACTCATAAATTGATGGTTATGGGTGATCAAAATGAGGAAAACCCTAAGTCAAAATTTGTTTTGCTCCGATGCCTTGAGAGTATAATTATAATAACGTCATGATTGATAACTTATAATTTTACCGATCAAGAGTGAACCATAATAATTAAACCACGTGCATGCGAGACCTTTTCCGAGTTCGATCAAGTGACGCTGAAAACACAACCATCCTGAAGTACCTAAATAGTATTGAGGCGCACAATTATTGAGCTAAAATTTCTTTAACGGATAAATTATACTTGATAATTTTCGTGATACGATGCTGATTAAAATGTGCACAATAAATTGAGGAAAGTCACTTGTAAATTCGTAACGAAAGTTTCATTTAAAAAACGTATTTTAATCACTTACGCGTACAATTTTACGCACAAATCAGTAAGAATAAGTTTTTGATCCGTTTCTTGGGCGGGTCTCCAAAGACAAAAATTTACCGAAAGTCTTATTTACCTGACTACCAATACTTGGTGCTCTACGGACGAAACAGGTGTGGTTTTTTCTGCTTTAATTAGGTAAATTGCGGCAGAATGGTCGAGTATTTAAGCCGGTATCAAAAATGAGGACGATTTTTGTCTTTAGACATTGCCTTTGGTACAGAGGAATTTTTTAGAGGAGCTTGTGAATATATTTCTTCCATTTTTGAGAGAATTTAATGCACAATTTGATCTTCAGTATCTGAAAATTTCAAGGGAGCATATTCAGGAATTTTCTCCAGAGGAAACATCGTACATAGAGGGGAAAAATTTAGCTATTTCCGAATACGTTTTTCCTGATGACACTTTTGACCATTCACCGTCGCGTCGACCCAAAAGGAATTGAAACGTCTGGTTGTTCTATTCGGCGCGAGCGATTCTGAGATTAATGATGGCGATGACATGAAAAGATGACCACTGATTCTCTACACCCCCGGCTCTTCCTTTCGCCCGCATCTTCTCAAAGAGAGACATTGAGGCGTCTCGCCACGACAGTGAATGAACTTAAGTGCCACGATTTAACATGTGTCACTTCGATAAACAAAGATAAGACCCCATTCACAAACCTTGAAATAGGAGCGGCTCATCTCTGTGTTATGATTCTATGCTAAATAGGGGGATGACAAAGGAGGCACCCCCGTCTGGATTTCTGCGGAAAGTAGGTAGGAAACAAAAGAGAAGCGCGAACAAAAAAATGGTCAAAGAGGAGTGGATACCCTGTGCCCGTTTTAAAAATAGAAAGAAAGATCCTAGAGGAAAAAAACGGAGAAAAAAACCGAGTCTGCGGAGTGCTATATCAAATGTAAAATAATGGCTCTAAGTACTTGTAAAATAGTACTTCAGAACGGCAAAACCATCCAATTGAAAAAAAAAAATACTTAAATGGGAACAAATTCTGAGCAACCACCTCCTATTTTTTTAAACTTTTTAAAAAATTGCAAAATCCAGTTCCATTGTCACATTATTTCTTCCATTCGATTCCAGAATTGATGAGTGAAAATATTGGCTTGAAATTTATTTCATTTTTTCCTCCGTCAAAAGAAAACTTGAATGGACGTAGGTAATAATTAATTTTCACTGCAAGTGTTCGAATGCTAAATACTTACTTGCGAATAGCATTAACGAAGAATTCGGCATAGCTACTGAAAAATTTGCTTCCACCCAGATATAGGTAATTAATTTATTCTTTAATGGCCAAAACTTGGACAAATACGTGGTACACGGACTTTATGCCCACTTTTTTTACGTCCACGGACTTTTCGTCGAAAATTTTTACGTCCACAGTTCTAACGCCCACACTATTGTTAGGTTCATTACTTAAACGTCCACTAAGTTAAGACCACAAATGTAAAGTCCACTAAAATCAAATTCAAGCGTCATATTTTAGTCCGTGTGTAAAATTATATTGACAATATCGAAATGAGAACATTAAGAGAGAATGAGGTGTTGTTATCGTAACTCATATTTTAAATGAAATGTTAATTTTTAATAGTTATTTCTGAATAATCAATGCAGAGAGTGCAAAAATTTCAAAATCATGAGTTGAAAAACGCTGACTCCGCGAGTTTAAATATAAGAGCCTAACACAGAGCGGAGCGGCGTGTTAGCAACGCAGAACGCGCACTGGCGCCTACAAACCTAACGGGATACTTCACGCGTTGCAGGTTTGTAGGCGCCTATGCGCGTGTCACGCTGGTTGCCAGCCGCGCCGCAACGCTTTAGGCAACTATTTCGCGTCAGAGGCGTTGCACAGTATCCTACAAGATTGAAGGCGCACGAAATAACTAGTTAAAGAGGACTTTCAAATTTGACTGCATCTGTTACTGAAAAATGTTTAATTTGGCATTGGAGCGTTTCCTAGTCTCCCGCTTTGGTTTTCATCTTATCATATCCGTACAGTGTACACATGAACATATGTTTTTATCTGCTCTTAGAGTCTGTTCTCGTTCGTGACTTGATTCATGAATGAAATGTTTTTAAGAATGAAGGTAGTAGTAGTATCCATTTATTTTTGAGGTGGTTCCTGTCATTTAAATGAGAAGAAAAAAATGTGGACATAACATGTCCACAATTTGGACAATTTTGGACATATTCATGATTGGACATTAAATCATGTGAACTTAATAAAGACTTGACTTAACGTTTAGTGGACATAAATAGCGGAGGGCATTTATTTAATGGACGAAAGGTAGGTGGACATAAAGTCCTGGAAGCAAATACGTACATATTGGTTGACATCCCACCGAAGTTTAATTCGCGGACAGAAGTCATAAGTACAGCGCAAAACTCTTTGTGGTTTAAAGTATGATTTCTATCATCAGAGTGTATTCGTGTATTCAAAAGTTGGGAATTTGAGATATGGCAAACTCACCAGCGATAAGATAACTATTGCACGGCTTAAACCTCGCATCATTTTTTTTTATTTTTTATTTTTTTGCTTGTGGCTTCTTCAACTGATAGTATTACGAAATACGAACTTTGCGAGAGAGGTTCATTTTCAAAAGCATACATGTTGGAAAAAGTAAGATCTGAATAAATTAATAATGGAAAGTGATTAAAAAATAAAATAAAAAAATAAACGCATGTCTTCTTCGTCCAATTTGAGGCAGGATGTAACTTTGCTCCACGTTAAAAATAGAAAGTCTGATTGCGCGGGTTTGTTGGTGTTCGCTTGAGAGGAGATACCAAGGAGAGAGAATAGAAGACTCTTTTTTCCATGAAAATTGATACTTTTGACAAGAGGCGCCGACCGCGGGCTTGATTAGCGGCATGGCGCCATTAATCCTGTGTCGTCGGAGCTATTTCACTGCATCTTGCTTCGTTACTCCACGCTTTTATTTACCTACTTCTTAGTCAGATCTACGATGTAATTGTGATATCACAAGGATCGGCGTCACTATACGCAATTGGGACTTGTGATACAACTCAAGGACTCGGCAAAGTGTTCTAATCAGTGAAGTCAATGACTTTTAAGCTTTTACGCGTTTTCGAAAATAAGTTCGAAAACTTGTGCGGGTGTTTAAAAAATCGGTAATGGACGTTTTCTCTGCCTATATGTGCATCTTCATCCTCTGCTGTCAGCACCCAAATACCCAATGAAGCAAAAATGTATGACGAACGGACAATTTTTGAAATTTCTGAGATGACCACAGCAAGAGCAAAAAATACCTATCTTCTGAATTGCCGTGATTGAAAAATGACCGACTCATATAAAATTCAAGGATTTTCAGGCACTTTCGGATAATTTTTTCATATTCAAGAATATTGTGAGTAAGACTTGAAAATTTTAAAAAAAATTCGAGTAGATACTTGGGTGTACTCCAAGATTTAAAACCTCCAAAAATTTCGAAAAATTTCTCATAATAAAACCAAATTTCCGTAAAGAAATCTATGTTTCAAACGTGGGGGGGGGGGGGGGTTGGTTTGTAGCGCCCTGTGGCAAAATTTCACACTGCGTACAAATACAAGAGTTCGTTCACGAGCATAGACGGGTTCATTCAATTAAATGCTACGAAGAGAAAACAGAGTAGCAGACAAAAAATTAAATCTGGTGGCCGTGGTAGGGCTGATTTTTCCAAATAGGTACCTACAAAAAATAATAATAATAAAAAAAAAAAAAAAAAAAAAATCAAACTTTCCGTTTGGAGCTCTGCGCAAAAGCACGAACCTAGGACGTGGAGCTCGACCTAGCGCAACGAGGACTGAGACGTAATTAGATATGCAATGGCGAGATGGCTCAGATGCTGAGAAAGAAAAAAAAAAGTGACTTGGTGTCATTTAATAGCTGCCATTGTGTGCTGCGACCTCCGCCCCTGCCACGGTGCCGACGAGGGAGGCCGACGCCCCCCGAGAGCGCAAACGGCGCCCCTGCGCTGCGCCCCCCTCATTTTCGCCCCGGCCCGGGCGCCCGGGCGTGGGCGTCAACTCAAACTCCGTCCAGAAAGTTGACGGCTCCCTCCTTTCGCGTCTCGGCTATGTTGCCGCAACGGACATGAGACGATACATTTTCCAAATCCCGCACCCGCAGTTCTCTACTCCCGTGCTAAGGAAAAACGCCGTATGTACATTCGACAGTTGCCAAATTTCCTTCGATAAAATGTTTATTTTTGAGGAAAGTTTTGAATATTTTCCCTTAAAATTTTTAGGAGCTTTAGGTGAAATTGCAGCAACATTATCTGAAAAATTGGAAGAAAAATATTCAAAACTTTCCTCAAAAAGAAACATTTTATTTAAGGAAATTTGGCAACTGTCGAATGTACATACGGCGTTTTCCCTTAGCACGGCAGAATTGGGAAGAGAGCCGTAAGTCTCAAGTTTTCGAAACCGAGTTTCCTTTCGAATTCGTCAAATCTCTTTAAGAATAAGTCACTGAAATAGCTAAAATTGCGATATTCGTCTTATTTGTAAGAAAACGAGACACATGAGAAAGCCGCAAGTGCGCAAAAAATGACGTTGTTTCAGACAAATCAGCCGTAAGGAGTAGTATTCCTCCGGAGAGCCAACGAAAAGAGTGCTTTCACGTAAAATGCCGAATGCCGCTCTTCTCTGCCAATGTCTGGCCTGAAAATGTGTTTTTTCGTGTGCTCAAAACGCAACCACGAGAGCAGGCAGAAGATGGCACTGACGGCTGTCTTGACTAACCCTTTCTTGATATGAAAATGAATGGTACCCTTTTCATATAATTGAAATGAAATTGGTCGATTTCTTATCATCCGCAAGGTACATACTTTAAAATATGAACTGAATTCATAAATATGTAAAAATCCTGCATCAGTATTTTCTTATTATTTTGTGGCCTACCATAAAATGTGTTCTTTACAAATTTCAGGGAAAAGTGGGTTTTTTTTTCTTTTTAAAAAAAAAATATAGGTAAAAGGGATGAATAATCTTATCCTATGATGCACGACCTGACAATATTGCAAATGACGAATGTATCTGTTCACATCTGTCTCGGCCAGCAAGAGGTCTCCACCCAGGTGTAATTGGACAACTGATTTGCAGGAGGATAATAATTCCACTATAAGTTGAGTGATGGAGGAAGTTGCAAACCATACCGACTGTGTACACTGCACAAGGCCATTTTAGTAACAGTGCAGTAACCAGTTCTTGCATGTGTGCACAAATTAAGAGGAGATGTACAGATTTTACACAGCTACATGAGAAGTATACACATCTCATTGTCAGAAAACTGATTAGTTTTTACCCTAAATGACTGAACCTCCAGATCAGATTAACTTATACCTAAGAACTATACTTAATATTTCGCCATGCTAAAATTGAAAGGTGGAGCTATTTAAATAACTTTATGTGTTAAGTGTGCCTCAAGGATGGATTTAAAAGGTGTCCATCAATCTTATATGATACATCCATAATTTTCCGAGCTTCATTCAATTATTTGAAGCAGAAGTATTAAAATAAAGAATTGCCAGAGACAAATTTTGACATTGTGTCCAATCAACAAATAAAAAGGATTTTTTTTTAATTGACACCAATCAATAGAGCTTGTGTATTGAGACAAACGTCAAAGTATTGTTATGACACCACTCATAATTGGTGCCCTCTAACTGCATGCATTAACCTGTTGAGTGGTGCTAATTCAGAGCTGATCAGAGACTGACGCTTGTCTCAATGTACGATGCATGAGCTCTACCACCGCTAAAATGAATGACTCTTTCAACAACACAGCTTTTTAACTCAGTGCACAATATAAGTGCTTCAACTTAGCCATTACCGAGGAAGAAGTGGTCCAATCAGGAAATCATGGGATATCAATGTATACCGCAAAACATTTTGAAACGAGAAATAATGGTTTGAATGCACAAGACAACATGAGCTAATTAATAAACAGCAACCACTGATATATGTTGATGGTTAAAGCGTCCTACCACGTACCTCCATTGCAATGTTTCAAAATTTTTGCTGCTACCTATTTCATTTTCAATGAGTGACAAATAGACTTTATAGCTTGAAAAAAAAATCAATGAAGTTTTCAAGGAATTACTTTTAAACTAGTTTTCTTCAGAAAAAATAAAATAGGTGTTATAGAAAACCTAAAACATTGCAAACAGAGATACGTAGTTTAGCACCTTACCCATCGATTGCAAACTTGAAAAACGTGCTGTGCATAAATGGTGGCTCGTAGAAAGTTAGCGCAATGATGACTTTTGAATCCATAGATGAATTTAAAACTATAGCTATTAAAAATTGATTGTGGTACACAAATTCAAAAATTGAGGCCATGAATTCACAGCATTACCTTACTTAAGATATAATTAGAATGGAAACGCATCATATATAAATTCGTTAATATCGGTTGCATTTTTAGAGGTTATGTCATTGTTATTGTTCTAGACCCGATTCAATACAACTTAAATCAGTAATAGTGATACCTCTAGCCCATAACTTCCAGCATCTATTGGAGGTGCTTATTATATTAGCTACAGAGAGGCAAGAACAGGCAAAACACTATTCAATTTAGTAGCTTGGAAGATAAATAAAACAACACTTACATTCCATGAGACTTGGTTTTTGGTTTCGGGACAGCAAAGATTTGATTTTCTTTTTGATGAGATATTTTAGATAAATCCACAATTGATGATCCTGGTCGGACAAAATTTGCTTCGTTTAAAACCATGGCTTGAGATGGTGGAGGAGAACAATGCCAACTGTGACGCCACGACGGATTTAACAAATCGTCACCACCACTCATAGCACACATAATTACCGTGCGCACAAATTGTAGAACTCTCCGCGGTTGATTAACTTATATGGAAAAATACGAAATAAATATATTTCACCAGAGCTTCAAAAGTTAATTAAAAATGGTTACATTGATAGGTAAATGTAGAATACCAATTCAGTATGCTTTCCCTCTATTGGACTACAAAGAGAGCCCGTATAACAGATAACCGAAGGAAAGGACTGGTTAAAAAATTAATTGACAAAAATTGAATTGATACAAGGCGAAAAACACTGATTCCAATGTGATGGGATTCGAAATTTAAGTACTCAGACAAACTGAGAGAACACAACGAACAAGGGTTCGACAACAACACTGCTTAATCCTGGTAATGCTTTGCTTCACTGGGTACAAAACGTGGAAAAATATGGTAAAAAACTGGTAATTCCTACTGATAAACGATGATATGTAAAAGCAATTGACGAATCACTACGAAAGGCGAGAATTTCGATTGGCACGCGAACAAACACTGAGCATTATTTACACTCCTCTAACCTAACATTTTTCGCGCCACGGAATTGCGCAACGGACCGCCATCTCGCGCGAGACCGAATTCGAAACTGAACAAACAACGGAAGAGAAGAAGCGCCACACGGCGCCACTCGCTGCTTGGCAACGGACAACCTTCATCGCTGATAACAGTAGTGTCTTACTTTGCCGCCAGGGAGCGTTACGTTACGGAGACACTCAACTTTGGCACTGCTCAAGGCGCAAGATAGGCAACATCATAAACCCAAAGCTCATCTTTACACACGGTGATCCATGCTCACATCGCACCGCAGTACTGCAAGCACGTCTTCTATTCTAGAGGCCAAGAACAGATTTTTTCCTCGCTTGAAATTTTTTTCCAAAAGTGCCCTTTGAAATGGCGACCCCCCCCCCCCTCCTCCTCCAAGTTCTGAAAAATAAATCGTTTCTCCCGTATTCCGGCAACGGTAATGCACCCGATCTCATGAAAATTGGAATGCACGCATGATTTGAAACGCTGAATACGTTCGTGACGTTAGAAAAATCGAGATTAAAAGTAGAGGTTCCAAGGGGGGGGGGGGGGGGCTCAGACTTAAAAAGGTCAGCAGCTTGGTTTTTTGGCGTGGAAAGGCGTTATTTGAGGGCCCCGGAAATCTCACTTTAGACTAAGATTTTGATTTTGCTAATGTCATTGATGAATTCAGAGTATCAAATGATGGGTGTATGCCAATTTTCATAATATTTAATTCATTATCGTTGCCAATATGTAGAAAAAGCAATTTATTTCTCAGAACTCGGGGGGGGGGGGGGGGCTGCAGTGCCTTCAAAAAAAAATTTTGGAAATCATTTCATGGAAGATTTGAGTCTTATTTTGACCCAAAGAACACACTCTGTCTGGAGTGTGGCAATTTAACCTTGGATCACCGTGTAGTATGACTTGTCACGATATGGGAATACTCGATGGAATGGTGATTTAGAGGGGAGGGAGTGAAAAACTGAGAAATTTGGGCGGAAAATCGAGATCAAACATATCATTAAGACAATAGGTAGAGATCCATTGTAGTCCAGGCAATATAGGATTTTTGAGGGAAAGTTTAGTCGAACTAGCAATTATGGGCTAACTTTATGTTTTTTGGGTCGTAGAATCCGAATTTCAACTTGCCTGACAGATCCGACCCCTCCCCCGGCCGCCATTTTGAAAAAACGCCTAAAATTTACGGTTTTTCCCCATTTTTCGCTCATAACTTTTTTTCTGTTCAAAATATCGGAAATCTCGTCACTTCTGTGGAAAGACGATTAAATTTGCAAGAGATTGGTGTATACATATGTACACTTAACGTGAAAATAGTGAGAATGGGAGCGCGGCGAAGGCAGCGGGAGATATCGATTTTGCGCCATTAGATACGAGGGTCATCCAAAAAGTAAGGTTCCCTACCTTGTATCTTCCGAGCGAAAAGAGATAAATCAAATCGGTAAAAAAGCACATATTAGGCATGCTCTAAGCTTTAAAACAAGCTCAAGTTTTTGAAAATCGGTCAAAGAATCTGCGAGTAAACTTAATTTTACTGAGACAACCTCCTGTCGCCGCGTGCCCACCTCCGGGGTCAGGATGCACGGAGAATCGATTATTGAAGACTCGGGTTATCGCCTCTATACATCACATCAACAAAGAATTATAAAGTTTTCATTGAGTAGGCCTTATCTTACTTTTTGACGTAGTCCCCACATCTTTTTTGACATTTCTGGTATTATTACAGCAGCTTCTTGATGCCTTCCGCGTAGAAGCTTTCGCCTTGACTCCAAAACCAGTCATTGACAGCGATCTGCACTTCCAGATCAGTTGCTTTGCGTAGGGAAATTTTCCCCCAATCCTTCAAACTCTCTTACTTTAGCTTCATGTGACTTTCAATCGTTCCCGAGCGGAAAAACTTCCACGATGGAAGCGATTTTCAACCGATTCAGAGGTACAGATAGCTGTCAATGACTGGTTTCAGAGTCAGGGCGAAAGCTTCTATACGCGGAGGGCATCAAGAAGCTGCTGTAATGATACCAGAAATGTCAAAAAAGATGTGGAGACTACGTCAAAAAGTAAGGTAAGGCCTACTCAATAAAAACTTTAAAATTCCTTGTTGATGTGATGTATAGAGGCGATAACCCGAGTCTTCAATAATCGACTCTCCGCGCATCCTGACCCCGGAGGTGGGCACGCGGCGACAGGAGGTTGTCTCTGTAAAATTAAGTTTACTCGCGAATCCTTTGACCGATTTTCAAAAACTTGAGCTTGTTTTAAAGCTTAGAGTATGCCTGATATGTGCTCTTTTACCGATTTGATTTATCTTGTTTTGCTCGGAAGATACAAGGTGGGGAACCTTACTTTTTGGATGGGTACTTAACACCCTTTATCCCTGCGACCCTTTACGTGTAAGTCATAGTATACTAGCGGTTATTTCAATGTATTATTTTATTAATCCCATTACATGAATGACTGGTTACGGATGTAGACAAAATCAAAAATATTTTCAAAATGTGGACATGTTTGATAAGTAAGTGAGTTAGTCCAATCGTGGGCGTTTGACAGTTCGGTGAAACGAAGTTCCAACTTTTGGTGGCGGACAGGTGGATGGGCCTGGTTCTCCTCCATAGACATCACGGCCGGCGTTGATCTCCGACTCTAACATAGTATCCAGAATATGAAGCTAGAAGTCAGACAAAAAAAAAGAAAAGAAAAGAGGAAAAAAAGGAACCTAAATTGATGGAAGATTAAAATTTTTGCATCACTTATCCCAAATAGAAAAAGCGTTCTGGTTTACTGTATCTAGCAGTCTGGTGTTCATATATGGTGTGTATTTCTGATAATCCTAACCGAAATTTTTGGTAATGATTATCAGGAATAGGTACATGTCACTAACGAACACCTGATTGTTTAATAAAGCTTGTCATGGTATTTTTTCTATGCTAGAAGTTTTTGATAACAAGCGAGCAGTGTGAAAGAAATAACAAACCTTTAGGTTCATTGTTTATTTCTGAATGTGGGCTTTCTGGAAGGTCTTGAACTTCAGTCATGACAGCTTCAAAATCTTCCTCTGTACTTGGCTCGTCGAAAAAGTCATAAGCTTTAATATCATCCTCGTCCTCAGAGTCCGCTAAAGCAATTTCAGGCATGTTTTCGCATGTATCACTGCAGTTGATGCACAATGCTGAGCATTTAAGCCCACATTTCCTGCAACCGCACGCACCTCGACAACTCGTTTTGCACTTGCAGGATTATCAGAAATACACACCATTTATGAACACCAGACTGCTTGATGCAGTAAACCAGAATGCTTTTTCTATTTGGGATTAGTGATGCGAAAATTTTAATCTTCCTTCAATTTAGGTTCCTTTTTTCCACCTTTTCTTTTCTTTTCTTTTCTTTTCTTCTCTTTCCTTTTCTTTCCTTTCCTTTTCTTTTTTTTCGTCTGACTTCTAGCTTCATATTCTGGATACTGTTATAGAGTCGGAGATCAACGCCAGCCGTGATGTCTATTGAGGAGAACCAGGCCCATCCACCTGTCCGTCACCAAAAATTAGAACTTCGTTGCGCCGAGCTGCCAAACGCCCACGATTGGACTAACTCACCTACTTATCAAAGATGTCCACATTTTGAAAATATTTTTTATTTTGTCTAAATCCTTAACCAGTCATTTATGTAATGGGATTAATAAAATAATACATTGAAATAACCGCTTGTTTAATATGACTTCCACGTAAAACGTTACAGGGATGCAGGGTGTTAAGTATCTAATGGCGCAAAATCGATATCTCCCGCTGCCTTCGTCGCGCTCCCATTCTCACTATTTTCACGTTAAGTGTACATATGTATACACCAATCTCTTGCAAATTTAATCGTCTTTCCACAGAAGTGACGAGATTTCCGATATTTTGAACAGAAAAAAAGTTATGAGCGAAAAATGGGGAAAAACCGTAAATTTTAGGCGTTTTTTCAAAATGGCGGCCGGGGGAGGGGTCGGATCTGTCAGGCAAGTTGAAATTCGGATTCTACGACCTAAAAAACATAAAGTTAGCCCATAATTGCTAGTTCGACTAAACTTTCCCTCAAAACCCCTATATTGATCTCTATTGCCTGGACTATTGGGAATATGACAGGATTTATTCGTTGCGAATGATCTCCTTCAAATAGCGGCGATGCAACCATGGATACACCGAGAGTACCACATTTCACGTGCAACCGCGGCCCTCGAGATGGAGGTGGTTGATCGTCAGCTCAAGGAATAGAAGAATCAAATGAAATCATGTTGCATATCCCTCTTCGTCGATTTTCTTTCGCAGGCCTTACTATCAATTTATCTTTTGTTTTGTTTTTTGACATTCCGCACGCTTATTTAGAAAATGGGAAGAAATATCAATACGATATACTTCTCAGTCTACGTTGAAATATGCGAGATTCTTTGAGAAATTTTCGATTTTTTTTCCTTTTCTTATTAACAGTAATATATCTGCTTTCAGTTTCTCTTCGTGTAGAAGGGTCAAAATAACAAGAATCAAACATGTATCCGGTTGTAGAAAGTAATAATTTAAGTGTCTTTTTGCCTCATGTCCCAATTAAACGTTGAGCTACTGGTATTTTGTCCCTACTGGAAGTGTTTTGATATGCATTATTGTACATGTAGCATCCCTTTTCAAAACAAAAAGGAAGGTGATTAGATGTTCCATGGGTGCATCTTTACATTTATTCTCTCTAAAAAGTATTTGAGTTAGACACCACCACTTAATTTGTCCTCGCACTTTGCCACTTTGGATGGATGAATTCTCGCAAATTTATTACTGTCCATTAGAGCCATCTTCCTGCTTTCAATTTTATCACAATTTTTTGCACTTACACCCCGACTCACTTTCCAGGAGAAACGCAGGACATGAGGGGTACCAGAGAGGCAAAGTTCTTTGGGTTTGAAACACAAACAATTCACATCATCCTATGCATACTGTTACATGTTTTCCCCGAATCACATGCTCTTTACTTGGCTCACATCTCATGCTTCGAGGGCGTCCATCCATAGCGCTTTAACAATAATAGGAATTAACTGAAAATCGAATCACGCAGAAAATCGTGGCCGATATAAATTTTGAGCTAATTAAAATTTAAATAGTATCGTGGCGCCAGAAACAACGATTTGAGGATTTTTTAAACCATAGAATCGGTGCGAATGCAAAACTTTTCTACATACTTGATTTTAATAATAACATCATGAGGGTAATTTCGGTGCGCGAAAAGGTAAGGAAAATAGTGGCTCATGACAGGTAATTGTGTCCGGCACGGAGCACTCATTCGCCATATGCACGCAACCAGCCAAGCCGTTGCCGGAACATGATAAGTGTACTTTAAAGAAGCTTAGTATTTTTTTTTAAAAAAAATCTAACCGTTTAATTGGCATCCGCGAAGTTCAGACTCCTCGAAACTGCGGGTTTTTGGTTTAGTGTCTGCCACCCGGGAGGCCACGCACGGGATGAAATACAAACGAAGGAGTTGAATAATAGTTATTTGACAACGAGGTCCAGCAAAAATAACACCAGACAGTGTCTTAAATTACACGCATAATTATGATCCGCATTCTCAATTTTTAACGCGCACGCAACGGAGGTAGTGGAAGCAACCTTTTTCCTCGAGCTGTGCACACTTGCACTACCGTACTTTAATGAAGAACACCGTATAAACATACGGACGTTGTCACCTTTATTCTGATAAAATGTTTCTTTATTCCTTTTTTGCACCCTGAAAATGCACGAGGAACCACAAATAAGGCAAACGAAACCAACACACGTAAAAAAAGAATACAATAGAAAAAAGTAAAAAATGGGTAAAGAAAGCTTGAAACTCGAGGTTTTTTTACTGCTTAATATAGTATTCGAATTTTCGGGCTGTTCTTGTGTGCTTTATCATGATAATACTGCCGTGCTAAGGAAAAACGCAGTATGAACCTTCAGATGCCACCAGATTTCCTTTTATAAAACACGGATTTCCTGATGAACTTACGAATGTTTTTCTTCCAATTTTTCAGGTATTTTTTTTCTTTCGCAATTTCACTGAAAGTTTCTGAAAATTTCAAGGAAAAATATTCATTACTTTCTGAAAAATTAATCATTTTATCGAAGGATATTTGGCAACTCTCGAATGTTTATACGGCTTTTTTCCTTAGCACGGCAGAATAGAGCAAGGGAAAGACGTCGCTGATGACGGCGCAGAGATGCAACTATTCGTACTTGATGGATGTCCTTGTTGCATCTGTAAAATTGAAGGCGCGATGTCGCGAGGCGTAAACTCGCAATGCTCCGCTCTATACTGCCAATGAGGTATCTCTTAGATTCGCAGAAAAGTTTAAGAAAGAGGCCGCCCGATCTCGTCTCTCGTATCTACAAGAAATGATGTTATAATTTTTACTGAAATTACTATTTTCATCCAGAGATAATATATACTCGTATGAAATTTAGAGACCTCGCTCAGACAGTCTGAGCAATGAAATCAGATGCGGGAAAAGTAAAGCTCAGACATCAATGCTTCTTCTGGCCCAATGATGATTAATGAACAATTTAACTTATCAAGTAGAAAATTAAATGAAATTCTCCTAATGATGACTACTTTGCCGGGCAAGGTTTTTTTTTTTTTTTTTTTTTTTTTTTTAAAAAAAAATTATGTTGGAATTGCTAAGTCCGCCGCAAAACTCATTGGTCATCAGTCACAACCATCATTCGATGAATCTGAGGGTTGATTTCCGCAAATAGCCTTTAATACTGTAAGTATTATATCGCTGCGGGTTCTTTAAATTATACCGACTCTGAGTTTATCCGAAGAAATTTGGCAACAATCGAGGGCTGATACGACATTTTGCTTTGGATACCTAGCACGACAGTGCAGATGCACGCTTCATCATATTCCGGCTACAAATTGTGCGCAAATGAAGGATCAGCTTGCCAGCGGCCATTTTTGGAGCTCGTTTCGTCACACGGTTAAAAATGATTTTTCAAAAGGGTCATTATTCTTATTTACGCAAAGGTGCAAACCGTGTGCAGAATGGCCTGATAAAGTTAGATTCAGAATCTAAGCTTGACTTGAAACGAGTCTTTGGTCTGTCATCACAATTGGTTCTTGCTGATTTCTCTCAGTGGGGAGATTATTAATTGAGCGTACGCTTCCAAGTTATCGCGCGCAGAATGAGGAAGGACGTGTTTGGCAGACCGTCTGAAATGTCACATTTTAATCAGCTTCGCAGCAGTGAGTTGGACTTCAAATTAAAATTCAGAAGATATTTTTAAGCGAGCTATGCTCACGAGGTGAGATCAATACTGCCGTGCTAAGAAGGAACGCCGTATAAACATTCAAGAGTTGGCAAAATGTTTATTTTTGAGGAAAATTATGAATATTTTTCCTTGAAATTTTCAGGAGCTATAGGTGAAATTGTGAGCAAAATGATCTTAAAAATTGGAAGGAAAATATTCTCAAGTTTACTAGGAAATTCGTGTTTCATCGAAGACAATTTGGCAACTCTCGAATGTCCATACGAGCGTTCTTCCTTAGCACGGCAGAATAATACCGTTGTAAGTTGTCGTGTCTCGTTTCCCTCACAAAAGAACGTAACTGCATTTCAATGTTGCCAAATTTCCCCGTCCCAAAGTGCATTTTTACCAGGAGAATCTTAGGCAATTTCAACTGAAAATGTCGATGATTATTCTTCTGATCTCATACAAAAATCGTGACAAAAATTGCATCGGTATATTCTTGTGTAAATTTGAAATTTTTCAGTCAATTTTGCAACCTTGGAATGTAATTATGTTTATTCGTCCTCGAGACGACGATAGGTTCTCTTACAGTTTCCGATTTTTTGGGGGGATCTTCGGCACTACCTAATCACTGGGAGAAATTCCGCAGAAGACTCCTCGTTCTAGAAAGTTGGCAGGATAAGTTTCTGCCATTGCGCTTCGAGTATGTAACCTGGATGAAAAGGGTCAAACTTTTGCGGGAATAAACGGTGACTATTGAGGGGAATGATGTGTTTCAATTTAGGTGCACAGCTCAAGTTCTTCCACTTAATAAAGTCCATGAAACAATCCGAAAAGTTCTTAGATTCTATCCATTTTCTGTCTCTGCGACAAATATGAAACGCTCCGCTCTCATTGTCAATATTTTACTTTGCAAGAGTGTAAGAGCTGTCGCTCCAGTTCCGCACAGTTTCTATCACACCAAAGTTTAGCGACAATGCAATCAGGATATGATCAAATTCTCACCAACTTATGCCTAATTGTTCAAAGAGTTCAGCATTGTCAAATTGTGAACATTTTTATTGAATTTTTAGGAATTTCTTAAATTTCAACCATCAAAAGCGAAACTACCCATAAGCATGCTGGCTTTCTTTGTTCTTCAAATTTCGCATACGAGGCCCCTGATTGTGATACTTATACATTAAGTCGCTTTTATAGCGCCGCCTCGCGCTCTGCAACGCCCAGTCGCCATTGCCCCCTACCCTCCCAGAGACCATCAGGTGATTTCACGAGGACCATTGTTGGATTTTTTTAGTGCTTTTTACTGCTTCAGTGATAGATGTCAGCACTGATAATTTCGTTCGCAATCTCACCTAAAGACTCTGAAAATTGAAGGAAAAATATTCATAACTTAATTCCTCAAAAATAAACATTTTATCGAAGGAAATTTGGCAACTCTCGAATGTTCATACGGCGTTCTTCCTTAGCACTCAGAATTCTTAAGTATCGACGATGAAGAATGGAGACGGAGAGAACATGCGATATGCTGTCGTGCTAAGGAGAAACGCCGTATGAACCTTTAGATCTTACCAAATTTCCTTTGATAAAACAGGGATTTATTTATTAACGTGTGAACATTTTTCTTTTAAATTTGTAGGTAATTATGTTCAAAATTTCACATAAAGTTCCAGAAAATTTCTCGGAAAAATATTCGTAAGTTTCCTCAAGAGTAAAGGCTTTATCGGAGGAAACTTGGAAACTGTTGAATGCTCATACGGCGTTGTTCCTTAGGACGGGAGTAGTACACTAGGGTGTTTTGTCGTTCTGGCACGGGAGAAGGAACTTGAGGTGAAGTTAAACTAATGATCGGAACGACTTGTGAATGGGAAAATACGAGGCTCATTAGTCTGCCATAGAGTCGCTTACGCGTTTGCTTCTTTCCTCGTCTTCCCTCTTTCGAGAGCGCGAATGTTAAAAATAACGAGAGCCGGGCAAAATACAAGCGCGATGCAACGCTCCGGAATTCCAGAGATGAGACACCCGCCCGGGAAATGCACAATGCTCAAGGGTCCCGTGCAATGGAACTTGGTGTTGCCGCCTTGGATTTCTCAATTTTCATTAAAATCATTTCATACCCGCATGTAATACAAGGAATAAGAGACCCTCCACTGACCTCATGGCCACAGATGGAAGCTTTTACTTTCGCAAATTCAACAGTTCCTTATGGACAGTAATAAGGGAGCAACAGCTATCATTCTTTTTTCGGCTCTTGATTTACCTACATGGTGGATCATGAGCTTCGGGTGACGTCATGAGCCGAACAATTTCCCCAAACTTTGGCTTGTTTGCAAAACGAAACTGCCAACACGTTGTTAAACATCAACCATGGTGGTAAGTCAACAGTTTAATGCTCAAGTCTCGAAAGTAAAAGCTACCACCATAATCGAGATACGAGTGGATGGTCTCATGTCTCTGTGTAATACCAACGGCCACTTCACCAATTTACCGCGAGGAGTGATGTGACTCCAAAAATGAAGTCTTGAGAATATGAGCCATGGAGTGCCCGAGTGGTAAATTTAATAAGCACATCCTCCATTCTTCTTGATGTTGATACCAGCAATAGGAGGCTTTATTTCACGAGGTATGGAAAATGGTGTCAAAAATGTAGTATCTATAGACGTATACAATTTCCTAACTTGTGCACCACGTGTGAAAGGAGTAGACCAGCTCGGTTATGGCTTGGGCACGATTGCCCCCCCCCCCCCCAACCTATTTTCACTAAACGGACCCCTCAATAACACTTTTCGGTAATATTTTGGGGCCCCATTCGGAAACTTTTCCGGGAACCCTCGGATCAAATCTAATTTCCCGGAAACTGCTGATACATGAACACACACACGCACAGCGCACACCCACAGTTCACACTCCCACTTGGAAGAGCCACCAGGAACGCTTCAGGAATGCTCCAGGAATTTACCGGGTGATTCCTATTCCCGGAATTCGATTTTCCCCGGGAAACTCACTTCTGTCACACGTGTCCTATGTCAATGGCCATAGTCCGAAACCGCACGTATCCTCATTTGCAACGGCGCAGATTGTGTCAAACTTTGACTACTCAGTACTTACGACTTGTCATACTACCTCCTCGATTTTCCTTCTGCGTTAACAGAATATTCTTTAAAAATTCCAAGCTATCAAGTCGACGTGTTTCTCCTCAAGAAAGTAAAAAAGGCACGGACATTTTGAAACATCATAATGGAGACACGTGGTTTCGCACTTTAGCCATGGATATAAGGCAAACTTCAGCTCCACCACCGACTGCCTGCATCCTTAGTTTCAGATTTAAAAGTTTTCGCGGGACAAACTGGCGACGGTGGGTATGAGCGGTAGGTATAACTAACGGCGTCACTCACCGGGCCGCCCTGTCGCGGTACCTCATGGGACGACGGCCGGGCGAGGGGGGGGGGGGGGGGTCGCGGGTAATTTGGTGAAGGGGTAGTCGAAGCCGTGGCTCTGGCTCAGTCATAATTAACTGCTTTTCCATCCAGGATTCTGCATTCCGGAACTCGAGGCTCCCGGCTGCTCCCGGTGTGACGCTCGTCACGTTCTGAACCTACCCCCACCTTCAACCCCCCACCCCCACCTTCAACCCCCCACCCCCACCCACGCCTCACCCATCCCACGAGGAAAGCCCTTTCCGCTTTCCTCCGCTGTTTCTAGTGTCGGATCTATGTACCTGAGCAGGAAATGAGATGACTCAAGGCGAAAAATTCAAATCTAATTTCATAACCTCACTTTTCCAGAGCTTGATATAGCTTTTTTTCCAAGGCCACACAATGGCGTTCTCCAGGGGGGAGCGAAACACTGCTTCCTCAAACACTTCAAAATGGACCGCGTTAAGCAGAAAGGAACCAAACCACATCAGCTATTCGATAGGGTTGGCAACGATGGGCTTGCTGAATACTGTTCTGCGAGTCCCTCTTTCAGCCTCGCTCGTAAACCTGTTTCGCGATGCCAGGTTGGTGGAAAACTCATGAATTTTGGAAAAGAGAGGCACGGCGTGCGCTAGAAATAGTCGATACAATAGTAGGAATCCATTTCTGAATTCCATTTTGATAAAAAAAAAAATCATCGATTTACTCGATATTTGTATTTGAAAAGCGGCTGCCAGTTCCTTATGGGAAAATACATGGTAAGTGATGAAAAGACCAGGTTTTGTCATGAGATGTGCTGTAGCGAGTCAGTGTACCGGATCCGTCCCCGCGTTAAAAAGACCGTTTTGATTGGTTCAGTTCCAAAAACAGCTTCTTTTGCGTTTGATAGGTCATTTCAAGCATTTTTAGTAGCACCCTCGTTCTTTTCGTGAAATTTGCCACTAGAAACAGTTGGATCGTACCTATAGCAAAAAGGAACCAGCGGTATTACAGTGCTTTTCAAATCGTGCAACTTCTTCTTTTCTTTTAAAATACTTAATATATGTACAGTTTTAAAATTTACACAATTAATTATTACCCGTTGAAATTAACAATTTTTTGGTGGAAAGCCAAAACTATTTACTGTTCTGGGACACGGCCGCCCTATTCACCTACTTGCCGCCCATGGGCCGCCTATATTTTGCCGCCCCCTTCTCATTTGTTTTGAAACTCGATAAAAACCATCAAATGAGCGTGCCAGCGGGGAGGGGTGCATAAGACGCATTTATTCGTGTTGAGCATATTTTTTGGGAAAGCCCTGTCAACACTACTAGCAACAGTTGACGGAACTTTGCGCGAAAGTTAAGTTCCGTATAAACCTTTCTCTGTGTGGACAAGGCCTTCCATTCAGAAGAAATGAACGAAGAAATTATGGAAGAACCAACATAAATGTGGTTCAATGATTTTAACTTCCGCCGCCGCGCCACGCAGACCGCACCGTGTTTGGCGCAATGCGTGGAGTATTCACGTAGTCTTGTAGGCGCTATGCGTTTCACGCTAACCGCACTGTGTTTGGCGTAATGCGTGAAGTATTCATGCATTCTTGTAGGCGCTATCCGTTTCACGCTGACCGGAATGATCGCCATGTGTTTGATGCAATGCGTGAAGTATTCGTGCAGTCTTGTAGGCGCTAATATGTGTTACATGCAAATTGCCGCGCCGAGGGCTTCTCCTTTTCATCTCATCAAGTCCTCGTTATCATTTCTCTCTAAGTCGCACCGTTCTAGGCCAAATTGCGTGTTTGATTTCTCTCGTAACTCGACTTATTGAGGGTGCTTTCTCTTGTATAACTAAGAGACGACAAAACTAGAAATTACTATACTCTCAGGAAATGACAGATTTTGTCGCCTTTTCTCGTTTGTAATTTTGTTTTTGTAAATCCGATTTTTTTTTATATCTACACTTTAAAAAAATTGCAAATTTTTGCCGCCCCTTAGATTTGCCGCCATGGGCGCGGCCCATGTAGCCACCCCCTTAATCCGGCCTTGTTCTGGGAGATATTTTAGATACTTACAAAGAGGCAACATTCTTACAACACTGTAATCGCCCTAGTTCCTTTTTGCTAAATGCAATCCAGTTATCAATTGGCAAATGCACCTTGCAAAGAGGCCCATTGCAAGATTTAAAACATCGTAGAACGGGCCAAGAGGAATGTCAATCTCGAAAACAATTCCAACTTAAAATTTTGCAAAACGGTTAGGATCCGCGCTGCCTTTGCAACTTAAATGTAAGACTTTTGCCGTATAGAGGAAAACACGGGAGCGTGTATGTATGCCCCTAAGTCTAATCCGATTAACCCTTGAAAGCAACTCTTAACTTTATTCGCAGCGAATGCTGTAGCGGAGCGGGTCAGGGATCCTCAGTCGCCCTTCGCCTAGTTTTGGAGCCCGAACTCGGATTGGCCCAGATTCCCCAACATCGCCACATTCTGGGGTCCAGAGCTTTGGGCCCCGGTGCAATCCTCCCATATGCTCAGAATGACACAAGCTACTCGTTCTAGCCGCTTTCTTTCCACTGTCCAGCTAACTAGGTCTCCGTATTTTTCCAATGACCAACTCACATTTGCACTACATTTTAAAATAAGGAATTTATAGGAGGAGCTATTTTTGGCCCATTTTAGAAACAACATACATGCCATTGGCTTCCCGAAGCAGATATGTGCTTTAATGGGAGAGCCAGAGATAGTGGTTCCTTATTGCAAACTGCAATCCACTTGGCCTGCGTTGAGCAGAACGGAAACAAGCCATTGAATCCGCTACTGAAGAAAACTGGACGATTTAATTTTTTACATGAAATGGTTGTGCGGATTTTTTTCTGAATTTTCTGCATAGTACGAAGCAAATTCATTAAGATTTTTAAAGACGTTCGCAGAAATCCGTACAACCGTTATCACGTAAAAAATTAAAGTGCCAATAATTGGCAATAGCTGATGTGGCTTGGTTCCTTTCTGCTTAAACGCGGCCCAAATATGTATAAACCCTCTGCTGTCAGAAAAATCTGAGGCTGCAACAATTCAACGTGGGGCTGATTTTATCCCTCAAAGGCCTCCCATTCTCTCGTACAAATATGTCTGCCAATATTCTGTTGAAATTCGATTTGTAGCTGCAATTTGAAACACTAAAACTAAATTATTTGTATTCATTGTTTCACTATCGGTATAATCTTTGATTTGAGTATGCAGCAATATGGAGCGCTTGCAGGAAAGCCGAACTAATCTCGAGAAATTGGATGATACATCTTGGGCAATTAATACTGCATTTATTAGATGCCCGATCGCAACACATCGACATTCAAAGATGATGCTGCAGATCGAGCCGCAGAGATTAAACCGATGTGGCTTTCACTGTTAAAAGATATTTTTGGCTTCCATTTTGGATGTATCAATAAATTTAGCATTCATTCCTACTGATTACTTCACATGCTTCGCTCATTAATCCAAATGGCCACAATCACGCTAAGAATTAACGCGATGGATAATCTATAAACGTTTCCAACATCAATATCTCAGTTTATTGATAGACTCAAGAACGTAGATATTTGGCCGTTGGAATTATCTCGGTAATTCTTTGCCAATCTAAGAGTTGCCATTATCGAACAGGAATCACCGAACAGTGCAACTAGCCTAGGGCATGATCACCAGTGTTTTCATTTTAAGGTATTAATTTCCACATTCATGGATATTTCTTAACAGAAAATTTCGGAAGAGAGGAAGTCGCAAAAAAATCAAGACTGCGTGGATTTGTAAGCGCTGACGCGCAAGGCTCTTCAATTGTAGGCGCCAAAGTCTTTGAAAGCCTTCAATTACAATTCTCCTAGAGACAAATTATTATTTCTGCTTTAATAACTCTGCACTCCAAAGAAATTTAAACGTACATGTTTTTCTTCTACTTTCTTGGCTTTTATCACATTAGGAACCTACAGCCATTTATTGTTGGTAGACAAATGCACAAAGAATTAGACAAAGGATAATAAAAAAATACAGAGATAAATCATATTTTTAAATAATTTTACTCCAAATTTAAACTTAAATCTTTATATTTTTATACCTTTTAAAACTAAAGATTATCAATTCTATCTGGATATAATTGGTATTTCATCTTATTTTATTATTATCTATTAAAGTTTTTCATTGTTTAAATTTATAATTTATGAGACAAATTCATGCTCCAGGCTTTTCAAATTTTTCAGGGATCGAGGTCGAATGGAACATGTTCTCGTAGATCCACTAGACAGCTCCGTTAAAATTTGGCGCCACTACCGGGGCTCGAACCAGGGACTCATCGACCTAGAGCCAGACGCATGAACTTGTGGTTAAAATTAATATGTATGGGAGAAAAAGTTTAGCCAAAAATAGTAGTTCCTCGCTACAAAATTGAATCCAAGTTTTCTTAAAACACAAATAAGTGCATGCTCTCCTTAAACAGGTACTCTAGCTTATTGTGAGAGCGGGTTTTCTATCATTTCTTGTCTCTGATCCCATTATCTGAGCACTGAAGAGGCGCATTCCGGCCAGGCCCCCAGCTGAAGACAACGGTTAATTGCACAGATTCGGACGTTAGCGAGGCTCACGGGATATGACATATGATATGTGCGTCCGGGCGGCGGAGACGAGAAAACTCGACGCGGTGCGGTGCACAGTGGATCGATTCCATCAGAGACGTCGCACGCATGAAACTTTTAACTATATCTGCAAATTTTAATGTTTATTTCGTCAAATTTTAAGGGGGGCTTAGAGAATTTAGAATTTTCACGGAAATCTGCATAAATATGTCTTGTAATCAACACCGGTCAAAGCGGACACCAAGCGCGCAACTATTCGAACTCCGGAGTAGTCATGCGGTATCACGCTAAAATGAAGGATAATTTTAGCGTTTTGCCGTCTCAAATTGTCGACGTTCATGAATTAATGTAGGTATTATGCTGCATCGTTGAATGTGGACAAAAAGCGCGCAACTATTCGAACTCTGGAGCAGGTACGCGGTATCACGCGAAAACGAAGGCAAGTCTTGGATTTTTACCTTTCTCAAATTACTAAAGTTCATGAATACCTTGATATTCATATGAAAAATGTTGGACAAACTTTTTTGATTGATACTAAAATCTATGAATGACCCTTCAGGCAGGATTCACCCGTCGCACAGTGGATCGAGTCAATTAGAGAGGTCGGACATGAAATATTTGACAAAAACTGCCAACTTTGATGTTTATTTCATCGTTTTTTAAAGTTTAAGGGGTGCCACTAGAAGAAAATTTTACGAGGGAACCAATGGAACCACTTTGAAAATCTCAAACTTTTGTATTCACGGAGTTAAACGCTTTTTACGTTTGGAAATTTTGTCCGAGCTCTCCTATTGACTGGATCCAGCGTGCGGCGCGGCGTCGCGATCAAAATTTCCTTCCGTCTCCGATGGTCGTCTTCGTGTTGGTGGCCGTCGCGTGGCCGTTGTCGCGTGCGCGACGTCGTCGTCGTCGTCGCGGCGATGGCGTGCAAGTCCGTCCGGTGGCGCCAACCGCTTCGACTCCAGCTCGGGGTCCGGGGGGCCTTCCGCAATTCCGCATTCTGGGCATTCGTCATTTCCCACATGGCTACGTGCGAATCTCCATCCGCCGCAGACGGAGAATAGGTCGACAATCCTCGAGATCATTTTTCTCATTTTTATCTTTTTTCAGCCTCCACGCAACCACCTGTTGGATGTCTAACGGAGAGCCTTCTCTCTCGAAACCCGTTACATCGTTGGTTGGTTAGAAATACGTTTAGTTATTTAAACGTTATTATATACGTTTATCTGGTTAGATGTGCTTTTAACATCTGAGTCATCAACACCTTAGAGGAGCGATCAAAATAGTACAGCACAGAATTTAAAACATTTAAAAAGTAAGGGAAGTACACAAAATTAAAAGATAGTACAAGGAAAGAATACATTAAATTTAGAGATTAATTCGTTTGAAAAAGAAAGGGATTTCATGGAAAAACTTTGAAAGTATGGTATTGAGATCAGAAAGTGGAGGAAAATTTTGGATCTTAATTGTTGATAGGTAGGGCAAGTTATTAAAATATGTCTAACTGAGAGGGGGACATTACAAGAGATGCAGGTTGGGGGTTGGACTTTCTTAATTATGTATTGGTGGGTGAAAGACGTGTGTCCAATGCACAGCCTAGTTAGTTTTACTTGATCCACACGTGGTAGACCAGAAAGTTGAGGGAATGTGGACATTGGAGGATTTTTATGTTGGCAATACACTGTCCACTCTCGTTGCCAATTTGTGAAGAGATAAATGTCTCGCTTTACGAGCTCGGCCCGTCTGTTTTCGCACTGGCCATCAAACTCAATAGCTTGAGTTGATTCATTTTCAATGGGTCAGTAGCGTTGGCCGCAGAATTGCATTTGAAGATACGTTTGAGCAGATCAGCAAAAAATCATAAGATATGTCCGCACACCTAGTCTCTACGCCCAATAATATCCAAGATGTCGCGCTTCCGAAAAATGGGGCGTGTCATGTCTTCCACCGTGGTAGCATATGGTTTATTTCACATTAGTTCCGTCAATGGGTCACTATAAATCATGGACGAATTTTGACTTGCAGATACATTAATCCTGAAGCTATTATAATAGACGTGTAGAACATGCGCGCATTAAAAACGCGAACAAGTATTTCCGAAACCGAGGAATACACCGGTCAAAAAGCGCAACTTTTCCACAAATTAAAAACGCCCCGGTTTAGCGCCGAGCCGAATGATGTCATCCGGGACCAATCAGAAGCGAGCACGGTTTCAACGACATCCGTCAAATGTCTCCCTACTCCTTGCACATGGAAACAATAGTGAAGTCGAAACTCTACCTTCAGAAGTAAAGAATCGAATCTCACTCATGTTATCTTGTTAGTAAACAAGCAACAATTCCACAAAGAAATAAGTTTTATTTGGACGTATTTCTGTCGAACAGAACTATGTTCACAAAGACATGAGCCCTGAGACTCATAAGAATATATGCACAACAGGGCTCACGTCATAATACACATAGTTCCGTTTGGTAGAAATATATCCATTTTAAAAAACATCAGTGGAAAATGAGAGGACACAGCGATTTGACGGCCGCAGCACTGAACTGTCATCATTTCCCGCCATTCCGGCGCGTTTGAAATTCCTTCGAGTCTCTAGACTTTATAGAGGCGGGGTTTTCCGGCATTCAGGCTCCGAAAATACACAATATATCTCCGAGAGATCCACTCATCTGATACTTTTAGAATATTCAATAAAAAACATGAGGTTTGGTGACCCATTAGTGTACACATTTGTCCTGGTTGCTCGATATAAAACACGATGAATGAAACCAAGGTGGAAGATCCCGTGGTGTGCACCACCGTGGTGAACGATGTCATGCCGTGTTTTTAAAAGAGCGATATATGTGTTTAATGGATCAGGAAACTTTGTGTTTGTGCAGATCTTCACCGAAAAAAAGTGAAATTGATTTAACATTCTGGATGTGAAAAAAGCGTGTAAGAACTTATAAAAATGCGGAATTAACCGCCACAACAGCTAGTTTTACAATCATTGGCATTGCTAAAGTAACTGCTGTAGCGAGTAATACAGCATTTTATAAGTTCTCGCACACTTTTTTACATTCAGAATGTTAAATCATACTTCTTTTTTGTTATATTATTTTTTGCTAATCTATAATTTAAAATCGTCAAAAAACAAGTGTGTGACCAGCGCAACAGACCCATACTTGCAATTTTGAAAAAACAAGAGTGCATTTAGTTCACAAGCATTTTCTAAATTTTTTTGGACGATATTAGGCGAAATTTCCCGAGAGGATGTACGGCAAAGTCTTTGACTTACTGCCAACCTCCGTTGCAACAAAACAAAAATTCCTCTGTGCGACGTTGCACCTACAATATTTGGTTTTCATGCTAGTAGCAGTGACGATCACGTCCAAAATTCTAGACCCGCTTTTGGATTCCTTCGTTTTTGGGTTGAAAAGAGGATCCATGCAAATGTAGGCAATGTTATTCATCAAGAAACTGAGTTTAGATCTTGACTTCAGCAGAGCGTTTTTCTCCTTTGGTTTGTAACCCTGTCGATCTAGTTGAAAAAGTCGATCGACTAAACCCACCCGCAGAAATTCACCTATGAACCCACGAAAAACGAGTTCAAAGGTGGGTGGTTTGAGCTTGGTTTCGCATAGAGTGATGCAAATACGTTTCCTGCGATAAAAAAAAGGTCAGATATAAAGTTTTGTATAGATTCGGTTAGATAGGAGGGAGAGAGCTGTGTAAGCTGTGCAAGAGATCATATTTTTCGACCGCGGGGGGTTCCGAAAGCCTCTCTCACAATTTAATCGTAAATTGAAATCCCTTAAACCTTTTGACGCGTAAACAAAACGGAATATATTTTTATTGCCTCGGGCTGATGTGGAAGTTGAAGTATGTATTTATCCGATTACGATGCGTTTTTCATTCCAACCGGCTCCCTTCATTAAGGCATGAAAATTTTAATGAAAACTTCGATAGAAGAATTGATCATCGTAATCTGCAAATTGTGTACAGTCCTGCTCGAGGTTCCAAATTATAATGACCCGTTACTCAAACACAAACGCTAGACTGGATACTTGTGTCATTACAATAAATGAAAAAAACAGATTCTTAACTATTAAGCCCTACATGGACCGTACACTGTATTGCACATCTCACACTATCGCGGTATTCTAAAATAAATTACTTAGAAGTCTCAGCGTAACTAGAAATATGGGTGATAAATCAGAAAATGTCTAAAAACCAATAAATAATTGGCACATTTTTACGTATACATGTAAATACATTAAGCCTTTATCCGATAGTTTATTTAATATCTTATTAGCTCGACCTAGATTGACTTATATCGAGGATTAACGCTGCGCTGACGCTGCTGGCCGTATGTCGCGCTGTCGCGTCCAGTCGTCCAACGAAGTTAAAGCGCCTGAATCTGAGCGGATACGCAACACGCAATGTAGCTGACCAATAATAATTTCCGGCGTCGATTGTTGAAGGGGCTTTAGAAAGTGAAGGCCATTAACAGCTCAGTCCTTCCTTAGAATTTTTTTTCATCAAATAAATGGAGATTGAGCCTTTTAGCTATCCTGAAACGAGTAAACCTCTTGTGAACTCCTAAACTCGAAAATACACATTTCGGGAATGGATATTTACATTGACAAAAAATTAAGGTAGATTTACGTAAAAGCTTGAGAGAGCGAAATTTTACATTAATCCCGCAAGCATCGACTCAAATGACAATCCAAAGAGTGAGAAAGGAGAGTGCACCTCGACGAAAAGTTCTTCGAAAATTAAAAAAGTTCATTTTAAACGAGATCGCATCGAAAATTGGAATGAATTTAAATTAAGGCGTCAACTTTTCATCGGCTGCTTGCGTTTTAGCTTTTCACTATTTTCATGAATCCGTTTGTTATTTTGTGAAAGTTCTGAAAAAAGTGTCAGGGCTCACCTCCTGAAATTGTGTTGCTGCCCCCAATTTGTTGGACGATATGGACATTTCCAATTAATTATTATCATGATCTTCAACATTGACTTACACATTGACGGAATGAAATCGTAAAAAAGAAACGAAATTTCAATGATCAACGCAGATTATGCCCTCCGAGTTTCAATTGGACGTATTTCTGTTTTTTAAAAACGGAACTAAGCGCCATGGAAAAGCCTTGCGAGTATAGAACGGAACGAGGAAATCGTTCCGCAACACCCGCCAATCCAAGCCCCCCTCTCCCTTCCTCCCCCTATGGCGGTTAGTTCCGTTGATAGAAATACGTCCGATTAACTTGGTTAGTGACAAAATTCAGAAGGAGTCTTTCTTACCTTTTAGGCTGGGTGGTCTGGGTGGCGGCCTGGAAGGACTTGGGGAGGGACAGCGAGCGCTGCTGGGCCTCCCTCCACTGCTGACCGCCGTTGGGAATGACCGGCGAACCGGCGAGCATCGTCGGGGACCCCATGGCGTAGCCGACACTCTTCCGTTCACCGAGGGGCGACGCCGAAACCGCGCCGACCCCGTTGCTGCTCCCCGACGACGACAACGGCGACGACACCTCCGCCCGCGGGGGCGGCACCGGGGGGTCCACCGACGACACCCGCCTCTGGGGGGCCTTCGGGGGGCTCCTCCCCTCCCCCATCATCCGATACCGATACGCATCCGAACTGGCGCGCTTGAGGTTCAACCCCATCTCGGAATCGTTGGAGCACGGTCGCACAGGCACGCACTACACGCTTCACTTTCTCCGGGTACCCGGAATCATCGTCGACCCTCTCCAAGGACGCCGGCGACGACATGGCCGACGCGGGGTAGCCGCGACGCTTCTCCGTGTCCGAGTTGGAGTAGGAGTTGGAGGGTTTGAGGTTGCGGGCTTTGGGGCGGGGTTGGGGTCGGGGTAGGGGTGGGCGCACTGGGGCCAGTAGTCGCAGGTGTTGGGGTTGCACGGGCTCGCGTTGGAGGTGGTGTGGTAGGCCTCGCTCGGGGAGAGGGTCTTCGTGAGCGGGGTCACCGCGCCGCGGGCCAGGAGCCGGGGTTTCTGCGGGTCGCCGTTCTTCGGCACCAGGTAGATGTCGATCCCTGGTCGTGGAGGATCTTGGCTTTGTGCTTCTTGGAGGCGGCGTCGGCGGCCGGCGAGTCGAAGTAGCGGTGTAGGAGGAGGGCTCGCGCTGCCTCCTGGCTCCGGGAACCGTAGAGGTATTCCGTGATGATCCGGGCCTCCTCTTCCGCCTCTCGCCGCACTTCGTCCTCCAGCTCCTCCGATTTGCTCGACCCTGTAACAATAGTTGAAGAGTATCTTTAGAGAAACTTCAGGGCATTTAGTTCCATCTCCCATGAACTAAACCAAGCGGGCAGTGATTAGGGTAAGGGAACCAGCACTTCATTAAACAAATAAGGGAAAAAAAGGGCTATGCTCGACGTAAATGCTGCCGTGTTAAGGGAGAACGCCATATGAACATTCGAGAGTTGCCAAATCTCCCCAAATAAAACATGTATGCTTGACAACATTCATGCATATTTTTCCTTGCAATTTTCAGATATTTTAGATTAAATTGCGAACAAAATAGTCTGAAAAATTGGAAGGAAAATATTTACAATTTCCCCCAATACATTCGTATTTTTTCAGAGAAAAGTTTGCAACGCCTGAGGGTTTGTACGGTGTTTATCCTTAGAACGACGGTATACGGTAATGCTAAGGAAGAACGCCGTATGAGCTTTCAGACGTTGCCAAGTTTCCTCGGATAAAAACCGAATTTACTGGGAATATAGCGAATATCATTTTCCAAAAATGTCAGACAATTTTGTACGCAATTTAATCTGAAATATCTGAAAATTTCAGGGAAAAATATGCATGATTGTTGTCAAAAATACATGTTTTATCCGGGGAAATTTGGCACCTCTTTAATGTTCATGCGGCGTTCTTCCTCAGCACGGCAGTATACTTGGCAACATTTCAGAGATACACGGTAAGGGCCATGCCCGGAGATTTTGGGCAAAGGCGTTAATTGAGAGGAAACCCGTCGTTGATTAAGCAAATAAATCCTGATCGTCTGAGGTCTGACTCCTCTTGAGCCACATCTCAATCCGTTTGTCTAAACGCTTTAAACTCATGAGTCCTCAATGTCGTGGAAAGTACGGGAAGGCAGGGATGAAGCCGATTAGGCACTTGGACCCTTCCGTGAATAAACGGCTTCGTTAAGACCCTGTTTGGCTCGTGCTTCGTCGAGCCCGAGGCGTTGCTTTCGAGGGCTTAAATCTCCTTTAAATGGGCCGGAAATTATCGCCGTTCCAGCCGACCAACGTGTCGACTTCTAAACGTCTTTTGACCGAAAGACAAGAGGCTTATTACATTTCTTACGTGCACTCTCAATCGTTGGACGTTTCGTCCATTCATGTCTAGAGCCCACGGCGAATTTCTCGCGGTGAACTCGACGAAGTAAGTGATAAAAATTTTAGCCGATTTTTCCAGCTCATCGATATCTAAGTCTGGAAATAATAAACATCTTACGGACCGAACAACGACGCAACAAGTCGCAATTCGGAAAAAAATGAATTTGGGGTAGCTTTGAATTCAACAAATCGTAAATTTTCTCCTGAAAAAAATTAAAAATTGAGAAAAAATATTTTGAAAGCATAATAATGATTGTTATATTGAAAACTTTCAATCGCAACTTGTCTTTTCGCTCTGCATCTGGAGAGTGAAAAAAAAGTAGGTATTATACTGCTGTGCCATGAAAAGACGCCGTATGAGCACTCCAATGTTGCCAAATTTCCGTCCAGAAAATTTTTATTTCTGAAGAATGCGTTATGAAAGTTTTTCTCTGCAATCCTCAGGCACTTAGATCAAATATTTCAAGAAAATCAAAAGAACAATATTCACAAACATTCCCAAAAATTCGTTACTTGTCAGATGAAATTTAGCAACGTCTGCAAACTTATTAGACGTTCTTCCTCAGTACGGCAATAAAATTGGAGTACATTTTTCAATTAGAATTACAATTCCAATTACAATTATATTTCTGGTTCAGTTGAGAAACAACGTATGTGCCAGTAGTTTCCCTATGCACGTATGTGTTTATCGGACGAGTCAAACTACATTTCGGAATTAGGGAATACAATTTCTGACTCGGTTTAGAAACAACAAATGCACCATTCGCTCTCCTATGTACTTCAGTATTTTTACGGATGAGCCAGAAATTGTAGTTCCTAGTTGCAAAATGTAGTCCAGTTGTACCGCGCCGAACAGAAAGAAACCAAACCACATCAGCCATTATCAAATTCCATCGAACGATGTTTTTTTCTTCTTTTTTTTCAAATGAAAGGTTATTCAGATTTATTATAGAATTATTATAAAGAATTTGCTTTGCGTTCCAGAGCGAATCTCCTATAGTTTTCAAGATAACCCACACTACCGTTCGCCTGTGAAATAATAATTCGTCCGTTTAAAATTTAGTAATGACTGATGTGACTTGGCGTCCTTTCCGCCTTATGCGGTCCAGTTAAGCTCGGAGCCCAAGAACTAGGAAAGCGCCTGTGGTATGATATAATGGGCGATAGATGCTCGCAGCGGTGCGAAGAAAGTGGCTTCGAGTGAGAGGAGCCTATTGGAACTCACCCTTAATGACTTCCCCTGCTCGGTAATGGGACCTTCGTTAAATACCTTTCATATTGGCAAAGCCTCGCCAGGCTCCATACCCCAATATCGCCGTGTGTCACGTGTGTGTCTATGCAAAACCCGCCCATAATAATTACAAAAGCTCCATGAAAAGTTTCCATCTATATGAGATGCTGGGTCAGCCTTCGATTGGATCCCATTTATGACTTTGCCCCATTTCTCGTGATTTACGCCTTGACTTGAGTCTCCGAAAAGAGGATTTTTTTCGACAAGATCAAGTTCTTTTTGAATGAAGCTTCAACAGCCGCAAACATGTCGTTGTTTGGGAGGGAGACAATTTTCGGAGGGCGACAGTAAACGCCACCCCCCCCCCTCCCAAAGAAAATCCCACTTAGTCCCTGATTTATGGCACTGCGTATTGTATATTTGTTATTGTGCTTTGTTTTTTTTTTTTTTTTGTTTTTTTATTGAGGAAAACATATTGCATTCTTTCTTACATATAAATTATAAGAGTAACGCGTAAAGAATAACACCTGAAACGCGAAGAGCCTGGGGGGGGGGGGGGGCAGAAAGCGGTTAGAGGGCGCAGGCCCCTATAATTCTGTATTAATTGATAAAGGCATATCGATTGTTATTGGACGCTAATGAACTGTTTGCGACTTGCATATGTTACAGACTTCCGGCTACATTTCTTTTCTTTTTTTCTCAAAAAGCAGCTGATGTTCATTCATGACAAAGAATAGTTCACTAAATGATTTTACTGTTCTCCATCAAGAATGTCGCACGGAAATGCATCACAACTGTCTCGTAAAACATCAAGTTGTGATGAATCTTTTGAAACCCCACAATTATCACTATTCATTTTTTGGGGTCACATTGTCGATACATGACTATAAAAACGCCCTGGTTAGAAAAGAGGCCATGACAGGCTTACTAGCGAATTTGAGAGGAATTTTGTAGGACGGAGGCTCGAAGAACTCCATGATTCCAATTTCGTTGTTAAAAATCCATACTTTTCCACTTGCGGCCTTCCTCTCAGAGAGGCGGCGAGGCGCTGTGAGATTTTTCCGTAATCACAGGCGCAGGTGAAAAGCGAGAGAATACTCGTCAAAGCAACGGTTGCTGAATGAAATTGATTCTCAAGTTTATGCATTGGGCTGAATGAATATTTATCTGGGGCATCGGAATAGGATACCTGAAACGGGTGGGGGTGGGGGGATGAAAAATTCAGCCCGACCTCCAACTGGTGGAGGCCGAGTTGTAAGATTTAGTCAGCTAAGTCGGTGGGTTTTTTAAAGTAACTACTTGACGTTATCATTATTTTACCTTCTTTTCAGTCCGAGAGTTTGACTATGTTGTCATGGAGTGAATTGCAGGTCGAGCGAATTAAAGTTACTCAAAAGTTTGGCATTTGAAAGGAGTAATCATCATTTCTCAAATTGAAAGGGACCAAAATTATTAATGCATATCGACGGTGAAACTACCAAACCACGTATCTCGGTTTGCGGCGTCGCAAACTTTCTGTCATACTTTATTTTTTAAAGAGGAAACTTCTCAATGTTGATTCTTGAAAACTTCTGTAATTTTTCCACTCAGTGCGAAGAAAATTCTGTGAAAATTTCAAGTAATAATATTGAATCGTTCTTCTTAAAAAAAATAAAATGAGAGTGGAGATTTTTAAACACCGCAAACGAGATACGTGGTCTGGTAGTTTCACCGTCGATATGTATATTGCTCCTGATAAATGTGCAGAATAGACCGTTTTCTATTCAATTAAGGATCAACTCCCAGAAGATATGGAACCGTTAAACAATTCAATTTTTTTAAGCAGAACGAGTGTTTTCATTTTAAAATTTTCATTCAGACAAAAAAATAGCAATAAATATAAAACTAGGTTGTCCGCCAATGCCACATGTACCTATTTTTTTAGAGGTTACTGGGCAACCTGCATTTTAAAATCAAAGTTTTAACCAGAAAAACAACAGTCTGCGTATTTTATCAAAGTTTCAGTGCGCGACGCAGTGGGATTCGCGGGCACGAGTTTAAATTCTATGTCGTTTTGCTTTTCATTCACGTTTTTACTACACTTATTTTAACACCTGAAGATGGCGTAAGGCGAAATTGACCGCGTTTAGCAGAAAGAAATAAAGCCACATCAGCTATTGCCATAACGGGGCAGTTTAATTTTTCACGAGAGAACGTTTGTGCGAACTTCTTGGAAAATATTGGGGAATTTGCCTCGTATTATACAGACAATTCAGCGAAATTTGCACAAAAATCCACACAACCGTTTCCGGGTAAACAATTGAAGTACTCAATTAAATTTTGCAATGGATTATGTGACTTGTTTCCTTTCTGCTAAACGCGGTCCAAATGGCCATGGGTGCAAGTTCTTCGTTTTGCCGTTATTGAGTCATCACGAAATTTTGCAAAACAAAATTGTAAAATTTTTTCGTCGACGCCCTAACGTCATCCTTCCAAGGGACGACGCGACGTCCCTGCTGCTATTTTAACATTGTACGAATAAGCTACAAATTTCGATGCACTTTCTGTCAACATGGGAGCGGAACTTTCATCGTTTATAGAGGCAAAAGTTGTGACGTCACGGACAAAGCTCTTGTCTCAACAAGGAAGGGATGGATCACCCTCCGGAGACTCGGCGGACAAATTCTAGCCGGGTCGCAGCTGCTCAAAGTTCTGCAGTATCTTATTGTAGCCCGACCTTCAAAGTTAAAGCATATTTGACCCAGAAGCCGTTTAAGCCAGTCCCGCGGCCCTTTCCAGCTTGATTTACTTCAGCACCGTGAAAAAACATCCCCGAGTGGGTTCCGCTGGATTTGTTTGCATCCCTTAGAGCTGATGACGTAAACTGCCAAATGTTTGGATTTCTGTCACGCTTTATTTCCTAAAACTTACTTTGTGAACTGCTTCACTGTAATGTAAAATAAGTGAAGGGACCATGTTTTTTCCCTAGGTGGTTCCCATTCAAATGCTTGGGAACTTTGTCACTATTACTGCCGTGCTAAGGAAAAACGCGTATGAACATTCGAGAGTTGCCAATTTCCTCAAATAAAACATGTATTTTTGACGGCATTCACGCCCATTTTTCTTTGAAATTTTCAGATATTTTACATAAAAGTGCGTACAAAGTAGTCTGCAAATTTTGGGGGAAAATATTCACAATTTTCCCCAAAAATTCGGTTTTTATCGGAGGAAACTTATCAACGTCTAAAGGCTCATACGACGTTCTTCCTTAGCACGGCAGATTACGAGTGTAAAGCAAGAATATTTTAGAGACACTTGAACCGCGTTTGATAGAAAGGAACCAAGCCACATCAGCTATTGCCTATGTTAACTAAGCACTTTCATTTTCTACAAGAGGACGATTGCCTGGATTTCTTTGAAACGTTTGAGAAAGCTTCTGACGATGCAGAAAACTCACTGAAATTATCAAGAAAAATCCGCACAACCCTTTTTCATGAAAAAAAACCTTTTACTACCCGATTTTTTTTTCATTTTCGTCAAACAACCAAGCAAAAACTACGATACGGACAAAATCGTACATTTTTGACAGAACTTAAACTGCGTATCCTTTGCAAAATATTATTAACAGGTTCCCGTCCCGTATTGGCACAAAACGACTCCAATAGTCATGGTAGTTCGGATAAGGTAAATTTTATCTCCCCGAGCCAAACGCGGCAGACGCGATATATTTTGTAAGGGCACTAACGTATCCAATTAAAGCGGGTGCGGCTATCGAGATCTGCCGGCAGATAGTTGAGATCACCCTCGCGGCTGTGCTTCCTACAAATTGCGAATTTTCGTTTACGACTGCGTTTTCTCGGCGAGCCTTCTCTCCAGGTTGCCAAATGTTCAAATCTTTTGCCGTAAAAACAGTGAGCATGCCACAGAGGTAGTGGTATGAATCCTGATACACAATTCGCCTTCATTTTTTCAGTTAGGCCAAAATGCATCCTCAACGTGAAAATAGTTGCATGAGCCTGATTGCATGAAAAAAATGAAGGCGCACATCACGCTGAGCACTCGAAGAAAGATTCACTTCCATTATTATCCACGTCAATGTAATTGTATGATTGATTGTATGAAACAAAATGAAGGCACTTGTGGAAAAGGCATAATACACTGATCAATCAAAGAAAAACTAGCCTTCGTATTATTAGTTTAGCCGTAAATTATTTCTGGTGTCAAAATGGTTGCATTCTACATTGACATTCTGAGAATCGGATCAATATATGAGTGTTAGAACAAAAATACACGAAACTAGCCCAAAGAATTCAAGTAAAAACCAGAAGAATAAACCGGTGACTAAGCCTGAAAACGACAAAACGTGAAGCCTAGGACGTCTCGGGGTGATTTCAGCCAATTTCTCGACCAAAATACAATAGTACGCTAAAAATTATAAAAATAAAAATACTTAGACCCTCTTTTTGTGGTAAGAAAAAGTGAGGTCATATTTATTTTTCCTGGTCGAGAAGGGGATTAAAACCACCCCAAAACGTCCCAAGCTTTACATTTTGTTGTTCTTAATCTTGCTTACCCGTTTTTTCTTGTGTTTTATAGTTATAAGTGTTATTCAAGTATTACAAGTTACAAGTGACGTATTTCTATCCAACGGAACTATGCGCTTCATGATGACGTTAGCCCTGTTATGCACATATTTTTATGGGTCTAAGGTCTCGTGTCTTAATGCACATAGTTCCGTTTGATAGAAATACGTCCATTTGAAATAGCAAGAAATACAAATCGTTGATATGAGGCTAAAACTCAAAAAATTAAGGCAAGACGCTTCGGCCGGTGACCCTGGCCATTATTAAGCTCTAAAAGAATTAAAAGATAGAATAGAAGGAGTGCAAAAGAACCATGTTTAAAAAAATCCGCGTGTCCACCGGCGCTATTGACGCGGATTTTTCATTGTTGACGTAAGCATATATTCTTTAATGTGAGGGTTCTTTCAAAGCGTATTTTTTCATTTTTAATTTTTTTAGCGGTTGATAATGGCCAGGATCACCGGCCGATACGTCCTGCGTTATAATTTAATGTGTTCTAGCTTTGTTCCTCACGATTCTTCATTGGTGTTCTTTCATGTTATTTTTTGGGCTCCTGTAACTAAATTTTCCGAATATTTGTGTTTTATATACATACTCTCCTGTCAAAAATTCTAAGTCGCAGTAACACACTAAAATTGTGAAAATAAAGATTAAAACTTATTTTTTACACTTAGTCATAGGGAAGAAAATGACTGCAACCTCTCACGGTTACTTCTCTCTCTCACAGTTTCAAGTTGATAAAAATAAATTCCTCTCTAAATACTGAATTTGCCTCAGTTCTTGTTTGATGAAGAAAATTATAATAAACACTAAGAGTATTTGAGCATCTAATTCTAAGAATTATGAAGGGGGACGATCTTCTTACAGACCTTTGCTGTCATTGCTCCCTGAGAAAAACCGCGATACCAAGTTCGAGGCTCCCCTATAATTTGCGTCGCTTCGGTGGGTTTCTTTTGTAAGCATTTGAATTCAAAAGAAGATTTTGTACAACTCGGTTACGCGTTCCTCTCCACAAAGACTATAAAACCAATAAAACTAGCTCTGTTCCATAATTCTGTAAATATTTTCTTCATTAACACGACAACTTCTCCTAAGGATTAAATCCCACCGTTTTGTAACCGATGATATTTTCTATCTTGGTCGCTAAATGTCTTGTAAGGAAAAAAGGAAAAATAATTTTTAAAACAAATATTGCGCGGCAATTAAGAATTTTTACTTAGTACGCATTATCAAAATGCGACGAACTTTTATACCGTTTTCGTAAAATAGGAGAAAGAAAATTATTTGATTTCGATCGAAATACAATGACGTTAACATGTATTTTGCATGATAGGATTACTTAAAATCATTCCAAATGAGCATTGCAAGGATAAAACGTTAAATTCACAACGTGACATGTGTTTAAACTTACAGAGTGAAATACGCCTTCAAACCGCGAGTATACAAATGCTGTGTCTTCAAAGTGATGTGCCATTGTGCCATGACTGGCCCAAATCTCCGTCGTCATTAATACATAATTGGGCGTATTTCTGCCAGACGGAACTATGTGCATTACGGAATGAGCCCTGAGACCCATATGAATATATGCATATTAGGGCTCACGTCATAATGCACATAGTTCCGTCTGGCAGAAATACGCCCAATTATGAACTTAATGAATGGAGCATTGACGAAACAAGAATTTTGACTGAAAATTATTCATACTGGACTAACAGAGGCACAGCATTCATGATGGTGAATAAACAGGAATGACATCGATTATAGTCTGTGAATTTCAGCCGCCAAAACCAGTCAAAACTCATTAAAATATGGTTCATGATTTTCAGCCTGGAAGATTTTCTGATTGGTCACTTCAACGGATAGTACTCTTTAGCCGAAAATTAAGCTGCGGGTGATTTGGTTAAATTTTGTGCCGATTATGGGCGGAAAATTACTTATTGATTCCACGATTCATGGTCAATACACGGGTGATGGAAACTGAAAAGCTTTAGAATGGGTCACACCGAAACTTTCTAAATAATTTAGAAGCCAATCGAGGGCCAAAGAACAATACCACGTAACTGACAATTTTAGCAAAAAATTAGTTAGCGACTTTGCAGCATTCTACAGTATATAATACGTGGGCTGATGATTTTACTTTTTTTCCCAATTCCGTAGAGGAGCGCTGACCCTGTAGTGTATGAAAAAGTTGCAAATCTACCCTTAAAATTACAAAAATAGCGAAGTTTTCTCTTGGTTCTGCGAACTCGGCATTTACGGATAGGTGGTATTCTGCCATGCTAAGGAAGAACGCTGTATGAACATTCGAGAGTTGCCAAATTTCCTCAAATAAAATGTTAATTTTTGAGGAGAGTTATGAATATTTTCCCTTATTCACACATTCAGATCCTATACATTAAATTAAAAATGAAATTCTGTGAAAAATTTGGAGAAAAATAATCGCAAGAGTTCCAGAGAATCCGCATTTTGTTGAAGGAAATTTAGCAACGCCTAAAGGCTCATACGGCGTTTTTCCTCAGCACGGCAGTATTGTTCGTTAGCCATCGCAATGAAAGTGGGACGGAATTCCCTTGCAAGAATGTTATACGTTTGAGAACGAGAGGAATATTTGATATTCTAGGTGGCGGTAGCCACCCCGGCCCAATCCTAAAAAAACTCCCTCTAAAAAATGACGACCCAAAAAAAAAAAAAAAAAAAAAAAAAAAAAAAAGACGGTGGCTGCTGCCTAACTAGTTTTACACGAAACAACGCGACCGGGCTTTTCTGCACGGTTTGCGGTCCATTAAGCTCTCCTACTAATTAAGTCGGAGAGTAAACCCCAAAAACCCTATAATATTTGGGTAGAGTATGCTCAGCTCTACTCGTAATGCCACCCTTTTTAAGTTTACTTAAATATTAAAAAAGTTATTAAGCTTTAACGACAAATTTTGGACCCCAAAACATGACGATGATGGATTGACCAATCGCTGAGCAGATGAGCAGATTCGGGGCAGATTCGAGGCCCGCGAAACGCCCGGCCGCGGAAGGCGGGCGTGTTATTTAGACAAACCTACAGCTATAACCGTAGAAAAAAACCCTATACAACTGTGGATATTTTGAAACTTCTATTCATAAAGCTCATACATATTTTGGAATTTTGACATAAATGAGACATAAGGGAGAAATAACGGTAAATAGTTCATTTTCTAGTATTCTCAATAGGCGACCTGGGGGCACGGCTGTGGAAGTAATGGTAGCATAAAACCCATTAAACTAGGTAAAATTTAAATCTGTAGACGCTGGAGATGGAACTTTTGGTACTTTTGCAGACTTACATAGACGTCGAAAGGAGAAATAATCGAAAGAAGGAGCGGGTCCTTCAATTCTTCAAGCACATTTGAATTTGAAAATAACTTGTAGAACCGCGCGATGGATGGTGAGCGCCGACTCCAGAGGTCAAATTTCAGGTTATGCTACTGTTATTATGGCTTTAAATATTTAATTAATACGAAGAAGATAGATTAATTGAAATAATAAGATGAAGATAGATTAATTGATGCGTGTTTCCATTTTATCGTAGCCGAAGATAACTGGATCCATTTCTATATAATCCTTTTATGATTCCCACACCCTTACTATGAGCTGTTACCATGTGCTGTTACAGTAAGTACCTACTCAGATCGCAACCTGCTATTTCTTCCCAGCGGCCCGGATCTAGTGATCTTTACAAGTAATTGTTTATGAATAATTGATGATATTAGTGAGTCCTAGATACTATTTCTCGTTAATCAGATTCAACAACTATCCACCAGAAAATCATCCTTTCCCTCAATACGATGATGTCTGTCGGGGTCTCAATTTGTGGGGATGAAGTTGTGTTTCCACTTTCTCCTAAAATTTTGCTAGCAGCCGAACTCCTCTGGAGTTGATGTGTCTCTTCTCAGTGTATCATGCTATCGGTGCATAAAGCCTCAATGTTTTCATAGACTTGTAATGCTCTATATTGGAAACGCGGTTTACGCATTCACCAATCAGTCGTGCGTAATGTGTCTACTCAAAGAAGCTACGCAGCGCTCCGTTAATGAAATCAACTCAATGTCACAACATCCAAGATACTTGACTTTAAACATTACCGTTAATTTGATTATTAGCAAGTCTCTTGGATTCTGTGTCAGAAGTTGATTGAATCGACTAATTTGCCTGTGTTGGGATAAAATTCTTCTAATAAAGACCTTTCATATTGACCTCTGCAGAAGGTATGTATTCTATACTTCTTTAATTCATTGGTTTAATAAAATTGATCTGCTAACTAATGCAGGCTATCCTTTATGATAACCTCTCTACCCATTGGCTAAAATTTGCAGTTCCTGGAGACGCAAACTTGCCGTCACTGCTTATCACATATAGGAGTGGCTATACCACATACAGAGTGGCTGTTCAATATAAAACATCAGTGCCTCCTGAAATCTAGATTATCTGAGTCCTCGCCTGACAAATTTTGATACCTACTCACTTTGCCTGCCACTATATCGATGTGAGAGTTACCTTAATCGGATAGTTGCAGGATCTCCCTGGCAATTCCCAGCATAGATGTGGTGGTACTCCACATAATTAACTTACCGGCAGAATCATTAGCTTGATAGAATCTTATGAGAGGGATCACATAGCGTAGGATATAAAACTAAGCCTTGAGTAAAGGTAATGTAATGTTTTTACTTTAAACTCTGGTTCTCGGTCTACCGTGCGAAAGGGACAGACCAATCCAGAAGAATCATACATGACAAGTGGCTCCTAAGTTGTCGTTTGTTTGAGTTCTTAGCTGAAAAGTTCATGCCTGAAGGTGTGACAGAAAATGGACTGTTTTATCCATCCTTGAAAGTAAACCAAGAATCAAAATTGTATTCTCTGTTTACCCTGATAGCGTGTTGAAACTCAATCGCTGCCGACTCTGCATAACCAGAATTGGCAGATACAGGCTCATAAAAATGAAATGTTATTGAAAGTAAAACCAAGAATTAGAATGGTATTCTCCGTTGTACCCTGATAACGCATTGAAACTCAATCGCTGTCGACTCTGTATGACCAGCATTGGCAGATAAAGGCTCCTGAAAATGAAATTTTATCAAACTGTTTCATTACAGTTCAGAAGATTCATGCTATTGAGATCGAAATTTCAGTTGTGGTAACTGTAATTTTTGCTTGCGGAAGCATCAACTTTTACTGTTTATCTTTTCCAATAACGAGTGAACTGGTCACATTTCTCAAGATACAGAATGCCATAGCTTTAGAGACATCTCTCATAAAATTAAAAATATTGATAAATACCTACTTTGCTTACTGTCTTTATGAGACGGTATCACGCGTTTGCAATGTGATTACTGATGATGAAATTGGAGCTCGGAGAAATTGCGATTCGAATGGTCAAAGGACCTGGCAGGCATAACTAGGTATAAGCAGCGTAAATGATAGAGGTCCTGCACTGAGGTGCAGAATTTAGCTTGCATTCTATCATTAGTTCCAAGAATCCAAAAAAAAAATGTCGGATAATGTAAGACATAAAAGGTATCCCTTAACACAGGTGATGCCTCTAATGTAAATCCTGATTTTGTGCCTACTGTACACAGGAGATGGAACATTACATAGAAGTCCTATATTAAGAGCAGCTCTGAAGTTGTTGATTATCAGGGTTCTTGCCTGACACATTCACCCACTTTGAAGGTGTGACAGTAAAGAGACTGGTTAATTTTATCATTGAAAATAAACCCATTATTAGTTAAACTGGCACTCTCCCTTTCACCCTGTTGCGCGTTTAAAGTCAATGTGTCTTTGTGGACTCTAGTTGACCAGAATGGCCAAATGGAGAATCATAATGATGAAAGCTATATAAGGATTTCATTGCAGCAGGCCGATTATTGAAAGTTTGAAGCAGTCTGATAAGAGATCGAAATGCGATATATTGCACGGTTAAGATAGGGCTGTCTTGCCTTGTCGTACTGACATAGTTTCAATAATCAGCATGCAGTTGAGATTTATGTCATCACAACTAAAGTTTATTGTATACCATCTCCTTATGAACGGAAAGATTTAACGCAAGTACCAAGATGATTTCATATGATGTCTGGATAAGAATGCACATAGTAAACAAGTAAGTAGCAACTTTTCGTTTCAGGCACATTGTGCCCAAGCATTGTGCCCTCAGTAATCAGAGAATCATAAAAGAAAACTCACTCACAACGAAAAAGGTACCTAGAGAGAGAAGGAATCATGCAAAATCAAGAATGGCCACATTTGGAAGTATTATTCCTCGGGGCAGCATAAAATTGAAAATGTTTCGTGCGTACAATGAGAAAACCATTCAAGAAGTTATATTGTTATTAATTTCAGAAATAATATGACATAGAGAAAGAGACAAGAGCCAGGAGAAATTGAAATTGCAATGCTATTTTGCTCAAACCCGATTCAAAATTTCCAAACGAAACAATAACATAATTATCATAACCTCTCTATGCACTATCTATGGCTTGGCTTAGACTGCGCATTAGGAAATTTCGGCGAGACTAGAGTCCCTTCAGGCGGGACGATAGGCAACTCAGCAACACCCAGCAAGTCCGAGTCCAATGCCTGTCATGCCAGTGCCGTTGCCTGATACGGGTACTTTTCGTTCGTATATCCGGATGTATCCACTAAGCGGAAGGCGCGTCTTTACCCTGATTTACCCCGCTAGCTGTCTTACCTACCGCGCGACCTAGATTGCGTTATAAGTCAATGCGCTTTACTGTAGTTTTCTATCGTTCGTAGCCAATGAGAATTAGGCATTACGTCAAGTGACCCAACTTTGTCACGATTTCAATACTGACCTGCGTTTTTTTTTCTGTGACGTACAGGGTGTGCCAAAAATATGGATCCTTCCTTACTGATGCCTCGAGAACGATTACAGATTATTGACATGCGGTTTGAACGAAATTCCTTAAAAAAAGGTGGGCCGATTTCGGGGGGGGGGGGGGGGGGGGGTGTCGTTTCCTCTCTGCCTCGCGCCCGCGGGAACAACTTGTTTTAAAATGGGAACTCTCTTTGCCTGATACTTCGTAGAAGTCATACCAAAAATACGTGATATCCTTCCAAAAAAACAAAAATATGATTTTTGTACAAAATTTCGGCCCAATCCAAAAAATGTCACTAATTACCAAAACAAAAAAAAAAAAACAAAAAAAAAACCAGGCACCCAAAAAATATGATGGCAGTACCGTTTGGATTCATCATATAAAAGGAAATGATATCAAAACGGCCCAATTTTCTCTTTCATGCCCATGCAATATACTTACCAAACACCCCAACTTTTTTCACAAAAAAAAAAAAAATAAATAAATAAATAAATAAATACCTATAAGGTATGATGACCTGAACACGTTTATTGGATCCATCGCTTTAAAGGAGTATGATATCAAATCGGCCCAACTTCTCTGAAATATGCCCATCTCGGATCAATAATTTTTTTGAGACCTTCCGACTCATCGCTGAGGAGACACTGATCATTACTTGACCCTTAGTATATGTCCTTGTTTAGATGTCAAAGAGTTCCTTATGAGAACTGTAATGAATTTTTTTTCTTTGAAGAGATAAAATAAAAAAATCGTCATAAAATTGAAAAAAAAATTCGAAGAAAAAAAAAGGAATGGGCCGGCCGGCACGTACAAAAAAAAAGGGGGGGAAATGTAGATACATTGGTATGCCCCAACATTTTGGCATGGGTGACCGACCCGGTCTTGCCAACATCCATGAAGTTGCTAAGAAAGAAGCATTGTAAGTAGGAGGCACATAATATTCGCAATAATACGCCAAGGTTCAGTAGTTTGTAAGGCCTTCTATCAGAAACAAACAAAGAATATGGCATTGCTTGAAAGTTGTTAAGTTGTTCACTCATGTGTGAATATCTTTCAGTCTATCTTTCAATGACGATTTCAAGAAGGACTGATCCTCCTTTTGACGATGATACTTGTTCATGTATATGTGAAAGAGAGACGATAATCACCCTATATTATCTACCACTTGTATGTACGGCCGGCCGGCCCATTCCTTTTTTTTTCTTCGAATTTTTTTTTCAATTTTATGACGATTTTTTTATTTTATCTCTTCAAAGAAAAAAAATTCATTACAGTTCTCATAAGGAACTCTTTGACATCTAAACAAGGACATATACTAAGGGTCAAGTAATGATCAGTGTCTCCTCAGCGATGAGTCGGAAGGTCTCAAAAAAATTATTGATCCGAGATGGGCATATTTCAGAGAAGTTGGGCCGATTTGATATCATACTCCTTTAAAGCGATGGATCCAATAAACGTGTTCAGGTCATCATACCTTATAGGTATTTATTTATTTATTTATTTATTTATTTTTTTTTTTTTGTGAAAAAAGTTGGGGTGTTTGGTAAGTATATTGCATGGGCATGAAAGAGAAAATTGGGCCGTTTTGATATCATTTCCTTTTATATGATGAATCCAAACGGTACTGCCATCATATTTTTTGGGTGCCTGGTTTTTTTTTTGTTTTTTTTTTTTGTTTTTGGTAATTAGTGACATTTTTTGGATTGGGCCGAAATTTTGTACAAAAATCATATTTTTGTTTTTTTGGAAGGTAAACAATATACTTCGTTAAGGGTACCTATGGAAAGCCCTTAAATATCTTTGAGACTCGAGGACAGTAAATAAGGAAGAAGGAAAGAAAAACTGGCGAGACAAATAAAAAAAGGGGTGAGTACGTAAACAAAAGGGCGAACTAAATGAAACGAACGAGAGTGGAGCGAGCTATTCTTCAAGCTGGACACAATATATTGCGTCCCGAAGCACAAAAATACCCAGCCGTGCCAGCCGTGCCCCCGACTGGACGTAAGCTATATTTTCCTTAAAAAGCCCTTGTACAGCCATAATTACTTTACTCCTCCGAAAACCCCCGCAAACTTATTCCGCGGGTCCGCCGCGTGGAAGTAAACATTATTCAGCCGTGATTAGGAAGAACGCCGTATCAACATTCCAGAGTTGCTAGATTTCCCTTGATAAAACATGGATTTTTGACAACATTCATGCATAGCTTTCCTTAAAATTTTCAGATATTTTAGATTCAATTCCATACAAATTTGTCTGAAAATTTTGGAAAATAATATTCGCAATTTTCCCAGTAAATCCGGTTTTTATCGGAGGGAACTTGGCGACGTCTGAAGGCTCATACGGCGTTTTTCCATAGCACGACAGTATTCCAGCCTGATCCTTTTTATGCGCTCGCCAAGTGGACTGACCGCCCCGATAATTCATGCTCTTTCCCCTGTTGTCGAATTTCGTGTATGTGGTACAATTATTAAAGGTAAAGATAGTAAGATTTTCAAAAGTGAAAATTTGAAAGTAGCTACGTCCCTCGATTGCCATTCTGTACCAACATTTCGTTCAGTGTTTTACGTAAAAAAAGAGCAACCATGAGAACCCCTCTGAATGATGCTCATTCAGTCGTGCTGCGAAAAAACGTTCTATGGACATTTGCACGTTGCAAAATATCTTCCGAAAACATAAGAGTTTCCCCGGACAGCAAGTGAACTTTTCAAATTAAAAATTTCAAAGACTTTAATCCAAAGTTATTTCAAGAGTATATGAAAATTCCGTGGAAAATTATTCGTAACTTCCTCTAAAATAAACATTTCACTTGGAATAATCTGGTTACATTTGAATGCTCTTGCAGCGTCCCTCCTGAGCACAACAGAAAGTCGTTTTCTAGACGATGGAACATAACTCTCATCACATATCTCACTGAATGAATTCAATTTATTAAAATTGGATTACATTTCACAATCAGGCAGTAGAAATTCTGTCACACAGTCAGATTAAATACAACGTATGCAACATTGGCTGTCCGCTGCACACAAGTGTTTTTACGAATGAGCCGAAATTTCGATTCCTAATTGCAAAATGAAGTTCAATTATATGACCGCGCAAATGCAGCCCAACATTTTGCTGATATTTGCGTGTAAACAGAGGAAAAATCAATGAGATTTTCAATTTGTGAAAGTAAAATTTACGAGTAAAAATTTTGCAACGGTGAAATGTAGTTTCGTTCTTTTTCACCAGGAAAACGAAAATTAAAAATCCTTTGTGATGAGCAATTTTCGGTAGCAATGTTCTCTTCTTAATTCTGAAATATGACAGTAAACATTTTGTAACTAGAAATAGGCTACAAATAATCTGCTTTAAGCAATGTGTATGACATCATAAGTAGTGAGTCAATCTGGCAACGTCAATTAACATAATATCTGAGCCGCTTTATTTGAATCTTCCCACACGAAAGCGGGACGGTACGAGGGGTCATTCGTTTCAGCGGCTTGATTATAAGCAAACAACCAGACGCATACACGACTCTTTCCCAGTATGTAAATTTCGTCTATTGCCACACTTGTGGTTAATTACCGCGAAATCGCTTTGCGACAGTATTATGATTTGTTTTCATCTGGCATTATGGGCACAAAGTAGGGTGGGCGTTTTCTGGATTAAACTGGGGTTGAGATTATACAAACTCCCGCTGAAAGGCTCAAAACAGATACAGCTCATCCACGCTGCGGCTGAGCGGCTCTTCGAGAACTTGGAAAAGAAAATTGGCTTCAAATCCTCGTTTTCCTTACAAAAGAACCTAACTTCATTCAATGTTGCCAGATTTCCTATCGGGAATTGGATTTTCATCAGGAGAATCCTGGACGGGAAAAAATATGTGTCAGGGGTAATCCCCCAAAATTAAGGTACTACCCAAATATCGTATCTTGGAGGAAATAAGCAATGGACATTTCCAACTGATTGTGGCAATACCGCAACATTTGGGTTAGTAAACTAATTTATTAGGCTACTACTACATTTAATTGGAAATGTTCATATCATCCAACAACCCCTACCCTCTTTTTCCCATGTGGACATTCCTGACGCTAATTTCACTCATTTTCTTCTCATCTCATGCAAAAATCAGAAAAAAATTTAGGACAAAATTGCAGAGGTACATTCTTGTAAGAAATTTAATTTAAGTCAATTTTGCAACCTTGGAGTGGAATTAAGATCCTTCGGCCAGAAAACGGTGAAATCATAAAAATCAAAATAGGGAGAAAATGCGTTTAAGATATTTATAGATCGGCCCAATCCAAAAAATTTCACTAATTACAAAAAAAAAAAAAAAAAAAAAAAAAAAAAAAAAAAAAAAAAAAAAAAAAAAAAAAAAAAAAAAAAAATAAGCACCCAAAAAATATGATGGCAGTACCGTTGGATTCATCATTTAAAAGGAAATGATATCAAAACGGCCCAATTTCCTCTGAAATATGCCCATCTCTGATCAATAATTTTTTCGAAACCTTCCGACTCATCGCTGAGGAGACACTGATCATTACTTGACCCTTAGTGTATATCCTTGTTTAGATGTCAAAGAGGTCTATATGAGACATGTAATGAATTTTTTTCTTTAAAGAGATAAAAAACAAAAAATCGTCATAAAATTGAAAAAAAATTCGAAGAAAAAAAAAGGAATGGGCCGGCCGGCCGTACATACAAGTGGTAGATAATAGGGTGATTATCGTCTCTCTTGCATATATACATGAACAAGTATCATCGTCAAAAGGAGGATCAGTCCTTCTCGAAATCGACATTGAAAGATAGACTGAAAGATATTCACACATAAGTGAACAACTTAACAACTTTCAAGCAATGCCATATTCTTTGTTGGTTCCTGATAGAAGGCCTTACAAACTTCTGAACCATAGCGTATTATTGCGAATATTATGTGCCTCCTACTTACAACGCTTCTTTCTTAACAACTTCATGGATGTGGCAAGACCGGGTCGGTCACCCATGCCAAAATGTCGGGGCATACCAATGTATCTATTTTCCCTCCTTTTTTTGTACGTGCCGGCCGGCCCATTCCTTTTTTTTTCTTCGAATTTTTTTTCAATTTTATGACGATTTTTTGTTTTTTATCTCTTTAAAGAAAAAAATTCATTACATGTCTCATATAGACCTCTTTGACATCTAAACAAGGATATACACTAAGGGTCAAGTAATGATCAGTGTCTCCTCAGCGATGAGTCGGAAGGTTTCGAAAAAATTATTGATCAGAGATGGGCATATTTCAGAGGAAATTGGGCCGTTTTGATATCATTTCCTTTTAAATGATGAATCCAAACGGTACTGCCATCATATTTTTTGGGTGCTTATTTTTTTTTTTTTTTTTTTTTTTTTTTTTTTTTTTTTTTTTTTTTTTTTTTTTTTTTGTAATTAGTGAAATTTTTTGGATTGGGCCGAAATTTTGTACAAAAATCATATTTTTGTTTTTTTGGAAGGATATCATGTATTTTTGGTATGACTTCTACGCAGTAGGTATCAGGCAAAGAGAGTTCCCATTTTAAATTTAAAAGTTGTTCCCGGACGCGAAGTAGAGAGGTAACGACCCCCTGGACACCCCCCCCCCCCCCCCCCCCCCCCCCCCCCCCCCCCCCCACTCGAGAGCGGCCCACCTTTTTTGAGGGAAATTTCGTTCAAACCGCATGTCAATAATCTGTAATCGTTCTCGAGACATCAATAAGAAGGATCCATATTTTTGGCACACCCTGTGTGTCATAGAAAAAAAACCGCAGGTCAATATTAAAATCGTGACCAAGTTGGGTCACTTGACGTAATGCCTAATTCTCATTGGCTACGCACGATAGAAACTAGAGAAGCGATAGATAGAGGTTATGTTATTGTTTTGTTCGGAAATTTTGGATCGGATTCGAGCAGAATATCATCGCAATTTCTCCAGGCTCCTTCCTCTTTCTTTGTCATATTATTTCTGGAATTAATAACAATATAAATTCTTGAATGGTTTTCTTATTGTACGCACGAAACTTTTTCACTTTTATGCTGCCCTGAGGAAGAATGCTTCCAAATGTTTGCATGAATCATGAATCATGCATCTCTCTCTAGGTACCTTTTTGGTTGTGAGTTTTCCTATTTGTCTCTGGTTTTCCTTTATGTTTATGATTCTCTTTACTGAGGGAACGATGTGCCTGAAACGAAGAGATGCTACTTACTTTGTTTATTATGTGCATTTCTATCTAGACAACATATGAAATCATCTTGGTACTTACGTTAAATCTTTCCGTTCATAAGGAGACGGTATACAATAAACTTTAGTTGTGATGACATAAATTTTCTCAACTGCATGCCAATTATTGAAACTATGTCAGTACAACAAGGCAAGACAGCCCTATCTTAACCCTGCAATGTATCGCATTTCGATCTCTTATCAGACTGCTTCAAACTTTCAATAATCGGCGTGCTGCAATGAAACCCTTTGATAACTTTCATCATTAGGATTCTCCATTTACCCATTCCGGTCAACTAGAGTCCACACCGACCGATTTATTTTAAACGCGCAACAGGGTGAAACGGAGAGAGCCATTTTAATTACTGATGGGTTTACTTTCAAAGATAAAATTAACCAGTCTATTTTCTGTCACTCCTTCAAAGTGTGTGAATGTATCGAGCGAGAACCCTGATAATCAACAACTTGGGAGCCGCCTTTAATATAGGACTTAAGTATATCTGACACTTTTTTTTTTTATTAATGGAGCTAATGATAGAATGCGAGCTGAATTCTATTATTTACGCTGCTTATACCCAGTTATGCCTGCCAGGTCCTTTGACCATTCATATTGCAATTTCTCCGAACGCTAATTTCATCATCAGTAATAACATTGCAAACGCTTGATACCGTCTCCTAAAGATAGCGTTTGGCAAAGTAAGTATTTATCAATAATTTTTGGTTTTATGAGAGCTTTCTCTATAAAGCTGTGGCATTATGTATCTTGAGAAATGTGACCAGTTCACTCTTCATCAGAAAAGATTACTTAACAGCAAAAGTGGATCCTTTCGCAAGCAAAAATTACAGTTGCCACAACTGAAATTTCAATCGCAATAGCATAAATCTTTTGATCTGTAATGAAACAGTTTGATACAATTTCATTTTCATGAGCCTGCATCCGCTACTTCTAGTCATGCAGATTCCGTACTTGGTACGGATTGAGTTTAAATGCATGCAAACTAAATTCTGCAGCTCACTGCAGGTAAGTCAAAATGTGTTCCATCATCTATACTACGAATAGCCAGCCTCCCTGACCTACAATTTAATCAGCAGTAATAACATGGAGGATGCAGGACACTGCCTCATCAAGACTGCAAGGCGATTATTGAAACTATGTCAGCCCGACACGACAAGACATAGCCCTATCTTAATCATGCAATATATCGCAATTCGATGTCTTATCAGGCTGGTTTAAATTTCAATAATCGGCCCGCTGGTAGACAAAGTAAGTAGGTATCAATGCTTTATGTTTTATGAGAGATGCCTTTCAAGCGCAGGCATTCCTTATCTTGAGAAATGTGAGCAGTTAACGCTTCATCAAAGGAGATAGTGAGTGTTGAGGCTGTAGCAGCCAAAGATTTTAGTCGCCCGGACTAAAATTTTTGGCTGTTTGAGTCTCGATTGATAGTTTTCAATAACCTGCCAGCTCCGGTCATCAATAGTCCACATCTAATGAGTTTTAATGCACTTGCAGGGTGTGCCAGAGAATTAATTCTTGTATCCAATTTCCGTGCTAAATGGAACAGTTAATTTTCTGTCGCACTCTGATAATGGGTAAATTTGTCAGGCGAGGACTCAGATAATCTAGAGGTCAAGAGGCACTGATGTTTTATATTGAACAGCCGCTCTGCATTATCTCCTATATGCGGTAAGCAGTGACAGAAATTGCGTCTCCAGGTATTGCAAATTTTAGTGTATGTATAGTGAGGTTATCATCAAAATTATTCTGCATTAGTTACCACCTCAATTTTATCAAACCAATGAAGTAGTAGTATAGATACATACCTTCTGCACAGGTCAATATGAAAGACCTTGATTTGAAGAATTTTATCCGAACACAGACTTTGATGATTCAATCAACTTCTGACCCAGAATCAAAGAGACTTGATAAAAATCAAATTAAAGCTAATGCTTGAAGTCAAGTATCTTTGATTTTGTGACATTGAGATGATTTCATTGAAGCGGTTTCATTTCAGTGAAGCGTAGCTTCTTTAAGTAGACACATAACCAAGACTGGCGGGTGAATGCGTTAACCAGTTTTCCAATATAAAGCATCACAAGTCTATGAAAACATACAGGCTTTAGGCACCAGTTGCAGGATACACTGAGAAAACACACATCAACTCCGGAGGAGGTAGGCTGCCTGGCTGCTAGCAAAATTTTAGTAGAAAGTGGAAACGCAGATTCACATTCATTCCCACCGATTGAGATCCCAGACACACATCATCGTATTGAGGGAAAGGATGATTTTCTGATGAAAAGTTGCTGAATCTTATTAACGAGAAATAGTATTTCGGACTCACTATAGTGGGATATCATCAATAATTCATGAACAATTACTTGAAAAGATCACTAGATCAGGGCCGCTGGGAAGAAATGGCAGGTTGATCCGAGTACTTACTGTGGCAACCATAGAATAATAAAGCTAACGCCTATAGAAGAGTCACTCGCGTAAGTGGCCGTTGTGACTCTCGCCTGCTGTGTCCAGGTTTGGTTAGGTCCCGTTGCCCTATACTTTCTGAACCCGCCAGCTCTTTGCAAGGTTGTCAAATGTAATAGTAGGGCCCAGCAAATTGCAGGGTTGCGAAATGTAGTCAGTGGTGCCAACGAAGAGTCTAATGTTTTGTAAGTGTAAAAGTCATCGTCACAGAGTAAAAGAGTTTGAGTATCAAAATTAATGTAACAGAAACGATTTCCACAGCCTCGTCGTGCTCATGCTGGCCAGATGACTGATAAAATCAGATGTGATCAGCTACAGTTAGAGTGTTACAGTTGGCTATTGCCACCATTTTCATTCTGAATGTAAACAATACCCGCCAGCTCCAGCTCAAGAGCTCCAGGTCCTGTTCTTCTTCTTCGTCATGAAATCTGCGAGAGTGTCCTTTCTATAGGCGTAGCCTTATTATTCTATGGTGGCAACTAAATTTATCAAGGGTGCGGGAATCATAAAAGGATCATATAGAAATGGATCCAGTTATCTTCGGCTTTGATAAAATAGAAACACGCATCGATTAATCTATCTTATTCTTAATGTTAAAATTTAAAATATTTTAAGTCATAATACATAATAGCGGAAATATAACCTGAAATTTAGCTTCGGGATCTGGAGTCGGCGCTCACCATCCATCGCGCGGTTCTACAAGTTATTTTCAAATTCAAATGTGCTTGAAGAATTGAAGGACCCGCTCCTTCTTTCGATTATTTCTCCTTTCGACGTCTATGTAAGTCTGCAAAAGTACCAAAAGTTCCATCTCCAGCGTCTACAGATTTAAATTTTACCTAGTTTAATGGGTTTTATGCTACCATTACTTCCACAGCCGTGCCCCCAGGTCGCCTATTGAGAATACTAGAAAATGAACTATTTACCGTTATTTCTCCCTTATGTCTCATTTATGTCAAAATTCCAAAAATATGTATGAGCTTTATGAATAGAAGTTTCAAAATATCTACAGTTGTATAGGGTTTTTTTCTACGGTTATAGCTGTAGGTTTGTCTAAATAACACGCCCGCCTTCGCGGGCCGGGCGTTTCGCGGGCCTCGAATCTGCCCCGAATCTGCTCATCTGCTCAGCGATTGGTCAATCCATCATCGTCATGTTTTGGGGTCCAAAATTTGTCGTTTAAAGCTTAATAACTTTTTTAATATTTAACTAAACTTAAAAAGGGTGGGCATTACGAGTAGAGCTGAGCATACTCTACCCAAATATCATAGGGTTTTTGGGGTTTACTCTCCGACTTAATTAGTAGGAGAGCTTAATGGACGCAAACCGTGCAGAAAAGCCCGGTCGCGTTGTTTCGTGTAAAACTAGTTAGGCAGCAGCCACCCGTCTTTTTTTTTTTTTTTTTTTTTTTTTTTTTTTTTTTTTTTTTTTTTTTTTTTTTTTTGGGTCGTCATTTTTTAGAGGGAGTTTTTTAGGATTGGGCCGGGGTGGCTACCGCCACCTAGAATAGCTGAAATAACCAGAATTATCTGAATTGGGTAGAAAACCCCCTTTCCTGCGATCATGTTTTTTTCTTCTGAATTAAAAATGGCAAATATTTATCCCCGAGATTTTAGTATGGATTCTTAGAAGTATCCCGTAGCGAATGCTTATTATTAGTTTCACCCGTCATATAGATTGAGAGAAAGCGATAACACAATTCAAAATTCCAGGAATAAAGGGAGCACAGAATACATCAGAATTCAGATACTAAATCTCAAATATTCAAAATGAAGGGTTAAAAGAAGCAGGAATCCAAGTCGATGGATAAAGTCTGAAGCGGGAGTTTGCCGCCGGTACAAATTTTGAATTGTATAAATTGATACCTGGAAAAAGGGGTAAAATGCATTTCGGAGAGATTTTCTTCTTACTTTCGTTCCTTTTTTATATTAAATCTTCTTTAGGAGAAGTGCAAACCCTTCAAATGCCTGGAAAACTTGGCCCGTGAGCTCCAAAACTAAAATTTTTCCTCGCTCAATTACATTTGCTCGGATTGGCACTGCGTTTGTCGACGAAAAGTTTTCAGCGAAAACCCCGCAGTTTGCGCGAGGAAATTCAAATCACCTTCATTATTATTTTTTTTTCTTTTTTTTTGGGGGGGGGGGGGGGGGGGCTATTTAACAGGGGCATCCATAATCCTGAAATTGTTGTAATTAGGCGTCGTTATCCCAACCCATCCACGCGTTTGTTGGCCGAGGCTCCCGCAATTCGCGCGATGAATTTAAAACTGGCATTCAACAAATGGCAAATTCAAACATTTTCTGGCAGAATTAACTCTGAATTGACGCTGTGTGAAATACAGCGTAAAGGAATGGTAAATTCTACCAATCTTTTTTTTTTTTTTTTTTTTTTTTTTTTTTTTTTTTCCAGTGTATATGTGTTTATCGGCCAAGATTTCCACAGTTTGCACGAAGAATTCAAAACGCCCTCATTCTTCGGTCACGCAACATCGACCAGTGTACCCCACTGTACCCCACCTGATTACATCGCCTAGATATTTTGTGCGGAGTCTCTAAAATACCGATGACCAAGGTGCAAAACCACTAAATCAAATTTTTTTGCGACGCTGCAGACTTCTTGTCATATTTTCTTTTTCCTTTGAAAGCTAGTGGACGTAATTTCCTAAGAAAATCCTTGATACTTCTCTATAAGCAGCATATTCCGAATAGATTTAAAGCTTTAAAGTTAGCTCGTTCCTCATGAAAAAAATGAAAGAGGAGTGGAAGTTTTGAAAGACCAGAATAAGATTTCGTGGTTTTGCACGTTTACCATGCTGCCTTGCTGAGGAAGAACGACGTATGAACATTCGAGAGTTGCCAAACTTCCTCCGCTAAGATGTTTCTTTCTAAACAAAAAATTATGACTATTTTCCTTTGAAATTTTCAGATACTCTAGATTAAATTGTGATTGACCTCCTGTAAAAAATTGGTAGAAAAATATCCACAAGTTTTCCAGGAATTTCTTATGTTATTGAAGGAGATTTGGCAACGTCTAAGGGCTCATACGGTGTTCTTCCTTAGTACGGCAGCATAGATACATGGTCTCTGGGAATGAGCCTACAACTTAGTTCTGTGAGAGAGGAAGTAATATACACCAAATAAGGAAAAGTCCACTTACTTCCATTCAAGATCCTCTGCTTGTAGTTGTCAGCCATGGTTCTGGGTGCCGGCCTGGGACAGGCGCGGGGCGGGTCCTCGCTGTTGCGGGGTGGCACCGCGGGGGCGGCCCCCGGAACCCCCGGGGGCGGGACCCGGTCGGCGGCGAGCTGGAGGCTCCGGGAGCGCTTCACCTTGTTGCTGCGCGACACGGAGTCACTGGAATGGTGCGAGACCAAAGAGTCCTTGGAGGAGTTGAGGTAGTGGGAGTTGTGGCTCACCGAGCGGCGGAACGGCGCCGAGGAGGCCGGCGAATAGTCGCTCGACGAGGACGACGACGGCGACGTGCAGAAGTTCTCGGCCTTCTTCGCCCGACGGTACTTCTCTCGCTTCTTCGTCTCGGCACACGAGTCCGGCGACGAGTTGATCACCGTCATCGTCGAGTGTGCACTCAGGTTCAAGGAACTATTGTTGTCGTCTTCATCACCATCATCGTAGACCGACGAGTCCGTCTCGCAGAGTTTCGGCATGGTGCGATTGAGCGTGCTGTCGAAGCTCCTGAACCCGGCCGAAGACGAGGAGGATGACGAGGAGTACTTGTGGTATTGGGTGCGGCGGCTCGAGGTCTTGGTGGCGTCGTCGAAAGACCTAGTATGCGGGATTTTCGCTCCTGGAGAGGGCGTCAACTTCCGCCGCGGTCCTTGAGGGGTGTGCGGCGAGGCGCTCCAGCTCCTGTGGAACGGGGGCGAAGCGGGTGGGCTACCTTCTACGGCGTCGCTTCTCGTGAAGTTGAAAGAGCGAGAGGCGAGCGTCTTGGGGCGGTTGACGGTGTCGAAGCGCTGGTTATGATCCTGGAACGCCGGCGGCGGGGAGATGATGGCGTTGCTGTCTTCCGACTTGGAGGTCTTGAGCTGCGATACCTGCATGACCCTCTGGCTGGAGGTGAATTGGTAGCCGGGCCTGTTGAGGATCTCCAGAGGGTCGGGGGTTGAGTCCAGGGGGTAGCGGAGGGAGTGGGAGTGGGTGAGGTTTCTGGAGGGTGGCGTGGGGGGTTCCTGGGGTTTTTGCGGGGTCCTGTCGAGGGACTTGTGTTGGACTTGGACCCAGCCGGAGCGGCCGAGGAAGACGCCGTCGACCTCCTGGTCGCACCAGCGGACCGGGGACAGCTCGCGGGAGCAGCCGTTTTCTTTGGCCTCGGCGACGCCCGAGGCGAAGAGGCCGGCGGACTTGCGGCGGGCGAGGTTGCTCGTGGCCATGGCGTTCTTGAGCAGCGTCGCCGACGGAACCGTGCACGCGCTGTTCATCTGCGAGAGCCGCGAGTTGCGCGCCAGCGCCGGGGCTGTGTTGCGCGGGAAGCAGGATTCCCACGGCTCCGAGGTGCTTCGCAGGTGCAGCACCGACACGTTAGGCCCCCTGAAACAGAACGAAAAATCTTATTAGTTTTTCAAAAGGTACCAACCATTGAGAAGCCTTCGTGTCGTCAGAAGTTATATGCATTACTTGAGCGGTTCACAGAGTTAGATTGCGTTTTGCAAATAAGAAACCAAGAGCATCCTATTGTTGCTAAGATTGTGCAACTTACATTCTTTGCCGCACAATTACCGAAATCACGCAAAAAATTAAATTTACAAAGGTAATTTTTGTCATGAATTTATATTTTACTGAGAGTAAAGATGAATCTTCTTTAGATGATTGGTTTACATTTGCGAGATAAACAAAGTTACACAAGCTTAGCGACATTAGATGTTCTTGGCTCCTTTTTGCAAAATGCAAACCAATTGCATTTAAATGGTCCAATATTATTGGATTGTATTTTGCAAAAAGGAACGAGAAAGAATATAATAATGCTAAGATTGTGCATTTTCATCCTTTGAAACAAAATTACTGAAATCATGAAAGAATATGAAATTTAAATGGTAATTTTTTTCTTAAATTAACAGGTTTTAGCGAGTAAGATAGAAACTGTCAATGGATAATCAGGTTTTTCTTCCAAAGCAAAAGATTTTGCACAATCTTTGCAACATTGCAACGCTCCTGGTTCCTTTTTGCAAAATGCAATCCATATGGAGTAGCAGAAAAAAATATGTCCGTCCAAACGCATAGTTTCAACGTCCAATATTGATGGAGATATCATCCTTTGAAAATAATTGAGCCTAGCGTTAGCCAACAATACAGTATAAACAATGATTTTTCCCACCTTACAAGGATCGGTAAAAAAACCATACAAATCAGCAAAAATCAGAAGAATTTTCAATTATTAAGAAGTGAAAGGTATCAGAAGTTACGCATCGTAAAAAATTGAGAATATATAAGAAATGTCGTAGATTCTCGTAAAAATTTAATTGTTTTAGTCAATTTTGCAATCTAGGACTCCTTAGAATGGAGTTACGTTTTTTATTCTTGTAGGAAATTACGAACGGACGACGCACGGTATACACGGTGCGCCGCACATTGGATCGAGTCAGTAGGAGAGGTCGGTCAAAATTTGGAAACTTTAAAAGCTTATAACTCCGTCCATTCAAGACTGTGAGGTCTTAAAAGTGGTTCCATTGGTTTTCCCGTGCAATTTCCCTTCCGAGACACCCCTTAAAATTTAAAATGTGACGAATAAATATCTAAATTTGCAGTTTTAGTCGAAAATTTCATGTCTGATCTCTCTGATTAACTCGATTAACTGTGTGCCGTGGATCATAGCGCCTGCATGCAACTATTCGTACTCTCTGGATGTCTTCGTTGCATACACATTGAATTGAAGGCGCTTTGGGTTGCCCTGCAGTCCGAGACACGAATCACTTACTCGCTCTCATATATGTATAGTGACACACATAATTTTACTGGTTGCTCGACTTAAAACATGGATGAAACAAAAGTGCCCGATAATATTTGACTTGGGAAGTCGGTGTTCGAACTAATATTCCTATTTTTTACTAATCTGTGAAGCACGTCTAAACGTGACCGACGAAACAAACCCATTAGAAATTATGCAGTGGCCGCAAAAGCTGTGATTAGCTGTGTGTATTTACTCCACTTGAATAACTTGCTTCTTTCTTTCTAAAATAAATTTAACTCTGGATTTTTTCCCATACCAACAATCGCCATCTCTACTCGCTTATTGGGTTATGTCGCCTAGGAAGTAGACAATACAAAAAGACGTATAAATCATAGATTTTTTTTCTTTTTATTTTCTTGGCAGTACCGTATCGGCCTCACAATGACAAAGTATAAAATTGATGGGGATTGGTTGATGGAAAAAGTTACTACAAAAAAGCCTACGACGGTATCTATTAGAATAACAGTTTGCTATTTTGCAATTGAATTCACACGCTACATTGGCAGGCTGTATTTTTGTACTAAAACTTTTGATGCGTCATTAATATTGGCGAAACGATTATCGCGAACTGACCAAGTTTGAAGCAAGCTACAGTGTTGAAAGAGCGTGTTTTATGAACGATAATTATCTGGTGCTCCAACGGCGAGAGACTGAGAATTTGTTTCCTTATAATTACTTACGCGCTCCTATACACTTTCGGTGGTAGGGGATTTTGGCCCACGAAGGATTTTGATAACTTTTTATTGCCCGTAAAATTCAAATAAAATTAGTTGAAGCTACCTGAACTTAGAGTCTGCAACAATTTGGAACGGTTAATGTTAAAACTATTTCACATGTTTGCCGATTGGCACCAAAATTCATCGAATATTTCCTTTTGCGTAAAGAAGAAAAATTGATTTCGATGTTCACCATAATCCTTCACTATACGGCAAATTTCAAAGAAAAAGGGGGTGGGGGTCGTGATATCGGCAAAAATCTGCTCAAAACCAAAGCGTTGTCAAATAACGCCACAGAAAATGATGTTTGAACACCAACGACCGCGGGAATACGAGGAAAAGTCTGAAGTTGACTCAAAAATTAATTGGCAGTCGGTCGACTTTTTCTGAAAAGCTCAACGCTGTCGCTTTAATTGCAATGATCCATTTTTCTTAGATCTTTGCGACTTGTTATAAATAATCCAGGACAGAATTCCTCGTAAGAAGGTTTTAATCCCTGATACAATAGTGATAATACAGCTTATGCTGCTTTGCAAAGATGCAGATGACAGTAAGGGACCAAAATGAATAATAAGACCAAAACCTTTCATATTTGAATAAAGAGCTTCACATGATATACGTCTGTTCTGGGCAATACATCGATGAGAAGAGGCAGGAGCAGTTTGATTTCACGGAAACTGTTAATGGTCGTTTACTCCTTCATTTTTCTCACAGTATCTTGTGAAAAATGATTTACCCTCAGCACGAAGGACATACCGAAGCTAAGAGTCCTAGGAGCAAGGAAAGGAAAAATGGGATAAAAAATGATATTGCTGTCTTGATCCAATTGCGCCATTGCACCGTTTTTTTCGATCTTAAGCCATCTGTTTTTGATTTACTTAGATAATTGCTAATTATATTTCACGGTATCATTATACGTGCGTTATTGAGACTGAAATATGTAAATTTCCACGGGAGGCGCGAGTTCCTATCCAATCATTGGAAAAAAAGAGAGCACGAAGGATCCCTTATGTGAATGAATAAACGAACAGGAAAATGAAGGATCACGTGACTACAAAAAAACCACAATAATCCGCGAAACTTCCACCCGTTTCGTCTGTGCCGTCCATTGTGTTTCACTACGCTCTACTTAATTCCAACCTGTTCTGTTCTATTTTAGTTCCAATCATTTCCATCTCATTGCGTTGCTTTCCATCGCTTTCATAATTCCATTTTGTTCCAAGAGTTTCGTTGACCATTGAAAAACCCTCACATGACTGGCAAATAAAAAAGTCAGGAATATCCCCACTTATGAAATGGAAGAGTTCTTGCGGTAAAAAACTTGCCAAGAAGTTTATAAATTGTTTAAACATATTCGGGGGAAAAAAGCATTCATATTTGTCACGAGTAGATATTCAAAAGAAGGTAAGGGCAATCAAATGTTGCTAACAATGGGTGAATGTTCTTCTTATTTAATGGGAATTTTTTATGAAAATAAAATTTCAAGGAAATCGTCCCCAAAAATTCAACGAAACACAGGAATTTGAGCTCCTTTATGCAGTGAGGAACAACATACTTAAAGAACAACACCTAATGGCGTTTATTAGGTTTTGAATTTCGACTCTTCATTATATGTTTACACTCGACCAGTCAAACAAAGCACGTTTAAATAGTACTTCTAATTGAAGGGAGACGAATTCCACGTATTTTATCAGTCGAGTATATCGGTGAAGCTACTCTAAACGTATCAGCTTCAACGTATAAACTAGAAATTTACGTCCAAACAAATCACCTGATTTAACGATTCGGGCTAAATCTAGTGACCCCATCCAAGGAGTTGCGACGGGCAGCTCGCACAAGAGGTTCCACGCTTGATTTGTCGAGGTCATAAATTAATCAAGTGCAGCACCACCAAGACCGAAACACCCAGTTCCCTGTTGAACAAGGGAAAATGAACGGACTTAACCGAACGAGGAATTTTTACAATTTTCACGCGGCGCAAGCTATCGCGACCCAGATTGCCTTGTAAAGTATGTTGACAGGCTAAGAATGCCTTTTCGTCATAAATGTAACTTTCCATAAGAGGCAATGTAGAATTTAAATCGCGGCATTATGAGGCCTTGCGCTAGCGACACGATGTTTTTATGCCGAAGAGAGTTCACCTCCCGACCGCTCATGCAACTTATTTATATACCTGGAACTACCTCGGAAGGAGTAGAGGCAGTTAGATTTTTTGTTCGGAAACTTTGCTTTTGGCCAGCGAGAATTCGTGAAGTTGTGGTAGCGACCCGTGTAGCGTAAAAGAAAGATAAAGCAGGTAACCATTGAGCTTTATGTTGTGTTATACTAGAAACGAAGATTTTCAGGTTTTTGGCTACTCATAATGTGAAAAAAATCTGAGCTATTAGCCGACTGTACAAATATAATCTGCTCTTGCACATTGTATTTTCATTACAGTATGACCTGAGTGGCAATTATTGCATATTATATTTGAAAAGTCTAGAAAGGAAGTATCAAAAGGTTCTTAACACAAAGAAACGAGAACTTTCATGATAAAAAAGAGCATACTTAAACACGAGTAGAAAATTTTTCTATTTATTTTGCCCTTGCCAGCGAAGCCTGGAGCGGGATGGAGGGTCGCTAGGCCAAGCATGCACTACAAGCAAACAAACAAACAAAATTAAAAAAAAAAAAAAAAAAAAAAAAAAAAAAAAAAAATTAATTGAGCGCTTTGGCAAAACATTCGTATCTCTTACTTTGTTTGCTATATTCAATTCTTCAATCTCCTTCAAATTAAAGGAGCATTTCCTTTTCCTTGTAATTTTTTTGAAAAAAAAAAAAAAAAAAAAAGAAAAAAAAAAAACTGCGCAGTTTTTCATCATGATGTTCTGTTTTGCGGATTATTACTATCATCAACCAGTACTAAGTGTTGGGCCCGCGATACGGGAAAGGAGTTATGCCGCGTTCATCTCTTCTGTTATCGTGGCCAAACGAAAGAAAATTCTGATTCACATAGGAAAATATGCGTATTTCTTTAACTAATTGGACGTATTTCTGCCAAACGGAACTATGTGCATTAAGACATGAGCCCTAGGGTGCGTCAAAAAAAATGAAAGTCTAAAATGTTCCGCTCCCCAGGTGGCAATCGATGACGTTTGGTAAAAAAACATGTTTGCCAAAATTTGGGCCAATTTCAACCATTTTAAATGGTGCCAAAGGTCAATTTTGTGATGAAATTATGATATTTTGGTTTAGACCTCGATTTCGTACAAAAAACTCGATTTTACGCTGAAATCGTGCGTTTACGAGAAAAATGCCAAAGAACTCGACTTGTAGAGAATAAAATTTTACACTAGGAGGACGTCTTTGTAACCGATAAAAATCAAATTGAACCAGAAAAACTCAACTCGGCATTTATTTTTTTGGTCCTCAGAATTTCCGAGGTCTTACAAAGTAGAGGTTTAAAAGACTCATTTTTCACGAAAATAAGTCGAAAGAGAGTATAAATGAACTGTAGGCAAGTGTTGAGGATGCAAATGTCATCAGAACTTCCTCAGTTTAAAAAAAAGTTCCAACTATTTTGCACAATCCCCGAAAAAGTGTACGGCTCGAGAAGCAGGATCGTGCTATAATAGTAAGGGGAAAGTGCGGTTTGACCGGGAAAAATTGCGTAACAAACTTTCCCTATGTAATCGTCATCAGTAGGTCCCCCTGAACAACTTCCTAAAAGTTAAAAATAGCCCGACCCCGGAATACCCCTCAAAAAAAGTCAAAATTGAAAATGGCGGCCGTAATAAGAGGGTCCGGGAAATCGGTATTTTAAAATGCTCATTCCGTCTCATCATGTGAGGTATCATTTCCTATGTAATTTTGGTCGTAAATTTCATAAATGAATATTCCACAAGGCCCTCCGGCCAAAGGGGGTGCTCCAAATCAAAGATGGCGGCCAAATGTGAAACGCAGGAGGTTTTATTTTTTTAAATTTTCACCGAAGGAACAAAGAAAGTGAAGTGTCTTTATTTTCATGTATTTATGGCCAAGAAACTTAAAGATGTTATAAATGTATTTAATAAAGGAAATTAAAGGAAACATACGACTACCGAAAGAAACGTAATCTCAGAAGGGGCCTTGCGGAATTCACTTATGAAATCTACGACCAAAATTACATAGGAAATGATACCTCACATAATGAGACGGAATGAGCATTTTAAAATACCGATTTCCCGGACCCTCTTATTACGGCCGCCATTTTCAATTTTGACTTTTTTTGAGGGGTATTCCGGGGTCGGGCCATTTTTAACTTTTAGGAAGTTGTTCAGGGGACCTACTGATGACGATTACATAGGGAAAGTTTGTTACGCAATTTTTCCCGGTCAAACCGCACTTTCCCCTTACTATTATAGCACGATCCTGCTTCTCGAGCCGTACACTTTTTCGGGGATTGTGCAAAATAGTTGGAACTTTTTTTTAAACTGAGGAAGTTCTGATGACATTTGCATCCTCAACACTTGCCTACAGTTCATTTATACCCTCTTTCGACTTATTTTCGTGAAAAATGAGTCTTTTAAACTTCTACTTTGTAAGACCTCGGAAATTCTGAGGACCAAAAAAATAAATACCGAGTTGAGTTTTTCTGGTTCAATTTGATTTTTATCGGTTACAAAGACGTCCTCCTAGTGTAAAATTTTATTCTCTACAAGTCGAGTTCTTTGGCATTTTTCTCGTAAACGCACGATTTCAGCGTAAAATCGAGTTTTTTTGTACGAAATCGAGGTCTAAACCAAAATATCATAATTTCATCACAAAATTGACCTTTGGCACCATTTAAAATGGTTGAAATTGGCCCAAATTTTGGCAAACATGTTTTTTTACCAAACGTCATCGATTGCCGCCTGGGGAGCGGAACATTTTAGACTTTCATTTTTTTTGACGCACCCTAATGAGCCCTGAGACCCATAAGAAAAAACGCATACCAGGGCTCACGTCATAATGCACATAGTTCCTTTCGACAGAAATACGTCCAATTAATCTATTAATGTCATCAATGAAGAGCCGAGATTCCGCACAGAAAAGCAATATTACGTCTTTGTCAAAATATCAACGGGAGAATGAACATTACTGAAAGGGCGTTGTATCGTCTGTTTGAGTGGCGACACGACTTTATCTTAAACGAGAATGGTCCCTAGAATATTATGCTTTCACGCTTGCGTGCTCGACGGAAGAGTTATCTAAATGCAATACTCAGCGCCCGAAATGCAGAAGCACTTGACCGATTGACCGAAAGTTGGGAAGCTGGGTCAAAGGCGCACTCATTATGTCATCCGAAGCCACTAAACCTCATCGCATCGTTGCCATGTCGCATATTCAGAACCGGATATAAATCCATCATCCAATTGTCATGCCTCGGTGCCGGCGTGTGCTGCGAGAAGCTGCATTAAGAGGACCTATATCTCACGATAACTGGAATAGTTTTGTCGCCGTAACAGACAACACATTTTGTGGTCATATTTTTAGTAGTAATGATAATCACGCGAATTTTTTTGGATTAATCTACGCAGGGTTACGTGTTATAACGCTTTTCAAAGATTTATCGCTCTACTGTTCAATTTTGATATATAGATGGCCCGGAACCCTTTGAAGATTAATGCGAAAAAAATGGAATGATTATCATTTCTACTAGAAATATGACCGAAAAATATGCTGTATGTTACGGTGACAAAACTATTCCAGTTATCGTGAAACCATGCACCCTTAATAGGACGTTTTTAAATCAGCGGCGCGGCGTGGCGTGCTTTGCGATATATCGATTCATCTGCCATTTAAACCTATGGAAACCTAACGAACACCATAATAATCAATTCTTTACCATAGCTTCAGGTGGAGAAATAATGATAATCGATCATTCACCCTTCGCCTCTAATTTAAATCATAAGGAACTTCATCCATTCTGACAAGAGCCCGAGGATCTATAGGAATACATACATCACAGGGTTCATGTCACAATAGATAAAGTTCCATTTATGATCTTAATGCGTTCATACGATTTTTTTCGCTGTGTGTTCATTGCAACATGCGAATGATAAACTCGACAAAGAAAACAAAAACAAATTATAAACGGACAACGGTATAAATTTTCAGGTAAAATTGCGATTTTTCTCTCTAAAAATGCATTCTTGGTAGTACCTATTTGGCGTGTGCACGTGGTGGAATTAGTGACCTGACTTATGTTTTGATCAGATAGGCAACTAAACTAACTGCGTGGTGAAGCGGCGGGTATCACCAGGCACTGAAGGCGCTCCAATCCGTGTCCTTGCTTCGAGAGGCCTTAAATATGAAACCTTTACTATCCCGATGCGAATCATTGCGATTTGCCGAGATGTTGTGTCACCCGATTGCTAATCGGAGCACATTTTGTAATCGGGAACTAAAATTTCAGACTCACTCATAAGAACATCTCCCTGCATAGGGAAACTTATGGCACATATACTGCTTCTAGATTGAACTAGAAATTGTAGTTCCTGATTGGAAAATGAAGTCCAATTGTCAGCGATTGCCGAGCACTTGCGATATATCTACATTGTCCCGAAATATTCGTTCCAACGGTCTTCAAAGATCTTGAAAAATGAGACTAACTTGAGCAAAGGTAATATTTGGACATATCTATGCTAAAAACGAACTACGCGCATACGGTTTGCGTGCAACATATAGTTTTTTTTAGCATGGAAATGTCCAATTGAGTGTGTGAACCTTGCATACCATTACAGCATCTAAATTTTATTCTTGCGCCAGTGACCTATTCCGCCGTGCTAAGGAAGAACATCGTATGAACATTCGAGAGTTGCCAAATTTCCTCTCAGAAAATAGTTATTTTTGAAGGAAGTTATCAATATTTTTCCTTGAAATTTTCAGGAACTTTAGGTGATATTGCGAACAAAATTGTCTGAAAAATTGGAGGAAAAATATTCACAAATTCTTCAGAAAATTCGTGATTTACCAAAGGAAATTTGGCAAGGCCTGACGGTTCATACGGCAGTCTTCGGTGGCACGGGAGTATTGCTAGTGAGTGAGAATATCCGTTAGCGGGTCTGACATGTTGCCAGGGTAAGCGAGCAGACCGGAATCACTCCCTCGCAGGCGCAGACGCATGTGGATCCTCGCGGCTCATGAGGAATGCTCGCACGAATGTCATTGACTTGCCCGAGCGCATCCACGTCCTAATCAGACTGGGATTATTTCCGCGAGAACCACTCAAGTGCACAGCTGCAAGGAAATGACAAGGCACCGGTCGTACCGGCCAAATCGGTTCCTTTCCGAGTATGCGCTGATGGCCGGCTGCCTCCACGAATGTTTCAAACTTGACCAACTACTCGACGAGGCCTTATACTGATTGCGAAGAAAAACGACGGGAGTTGCCGCGTTTGTGTAGATGAAAAGTTATTTCCAGAAAATGTTTCATCTTTTTCTTGGCACTTGTCAGATCTGTTGCGCTTTTAAATAGGTCCAAAAAAAATGTAAAAAACTTGTAAATTTTAAGAGTTCGTAAATTTTAAGTAAAAAAATTCCTAAAATACTTGTTTTAGGAAACCTTTTGGGGAATTCTTTTAAATAAAAAAAAATAATGTTATTTAAATTAAAAGAAAACGTAAAATTTACGTGAAAAACAACAAACTATATCCTCAATTTTTAAGGGCTGCAACATTTCATTTTATACTTTTCTGTTCACCTCTTTTTTCCCTCGTTTTTGCACGCAGGAGGTTTATTAAACAAATACGTAAGTTTTACTTAATACTTACGTAAAAGAAAATTTCTTGAAATTTTTCTTCAATTTCATGTAAAAAAAGCCCCAAAAACGGTTTCCTGATACGAATATTTCAAGAGTTTTGTTACGTAATTTCCAAGTGGTTTTGAAGTAAACTTTAAGTTCTTTTAAAATTTACGAGTTTTTCACAACTTTTCTCAACAGCCACTGCTACTAGGGCAGTGTAGATGTTCTTGTTCTGAGGAGTCTGACGCTTGGCGCAGCACCAAAGTTGCGGCTGCTTGAAGTAATCCGTTGATCTCATTTGAAACTGAACCCTCTCTTTGACATGAGCAAAGTGTAGTTGGAATGAGAGCCTGAGGCACCCTGAGAAGACGAAAGACTAGTTAAGATGCCAGGAAATTGAACGTGAACCTATTTCCGTCCTTTTTGGTTCCGCTCTGGCCGAGCAACTTAGCCGAGTACATGCACTGCTTATAAACTCGATCTCTTAATTCAAGGGTTGGAGGTCAGCGAAAAAGCTGCTCTGAATGCTTCATCTAGGTTTAGCACTCTCCTTGGTACTCTCACATGCATCCAAAAACATGCCGTCATCAGGGTTGCTTTGAGGAAGTGAAAACTATCGCCGTATCTTATACGTCAATTTTCATCGATGATTCTATGAAACTGAAGACAAATTATACTCAGATAACATCGCGCCAAGAGAAAGAGCAAACAAAACAAAAAAACACACTGAAAAAAGATTGGTAGAATTTACCATTCCTTCACGCTGTATTTCACACAGCGTGAAGGAATGGTAAATTCTACCAATCTTCGAGTCGATTCTGCCAGAGGAATGGTTACCTGCACCAGTATATAGTAACGTGCACCTTTCTTCCGGCAGAATCTACTCTGAATTGACGCTGTGTGAAATACAACATGACGGAATGGTAAATTCTACCAATCTTTTTTTCGGTGCACATTTGCATGATTTCCAAAAAATTGAAGAGAATTGTTTTTTAATTAATATTTAAAAAAAAAAAAGTAGGAAAAGGATAATATCGCAGCTTGAATAGATGAACAGAGAAGTATTATAATCATTGAACCTGGGGATCGCAGATGTCACCAGTAGTGAGAGGTACCTTTGCCTAGCTCAAAAAGTTATTCCGTGGTGGTGGTACTCTCGCAGTAAGAATTAGTTGTACCATTGCCATGATTTGCTACCCTTACAGACATCAACATTACAAGCTCTAAAATTTTCCGCGAATCATATTTACAGCTTGTATCCGCAAATTTCACAATTCCACCAATATCTCTTCGTGTATCGACTCTTTGAAGGCAATATCCTGAGAGTGGTGTTTTCTAACCGAAAAACAAAGACAGCGGAATTGACACAAGAAGTGTAAAAAAGTTACGTGCGCATTGCTATTTCGCCTTTAATTGTCATTGTAAGCTAGACAACATCCTCTATGCAGCAATAGTTATCAGTTCGAGGATTAGGGTCCTACGTGTTGATAAAAAAGGTTAATTCACGGTTCCACCGGAATATTTAACAGTATAACTGTATATTTTGCGACGACAGAAAGTTGAAAATATAGCCAACTTGCGTTGCAATGCAGTAAATTGAAAATCTCAAAACAGAGGGAAAAACCTCATTCGAGCACAATCATGAGCATTTTGTGTTGAGATTTTCAGTTTAATGAATTGCTACGCACGCTGGCTACATTTCCAACTTTCTGTCTAGGTTACACGGACTTTATGTCCACTTTTTTACGTCCACAGACTTTTCGTCCACAATTTTTACGTCCACAGTTCTAAAGCCCACACTATCGTTAAGTCCATTACTTAAACGTCCACTAAGTTAAGTCCACAAATGTAAAGTCCACTAAAATCAAATTCAAGCGTTATATTTTAGTCTGTGTGTAAAATTATATTGACAATATCGAAATGAGAAAATTAAGAGAGAATGAGGTGTTGTTATCGTAACTCATATTTTAAATGAAATGTTAATTCCTCCTTTTGATTCATCTTTTCAAATTGTCTTTGGTATATACTTGGAATCATTGAATGAAATTGATTACTTCATTTTAAAAACATTTACATTTTTAAAACGTGGTAAATATTTGTAAAACCTTTTTCAAGCAATGGCATCGATATGAATCTCAATGAGCCGTAGTTGCGATGAAAGAAACTATACAAAAATTAATAAAAGAGGAAAAAAATTAAGAAGCACGCAATTTTTTGTTTTTAACTTATTTGTACATCGACCTTCTTGAGTCAAATACGTCCAATTTTGAGCGTTTAGTTGCGCTTACACCACGCTGCAGCTTATTAAAAGCCCAAAACATAAAAGAATAAATTTGAGTGCTTTGGAAATAATTAATTTGACACGGAACCACTATTATATTTACAAAAAACACATTATATTTTCCAGTAGTACACATTTCTTTTTCATCAGTTTAAAAAGGAATAGTCAATGCAGAGAGTGCAAACATTTCAAAATCATGTGTTGAAAAACGCTGACGAGAGATTAAATATTAGAGCCTAACCCAGAGCGGAGCGGCGTATTAGCAGCGCAGAACGCGCACTGGCGCCTACAAACCTAACGGGATACTTCACGCATTGCGCAACGCGTGAAGTATCCCGTTAGGTTTGTAGGCGCCTATGCGCGAGTCACGCTGGTTGCCTGCCGCGCCGCAACACTTTAAGCAACTATTTCGCGTCAGAGGCGTTGCACAGTATCCTACAAGATTGAAGGCGCACGAAATAACTAGTCAAAGAGGACTTCCAATTTTGACAGCGGCAGTGCTTTCCTAGCGGACGCGCATGGAAACGCCACTAAATTCTTTTAGTGCCATGGAATTTATCTGAAAGTAAGTAGTTTTATTTTCTCGGCAGGATATCCGTTCATCCCGTGGTTCTGCCGTGCTAAGGAAAACGCCGTATGAACATTCGAAAGTTGCCAAATTTCCTTCAATACAATGCTCATTTTTTAGGAAAATTATGAATATTTTTCCGATAAATTTTCGAGAACTTTAGGTAAAATTGCGAACAAAATTATCTGAGAAATCGGAGGAAAAATATTTACAAATTTTCCCGAATATTCGTGTTTACCAACGGCAATTTGACAACGCCTTAAGGTTCATACGGTGTTCTTCATTAGCACGACAGGGTTTTAGTCCGTGTTCTCGTGGATGAAAGACCTTGAAAGGCGAGAGTAAGGGAGGCAAAGTTCACATGGGTCGGCCACAAGCCAAAAAGCAGTGATCTCGGCCAAGTTGGGTATCTTGACATTGCAACTCTTCCACTCTGACTCCGTGCCGAGGTTAACAGAATGTGCAAACATCTCGACAACTCCTCAGTAAAGTAGAAATAGTTTCCGTCAACTTGTCAACAGACTTCGACTTATAAGTTGCCAAATTTACAAAAACCAACCATGCGCGGTGGATTAAAATATAGGAAAGCCCAGTTGACATATGCGTAGTTTCGTGAAAGGTCGGTGTTAATCGAAAAGATCAACTACCGAAAAAACTTGGCTGCTTGTAAGGCAGATGGCAGTTAGGTCAAATCAAGGGCCTAATGTAAACAGCTCTAGGTAAGTACTTCGTATTTTTCAGTGGGAAATGTATAATACCTTCAGAAAAAGTGAAATGACGTAACGACCGGTCCATCAAGATTTAGCGGTCCGCTAAATGTTGACAGAAATGGAGTGCTTTCCGATGTATGTCATTTGCGTGACCTTAAAATATTCAAGAAAATATTGGTGGTGTGACCAGGGCTTGGTCTTCGGCAAAAAATGAATGAATATGTATTCAGAATTCATTGCAGGGTTAATAATTGAAAATATCTTATTACGCTCAAGACTCCGTGACGTCGTTGTCTTGCTTGTGTACATTTTTCAGTGCTAAAAAATTGAGGCGGTGAATTGGTAATACTCGGTCTAGTTATTCACGAGTATGGATCGTATTCGATAGTGGTTCGATGTGTAGGTTGATAAAAACCAATAGCACATAACCTCAAACCAAAATTTTAAGATATTTGTCAGGAAAGCTGACAATGAGAAATTTTGGGGCAATTTCACTACTCTTGGCCAATTAGTACTCATGCGAATCAGAAACCTATCACAAAAAACCCATTCCGTCAGATTACTCGATTGACTTTTGAGGCTAGGTTTATGTTTTGAACCAATCGATATCGATACAAATGATGTACCCGTTTGATGTACCGAATACGATCTATTCCCTGAGATATTTTGATTGTGGTTAGAGTGAAAATTGGGCTAATGTGTATGAATTTGGCAAGCGTGCTCCAAGTTCTCACACTCACACTTGAGGATCAATAAACGTGTCGTGGTCGGTGTCGCGCTTCGGAGACTCACCAGTCACCGGCGACCGAACACGAAGCGGTGCCAACGTCTTGCGGTGGCGGATGACGGTGCGGCGCGGCGGCGCACAGTGCAGTGTCCCATGGACAAAAATCGAAAATTCGACTTTGTCGGATAATAAAAATGACCGCTGGATTGAAGAAATGGATGGATGGGAATAAAAAATTCGAAGTTTCTTGACATGAAAATGCTATTGAAAGAGAGGGAGGGGGAGGGGAAATCACGGAACCTGCGCGGATGCACAATTAGCAGAGATCCAGCAGCGGGCATCATGTGTTATGACGGGTGATAACTGATATTATCCTAATCAGAACGGAACAAGGTAGAATGTTTAGGCACAAGGTATATTTGTCTATACAAAAACTATGTTGATTATTTTAAATTCTTAAATTAAGGGCCTCTCAGTCCGGTCTTCCGTTGATGATGCCAAAAATTCGATTTATTCCTTATACGCATCTTCAAATGTAGATTAAAAGAAATATATCAAAATATATCAACGCAATTTTTTGATATGTTGTTCAGAATACCTTCCAGATTCAGAATATGTTTAGTTTTAAGCCGCAAACTGCCGCAAATCGACGGAATCGTCATTTTTGTGACCTCAAGTCAGGGCTCAGGCGCGCAATGAGCGGCATATTGGCTTATTATTGTGTCTTTAAACATAGATTAAAAAAATATATCAAAATATATCAACGCAATTTTTTGATATGTTGTTCAGAATACCTTCCAGATTCAGAATATGTTTAGTTTTAAGCCGCAAACTGCCGCAAATCGACCTGGCGCGTGGGTACACAAAACAAGTCCCAGCTACATGCTAATGGGAAAAGTCAAGGCTCCAGAAGTCCAGAGGGTGTCCGAGCCGCCGCAATTCGCCCGCATAGCAACGCGGCTTCCTCAAAAAGATTTTTTTAAAATCATTTTAGGGATTTAGGAGTCTCTACGCGGCCCTTTCTAGAACGATGCTATACTGCCGTGCTAAGGAAGAACGCCGTATGAACCTTCAGACGTTGTCAAATTACCTGCGACAAATCTCGATTACTCGGGAAAACACGTTAATATTTTTCTCCCAATTTTTCAGAGGATTTTGTTCTTAATTTGATCTAAATAGTCTGAAAATTTCTAAGAAATATACGCATAATTTTCTTCAAAAATACATGTTTAATCCGCGGCAATTCGGCAACTCTCGAATGTTCATACGGCGTTCTTTCTTAGCACGGCAGTATAGACCAGGAAATCAGGGATCCAGGAAGGTCTTACAAGTAGCCTTCTCATTTTTCAAATCGGCATTCCTATTTGAAAAAACTCCTTTTTTGTCAGAAATTTCAAAAGCAAAAATGACTTATAGATAGCTGTATGTATGTATATAAATTGCCACGATTTTGCGAAAAACAGGTAATTTTTATCGCGATTCTGGGAAAAAACGAGATTTTCACTGGAGGTTTGAAAAAAGTGTGATTACGGGAGCTTTCCCATTTAAAAACACCGTTTTCGGGGCCTCCCCATTTTCACAGGCAACTAATCCGCCCGGTCGCGTGGTCCACTTGTTTTCACACCCCTGCTTTAGTCCACAACTAAATTGATGACTTCAAGAAATTTCTAAAAAAATCCCCAAAAGTCACATCACGCTTCAGTGAATCGCTGTAGCAACTGTTTTTAAGAAATGTTACCTCGGTAACAACAACACCCCGTGGAGAACAAATTTACATTAAGTAGGGTCACATTGAGTTGAATATTTACCGGAGGCTCAATAGAACTCTCCGTTTTCCAGATGAACGAACGCAGTAACATTTTTCCCCCGCAGAATGCCTACCCGTGAATTGCAATTTTTTGGGATTTTTTAGCCGAAAATTGCACTGGTTTCCCTGGTAAAAATTTGCGATAAGATCTACGTTTCAAAATACCATAGGAATTCTTATAGCCGGCTAAAGAAGGCTACAGAAAATCATACAGTTGACTGTAGAATGCGGAGAAAATCATACGGCCGGGCTATACGAAGCGATAAAAAATTATGCAGCCGGGCTATAGTTTCTTTCGCCGGGCTTTACACTTTATCGCCTGGCTGTTGCTTTTTCGCCATCGATTATAAAAGGCTATAAGAAATTGTGTAGAAATTCGTGTGCTTTGGAAATCATTAAGTTTGATACGGAACCACCTTAATATTTACAAAACACACATTATATTTTCCTTTAAAACATATTTTTTTTCATCAATTAAAATGAGAATAATCCATACAGGATGTGCAAACATTTCAAAATCATGAGTTGAATAACGCTGACTCCGTCAGAATAAATATTAGAGCCTAACACAAAGCAGAGCGGTGACGCACTGGCGCCTACAAACCTAACAGGGATACTTCACGCATTGCGCAACGCGTGAAGTATCCCCGTTAGGTTTGTAGGCGCCAATGTACTTGGCGCGCTGGCTGCCCGCCTAACGCGCCGCGCCGCAGCGTGCCACGGCGCTTGAAGCAACTATTTCACACCAGATGTACTGCGCAGTATCATACGAAACTGAAGGCGCTCTAATATATTAGGAATGGCAGGCATCCATCAAAAGTACGGAGCTTTCCTCGCAAAATAAATCAAGGTACTACGGCCCAAAAAGAGAGCAGTAGTCAAAAAACTCACTAAGTCTTAGCATCAGTAATTGGTAACGTTTAGCATACACTTTATCGCCTGGCTGTTGCGTAATCACCATCGGCTACAAAAGGCCATAAGAAATTGTGTAGCCGGCTATAGAAGCTATTGGAAATCTTACAGCCGGCTGTAGGTCTTTGGTATTTTGGAACACAGATTCTACTGCCAATTTTTACCAGGGTTTTCTTTTGATGACACGCGAACATCTGTAAAATTCTTGGACCTAAATCAAGAAGGAAACAATTTTTGAAGCCAGTTTTGCGAGCATGACAGAGTTGCCTTCCTTCATCTCCAAAATTACGAATTGTCGCCTAAAAATCAATAAACGAGCCACCGAAGAAGGCATTAGACCAGCCTTCCCGCTCCGCTTTTATTACCCCCGAACTTTAAAATATAAATCAAAACACCACCACCATTGAACCCAACACGTTGACACCGCCAGCAGGTCGAACTCAACTCGCCGACAATAAAAGCAAACGAAAGGCAACAGATGTACGAGCGGTGCGCGGAAAGGTCCCGAAAGTTCAAGGTCGTCAGTCCGCCTCTCAAAAGCTCGCTGATTGCGAACTCGGACCCGGGGGGGGGGGGGGGGGGGTAACGTGGAGGGGGAGGTTTCGCGTCATCGACACGCCGAAATTCGAGGATTGAACCGCGGGCAATTACGTGGAGGCAACAACAGTTATGTCCAAGTCTTAAATTATGAAAGCAACCGGCCGAGTAGGCAGAGGGTACGTGTACGTCGAGCAATTCGGCCGACTTTAAAAGCACCTGCGCGTGTTTTCGGATGAGCCGCGTCGTGGATGCGATCTTGCGAGAGTCGGAGGTCGTCGGAGATGAGGACTTGAGTGGTTTTAACGGTGGCGAGGGATCGGAGTGAGCCTACGCGCTCTCCGTGGAACCCGTCGGGCTCGTTTCCTTTTAAGGCGGCCGAGTCGTCGAGTCGTGTCGCGTCGAGGACCGGCATGTCCCGCGTCGGCCCCGCTCGCCCCGTACAACCTTCGACAATGTACCCGGCGTCCAGACGCTCCGACCGCGACGCCACCATGCGATTCGATGCCCTCAACGGCAGCCACACCACCGCGCTCGGTCCCTGAAAACCCCCCAAAGGCTTTTTACTCCTCGCTGCGAATGTTTTGTCAACAGGGGCAATATATCCATGGCCAAAGTGTGAAACCACGTACACTGGGAAAAAAGTCGCTTGGAACTAGAGTTCGGACTCTTGAAAACAATGACTAGAAAAAATACTCTGGGTTCAATCGGCTTTTTGCTTGAATCAAAAGGAAATCCGCTTAAACTAAGAGACTTGGTTCTCGATTTAAGCAAAAATTCTATTGAATCAAGAGTATTTTTTCTTATCGATGTTTTTAAGAGTCTGGACTCTAAATCCAAGCGACTTTTTTCCAGTGATCTCCTAGAGTCCCTTTATAATGAGAGTAAAGACAATACGAATCCATTTCTGATTGGTTCCCGTATTTAGGCCTTCAGAGTGTCACAAACGGGAATAAGATTACATAAAAATTTTGATTTATAGAAGAAGCCCCTCCAGCCGGCTGATTATTGAAATTAATTGACAAAGCGAAAGACAAAGAAGGCATAAGGAACGTGGTTCGTATTGGTTGAAACGAGTGATTGTTATAGACAAAGGGAGGAAATGATGGAATTACTGTAGGGTCTCTGGTGGGTTGCCGTTAGTTTGTCTATCATTTACTTCCGGTGTCCATTGCAACCTCCCGCTCCTAGCAATAGGATCGTTTCATCTCCGTTTTATCTTTTTTGTCTATCGTATTTGTCCACGAATTTCAATAATCAGCCCAGCCCTTTGAGCGTTAAACCCTGGGAAATAATGTGAAGGCGCAACGACATGACTTTGGCGGCTCTGAGTAGACACAAATTATATGCTCACTTGAAATGCGGCTGAGAACATCACTGGTAATCCGAAAGACATTGAATTTAGCTCCCTCATGCGATGTGGAGTATGGTAAAACCAGTGCATTGATATGCAGTACTCTCCTGCTGTCCTCCATACACCCAGTCCAGTCTCCAAGAGACGCCGCGCCGCACCGGCCGCAAATATTTGTTCTCCTTCGTTAACGTTCAACTTTTCCTTTCCTTAACGACAGGATGCGAGCTTCCGAGAAGTTTCCTGGGTCCACTCACTCAAGTCGCTTGAAAGACAGTTCAATGCAAGTAGTCCGCTTGAAATCGAAATAGGGTAAATGTATTCGCATAATACATATGTATAGTACATGTATTTACTTGATGCACCGCCGGCATGACTCGAATATATGATTCCTCTCTTGAGAACTTTTGCTAGAGTAAAATGAGGAGTTACTTCTTACGGACAAATACTACAAAATCACGATGATGCAATTGAAAATGCGTACAAATCAATCCTAACTCCAACTTAAACTAAAACTAGGGTAACCTGAAAGAAAAGCGGGCAATCGCATTCTGTCTTACGTGAGAAAGCGATCGAAAATTCGTCGCCCTCCTGACATAAGGGCGTAACTACAATTTGCAATAAACCCTGTCGTCCATACAACTCAAAGCTTTTCCGGGCCCATCTCAATTCGCAGTTACGCCCTTATGTCAGCCAAGCGACAAATTTAAAAAAGGATGGAGTATCCACGAAATACTTTTGGATAATCTATTTTCTGATTGGTCACGCTATTTGAAGCAATTGAAGCGCGCAAAAACAAGCCCAAAGGCAGGTATTGGTAAAATATTTAGGAAATTCTCGAAAAACCACCAATATAATCTCGCTAAAACTTTGGAAATCCAAAGATCAATAACCTAAATGCTAAATAAAATTAATAATACCTAAAAAAAATCCAACTTACAATAACACTGAAAAAAAAAGAATCTTGAATTTGCCGCCAAGAAGTATTTTTTCTTAGATCAAAAATTTTGTTGTTCAATGAAAACTACTTTTTCGCTTAACCCAAGCATTATTTAGCTTGTATCAAGAAAAATTCAGCTTAAATCAAGATGAAACACATTCTTGGAACCATCATGCTTGAGCTAAGCACCCTTTTTTTCAGTGAACAGCATTGCTCATTTAAATACAGATGATTTTGAATGATCAGAAGAAGCGGATAGACTATTTTCGGTGATGCGAATACCCGTCCTTTTTATAGATCACCCTCACTTAAATAATTTGCGCAAAAGAAATTATATGTAACGATAAAGATGTAATTACAAACACGTGAGTCCCTCGTTTAGGGCTGGCTTGGGACTGAGAGATCCTAAAAATTGTTTAATCAGATATGGAGCAACGTAGATCGTAAGATCCATTGGTAGAATTCGGACACGAAATGTTTGACAAAAAATGTCAAATTTGGACGTCTATTTCACCCTCTTTGTACATTCAATGGAGGGTTACTTAGAGGACATTTTCACGAGAAACCACTTTTAAATCCCTAGGTTTTGTAACAATAGTGAAGATGGAAGCTTAAAAACAATCACATCATGTCCGGCCCCTCCTGCTCTGCCGTGCTAAGGAAAAACGCCATACAAACCTTCAGGCGTTGCCAAATTTCCTTTCATAAAAGGCGAATTTTCTGGTAAACTTATGAGTACTTTTCTCCCAATTTTCCAGATAATTTTGTTCGCAATTTCACCTGAAGATTCTGCAAATTTAAAGGAAAAATATTCAAAAATTTCCTCAAAAATAAACATTTTATCGAAGTAAATTTGGCAACCTCAATGTCATACTACGTTCTTCCTTAGCACGGCAGTGCTGAGACTGACCCACCCCACTGTGCGACATAATCCATAATTCGGCCGGGAGACGAACGTAGGAGTTGGACAAGAGCGAAATGCGGGAATAAAAACGGACTCGAAAAACAGACGGACCCGTGGAATTAGAGAGGAATGCGGTAAAGCGGACCGGAACGAGGAAGGACATGCGGGGAATGATACAACAGGAGCCACTTTCAGAGGAAACAAGGACCAATGACCCGCCACCGTTGGCTCAGCTTCCGTTCACTCCAGCTCCACTCAAATTCCTGGAAAAACGCGAATGCGTGATCCAATAAAATCGGAAAATAAAGGCTCCCCCAGACAAGCCCCCGCACTCATGCGGAATGGAATCAAACGTATTTTTTTGGAAACTGCAGCCAAGCTCGGATGAAAATACTCACGAATTCCGCGAAACGGGACCTTTAAAATGTCTTGAAGGAGGCATTGTTCGTAGATTCATTTCTCGTGTTCATCGTTAGCAAATGTATTCCTTTAACTTCTTGAAAAATTCTGCCAAGAAGAAGCGTTCTACCACATAAATGAGTTTCTAGGTGGTAGCTAAATATAGAGATGTCAGATAATAGGTTGTTTCTGAGGGATTTCTGAACATAGGGGAAGTGTCCCCTCCCGGACTCTCTTCCCCACCCGGTGACTGACGCTGCGCTGTGCTGAACGGTTCAGCCTGAACCTTTCCCCTACGTCTGACCGTTCCCCACTCCTCTGTCAATCGAACCATATGCCACCGCTTACGTATTGTCGCTCGCCCACCCAGGTACCTAGCGGCCAGCGGTCAGTTGACAAGGTAGATTTACACAGGTATGGAAAAGTTGAAAATTTCCCATGAGCCTCAGTACGTGTCACATGACTACGTGACGTAGGTTAAGGGGCCCGTTTTTTAATTAAATTACAATCAAATTAACATTCAAACGTTTGTGCGTTTAAACGTTAAAATTAATATCGCATTATCAAAATTGTGCAAAAAATCCCACAAAATTTTGACAAACGATAAACCGAACATAATAAATCAAAATAATCAAAACATTCAAAATGGCTGACGTTAAGGGGCCGCTGGAGAGCCAATCAGAGGCCAGTTGTTAAGTTCTGTCCATACCTGTGTAAATCTACCTTGGTCAGTTGATGATAAATCTCGCTCATGCTCCTATGCAGCTACGCATTGATTACGCCAGCTAATTACTTTCTAATAATTAGAATTTCTTCGATAATAGTTTTCTTTATTTATTCGACTGTATTTTTTTCTCTGTTCTACTGTGATTTCCTTGGTTCTCTACTGTGTTTTTCCTAAATCTCTGAGTCAGAAATCTGAAGCACTTCGGTATGCACCGAGTACTTTAGATGTGTGACCTGAAATCTTCGGTATATACCGAACTACTTCAATTGTCTGACCCGAACTTCGGCAGATGGACCTTAACTTTTCGGATGCGTGATCCGAAAACTTCAGAGATCCATATGATCTCAGCTTCGGGTTCCATGCACAAATTTTTTTCTCCGTGTTTCCTTTTAGGGGACGCAACTAAAATTTCAGTAAATTTTTTTCAGAAAAGTAAAGAAAAAAAAAAAAAGTGGCTAACGATGGTTCCTCACCTTCACGTGGTGTTGGCTGTTTTTACTAAGTGGGAACCGTCCATTTTAAGATATAGTCTATTTCTTGCCCTGCCATTATTATTCTACAAGTTAATTGTGGAGTGAGAATTTCATAATGTTTTCTATGAAATCTTCAAAATATAGTGATAAAAAATTTGCAACTACTACAAAATTGGCTCGCGAAGCGAGCCGAATGTCACTCGCGTAGCGAGTGACCGGGGGTCCAGGGGGCGTAGCCCCCGGCTAGGCGTGACGGGCGCGCGAAGCGCGCCCAGAACGGCTAGTAGCTGTTAAATACTCAGCAATTGGAAACTGACATACGTTTCATTTAAATTGATTAACATGTTTTGAAATTAAGTTTTTTGAGGTACAAACCATATTTGACACGTACCACAAGCTAAAACTCAGCTTCTGTATGTACTTAATTGGAAAATAAAATAAAAATAAAATAAAATTCCGTCAACACGGGAAATGCACCTGTTTCAAACGAGTTATACAGTGAATAGAGGAGGAGAGGAGCTCTTTCCTTTTTGGAAGGGAACCCCGGAACCAATAAATATTTTCGCTTAAACTTTAGTGGTGAAAATGCCTTCATGTAGGGGAGAAAATAAGACTCTCTTCGAGTGGGAATGTTGGTTGGTTGTCTTCAATAAAACCAAAACAACAGATGAGATTTTGAATTACCGCATTGCAGATGTCTGTTTGCTCCAAATGTTATGCGCGATGCCTGTCCGTCTCTTTTGCTGTTTGGCTCAACTCTATCCATTTTTCCTCAAACTTTTTCCTGCTTCCCAGGTTTCTATCCTCCTAGAGACTCAAAAGAATGTTAAAAACCTATTAAAAATGTCGCGTATTAGGAAGCCCAAACAAACGTATGCATCGCTGACGCTGCGGTAAGGTAGCCTGCCAAAAGAACTTTTTCAAGTGGACACAGCTCGTCATTGAAGCTCATAAATTAAGCGAGCTTGCGGCTCGGGCGGCTGGCGTGAGGTATTGTGACTTGGAGGAGACATTGTATTCAAAGCAAGTTGACAGATCTTGAGTTGTTTTGTCTCGCCAACCACTCGAGCTCCCCCCTTCCTCCTTCACTACGTAAATCAATCTCTTTTCTCCCTGCGCCCCTCTATCTGCCTTCTACTTTTGCTCTCTTTGAATTCCTTTTGAGGTCACGAGCTATGATTTCAGCATCAAGTTTGATAAAGTGGATCAGTCCCGAACACGGTCCATACTGCCATGCTAAGGAAAAACGCCGTATGAACCTTCAGGCGTTGCCAAATTTCCTTTCATAAAACGCGAATTTCCTGGTAAATTTATGAATATTTTCCTCCCAATTTTTAAAATAATTTATTTCACAATTTGACTTAAAAATTCTGAAACTTTAAAGGCAAAATATCCATAACTTTCCTCAAAAATGAACATCTTATCGAAGGAAATTTGGCAACCCTTGAATGTTCATACGCCGTTCTTCCTTAGCACGGCAGCATAGATCGTCGCCCAGGAAGGTGATAATGATCCCTTCCGTCCTTCAAAAAAAAAAAGATAAAACAAAAAGAATAATGAGAGAAAAACTGTTCCAGAAAACAGTTTTTCTCTCACGAAATTAATCCTCTTTCACGTTGAAAAGTCCTAAAGCTAAAATCGGGCCACTGTACACTAATCGCCTCGTCCTTATGTCTAGTTACACTACACACGTAACAATGAGACCTACACTGTTGCAGCGAGCAGAGATGGAGCGATAAACAAGAGGCTCATATTCATTCTTGATTTTTACGTGGGACGACAAGTCCATTTTGATGGATTATCTGGCCATTGAGCGGGCATTGTTCATCCTCATTGTCGTACATGTAAACGATCGCCGCACTCTCATTTATCACCGGTCGCGCGCGGTAAACGGGGGCACTTTGCAGTGGAGCCACCGGAGAGGACCCTCATCAACCCCTTATCCTCCCTCTCGGCCTCTGTCAAAGCTTGGAAAAAATCACAATGGACGAGGGGCGATCTGGTGATGAATTAGAAGTAGTTGTTTTAAACTCGCTTAATCCACTCGTCAGACTTAACCGCTGTGTGCTTAAAAACCACGTGTTAAATGCGTACATGACCGCTCCTATCCACAGGGTGGCAACATTTCATAAAAAAATAAAATCTTGAAATTTCACGTGAAATATTTAATGTATTTTAGAAGCTTATGAAAGACATTGAAAAATACCGGCTCCTATTCATGTTTCGCTAAATGCAAAAGTTGTGACTTTCAGTGGCGTGCGGTGGGTTCAGTGACAGGGCAAGCTCTAGCGTTCGCCATCCGGGGGGGGGGGGGGGGGGGTTAACGTAGCCTCTTTCCCTTCCCCCTCCCCCTAGCCTCCCTAGAAAATTCTTAAAATTTTACTCTATTTGCTCTATTTTTCGGATGAAATCTGATGGAACGTAACGTCTTGAAAAACTGTATTTTTATTTTTTTCTCTCTTATTTATGATTTCGTTTACTCAACTTGTTTCGAATGTTATTGAGCATTGGAGGACGGCTCCTTACTCATAACTCCTAATTTTGCCACTTATTTGAGGTATTGTAGTCTTTATTCTACAGCATTTAGAATTTTTTGAGTTACTTAAATTTCCCCAAAAAAAGGCTTTCTGCATTTAAAACATGATTGAGAATTGTCTAATTCATCACCAATTAGATCCAAGTGAGCGAAATTTTATAGAATATAAAGGCATTTGCTCCGGAGGAGCAATTACAACCGCGACGGAAAGAGGGAACAAGATAGCGCATCGGAGGCAGAAGCAGCGCGCTGCGGTGACGGGCCAAGAGGTGGCCAAGAGAAGCGAGCTGCGATCGCGCAGCGAAGGGCTCGGACTCGGAACGTACCGCTCTACCCGCCCGCCTTGATTCCGCCGCCGAGCAGTGGCGCTCCGCTCAGCTGATCGCAAGCGATTCTCCAGCGCATGAGTTGGCCCGTGTTCAGGCCGCGCAGCGCGCTGCGCCACCTCCATCCGCTCTTCTGCTTTCCTACTTTGGTGGCTCTATACGTATTTCTGTCTCCCTCTCTTTCTGTTTTTAATGCAATTTACTTACTGAACGCATTTAATAAATTATATTTGCTAAAATGTAAAACATTTAATAGGTGTAATTTTCTTCTTTCTTTAGAAATCTTTGGGCAAGCAGTGCTTGCCTTGCTTATCCGGACCGCTCTAGCTTTTTGTTTGTTTGAGTGCGGGTTGCATACTGCAGCCCCTGGAAAATACGAAATATTTCAAACAGCATCGTGATATTTCATGAAATATTTCACCGAAATTTCCAATATTTCATCCCTTTCTTATATTTCATGCCGTCCTGCCTATCTAGCCCGCGTTGTCGTTTCTTCTGTATTTTTTTTTTCATCCGAGAGAAATGGTCGCCTACCATATTCGTTTTAGAAGAAAATCGGTCGAAGGCTTTCTTTGTTTGATTGGCGGCACCATGAGTCACCCAAGTGTGCTTTGAAACAGCATAGAGGGCTGATTATTGAAACTGACGGACTAAGCCAGAGATGAAGAAGACAAAAGGAAAATGGAGAGATCCTATTGGTTGAAGTATTAAAGTTGTCAAATCTCCGGGTCTTAGGAGGATAAAATACAGGGTTATTCAAAAGTCACGCAACACTGGCCATAACTTTAGTTCTAATTATGATATCGATTTGCGGTTTAAGACGTTTTTCCTCATATCGAGGGGGAAACTTTTTGAGGTCCTTTCCAGTTTTTGAACCCCTCGGGGGAAGGGGGCGGGGAGCAACTCAAAAATTTCGAATGGCCACCCCCCTCATGGCCAGTAGTGCGTGACTTTTGAATAACCCTAGTAATGAGTTTCAGCGCGGAGAAATGTAACTATCGTTCACATAAAAATAGAAACAGAAAGAATTACTTTTCTCACTGAGTAGGCACAACCCTTTGTACTAACGAATGACATTGCTGCGAATAAATACGCAAATCATGATCCGACATGGACAAGCGATACCAACTCGGCAACGAAGTTATATTTTAGCCAGAAATGAGTGGGCGGGTTTTTATTCTTAAGAGTAAAGTTGCGAGAGGAGCTTTTTGGGACAAAGGCTCCGAGGTAAGATTAACTCACTTCTCGAGGGCTGAATGCAAGGGTCGGGGGCGGTTTAAATTAAAGAAAAAAACTCGTCGACGTCGGTGGATGCGGACGAAGCGCTCATCGATCGAAGCCCGGAAACTCACAATTCATCTCGGCTAATGATCCCTGCCAATTCTCCAAAGCTCAGGCCTCGCTCTTTACCTATCTCGTGTATAAATTATTCACCAACTTCTCCTGCTTATTTCTCAAACTCCCTGTATTTGGGCATGCATTGCATGAGCCCATGAACCCTACAGCCATAAATTGCATGAGCCTAGCTATGAGTTCAAACCCTGTAATATTTTCAGAATTTCCCACCTCCAAAAGTGGTTGGATCCAAGAGAGCTCTGTTCTTATCTGTCCAATGTCCACTTTAGTCGGATCGAGTCAATAGGAGAGGTCGGACAAAATTTGGAAACTTTAAACGCTCATAACTCCGTTTACACAAAAATTCGAGGTTCTAAAAGTGGTTTCACCGGTTTTCCTCGTGAAATTCTCTACCTAAACCACCGCTTGAAATGTAAAATGTGACAAAAAAAACACCAAAATTTGCAGTTTTAGTCAAAAATTTCACGTCCGACCTCTCTAATTGACTCGATCCACTGTGCGGCCGTGAGATGCTTCGAGAGAAAATCTTTTTACGCGACTCTTCAAAAATTTGACAGCATTCTAAAAACCAGTCATATCTACATGAAGCCTTTAAAAAAAAGCCAAATCTATTTGGACCGCGCTAAGCAAAAAGGAACCAAGCGACATCAGCTATTGTCAGGTGTGTCCGACGTAATTTTTGAGCAAATTTGTCGTAGAAAGGGTATTGAGTTAGGTGCGTATCTCTTCCGTGCAACAGACCTTTTTTCAGGAAATGCCACTGGAATAAGCCTAAAGGCGGATGTAATTTTAACTTCAGTCGAAGTGATACACTCAATGAGGTCTCAGTTTCTCATGAGCATTTTAGAGGCGCCTCGAGTTGAGAAAAAAATTAGGACAAATTAAAATACGATAATTGAGCGTGGTATCCGCGGGAACAGGTCAGTTGAAGCCGAATTTATGCCCGGGCTCGTTTTTACGAGCTCCGTCCAGCCAGAGCTATCGTCCGAGCGGCGGCTTCCGTGCGATTTGAATGTGGAGCAGGCTGATTCATGATTAGTCGATCATAATAACTGATCTTGTCTTAGAGACGAATCGGCCTCGCTCTCACACTCCCGTCCTAAGAAAAGACGTTGCGCGAGCCTCCCAAGTGCACCGCTCTCATAAAAGAACTGGTCTGCCGTCCTGAGAAAGAACGCCGTATGAACATTCGAGAGTTGCCAAATTTACTTCGATAAAATGCTTATTTTTGAGGGAAATTATGAATATTTTTCCTTTAAATTTTCAGAATCTTTGGGTAAAATTGTGAACGATATTATCTGAAAAATTGAGAGGAAAATAGCCATTAGTTTACCAGGAAATTCGCATTTTATGAAAGGAAATTGGGCAACGCCTGAAGGTTGATACGGCGTTTTTCCTCAGCACGGCAGTGGTCTGCTCGCGAGCAGCTTTAAGTTCATTCTTTCGATCTTTCTCAGGAGGCCTCTGCTGCGACGTCATTGGGCAAATAGCACGAGCGGATCCGTTGTTTGGAGCGATGCGCGTCTGTAGAAAGCAAAGCTGCCAGATTATGTAAAAATATCTGAATATTTAACATTGAGTTAAATGGGGAAAATGCGCTGAAATATCAGCAAAATCTGGCAGCAATAACTTAAGATAAGCGTCAACGGTCTATTTTGACCACTAACCGAAATCTCGGCTTCGCATCTATGGTGCGAACGATCGAATTTAATTCCACCTCTAGGGACTTCTCTACCACTTTATTAGTCGATGGATTGATATAACGTCACTCAGCATGTACCTAAGTTGCTGCGCCACTCTTTAGGATCTCAGGATGAAATCTGGGGTGCATTTTATTCCAGGACGTACTTTGCCCCCAGAAAACTCAAATACTATGAGAGCTGAACGGAGTCTGATTGCTGATTTAACAATGAAATCGTGAAAAAATATGTCCGACATGTTTCAACTGTAAATTTTACAATAGTAGAAAGGCATTTTAACCACAGGGGTGGTTAAATTGGCATTTTATTTATTGTAAAATCTACATTGAAACATGTCGGACACTTATTTTAACCACAAAATTGTTGAACCAGCAATTTCATTTTATCCGTGTAAAAACCGAAGCAGAGAATCAAAAATGATGACATGTAATTCTAGTTTAACGGTAGCTTCAGCGTCGCGCGAGCCAGAGGGAAGGAAACGCGGTGGAGTCATCTTTGTAGCGTGACGCGTTTGGAGCAATGCGAGAGGTATTCATGCAGTATGGTAGGCGCTAATACGCGCTCGCGCCAACCGCACTGTTTGGCGCAATGCGCGAAGTATTTCTACAGTCTTGCAGGCGCTGATATGAGTGTGACGACGCGACGGCCGCATTGTGTTTGGCGCGGTTATTCGAACTTGCGTTAGGATAATCGCGGCATCGAATAATGTGGCTTAAAAGGCCCATCATGTGTTTCGACGCCTTATGAGCATTTCAACGTTGCCTCGTTTCTCCCGATAAAAAAATTTTTCCGGGAAAAGTTAGGACAGTTCTCTGTGTTCGCTTTTTTCTATTAAATGGACCATCAAACAAGGTACAAATTTGAGCACTCTGATGCACGTGTCTTAACTACAATTTTACGTAGAACACGATTCTTTCATTAAAAATTATTGAAATCAACTTCTAGCTAAGGTATTAAAGTTTTTATTGTACACTGATTACGGGAACTTTAAATGCCCGGTCAAAGAAAAACAATACCCTAGGCGAGTCAAATTGCGCAATACAATGGCTTCAGCAGACTATGTAATCGAGCATTGTTTCTTTTCCACACTGTGTTGTTCAAAATGTGTACGGCTTGCTATAGCTGAGCGTCAAGATTGAGGTTACCATATTTTGATACGACTGTCTCTCAGGAGAACGAATGCAAAAAAAATTAAACTCGAGGAGGGCACATAGATTGTTTCATCGTAGAACAAGGAAATTGATGCGAGGAAGTTTGAAGAATTTTCCGTGAAGTAACTTTATCTGCTTGTATTAAGCCTAAGTTGGACGTCGCTAATTAAGTTAATTAACTATCAATTAAAGACGTCGTAAACTGGCGAGGAGGAGAATAAAATAAGAAAGTTCATCCCGCAGAGTTCATTAAAATCCCAGAGAAAAGTTTCGAACAGGTCAAAACGAAAGAGCGATTTGATTATCTCACGGAAAACAACCCAAAACCCGTCCATCTCGGAAATCACAGAAAGTTCTCTCACTGACTAATTTCAACTTCTGACTGTATGCATTCAAAAATTTGCCCAGATGTGTTGTGCTGAATATTGCATGTTTTTACTCGTGAGATAATTTTTATAGGGAAAAAAATATAAAACAAAAATCGTTATTACGGTTAACTCGAGCCCTCTGCTTAACCTATTACGGGAGGAAATAAAAAACGGGCGAACCCAAAACCGAGAAAAGAAAATGACTAATTCCTCTCAATTTCGACGCAATACCACTTTTTATTCCTAACTCTCAACGATTCATTTACCTTATGTTTTCCCATATTTACTCACAAAGTATGAAAGAAATACTACAATTGCCAGTAACGCTAGCATGAAATAATTGCAGCCCACCAAGTTGCATCATCTGATCTTATTTCACTAACTCTGGAAAGAGTGGCCTCATACTTTAGTCTTTATTAGCAGAGCATCGATCAATTGTTTTTCATAATTTTTCACCCGTAGGAATGCATCCATTGTGCGAATGTTCCGAGTTGTGCAAATTCAGGAAAAATCCAACAATAGTCATCGAAAGAGCGTCTCCTATTTTCGGTAATGAGTTGCCATCACGTATTTTTAAGGTATACATTACAACTTTACAAAATATTAACCCTGATTCCTTTTAGGAACCGCAGGATCTTCACCGTCCTTTATCAGTTTGGGACAACATCAATCATTGTTAATTTACTGAGAACTTTTTTTGACCAATCAGCGTTATCTGCAAAACAAAACAAGCTGCTGGTTCCAACACTACTGTGTTGGAGAGCTCGCCTTTGGGAAACTATTAACAACTATTAATGATTTTTTCTGAAATTGTATGTGTATTAAATGAATCTTTACCCAATTATCAGAGGTTACATGCCGATGCAAAATGTTATGACGTAATTTCATATGACAAATTTTTCACATTACAATAAATAAAGAGAAATAAAGAGAGAGAAATGGAATTATCTTTTATGAATGTGATTTTGCGGCAAATGTTGCAATGGCTATTTTTGCCATCGCATTTTTGTTTTTGGCTTTCATCGTTGATAAGCTTTTTCTTAACTTGTCAACAATGGAATGAAACCATATGATTTAATTTTAATTTTTTTTTTTAAATCAAGTCGCCAACTTGAATTAAGGTTATACTTTGTTAAGCTGGCAGTCTGAAATTCTGAATTTTTATCGGCACAGAGTTCAAAGAAACTATAATTTAGCACGGTTTGGAGGAACGTTTCTGCCATAATTCTTACACAATACTTATGGTATACACTAAGAGCTGAAAAGGAATTCACTTGAATTTTAGCGTGGAGCTCGAGAGACCACTTCAAGCCTTTGTATGCGAGTGGCTCAATGGAGCACATCACGCCTTTGTAGGTATGGGGTGGCTCAATGGAGCACCTCGCGCACTATAAATAGCACGGAGCTCGAAAGAGCACTTCATGCATCTGTATTTTAAGGTTAAAACGAACTCTAAAGAAACTCAATGCGAGGCTCAAACGAATTCTCAAGCATTCTAAATGCGAGGCTCAAACGAATTCCCAAGCATTCTTGATGCGAGGGGCTCAAACGAATCCTAAAGCATTCTTAATATGAGGTTTAAACAAACTCTGAAAGGATCCCAATGCGAGTCTCAACCGAGCTCTCAAGCATGCAATTATTTTGAGGTTAATTAACCTTCTATGGTACCAATACCGGCAATCTTAAGGATTATCCATTAATTATGCGCAAATCTCAATCTTAGTCTTAGTAACTTAAAATTAATTGAACAAATTATTAAATCACGTCGAGGTCACCATGTTTTTTATTTTAAGAAATAATAACAATTGCAAGTACAACTGCACACAAAAACTGCATTGAAAAGATAAGAGGATGATAACATACAATTAGGTTATTTGATATAAAACCATAGCAACATGCTATGATATGCTCGGCCACTGGAAAGTGCTGCTCTCTAGTGTAGCAAACGAGGAACAATTAATCCTCAGTTGAATGAGGGAACGGAAATGTTCGACGGAGGAAAACTGTAACCCGCGAAAATTCAACTTTTAGACCTTGAAATCAATGGGATTTTGGCCGTTCCTCCGACGGCAACGAGAACCATCCATTCGTCGCCACGGACACTACCAATGCTAAAAGAAATCGATCGCAAAGAGCTCTCCCGAGTGGGCGAGCTCAAAAAAGTACACGGATGCTACACAGCTTGTTTGATACTCCAAACAAGCGGAGGAAGGGGTCATATGCCATTTTTACAATTTTTAACCACCTCATGTGGACCGCGTCATGCAGAAAGGAACCAAGCCACAACAGCTATTGCCAAATTTAATCGGACAATTTAATGTTTTACGTGAAAACGGTTGTGCGGATTTTTGTGCTAATTTCAGTGGATTTTTTGCATAGTGCGAAGTGAATTCTGCCATATTTCTGAAGGAATCCGCAAAAACGTTCTCTTATGAAAAATTAGATTCCCCGATTAAATTTGGCAACAGCTGATGTGGCTTCGTTCCTTCCTGTTAAACACGATCCATTTGTCAGTCAAATCTTCTTTCTTCATGATTGTTCAATTACTGAACAAGAAAAAAAATCAAGAATGTACTGTTAGAGCTATCAAAATTCCTCATGAACAGCGCATTGCCAAGATTTTCAGGGTTTAAGGGGTGTCAAAACGTACATGACCCCGACGTGATTTGAACACGCAACGTTCTGATCTGGAGTCAGACGCGCTACCGTTGCGCCACGGAGTCCACATGGTATGGTGCGACGAAAATATACAGTCACTTTGATGCGATCACTCGACTCGACTGAACATTGATCAATGCCAATGCTCACTCTCACACGCTCAAGTGGAGTCATTGAAAGTAAAGTAGTAGATACTGATGCATCGACAACCGCACAATGGGTTGATCCACGGATTAAGCTCGTAATAGGAAAATATGCATCGTCCCACGTTTTCTTCATTTACTCTTCGGCATTTTTCAATGTCCTCTTGAAAATTTTCGGAATTAAATAATTTTCTGTTTTTAGTGTTTTGCATTTTCTTCTTCTTTTTTATTCGCAATTTATACAGTTTGTTAAGAATTTTCTCAGTGCTTTGAATAAATTGTATTAATTTTTAATATTTTTTTTATTTTTGTGACTCTTCCTCTTAATTTGTGTAGGTCGTAATTGAAATATTAGGTATGTAGATGTAAGGACAATCAGACTTCATTTTGAAATTAGGAACTACAATTTCTGGCTCATCCGTATAACCACTTTTCTGCATAGGGAAACTAATGGTACATGCGTTGTTTCTAATCTGAGCCAGAAATGATGGTTCCTAATTGGTAAATGTTGTGTGTGGCACTATGTGGCACTGGCTCCTCACGATTAAAATGTTTACAAGACTCCTTCGATGTCAGGTATGCCGGCAAGTTTGGAGAACGCCATCTTTTCCAATCTACATATGTATATATTATGAGATTTTTAAGTACAAAATAATTTGTAAATTCCTGGTCAAAGTTTTTAAGTGCAATAGTTCCTAGAGGCCCCTAACTCCCGTCTAATTGAAGCCCCCCGCCCCCCTGACACCGGAAACAAGGTGGGAAACCAGGAAACCCTGAATTCCGCACACAAAACTTTGGGAAAATTTGGTACTCAAACTTCGATTTGCGCAGTAAAATCGGTGGCCTCCTTTTGATCGAAAATACTAAATTAGGTTGAATTTTACGTGCCGTGAGTAAGCGTACGAATCCTAGATGAATGACTGCGGTTGCTGGCGTGATGTATTTGTACCGTACATAATCAGTCCAAAATGAAAACCATCGACTGATTGTGAGTGACATGCACCAACCTGGCCTAAATCATAAATTTCGTCATGGTTGACGGAAAATAGGGAAGGGGGGGCGGAGGTTTCATACGTTGTCAAGTGGGATTTGAGTAGATGGAAATATGAGAAGTGCCCTGATATTTCATGAGCTTCTCCTATTTCTCCTGCTAACTTCCGAGGAAAAAAGTACTACTCGAAATTTTCAGAGCAGTTCTCGATCAAAATAAATTTAAAGGTTAAACTTTCTAAAGCAGCAGCCCGTGACAATGGTGATATTGAAAACATGGGAGAAAAAATGGGAAACAAGGCTAAACAGTACACTTAAAAATCCGAGACGTTTCGGCTCAAAACTGAGCCATTTTCAGTTGGAAGGATAAAAATAAAAAAAAATAAAAAAAAAAATTCCAATAGAAACCTATAAATATTGCTATACATTGCTTTTTTTCTCTCTTCTCTTTGTTTTGATTTTCTCGACGATCATGCAGTCTGCAGATTTCTACTTGGAATTTTTATTCTTCCGACTGAAAATGGCTCAGTTTTGAAACGAAACGTTTCGGATTTTTTTTTAGCCTTGTTTCCCATTTTTTCTCCTATGTTTTTAATGATACATTTAAATTGGGACCCTTGAAAACTTTCAGGGGACCCCTGTGTTCCCATTAACGACCACTGCCGCTCTAAATGATCACTTTTCTGCCGTGCTGGGGAAGAACGCCGTATGAGCCTTCAGATGTTACTATTTTTCCTACTATAAAGCAAGATTTTCCAAGGAGCCTTATATTTCTTCCAATTTTTCATAGAATTTCATTTGCAATTTGATCCGAATCATACAACAATTTCAGGGAAAAATATCCATATCTTTGGTCAAGAATTCATATCTTATCCCTGGAAATTTGGCAACATGCGGACGTTCATACGGCGTTTTTCCTTCGCACCTTAGTGTTGCCCACAGGGGAAACGGATCGTCATACGTTGCTCAAATGGCAATTCCCCCATTTGTAGTGCATCATGAGAGATAATTTTAAAAAAGTCGAATTTTTGGTCCCTAAGAACCGTATGAAAGGTCTAAAAGCGGTGAACCAACCAGAGCGCGGCACACACGCGGCAATGCTCTTTCCGTGTAGTACACGGAGAAAATGCTGAAAAATGCTGTGTTATTCTACAGAAAATGCCACCGAAATCCAATGCCTCCATACATGTACTCTCTTCTGGTCTTCCGCTCGGCGTAAAAATATTAATTTCCTCTCGTTGCTCGCTCGCTTCGACGGGAGGCCAATTTCTGACCAGTTTGGTATTTTGTCATTTAGGACGATGACATGGCATTGCAGCGGTCCGACGGGACTTGAGAGCGCATTGCCTTGATTGCCGTCCTACGGAAAAGAGCAGCGGGTCGATTGTCGAATCCTCATCGAAAAATTCTGATCGATACATTCCTACTTTAACAATGCTTTATATCGATCAAGGTCATTCGATATATTATCGACTCAATAATCGAGCTGCAGTTGGGATGAGTCTTGAAACACATAAGAGCGCATGATAACCGTGGCCCATAGATTAATGCACTAATTCTGTAACACGGGAGTTGTGCCATGTGCATCTGCCAAGTGTCGCAGCCTCCCAGACGACGCGACGCGGCGCGGCGGTCGCTGCGAAAATTTCGCCTCTCTTCTACTTAAGTCGCGTCACTTTACGTCACGTCAGTCATTCGCTTTGGTACTAAACGTGACCCGTAAGAAGTGACTCGCTTGACATAACGGTTTGTACAACCAATCAGTATGGATTTTTGCTCTTCGTTCAGCAAACGTTATGGCAACTCATTCTCTGCATCGAGATTTTGCTCGCTGCCATTCGCTACGCTCTCGGTAAAGGAAAATGCATTACAAATGATTTTAAAAAATAATCCGACCGTTCTTAAAATGTTTCCAAAAATATTGTGTTATCGCAATGGTCCTGCATTTTTTGCAATATTTTTCCTCCGTTTTTTCCATTTTTGTGCGAAAGAAATAATTAACAGGAATGTACACAATTTTTGTGTTTGTTAACCTAGAAAAAGTCAATATTGAAAGTCTACTGACCGCGACTTGAAGCTCTAAAAATGTCATATTAGGTTGAATAGTCCTCTTACCTGAAACAAAGATACAAACAAAAATATGAATAAGTATAAACTTAACATTAAAAAATGCAAATATTTATTGAAATTAGCAAAATTATCTCGATTTTTCCTTCCTTTTTCTCTTCACAGGAATAAAACGAATCGCCCCATTTCAATTAGTTTAAACGTTTGAACCAATCATTAGTTGGCTTCTGACTTTTAACTGTCAAGAGGCACCGGAAGATCCCTTCAAACAGCAGGATAGGCCAAAATCGCACCGTCAAGTGTCTTCTTGGTGGGTTGCGACTTGCTACGCGGCGCCTCAACCTCCTCACCGCAGTCTGTCCAGAGGTACGATTTTGGAAAAAATGCCTTCAAAAAGCAGGTTAGGCAAAAATCGCATCGTAAAGTACGAATAGTTATCTCCTTGATAGCTCGAGGCGCCTCGATCACGGCAACGTAGTATCCTGTCCTTCCTTATCCTCCTCTGTCAATTCGGTGAATCCGGAAGAACAATTTATTAAAGTGAATTATAATTAAAAAATATTCGAGGGAATTTATTTTCATCTATTGCACTTCTGCATCAATCAAAATCTCCTTGACACGAGACTGAAACTGCTCATCACGAAAATGAGGTTTTACCTATTAATAAATCCCTGAAAAATCCTTGATAAATCGTCATTTCCCTCACGAAAGAACATAACTGCATTTAAATGTTGCCGAATTTCCCCCAATATATTGCATTTTTACCTGAAGAGTATTGGAAATTCTAACGAAACATTTCATCGATTCCTCCTCCGATCTCATGCAAAAATCAGACAAATTTTGGACAAAATTGCATCTACACATTTTTGTAAAAAATTGAATTGTTTGAGTCAATTTTGCAAACTTGGAAAAAAGTTACGTGCCTTCGTCCGGAAAACAGCGATACGATGAGTTCCATATACACTCAAAATACTCTTTTTTTCACAAGCTACTTATTTTGATTGATCGGAGTGGGCTTTTCTTAAACATTGAATTTTGAAATTTTTAAAGCTTAGAAATTTGATTTCTTTTCTGTTTATCAGGCACAGAAAAAATGCAAAAATTGCGTCGCGGAGTCACCGGCGAGTAGAAATTCAAGTTAAAAATCTCTAGTCTCGCCTTCTTATAAAAAAAATTCAGTTTAGCAAACCTTTAACTAACTGGAACGGTCGCTTGAAAGGATTAATGTGGTGACCCATAATTTTTCCTGCATTTTCTTTGTAGCCGATGATTAATGAAGGAGATTTTTGATAGTTGATATTCAGCTCAAAGCTTCTAGTTTCGCTTTTCGCAATTTCCTAAGGATGTATAAGGAAACGTTATCAACATAATTATTTTCGAGGGATCAGATAACACGGTCAAGACGTGGCGTCGCGTCGCTCCTCGCACGTAAGGGCGTGTATCAATTTCAAAGTGAGCCCTGTTCTCTGTATAAGTACATGCTCTCCGGGGCTCATGTGAAAATAATGATACGCCTTTACGTCAAAAGCGCGACGAAGAGAGATCCGAGCACGCTCTCGAGAGAGGGCGAAATTTTTATTTGAAATGTTATCAGAGAGAAGGCTTTGAATGGCATAAACAGAGACAACGAGGAAACACGATGGGAGATAAAAGAGGTGAAAAATAAGAAGAAATGATAATAAATTCATTTGCATTCGCGTCTTGCATCAACGATAAGAAGAGAAGAGAGGGCGAATGCAAAAATGTAAAGTAAACAAAACCAAGTTAAATATGGAAAGCCCTTTAATTAAAGCTGGAAAACTGGCCAACGGAGGATCGGGTGACACTAGAGAAAAATGCAGCGGGAAAACTCTGCGTTCCTACAAATATTTGTTTTTAAGCACCGATACAAACAGGAATGATAACGAACGGGCACGGGAAATTTAAGTTAACGTCCCACTTCATGTAACTTGAGAAATTGTCAGGAGAATGTTAATTACATAAGGGTTGAGTACCTGAGGAGACGGTACATTTCAATTTGAACAACACTTATTATTGCGTCTCAGATTGGATAGTTATATTTTTTTTTTTTTTTTTTTTTTTTTTTTTTTTTTTTTTTTTTTTTTTTTTTTTTTTTTTTTTTACAAAATTCGTCGTGTCCCCAGCGAGAGAACGTAACAACATATCATACATGAAGTATGATAGACGCTCCGCAGCCCGTGACAAGATATGCAATAAAAAAAAAACAATTTAAAAACCGGTTAAAAAGGCTAAAATTTCACGAAAAAAACCAAAACGTTTCAGCAAACGTTCAAAAAAAAAGGTAAAGTATCTAATAGTACCTGGCTGTAAAAAAAACCATGTATTTTTTTTTTTCGAAGTCCGCTCATTTTCCGAGAAAAAGATGTCCATAACTAACTTCTCGAAGATTTGTCGTGTCTATTGGTGTATAATACATTCCACTTTCTCCAAAAAACACCGAAGATCTTGATTTTTCAATTTTCAATTTTCTTTCTCTTAAGTCAGCGGGACAGTGAAAAACATCGACCTAAGTGGAAAAAAATTGAAATTTCCAAAATAAAAATCTTTGGTGTTTTTGGAGAAAGTGGAATGTAAAATAGATCAATAGAAATGACAAATCTCACTCGCGTGCACATTTTTCCCCCAAGAATCGGCTAAATTCGAAAGGAATACATGGTTTCGATTTTGAATGCTATTTTCCACAAGGAATTCAAAGTGGTCGTCCGTTGTCTGATTGCTTCGAAAGCTGTAGGAAGATCAGGCGCTCACGCACTTTTGATATTCAATGCGGACTCTTTATTTCCTCTTGGGCATTCCGTAAAATTACATTTGAAAACAACGGTGCTACTTGTAGCACTTGTCTCACCACTACATCCCCGAAAAACAGAGTTGACGAAAATATGACAGATAATTCGTCAGAGTTTCTCATTTACTGAATAAGCAAAAGCCTCGAGTGTTAATCCCGAAAATATAAACACTGTCAAAGTAGACACATGATCATCCGCCAAGTTGAACGTTCGTGTGTCATGTGCCCGTTCCCTCAGGGAATAGGTACTTCTTTGGCTCGAGTTTTCTCAGTCAGCGTAAGGTGGAAGTTCGTGGAACTCTGTTCGACTACGCTGCGAAGACGCACAAGCGAAACTCAATTCGCCTCCGAGGAAAAAAGTGCTCGTAATATGAAATGTAAAGGAGCAGAATAAATCAGAAGCGCGTCAAAAGCACGGTTCGGGGCCGAAAGCACTTACGAGTCGGCACGCCAGCGCAACGACACACAACACATAAATTCCCAGCGAAATTAAATCAGCGCTTCGGCTAAAATACCGCTGATGAGGGCTTCTTGGTTTTTTTTTTTAAATAAATGTTTTCGGCGGGGACTGAGGAGATACTTATGCCGGGGGTGTAGGTAGACGGGTGCGTTGACATCAGGGTTGTCACTCAAAATGCTGAAATTGGAGACCACTCACATGCGTGAAAAACGCCCGAGCTACGACTTTACCGCCTTCAGATTTCAAATATAATAGTCTTGTTTTTCTTCTTTTAAATTCTGTTTTTCGATTTTTTTTGTTTCTGCAGCGTAACAAGATTAATAAACAAGAAGAAAGAATGAAATAAAAATAAAAACTATCATGAACCTTCGAAATCAGCAGTCTCGTTCTTTAAATCACCCCTCTCCTCGAATGAAAAAAAAGGAAACGCAAAAATTATGCTCGGGGCTGAAGCCCTCTAACCTCAGTCCTAAATCCGCCTCAGCGCGAGTGTGCTTTACTGAGACCCTTCCTCGTTAACTTCGATAAAATTTAGTTTCCAGTTAAAATGGCAAGTCCTCTGAGCTCCTAATACCAACCGGAGGTCAACATTTTTACTAATTGTAAGTTGGAAATATCCTCTGAAAGGAGTATTTAAAATTGATTGCCTCGCGGAGAGGAGGGACGTGTACCTATTTGCATTTAACTGGACTACAATTTGCGAAGAGGAGCTACTATTTGGCAATGTATCAAAGGTAAACCCGAGGGTGCCGAGATCATGGCGCTTTGAGCTTTTGAACTGAGCTGACAACATTTCAACGACGCTTGACGTTCGTAATACCTGAAGCCTCGACACAGGACGCGCCACGCCATTTTTAAAGGAACTGTCGCCTGTCAAATTTAGAGGTTGCAATTCTTTGTATCTCGGAAGGCCCCTCACCTTCGTGTCAAGCAACTTGAGTCTTGCTCTATAAATAGACTACTTTCCATCTAATATACCTATCTACTGTACTCCAACGTTCGTCTGGTTTTTCGCAAACCACGGATCTGCAAAATCTCAGTGGGCGTCGGCGAAAATAACTGTTTCCTTTAAAACTGAGAGGTGCGCTGACTTAGACGGGAACGACCTTCACATTTCGCCTTCGCGGTCGATACACTCAGGTAATGGAAAATTCGGATAATCAATCAATCAATAATCACGAGCTTACAATTAGTTTTATATTCCCTATCACGTTTGAGGCCATGGAGACCTAAGTTTTGTGTTTTCTTTTTTGTTTTTACTTGCATGATATGAAAGGCTGTTGCATACTTACACTGTAAACGGAAATTTTATCTACTTTAAGTGCTCAGTCAAAGGGAGTAAATCGCTGAAGAAAAGAGAGAGAAAGGAGTGAAAAATGATGAAAGAAGTGAACAATCCGATTTCTTGAAACATATTTTTCTGGGCTTATTGTTAGTAATAGTATAGCAAAATGTGTAATTCAATTAATTCCAAGGTATCCTGTTTAAGAATATTTTGTCTCCTACTGAAATTTCAACAGCTCCAACAATGGTTCTTCCGTAGTAAAATCAAGGATCATGGCTTGAAACAAGCCTTGAGAGAATTGATAATGTGCTTTATACCGTACAAAACCTCTCAGAATTGAAGTTGGGCAATAATTTTTGAAAAATTTTCCCTAGATACGAGGGATTCAAGCAAGGCGAGCCGAAGAGGAAATGTGCGCTAAAGTATTGTTAAAAAGCGAGAAAAAAGACGACCACTATTCTGCCGTGCTCAGGAAAAACGCCGTATAAGCCTTCAGACGTTGCCATATTTCCTTTAAAAACCGATAAATTCACTAGGAAAATTCTGAATATTTTTCCTCCAATTTTTCAGACAATTTTGTTCCCAATTCAATCTAAAATATCGGAAAAGTTCAAGGAAAAATACGCATAATTTCCTTCAAAAATACATTTTTTACTCGGGGAACTTTGGCAACTCTCGAATTTTCATACGGTGTTTTTCCTTAGCACGGCAGTATGGTTCCCTCAGCTCAGTTTAATGTTCAAGCAAATGAGCTCGAAGCTTCCTCGCTGACCCGGAACACTATCTCGAACCTAACCATCTTCCTTGCGTTGATACTGTGCTTTTAATAGCTTCCTTTCAATTTTCCGTCGCTTATTAGCCGTGAAATGTCATTTTGCAATTACGCGCGAACACACCCTGTGGCTCGTGTAAATGTTGGGAGCTGCATAAGGGTTGTTCGAGTCCCAGCACTGCCACCGCTCTTAAAAAAGTTCTATTTTACACCGGAAGAAATATCGTGGTCTTAAAATGATGTGCATAATTGAAGTTGTTCTATCTCTCTATTTCGCATCAAAAGAGGCAAATGGAGACTTTCAGCTAAAATCTCGGGATTGATGGAACATTTTACTCTTGGGAACTCGAAATTTTCTTTTGTGAACAGCAAAAGTCACCTACTTTTCGTGTTGGTCATTGAACCGCTGGTTAAATGGTTTGCGCGAAGAATGCTGAACCACGGATTCTATGCTGCTTGATTCAGTGCATTCAGCAGATGTTGATTTAAACCAGAAGACCATTCTATAGTCCATACTCTTCGGCATAGCCAGAGACGGACCTCTGCGCATATCGACGGTGAAACTACCAAACCACGTATCTCGGTTTGCGACGTCGCAGACTTCCTGTCATACTTTATTTTTTAAATGAAAAACTACTTAACATCCAGTCTTGAAAATTTCTGTGATTTTTCCTCTTTGTGCGGGGAAAATTCCGTGAAAATTTCAAGGAATGATATTGATTTGGTCTACTTCAAAAAAATAAAATGTGAGCGTAGATTTTTAAACACCGCAAACGAGATACGTGGTTTGGTAGTTCCACCGTCGATATCCTCACTGCACCGGATGACATTATTTCTGTGCCGCACTGCAGCAGTTAGGAGGCACGGTAAGACAAAGCTAATTTTATTTTTCTTCGTCTGTTAACTACGAAGCCAACAAGGAGATAAATTTAAGGATTGAGGAGTGTGTTCAAGAAATTTATGGGTTGAGAAGTTGTATTATTTTCAAAAAATGTTATTTTTCATTTGGTTTTGCCTAAATTTTTTGATTTTTTAAAATAATGTCTGCTACATTCACGTATTTTAGAAAACCCCTAGAATTTTATTTTATGGTTGAGTTGAAAAAAATGCAGAAAATGCGGCTCTATTTGAAGGGACATTTGCTTGGAGAGGGAATTGAGGGAGAGTGAGGGAGTAGGAGGGGATGCCGGGAGCTTTCCTTCCGCTTTGGATGAGGCAAATGATATTTGATATTTCGGCCACAACTTAATGACACCAGGGGTGAGCTCCATAGGCGTGAGCAACTGACCACGCTGGACTCCGTTTATTCAGCAAGGGTAAATTGAATTTTTTCACCCCGTTTCAACTTGATGATATTCGCTAAATGAATCCGACCGGCGCGGCGCGGCGGCAAATACAACCCCGACAGGATCGTAGGATCCTCAAGCAAATTAATTTATCGATTCCGACGCATCAACTGAGCCTTCAGCTCCGAGCAGTGGAATATTAATATTTCAGTTTTCTACAAATACAATAAAGCAGGATACTCGCTTGGGTCTAAATGTGGAAGTCAAACCATCATCAAATTAAAAAACAAAGCTCTAAATGGGAATGGCGCTCATCGACGCACTGCAATTCTGCCGTGCTAAGGAAAAACGCCACATGAGCCTTCAGACGTTGCCAAGTTTCCTTCGATATAATCCAAATTTGCTGGGCAACTTGTTAATATCATTCTCCAAAATTTTTGGACAATTTTGTGCGCAATTTAATCTAAAATGTCTGAAAATTTTAAGAGGAAATATGCATGAATGTTGTCAAAAATACATGTGTTATCGCGGGAAATTTGGCAACTCTCGAATGTTCATACGGCGTTCTACCTTGACAGGGCAGAACTGTCCATGTAATTTCATTGGTAGAAGTGAGTTCAGTTTTAATGATGTTGCATTTTTAATTTGATATGACCTTCCTTTCCATTTTGCCTTCTTCTACTCAATCAATGTCAATTTCCTCAATTTTTCTCTTCCTTGGATTTTAATTTTCCTAGCTAAATCCTCGTTTCCCCGACGAATCGCAAAATTGACTCAGACAGTTCAGTTCTTTACAGGAATGTACCTTGTACCCGTCCAGTATTCCTTCCAAATGTTTCTCATTCTTACGTCAGATCAGCGAAAAAATCAGAGAAATTTTCAGTCAGAAATCTCCAAGATTCCCAAGATAAAAATTGAATTTGTGAGGGTGAAATTGGCAAAACTGAAATGAAGTTACGCTCTTTCGTAATAACGATGAAAATTGCTTAGAAGTTGATTTGCGAGATTTTCGATGCACTGTGCTTCTCTGCGTAGGACAAAGGTATCATGGGAGGGAGGAGGGGGAAAAACTTTCCATGTAAATTGTAAATCGGATGACTGGCAATAAAACGCTCCGAGCATCTATTTAAATTCATTTTACCAAAGTGACATTACTCGTAAAATGCACTTTTTCCCTTTTAGTGATGAATTTACCACTTAAACATTTGTAATCGGGCAAAAAATGAAAATTAGTCACATGAAATGAACAAGGGAGTCGTGGCTCGAGGGACAATTCAAAATAAAACGAGCATCATGCTTTCCATCTAACAAAAACAAAGTAGCGAGCAATTTTTAACCGTCGGAATATGAGCGTGCGTTCGGAAATCAGTGTAGTCAAATTTTCGCAGGAATCTCGAATTTTGAATCAAGGAGGGTTCAAAGGTAGATGAAATTGAGAGAATGGGCCTGTTGCATGCAAGAGATACAGCCGCGCGAATAGACTTTATAGAGGTTAAATGACACGAAAATTACGATGGTCACATTAAAAAAGTCTGAAATACACTCCTTACTGCGCAATTTGCGTCGTTAGGAAGGAATTTTTTCAAATTTCCCGCGTCTGGGGGCAGTTTTCTAATCACCGGAAACGAGCAAACGGCGGGCTCGGTGATTTCCGGAAGATGCCGAGTCGTTGTTGTTGTTGTTATTTTTTCCTTCAGTTTGTTTACAAACCCAACGTGATCTCTTATAGTGGTCCATATACGCTTTATGCGGTAACCAAATCGATCAACTTTTAAATATCCAACGCAATCCTTCTACATTTCATTTCACGATACCACGAGCTCCGATTTTTAGGTTATGTTGTCAGTTTTAGTTGACCGGAAATAGCCGCGAGTTGCCGTTAATTGTTTTCGTTAGAAAACTGCCCCCAGACGCGGGAAATTTGAAAAAGCGCGTTCCTAACGACGCAAATTGCGCAGTAAGGAGTGTATTTCAGACTTTTTTAATGTGACCATCGTAATTTTCGTGTCATTTAACCTCTAAAAAGTCTATTCGCACGGCTGTATCTCTTGCATGCAACAGGCCCATTAAACCAGCATTATAGCTAAAAACAATTTCCGTAATTGGTCACTCTTAAAACAAGGTTCAGTTTTTAAACGTCAATCAAAACCAACGCATTTTAACATTGAGAGGTTAAGTTAAAAAAACACGCATCTTCCTCTGATTATTAGGAAAGTTACTAAAAAAAAACTTCGGTGCAAAGCAAAACACAATTAAACTTTGAAGCTTATTGGGAAAATTTTAACGGGTGAATCGGCGAATTATTTCAGTCATGATCAACATGTAATAACTCTTTAAGTACTATCCCAGTTAAATAGGAATCGACAAAAAATAATTCATTCATTACAATATAATATGAATGTTATTGAGTTCGCTGTATCACTGATAAATTTTTTATCGAAATATTTATTTTGATAATTGAGTAAAACGTAAGGTTATGCTTTGGATGTGTACACTCGCGTCATGGACTCAATTTAAGGGCCGTAAGGCGTATAGGCAGTTTTTCGCCAACGATTAATCAATCAACTAAAATTGAAAATACTGCGTCCATTATGATCATTGTTTCGCCGCAGTCTGATGCATTAAATTCTATGCACGTATTAGACCAGCCACTGCGCTGGAGTCTACAGATAAGATATCGCGTCATGATTTTGTTGTTTTTAAAAACAAGTTCACCATTGTCTCCGTTCACACAACGTCAGCGTAACAAAGGATCCTCGAAAAATAAGGATGCTTTTGTCATTGGATAAAAATATGAGCTCATCTGTTAACATACAACCCCTATAATGGATGGCTAAATGCATAATAAAACCATTTGTTTGCCTATAGCTAATTTAAAAAAAAAAAAATGGAACAGAATTTCTCATTTCCACTCGCATTTAACGCTTTGAAAACGTGTCCTGGTTAACGTTGGGTTACACGAACCGAAATTTCGGGTTGACAAACCAAATAGTTGGACGTATTTCTATCAAAAGAAACTATGTGCATTAAGACATATGAGCCCTGATACCCATAATAACATATATGCATTACAGGGCTCACATCACAATGCACATAGTTCCGTTTGATAGAAATACGTCCAATTGAGATGATATGGAACACCGAACGTGCTATTCATAAGACCGAACTATTTTGAGATAAAGAAAAGTCTTATATGGACGTATGCTAAAAGGAATTATGTTAAATGCAAACCCCATGCATATAGTTCCTTTTAGCATAAATACGTTTATTTTGACCCCGAAAATCAACCCGCAACTATGGAACTTCACTATGGCTTGCTTTCCAAAGCTCTTGGTTAAAGAGTCAGACGTGACACGGGTGGAAAAAAAAGGGGATCAAGAAAGTCTTTGACCCGAATAATGAGCCCCGAAAGTATGGAAGAATAACTTGGGGACACCCTGTGCATCGTCTCTCCTTGCTTTCCAAGGCTTTCGATTGGACGTATTTGTGCTGAAAGGAACTATGTTACACGCAAATCCTACGTTTATAGTTCCTCTTAGCATAAATACGTTCGGTTGTGGAGCCAGACGCGGGAAGGGTGGAGCGGAGAGAGTAGCGACAGGGCCTGAGCCTCGAGGATCGGGAAACTGGGAAAAATGGAGAGATTGACCTGGAAAGAGGTATCGTAGTTGGGAGGCGGAAGCTCAAAAGGCAGATTAGGTATCCGAGATCGATCGGGCTCGTAATTTATCAGAATTTAATTTCCGCTCTTAGCAGACTCCGCGACTCCGGATCCCATGATACCGGAGAAATATGAGCCGCAGCGATGCACTCCGCTAAGTGACGTCACGTCTCCTTGCCTTCGCTCCGGTCCTACGGCAAAACCGCCTATCAACTTGCGGCGCTGCCGAATTTCACCTCATATAATACTGAGGACAAATTAAAGTAAAATCTGATCACAAGCAAACGTCCTGACAAAAAAAGATCCGCTCTTGACATTTTTCCGGATCTTCTGTAGAATTTAAGTGGATCCGTAAACGCATGTAAACGGAACAGCGAGGTGATTATTGAAATTGATAGACAAACCAATCGACAAGGAACATAAGGAGAAAATAAAGCGATCCCTTCCTCTGCCATGCTTAGGAAAAACGTCGTATGAGCTTTTAGGCGTTGCCGCATTTCTTTTGATAAAGAACGAATTTGCTAGGAAAATTCTGAATATTTGTTTTTTTTTTTTTTAATTTTTCAGATAATTTTCTTCGCAATTTAATCTGGAATATCCGAGAGTTTCAAAGAACTCATAATTGCATAAAATGTATTACATTTAAAATTTGTTTTAAATTTATTTTATTGACATATTATTCCATTTGGTCCATAATAAGCAGAAAGAAAATAGGCCACGTCAGCTATTGCCAATTTAATTGGGCAATTTAATTTTCACATGAAAACGGTTGTGCGTATTTTTGTGCAAATTGCAGTAAATTTTCTGAATAGTATACAAAGTAAATTACTGACAATTTTTGAAGGAATCAGCACAAACGTTCTCTAGTGAAAGATTAGATTGCCCAGTTAAATTTGGCAATACCTTATGTGGTTTGGATCCTTTCTGCTGAACGTGGTCCATTTAATCGTGGGTAACTGAAAATTGAAAGTTAGAATCCTCAGAAATTTCCGCGAGAGTGAAATTCGGTAACACTGTTCAACTCATGAGGCGTTCTTCCTGAGCAGCGATGAGATGACACGAGACCCAATTCAGAAGAGCTTTGCCGGCTGCATTTGAGAGCATCTTCGCTAATAATTTGTCATCGATATGAGGGATCGGATGCCGATGGATACATTTCTCACCCCCGCAAGGACCATCCCTCCGAAAACTTGACTCACCGACTGTTTACTTCCGCACACTGTATCGAGTCAATAGAAGAGGTCGGACAAAATTTGGGAAATTTAAAAGCTCATGACTCCGTCTAAACGAAACTTTAAGGTTCTAAAAGTGGTTCCATTGGTTTTCTCGTGAAATTGTCTTCACCAAACACCCCCTGAAATTTAAAATGTGACGAAATAAACATAAAAATTTGCAGTTTCAGTCAAAAATTTCATGTCCGACCTCTCTGATTGACTCGATCCACTGTGCGTCGATCGGAGCCTTAAATACGATGGATCATTATGCTTGCTTACTTGTCCATCTTCATAGAATTTAGAGCGTTTATCATGTGACTTGTCCTAGAAAACCCCTATTTTCATAGCTTCCCACTCGAACTTTTTGGAACGGTGAATGTGAGTGTGTAGGGCGAGTTGAGTCATCATTTTTCAGTTTTGACCTGTAACGCTCAAAAGTACTTTAGATAGTTGATATATCAATCATACTGGCAAAATGCTCCTCTTGAACATGCTGCGATACGAATTCTTGTCAAGTCAGCTGGATATACAGCGAAAAGACATTTTTTTAGGTAAAAGAAATAATTAACAAGAAAAGTCTTGCCTTACACGCTTGTTGATCTTTCATTATAATTATCTATTAATGACAAGCAAAATGCGCCACTCTATACTTATTTAACAGAAATACTGTTTGAAAAAAGGAGGTTCCCTGCTGATCCAGTAGGAAATTTTCCTCGGTGCTTTGGCTCAAGAGTTTGAACACATATTTTAAAACAAAATGTATGAGACGAAGTCAGGTGTAATATACTTAATGACTATATTACAGTGTAGAAGGGTTAATCATGATTATTTTTCGCAAAAAATATCTAAAAATTCAAAAATTGACCAATCGAAAGCAACTAAAAGGAGAGCAAGGGGGCGCAGCGTTACGTTATACTGATTTTTTTGCCGTCAACGATTATTTTTCGGATGATTTAATGCATGGTTGCAAATTAAACGTATATTGTTTTTGCTCCATTGTGCTTACATTCTGACGTGCTTTTGATGTATTTGGGGGGGGGGGGGCTATTTACATGTCACAGGAATATTCAAATCAGGCATATTAGTAAATGCCTACATAGATTGAAACATTTTCAGAGTTTATTAGATTTTCTAAGTTTTCACGAAGACCTCTCGAATTTTCAATATTTTAAGGAGTAAAAATCCAGCAAAGTACAAACTGTCATTGTATTTTTCATTAAAAATGCTCCTCAATTTTCCAACAAATTATCAAAATTGTGAAAACTCTTTATTTTATAAAAATCTTGTATATTTTGTGATAGATGTGCGTTCAAGGACTTAAACAAATGTATTTAACATTTTATGTGGCAAATTTTTACAGAGAATTCTTTAACACATGATCAGAGAATTAGTTGGTAAAGGATATTTGACTATTTGACTAGACATTTGGTAAAATGCCTAATTTAACTATTTGCCTGCGACACACATGTTCAGTTTCTTTAGAAAATAAGAACTATGACCAGCGAGAGTGCTATAATCTGCGTTTGGTTTGTGGCATGGGCTGAATTTTAGATTATATAACTTCTGGAACCTCAAAGTTACCTCGATAGTTTAATATTCAAAATAAGTAAGCTGGATGAAGTGATAAAGCTTACTATAATGTACGACTCATGCTGATTCATCTCGGAGAGAAAAGCAATACTCTTGGACGGACGCCTACGTCAGGCAGATACTCCGTCATGTTGCGAAATGTCACATCGCTCGACAGGTAATTTGAAGAAAGCTGTCACATCGTCACCTTATTTTTCAAACGTTCCAACGTTATTTATGTATTAATCTAAAAAACCACGCATGGTCGGAGAAAAAAAAGGATCTCAGCCTAAGATGATCTAATTTCAATTCCTGTGTTGCCTTGTCAGTGGCGTGGCGCGCTTTGCTATATATCGATTGATCTGCCCTTTAAACCTATGGAAAAGGATTGATAAAAGGGGTTCGTAACGATTACCTTAACAATCGATTAAAAATCATAGCTTCAAACAGGGGAAATATCGATATTCGATCATGCAGGCCTAGCCACTGTGCCTGGTATTCCGGACGGCCCAACTGGTGACGATTTTAATTACAAAAACGCTATTTGTACATCGTTTCAAGGCAGTTCAAAGTATATTTGTCACAACCCTGGTAAAAATTGGCAGTAGACATCTGTGTTCCAAAATACCATAGACCTAGAGCCGGCTGTAAGATTTCTAATAGCTTCTATAGCCGGCTACACAATTACGTATAGCCTTTTATAGCCGATGGCGATTAAGCAACAGCTAGGCGATAAAGTGTTTGCTAAACGTTACTAATTACGAATGTTAGGACTTAGTGAGTTTTTGGATTACTGCTCTCTTTTTGGGCCGTAGTATTTTGATTTATTTTGCGAGGAAAGCTCCGTACTTTTGATGGATGCCTGCCATTCCTAATATATTAGACCGGCTTCAGTCTTGTATGATACTGTGCAATACCTCTGGTCTGGTGTGAAATAGTTGTTTCAAGCACCGTGGCACAATGCGGCGCGATAGGCGGGCAGCCAGCGCGAAACGAGCATTGGCGCCTACAAACCTAACAGGGATACTTCACGCGTTGCGCAATGCGTGAAGTATCCCTGTTAGGTTTGTAGGCGCCGGTGCGTCGCCGCTCCGCTTCGGCGATAGGAACTATAGCCCGGCTGCATAATTTTTTATCGCTTTGTATAGCCCGGCCGTATGATTTTCTCCGCATTCCACAGCCAGGTATATGATTTTCTGTAGCCTTCTTTAGCCGGCTATAAGAATTCATATGGTATTTTGAAACGCAGCTCTTATCGCCAATTTTTACCAGGGAAACAACGTGATTGACAACTATATTTGAAATAAAATAATTGATAGCATTATGACTTTGAAGATTTATTCTCTTATCTTACTTTTTTCAGGGGTGGCTGAATATCTCAAATGCATGCAATTTCGTGTGACGTTTATCCCCCTATCAAGAGTACTTTTTAACATTCACAATTACAAAAAAACATTAGGTACCATCATTGACTCGGAAAGAGAAAACACTATAAAATTTTTGGTCTCTTGGGTTTTTCTTAAATTGGTGAGAATTCATTCATCATTCCTTGTTTTGAATTACAGGTATTTTTAGTGACAAAACAATTGGAAGCCAGATTCGGAAAAAGAGCGAGCAAATGCATTTTATAAACTAAGATCGTGCAGTTGATAATGCGCTTTTTTCTTTAACAAAGCACACTTACTTTTAAAATTTTTGGATCTGAAAGTTTTTCATCTCACTCCGAGACTTTCCTTTAATACCGGTAAAATTCACCCAACTTCACCCAAAATATTCAGGAAAGTCTCGGAGTGAGATGAAAAACTTTCCTGGATATTTTGGGTGAAGTAGGGTGAATTTTACCGGTATTAAAGGAAAGTTAAGTTGCATAATGTGACGAAAAATAGCTGAGCTAATAGCCAACTTTACAAAATAATATAATAAGTAATAATTGCTACCTACTCAGGCCACGCTTTAATAAATTCTTGTCTATTCTTGCCTTTGCACTGATGAAGACCAGAGTGTTGGCCGAAACGTTTGCGTGTCCACCATGTTGAGGTAAAATTGTAAATATAATAACATCCTCCTGCACATTGCTTTTTTTTATTATTAAAGCATGACTTGAGTAGCAATGATTGCATATTATATTATTTTTTAAAGCCGGCTAATAGCTCAGCTATTATTTTTTTGGTCGCATTATGATTAGCCGAAAACCTAAAAATCTTGTTGCATATTGTTATCCATGTCATGTGTATCATGGCCTATGTGTCTTCTTCCAAGATACGTTCCAATTTCTGAGACGTTGCAATGAAAGTAAAGCGTGAGTTTCTTTACACTGGAAAAAACCACATCGGATCTGGAGTCCAGACTCTTAAAAACATCGAAAAAAAAAGTACTCTTGATTCAATCAGAATCTAGCTTAAATCAAGAACCAAGCCTCTTAATTTAAGCGGATTTCGTTTTGATTCAAGCAAAACTCCGATTGAATCAAGAGCATTTTTTCTTGTCAATGTTTTCAAGAGTCTGGACTCTATATCCAACGAGTTTTTTTCCAGTGTAGGCTAAGGCCCAGGAGAGACAATTTGGCAACGGGTTTGAGAATTCTCTTGGATATTCATATATTGACTGTTGGTCAATCTGTGCCGCGGTCGGTGGTCGAGCAGGCGTGGGCTTAATTTGCCCATCGACGATGAAGGATAGACGTCCTTCATATTGGGATAGACGTCGTTGATATCGGGTAGGGCATCCCCTTATTCCCTTCATTCCATTCCCTCGCACTCCATTGCTTTTCGCTTCTATGCCCCATCATGGAACGGCGCTCAAAAATCCACAACCTACGTCCATAAAAATCCAAGTGTCCTCCAAGACTTCGTCGCTCTCTTGACGTAACGACGTATCTACATTTTCATTCGAGCCTATCATCCATGTAACTCTCCGCTTTCTAGATCTCACTTGGGAATAGAGATATTTCCTTACGTTAGCGGAGCCGCGAATACTCAAACAAGGAAAGCTCTGCGGTGCATGTTCCTTAAAGCTCGGCTATAAGGCGTAGATGAGAGCGAAAGTCTCGGCTAACGCTGAGGCTGACGTAAGCAAGAAAGTCGTAAGTCTATAAACCGTGTTACTGGCTTTTATCATACAAAGTGTTTCACACCGAAAAAAATAAACCTTTTTCATGCGGTAATATCGTGAGAGTAGCTTTTAGCGTATGCAAGATAAGACAATGCCACCATTTCCCCGGATAAAACATGGATTTTCGAGAAAAGTAATGGATATTTTCCCCTGAAATTTTCAGATATTTTATATTAAATTACGATAAAAATTATCTGGAAAATTTTGCGAGGAATATTCATAATTTTCTTGGTAAATTCGTGATTTACGGCAGTGTTTGAAGGCTCATACGTTGTTCTCCTTCGGCACGGGATTGCCGTGCTAAGGAAAAACGCCGTATGAACATTCAAGAGTTGCCAAATTTCCTTCGATAAAATGCTCATTTTTGAAGAAAGCTGTGGATATTTTTCCTTGAATTTTTCAGGAACTTTAGGTGAAAGTGCGAACAAAATTATCTGAAAAATTTGAGGAAAAATATTTAAGTACAAATTTTCCCGAAAATTCGTGATTTACTGAAGGGAATTTGGCGACGCCTGAAGGCTCATACGGCGTTTTCCCTTAGCACGGCACGGGACGTTAGTGAGTGAATTGAAGTGACCAGAAGGGCCGAAAGGTTAGAGCTTAGAGTCCTCCGTTTAATGTGTCTGCGGACAGCTGTTGAGCGTATGAATGACAAGGCGCGGCCAAAGCAACGGGGAACTGTGAACATGTCGGAGACTTTTTTCTAAGTTTAGAGCGTCCGCGGTCGACTGATCCTTTACTGGGTCAATAAAAATCACGCTTTGGGTAGTCGAGTCTGAATCACAACTGTACCGTCCGAGCGTGGCGCATCGTAGCGGTTCGACGGGCGGGCACCACCACTAAAAAAAGATCTTGCTCCGAGGAGTGTCACTCTACCGCGTCTCAGGAATGGTAATGGAGGAGTCTCATAAAAAGACACTTCCAAGGGCGTGATTAGAGTCACTTTTCGGAGACTCGCATAGAGTGAACGGCGTATTTTATTCGGGCCTTGTTTCACAGAAACGCGCCGAGCTGCACTGAGTTTGATCTGAGAAAAGGAGCTTTCAAGTTCAATGGACCACTAGACAAGGCACGAATTCAAGCATTCTGATACATGTTTCTTAATTAAAATTTCAAATAAAAAACGATTCACGCAACGAAAATTACTGAAACCAACCCCTAACGAAGATATTTACCTTCTTATTTCACATTGGATACGCGGATTTTGAACTGCCCGCTCACAAGAAACTCAAAGCTCTACGTGAGTCAAATCGAGCACTACAACGGGTTCAGCAAGCGCTCTCAATCGAGCAATGTTCGTTTCCTTCCATGTGTTGTTCAAACTATAAGCAATTTGCTATAGCTGAGCTAAAGCGTCAAGATTGAGGTTGCCAGATTTTTATACTGCAAGAGACTGTCATGATAACGTTTAGCGCGCGATGTGAATCACGCAGATCATTGAGTTTTCATGAGCGGGTGGTTTGAATTCACGCATCAAGAATCGTTAAATATCTTCGTAAGGAGTTTATTTCGGTAATTTTCGTTGTGCGTATCGTGTTTTACGTGAAATTTTAGTTAAGAAACATGTATCAGAATGCTGAAATTCGTACCTTGTCTAGTGGTCCATTCCTCCGTATTTGGCAATTTATCCTGGCACACTCATACAGCGCAATTCCTCCGTATTTGGCAATTAATCCTGGCACACTCATACAGCGCATGACAGCATGGAGAAATTAATGACGAATGATGCGTTTTTTGCTAAAAAGAGTCGAAAATAGTGGTTCTTAAATGCAAAATATAGTCTATTTGAAGCATGGTTAATTTTTGGTTTGATCAAAACATCTAGATACAATTTTTCAGCTCGTCGTGCTGAGAAAAAAGGAGAAATGTGCCGTTGGAAGCCACGATTTAGCTCACCTTGAAAATAACGAAAAGCGAACACTCTTTTTGGAGCGACACTCGCGTGCTCACTGGAGCGGCAAGCGGACCGTCCAGAATCTTAATCAGGGTCCGCTCCAAATTCATCCCCAACTTAAAGCGAGGAGTTCTGACGTGCTAAAGAAAAACATCATATGAACGATCAAAAGTTGCCAATTTATCCTCGATTATGACCATTTAATTATGAGAAATTTTATAAATATTTTTCCTCGAAATTTTAAGATACTTTACAGGGTGTCTGCTAAACTCAATTCAATTCAGATTTTCTTGATTTTTCCTGTTGTCTTAAATGAAAATCCCTGACTTTTCTCGCGAATAAATTGACAGTCGTTTGATTTTACAAGCCAACATAGTTAATGAATTGAATAGTATTTTTCACTTCTTTAGCCACAAACTGCATGAAGTTGGAAATGTTTTATGCACCCGGGCTTAGCCTGATTTCCTAATGGAATTATATTTACTGAAATTTTCGGTTTCGCCCGGTTTAAAAATAATGATAGACACCTGATACCCTGCTTTAGATTAAGTTGCAAATGCGATTATCTGTAAAACTATAAATAAAAAAAAAAATTACGTTCAAAATTATCCTGGAAAATTCATGCGTTACCAAAAAAAATTGGCAACGTCCAAGGGATTTCCTGTCCCATGACCGAATTTCCAGATATTTTCTGATGACATTGAATTTCCTGAAATTTTCTGGTTTCGCCAATTTTTCATGGCGGTAGACACCTGACGCCCTACTTGAGATCAAGTTGCATACTTTGGAAAAAAAAGTCACTTGGATCGAGTCTAGATTCTTAAAAACATTGACAAGAAAAAATACTCTTGATTCAATCGGACTTTTTGCTTGAATCAAAAGGAAATTCACCTAAATCAAGAGGCTTGGCTCTTCGATTCAAGGAAAAATCTGATTGAATCAAGAGTATTTTTTCTTGTCAATATTATTGAGAGTCTGGACTTCTATATCGAAGCGACTTTTTTTCAGTGATGAAATTCTCTGTAAAACTAAAAGAAAAAGATCCAAAATTATCCCAGAATATCCATGCTTTATTGGAAAAATTTGGCAACGTCCAAAGGCCCATACGACGTTCTTGCTTGGAACGAGAGAGTCGAGAGGAGGCTCTACCGACGAGGTGGATGACATGAATCACGGTGTCGCCACCGTCGTCGCGCGTCGCGTCGCACAATGGATCGAATATATGAGAGTGGTCGGACAAAATTTGGAAACTTTAAAAGCTTATAACTCGGTTCGTGCACAACTTTGAGGTTTTAAAAGTGGTTCTACTGGTTTCCTCGTGAAATTGTCTTCTAGAAGCTTCCCTTAAAATTTATCATGTGACGGAATTAACATCAAAATCTGGAGTTTCGGTGAAAAATTGCATGTGCGAGCTCTCTGATTGATTGGATCCACTGTGCGTGGCGTCGTTTCAGGAGCGTGAGACAGTTTTCGTCTCCTCCTTCTCGAGTCCCGAGTCCTCCTGAGTAGGCTGTCGCTGTCCTGCTCCTCGCTTTACCGAAAAATTCGACCTGAATTTGCTGCATTCTGCCCGAGCATCCCACCAGTTTACAAGTCACGCATAGCGTGTTGTGTCCAACCTCGAAAACCGACGCCGTATTTAGGAGGACAGTGTCGCAAGAGTGCAGAGCTGTATTTTCTTCGTATTTCTTCCTTATTTTCTCTGCCAGGAGAGGTCCGTGAAGTTGGCTGATCAACATGAAGCACAAATTCCCAAAATAGGTCCATCATTTAATGCTTCAATTTTACTTAAATGTTCTTCAAGTTTCAGCTCATACCGCCAGAAGGTTCAAAAATTACAGCCTGAAAACGAAATGGTAAGCCAACTTCACGCCCAGGAACAGTTTTTCTTTTTTTTTTACTTTTGCGGAGAACTATTGATGCTAACAATTTTGCTTTGCGCCCAGCATTTAGTGCGTCAATAGTTCTTTCAATATCCGAAGAGATTTTTGAAATCCGTGCGAACGTTCTTGGGAGAGTATGAAATCTTCCAACGTGATCAAGTTTCATGCAAATCACTTTAAAAGTTTACTTTAAGCACCAAGTTTGGTTTCTATTTAGGGTTCATGCTAAATATTTTTACAGACAGAATGAACCACCAGAGACAGAGGACAACCGATGAAGGGGTTTCAGTGGTCAACAGTGGCGAGGCATGAATGGTCGATTATAGATATTTCCCCATGTGAAGCTATGGTAAGAGATCGATTATTAAGGTGTCGGTTGCGAACACCCCATCTATCGATCATTTTCCATAGGTTTAAATGGCAGATCAATCGATATACCACAAAGCACGCCACGCCACTGGACAGAATACAAAATGGACCATTAGATGGACCGCGTTATGCAAAAAGGAGCCAAGCCACATCAGCTGTTGCCAAATTTAATTATGGGCGATTTAATTTTTTGAGCACATACGTTTTTTTAAAAAAATTAAAATGCCCGGTTAAATTCGGGAATATCTGATATTCCTTTTTGCTGAATGCGGTCCAGATGAGATACAAAATACATTTTGATACATCTTTCCTCTTGAAAATGTCACATAGAACACGATTCACGCAATAAAAATTAGCTCCATTAGTTGGGGAAAATTTAAATTTCTTATGCTCGTATGCTCAAAACATGAGTGTACGTGAATCAAAACGCGCACTACAACGATTTTGGCAGGCTTCTCAATGAGCAGAGTTCCTTTCCCACTTTAAATGTCATTGTCAATGTCATTCAAATTGTAAACAACGTGCAACTGCTGAGCCGAAGTGCCCATATTGAGGCTGCCATATTTTCATACCGCATAGACTGATACGGCAACTTTTAGTACGCGATTTAACTCAACTATGGATTGTTGTTTTTTTTCTATAAGCGGGAAGTTTGAATTTATGCATCTGAAAAAGATTGATATCTTACTTAGGAGTTACTCACAGTAATTTTCATTGTTCAAATCGTGTGTGAATTTTATGAGAAAAAATACAATATAGCGCATAAATTCGTACCTTGCTTTTTGGTAAATTCTGCGCCATTATGCTTGTTTCCTAACAGATTTTACGTGGAATATGATGGACGCATAATAAATGGCCAAATTCAACTTTGCCAACTGAAGTCAAAGATACCGCTATCAAGTTTCATGGACGACACTCACGAACAAGGCGCCACGAGAAGAAGCCACATTTTAAAAATAAGTTATTTAAAAGCAGAAGGACCGAGAGGAGGACGAAAAAATGCCGAAAGCAATTCTTTGTCCTTCCGATTACATATTCATGCTGTGAGAAACAGAGGCGAAGCGTTGATGATCGACTATCGATATTTCCCCATTTGAAGCTATGTTAAAGAATCGATAATAAACGTGTTCGTTACGAACACCCTCTATATAGATTCTTTTTCATAGGTTTAAATGGCAGATGAATCGATATATCGCAAAGCACGCCATACCGTTGGTGAGAACCCAAGTTTGCTTCGGACGGTGTAAAAGTAGCCCGCCCAGTCAAGTAATCTTTTTGGTAAATTCCTCCTGGCATCTTTATTGGCATTTTGTCTCTTTTCAGCGTCAGTTTGTCTTCCTCTTGAAAAAAACTACACCCTGTATACGTATATAGTCAGTGAATTGCAACTTCTGGTCATTTGGCCGACCATTTTGCGGCTTTGTTCACTCTGAAATCGAATTTATGGTGTGGAATGACCAAACTTGGAGGATTGAGCTTAAAGAACTTTATTTTTTCCAGAGAGAAATCACGTTGAACTCTATCAATACCTAAACTTTCGAGCTTGTTTATGTTCAGTTACGTATGAAATAGAGTGACGGTTTTGATAGTCGTGATTCGTGCATCTTATTTATTCCATGTGATAAAAACCTCCAGAATAATCTAGGTAATTTTCAGCGACACTAAGGACGCTGCGAGCTGATGAATTGATGAACAAAGCTAAACACAAATAAACCAACGAGAAAACGAAGTGATCCTACTATACACGGATATAGCGTACAATTATAAGCAGTTGGTTACAATGAACAAAGCACACAGTTGTCATAGAGTACATAGAGTCGTAATGTAAGTGGAAGAGCTGGCGCCACTTTTAAGCGTTTTCCAGGTCCCGAATTCCGAGACACCTGTGTGACGCCGGGTCACTTTTTCGATACATGATCGATTGTTTGCGATACACGGGTACCCGGTCATCCGATGTAAAGAAAGGAGATAGGCATTACCGTGTATTCCACACCGCCATTTTGGATCGAACATGTATCGAAAAAGTGACCCGAGCTCGGCGCACACCGGGCTCAGAGCTCGTCGAGCAGAACATGGCGCCAGCTCTCCCATTTACATTACGACTCTACGTACTCTATGACAGATGGAGAATAACGAACGGCAACCAACGAGAGACCCTAGAGTTCGTCCATCAAATCTTTCTTAGTCTATCACAATCGCTCCTTTCAACGAATTAAAAGTTATCCGACGATGAACTGTCAACTCTTTCATATTCCCAAAATTACTTCAAAAGAGGCGTTTCTGATTTAAAATTCAGATCATACGAGACATACACGATTTGGGATGGAAATCACTCCCTCTTATTTCCATTTCGCCTTCAATTTTCGAGGTAGGCAAGAAAACATCATGTGGTAATCTTATGAACTGGACAGGATGTGTCTCATGTGATTCCAATTATATTCGTCCATTAATTGGACGTATTTCTATCAAACGGAACTATGTGCATTAAGACATGAGCCCTGAGACCCATAAGAATACACGCATAACAGGGCTCACGTCATAATGCACATAGTTCCGTTAGAAAGAAATACGTCCAATTCGTCGTCTTCCTCAACAAAGAACGTAACTGCGTCTCAGTGCTGCAGAATTTCCATTCGCAAATTGCATTTTGATCAGAGGCATATGCTTGGGCATTTCTACCTGAAAATTTAACTGATTTTTTCTCTGATCTCAATTAAAAATCAGACGAGTGTGAACGAGAAATGTGCGCAGGCGAATTCTCGTAAAACTTTGAGTAATTTCAATCAATTTTGCGACCTCCGTAAGGAGTTGCGTTCCCTCATTCGGGAAACGGCGAGTTGACGAATTTTTCACGCGTTGCTCTTTTCCAAACGACCCGACCGCAGGACGGCAACACGGCAACACAGCCGGGGCCCTTACTCTGCCCTGCTAAGGAAAAACACCGTATGAACATTCGAGAGCTGCCAAATTACCCTCGATAAAACAAGTATTTTCGACAAATATTTTTCCTTGAAACTTTCAGATATTTTAGATTAAATTACGTACTAAATTGTCTGAAAATGTTGGGGAAAAATATCCACAAATTTCCCAGTGATTTCGGTTTTTATTGGAGGGAACCTGACAACGTCTGTAAGCTCATACGGAGTTCTTCCTTAGCACGGCAACTTGTGAGCGAGTCTCGAGGCGGCCAACTTTCGGGAGCTGATTGTGCCGGTGGCCGAAAATGGGTGGGTGCTGACGAAAAAAGGGAACTGGTTTGTGCGCCGCCGCGCCGCGCCGATTCTTACGCAATGCTCAACGGTGCCCAACTCCGGTGACCCCATGAGCTTGAGCTTAAGTCGCTGAGGTCCACTCAACACCCCCGTGCCGCCGCGCCGCGGCGCCGCACAGTGGACCGGGTCAATTGGAGAGGTCGGACAAAATCTGGAAACTTTGAATGCTTGTAACTCCGTACATATAACTCTTTGAGGTTATAAAAATTATTCCATTGGTTTCCTCGTGAAAGTTTCTTCTCGGAGAACCCCTCGAAATTTAAAATTTAACGAGATAAACATCAAAATTTGTAGTTTTGGTCAACAATTTCATGTCCGACCTCTCTGATTGACTCAATCCACTGTGCGGCGCGGCGCGGGCTTTGCTGGACCACTGCCACCTGCACCACTTGCAGCTCCTGCTGTGATTTCCCATCACGACTATAACGCATGAGGGTTAAGTATTGATTTTGACGCAGCTAACGAATTATTGATCGATAATTTATTCGCTACTTGAGCAATATCACAGCCGTTCATACCGGAATAATACCTCAGTACAAGCTTTGACATTGAGCTTAAATGCTTGCTCCTCCGACGAAAGGGCGTATCTCTATTACCACATGAGCCGCAGAAAGCATGGTGCTATATGAAGAACAGGGCTCACGTGGCCATTGAGCTCAACACTTGAGAAGTGACAAAATTAAATTATCCAGTATAAAAATTAAAAATACTAAATACCGAAGGCTTAGGTAAATTATTATGATTGATTTAGGTTTTTTCAACTTCATGAATCATCTTAAGTCGCGAAAAATCGAGGCTCTTTTAAAAACTCTCCGGCACGGTAATCCTCACAAATCTGGCTGGCAATAGAGCATGAGCTAACGAATTGGACTGCGTAAGCAGAAATTATCGCACTCATTTCAAAATTGGGCATTTTAATGTTTGCATGCAAACGATTGTGCGGATTTTTTGCAAATTTCTGTGAATTTTCTGCATAGTACTGCCGTGCTAAGGAAAAACGCCGTATGACATTCGAGAGTTGCCAAATTTTCTTCGATAAAATGTTTATTTTCGAAGAAAGCTATGAATATTTTTCCTTGGAATTTTCAGGAAATTGAGGTGAAATTGCGAACAAAATTATTTGAAGACTTGGAGGAAAAACGTTGCAAACTTCCAAAAATTCTTGATTTATTAAAGGAAATTTTGCAACGCCTGAGGGCTCATACGGCGTTTTTTCTTAGCACGGCAAAGTACGAGGTTAGATTTCTTAAAAATTTCAAAGTAATCCGCACAAACATTATCATGTAAAAAAATTAAATTGCTCCGTTAAAATTTGGCAATAGCTGATGTGGCTTGGTTCATTTCTGCTAATCATGGTTCATTTAGCGTGTACTTCGGCTGCAGCCCTCAAAAATGAAAATCTAGAGCAGCAATGATTCCTAATTCTGAGAGAGCAACGAGGATGTTTTCACGAATAAATCGTGTTTTGCGGAATTTTCCGCCGCAAATGGGTAGTTGCGCCCCTCGGAGATTTGCTACAGAACGGAGTTTTGTAACGTCGCAGTCGTTTACTTCAGCCGTGGATACTCTTAACTTTGTGGCGAAGAGATGATATATATCGTTATTTAAATTTGGAAAATAATATTTGTTAGGCAATGACGTAAAACGTAGGGATAAAAGCAAGATCAAAAGCGCGATTGTTTCGGGATCATGGGCAACGCATAGACGCAGCACTCTTGGCGCGAGGAAAACACTAAACGCCCTGGGACTGAGGGGCCGGGCCCCGAGACCCCCCCCCCCCCTCCGATCTTGTCCAATTTAAAGGGTGGGGCTTCCTCTTTGGGATAGCTTGTTTACGCAGTTCCAGCCCTTCTCATTTCGGTCCCATTATCTACGTTGCCAGCTCCTTGTACATGACAGAGAAAAACTGAAGCTCAGATTTGACGCAAACATTGAGCTAATGATTACGAAGGAGAGCTATCAGACTAGTGACTTTCGATTCTTTTTTCGAAAAAAATTGATAATGATTCTTTGAAAATAACCATTATATCAAAGGAAGTATTTTTGTATGTATTCATGCTAAAATGAACTATGTCACACGCAATCCCTATGCACATAGTTCCTTTTAGCATAAATACGTCTATTTTAGAAACCATTTACTTCCCTGAAGTATAGAATTAATTTTAGTGAAGCAACGCTCATATTCTTCTAATGATGACTGATGACTAAAAATTGAACCACTTGTTTCAGCCTATAACTTCATTTGCAAAAACTCGCCGACAGCAAAGCGCTCACTTTTACATTCACCAGTCATCATTAGGCAAATATAATCTGATTTTTTAATCGACAAGTTGTCCATCGACCATCGTTAGGAATAAAATGGCGTTGGCCTCCGAATTTAACTTTTGCATCACTCAGTGGAAGTGATTATATTTTAGTGGGAGGCAGGGCCGAATTAGAGGTCGCGCATAAGGAACGACAGCATCTGCAAAAAAAAAACTAGGAAGATCTTTTTAACAAATCTCAAGTTCTCGTCCTGTTTGTACCATATACCGAACTTGAAAATTACATTTAATTTGATATCAAACGACGTTATTATCGACCTGATCACGTACCTAGAAAACTCACATGATTATCGATGAAGATCTTATTCCGTTTTCCGGTGAGCTTTTCCCGAGAGCGAATCGAAACTCGACATCAATGAAAAGGCCACGCGAGGCGAATAATAATCTGCCGTGCTAAGGAAAAACGCCGTATGAACATCCGAGAGTTGCCAAATTTCATCCAGTAAAAGGTTTATTTTGGAGGAGAGTTATGAGCATTTTCCCTTGAAATTTTCAGATGATATAGATCTGATTACGAAGAAAATTCTCTGAAAAATTGAACAAAACATATTCACAAGTTTTCCTGAAAATTCGAATTGTAACAAGAGAAATTTGGCAACTGACGAAGGTTTATACGGCGTTTCTTCTTAGTATGGCAGTAATGACGTCACTCTTTAATTCAAGGAGCAACGAAGCGTATGTTTTCCTGCTCTTTTTTTCCTGAGACGATACAAACATGGCAAAGGCGCCTCCTCGGTGCTCACCGACACGTGACGCAACGCGCTTCGTTAGATCGATTAGAAACGATTATCGGATAATCGTCCCGCAGGGCTTTTCGGGACCTCGACCGGAGCCCAGGACTCCGACGGGACTCCACCCTCGTCCAAAAACCGCGTATCTCAAATAATAGCCCTGAGCAGGTGGGCGGTTTCTCTTACGCACGGCCCTGATGCAATTTTACGCCGAACTGAGCCGTTGAAAAACCACCATTGAAAGAGGACGAAACGGCCCCACGGCCATTATCTTCTTGCTCTCTAATTGCTCCGGCTCCGCAAATGCAAAATGTTCGGGCTCCGGTGAAATTGAGTTGTTCGCTCCCGCCGCCGCGTCGCGTCTCAACGAGGCCCCCATTGAATTTGTTGAAAATTCATAGGGTCAGGCACCGAGGAGACAAGTGAATGAGGCATTCAAAGTTCCTCGGCTCAATCTTTTAACTAGACTCTGCTTCATGCGAGATGGAAGTTTTAATAGAAAGGACGAGAGATAATAAGAAAACCTACAGGTTGATTGCCTTATTTTCAGTGTTGGATACTTAGAGTCGGAGTGTGCACACCACAAAAAAAAAAAAAAAAAAAAAAGTAAAGCATGACATGGAAAAAAATGTTACTGACTGAATCTTGTGACTACTATCAGATTTCTAATCGTATACGTATCACGCGGTTACATAACTGAACATATTTCTATCAAACGGAACTTTGTGCATTATGGCGTAAACCCTGTTATGCCCATATGCTTGGGAGTCTCGGGGCTCATGTCTTTATGCACATAGTTCCGTTTGGTAGAAATACGTCCAACTAGAATGAGATCTGAACCGACGGAAATCTAGTACTGGTCACAAGATTTCTTGAAGATCATGGAAAATGAAAAACCCGGGAATCGCTATCATTTTATTAACCTCTTAAGAAGAATTTACAGACAGAAGAAAAGAGGAAGGAGTTAAGTCCCAACTATTGGATGATACGGACCATTTCCAATTAATTGTGGTAGTGCCCCGATAAATTAGGGTTACTTATCCAAATGTTGCGGTACTACTCAGACTTGAGTTGCGGCACCACAAAAATTAATCGGAAACGTCCAATAAACCCATAATCCATCTAATAAATTCGGGTGGTAACACAATATTAGGGGATAACCCCTGACACTGCTTTCCGTTTGAATAGCATGACTAATATACGGAAAAACAAAGACAAAATGAAAACTGTTAAGCAAGGCTAAATTGCCTAACAAGTTCCCTCGACGTATTACAAATATCTAAACCCCTTTGCGAATAAGGAATGTCATCCTCTCTGAACAAGTTGAACATGTTTTGTGTAAAATTTTAATGAGAAAATATATTCCTTAACGTTTCAGTGCTAACTCTGTTTCGCTGTCAATTTGTAAAATGGCACCTCATCATGAACCCGCCCGGGTTGAGATATCCAATAGAAATCCCCGTCTCCGATAATCATGGAGCAAACATGGACAAGGAAGATGGGATGATACGAGTTTGATTCCGTGGCAGAACGGGAAAGCTTCAACTTGGAGTGAATTTTCGTGTCAGAACAATTACTCTGCGGCCCTTCGGCCGGACGCCTGACATCAATTTCACGCCGCCTCGACGTGGCGCAAAACGGACACCTACCAGCTCTCGAAACATACATTTACGGTCCAGAAGCTAATAAGTTATACTTGAGCTACACTTGATGATAACCACGTCTTGGCCGGGTAAATTAGGTGTTATTACATCCAGGTAAACGCTAGGATGTCCCGAAGAATAGAGGAACAGAATCCCTGGATACGTGAAGGTCAACAGCCAGCCGAGAGGGCTTAGGGCTTTCGCTTGTGCTCATCGGTCAAGCGTCTTCCCACTAAAAGTTGATGCTTCACCGAAAACCATGGCTTTTTCTTCTCAACATATACCACAAAATCCAGTTTCTTCACATTTGTTTTAAAGGCTACGTTTATATAGTTTTTAAATATTTATCTCATGCTAGAGTAGAGTCCCTTTATACTGAGAGTTAAGACAATGTGAATACATTTCTGATTGGTTACCGTATTTTAGCCTCCACAGTGTCACAAACGGGAATGAAGATTTGCACTGATTGCAAAGATTATAATCTTGACTGGACCGAGGAATTACGGGTTCGACAAGGAACAAACGGAATGAGAGAAGGGACGGAGAAAGGAATTTGAGAATGATCCGATCAAAGATTACGAAAAACGTTCAATTTGTGTAATATTTATTCCCATTTGTGACTCCATGAGGGGGTGTTGTCTTAACTCTCAGTATAAAAGGACTCTATGATGGAGGATTATGCATTCATGCCTCCGGGGGTGGAAGTAGAAAAAAAATCGATCGACTGATTTTCGGAGGTTTTCGCTCTTTAGCTAAACAATAATTATTTAAAAGTAGGAAAACAATATGTTCCTCTACCCGCAAAGGGAACGAGAGAGTAAAAAATGGTGAAAAGAAGAGGAAAAAGTTTTGCCTTTGCCTGCATTGTATTCAAATTCTTCCAAGCGCGTAAGTACATTTGGACGTATTTCTGCCAAACGGAACTATGTGCATTATGAAGTGAGCCCTGTTATGCATATATTCCTATGGGTCTCAGGGCTCATGTCTTAATGCACATAGTTCCGTTTGACAGAAATACGTGCATTTCAAGTACCGACCGATCTCATCATTCATAATTACTGGGATACTCCGCCCCTGAGCCCACGCAGCTCACCCTCCAGAGGGCGGTCAGCACCTTCAGTAATTAGTCACTCTTTAGTCACCCCGTAAGTTTATTTCAGTGGAGCACGCTCATCGAGGGACCATATCCTATCGATAGTCATAGATATTTTAAAATCGCTCTCGTATAGATTTTTAGAACGAACTGTGACAAACAATGGAAATTTGCACTGTATAATTGGAAAAATTCACACCTCTATTACGTAATGTACAATAGTTTGGGACAAATTTCAAAAATGTCCATAAAACTAGCTCGTCTAGGGACTATCACTTGTCGCGACAGCCGCAACAATCATGACAATCTGCCCAATACTGCCGTGCTAAGGAAGAACGCCGTATGAACATTCGAGAGTTGCCAAATTTTCTTCGATAAAATGTTTATTTTTGAGGATAGTTATGAATATTTTACCTTGAAATTTTCAGGAACTTTAGGTGAAATTGCGAACACAATTATCTAAAAAATTGGAAGGAAAATATTCATAAGTTCACCAGGAAATGCGTGTTCTATCCAAAGAAATTTGGCAACGCTTGAAGGCTCATACGGCGTTTTTCCTTGGCACGGCAGAATAGAACGGTAGAACGAAGTGGCATGTGGCAAAAACTGAAAATTTAGGGAGTCAGAGAGCTCACAGTGATGGTATTATGCATTGCACGAATAATTCACACGGTCTAGAAATGTTCGATATTGCTATAATATTTATTGCACACGACAAATATTGTATATTTTGCATATATGGATGGAAGAAGGCAGGAGAGACGAGGTTCAAAGCTTCACAAGAATCCAGGTCGTTGGGTTGAAAGAGCTCACGCACTGCATGTGCTGAGCCATGCAGGTCTCTGACGATAAGTCAGTGCTCTGTGATTTGCTCGCTGATGGCAAGTTCACGCGCTTTTCAGGACTTGACTCGGAAACCTCCCACTGACCTCATGTCCAAGGATTCAAGGTGCATATGTTTTCCAGGAACCATGATTTAGTCCTCCCACGAAGCCTCCTCGCATTTATTTCTCCTCCTCTTGACAGGGGGAGTTTCTTCGATGACCAGTTTTTCCTCGTCATCGCCGGGCCCTCTCTTCGGGAGCCTCCTTGGTCGTTGCACTCGACCTTTGAAATGCATCTGCGGTAAATAGTTGACCCGCCGCGGAAACTTCTATGGAAAGACATTGTTTATTCATCCCATGAATCCTCCTCTTTATTCAATTGAAATGAATGAACTTAATAAAAAAGTGAGAGAAAAAAACACTAAAAAAGTGGTCCGAACTCCCCCCCCCCCCCTTTGTACTGGTACTCATTAGAGTTAAAAAAAAAAATTATTTTGGACTCTAATTATAATTTTTGAAACTGTTGGCTTTGATTTCTCCACCTTGTCAAATAAATAGGTTTGAATGAATTAAATATTGAACAAAGTTCAATCACATAATTGGGTACATAAACTTTCTAAACACATTAAATACACCCGTGGACATTATATTCTTGGAAAGAATACGGAGAAAATTCAAAACAGAAAAAGGAATTTTCTTTTTAAAAAAGCAAAAATTATCAATGAAACGACTAAAAATATCTGAATAAAGCAGTGCAATTCCAAAACTACAACCATCATTATATTGACCATACTATTTCTTTGAATGACTTCGTGTATTAAAGCGCGACGTTGACGACATTAATGCTCAGTATAAAAAATTGTAGTGGCAATCATTTACCTCACAAAAGCTCGTTTAAAATATCCATTATATCTTTCATATTTTTCAAGCAACAATTGATTTATTGATATAATTGGTTTATTAAAATGTGTTATTCAATTGTATTAAGAGACGAGTTGGCGCCAAACCGATTGAGGCCTTTTTCGAGGGGGCTTACGGCAATATAGTTTATTGGAGGAATAAAATAAGAAAACTCGAAATAAATTCCATGATCTTTCTTCAATTTTTTAGCTAAAACTTAGCAGTCTCTCTCAATATTCGGTGCCTTCACATTCTCAAGATACAATTGCCCCAGATATAGAACGAATCCATTGAAGTTCTCCCAAACCAATAGGAACAGAAGCTTGATGAATACATGGAAACGTGCTTGCCTACCAGAGCCGCACTCCCGCGCTGAGGAAAAACGCCGTATGAGCATTCGAATGTTGCCAAATTTCCTCTCAGAAAATATCTATTTTTGAAGAAAGTTAACAATATTTTCCCTTGAATCTTCGGACTCTTTGGACCAAAGTTCGAAGAAAATGCTCCGAAAAATCGGAGGAGAAATATTTAAAAATTTCTCTAGAAATTCGTAATTTGTCGAAGGAAATTAGGCAACGCCTAATGGCTCATACGACGTTCTTCCTTGGCACGCAGCGCAGCGTACGTGTTCCTACACGGAACCATCCAAGTCACTGGACTTGACCATCCGCCATCCATCGAGACCTTATCGAGTGTTGATTACATCTTCATTAAAATACTTTCTAAGCAATTTTGTCCGAGTTACCGGGAGAAAATAATTCTTACGCTGCAAGTGCTCCATCATTCAATTAGAAACCGCGTCATGAGCGTCGTCTTGCAGTTATAAAACAAGTTGATATAATGGAATTTTTCTTGTTATTACATCTCAACTATCCTTGCGGGAGCCGTCGAGACTCTCAAAATTCTTGCGCTCTAACAGTGCCGTGTTTATCATTACTTTTTATTGACTTTCATATTCTCCACACAACTTTTATCGAGTTTTAATAGAGTTTATAATGACCTATGATGCTTGTTTGCGTCCTGTGGATGCAGACGTCATTCCTGTGGCGACGTATATTCGATGACGACAGAATGGCACCAGGGATAAAATTATAGGTTGCGTTCGTTGTCGTTCCTTTAACAGCTCATTTCCTTTAGGATGCCTGATGTGAGTTACACTATGATTAATTGGATTGCATTTTGCAAAAAGGAACCAGAAGAATTGCAATGATGCTAAGATCGTGCATTTTCATCCTTCGCAATAAAATTACTGAAACCGTGAAAAAATATGAAATTTACATGAGAATTTTGTCTTAAATTTACAGTTTTTAGGGAGTAAAATAGAAATTGTAGTGGATAGTCAGGTTTTTCTTCCAAAACAAAAGAAGTTGCACAATCTTAGCAACATTGCAAAGCTCCTGGTTCCTTTTTGCAGAATGCAATCCATTGTGGATTAGACATCTTCTGTCTGGGGTCACAAAAAGGACAAGTTTTACGGACTCGGGTAAAATTCAACTGTTTGACTTTAGAAACAGATTCTTTGGAGGGATATCATAATGATGTGCAACAACAAAAAATAAAACAGTGTTAAAGAAGAAATTCTTTGATTTTGAAAAACTACAAAGAAGGTAGAGGACCTTCTTCAAAAATTTCAAGAACTAGTGTTCATTTTTTTTTTTGTATTTTATATTTTGTACTTTTTGCTGTGAAAAATCATTGTGATCCCTGTGGAGGATCTACATCCAAAGTTAAATTGTTGAATTTGTTTGGCAGTTCATAAAAATTGCATTTTTATAATGGCATAGACCCTTTTCAAGCCATTCTCAGTCCTAATCTTCCGTGCTAAGGAAAAACGCCGTATGAACCTTCAGGCGTTGTCCAATTTTCTTTGATAAAACACAAATTTCCTGGTAAACTCATGAATATTTTCCCTCCAATTTTTCAGATAATTTTGTTCGCAATTTCACCTGAAGCTCCTGAAAATTGAAAGAAAAAATATTCATAACGTTCCGCAAAAATAAACATTTTAGCGAAGGAAATTTGACAACTTTCGAATGTTTATACGGCGTTCTTCCTTAGCACGGCAGTAATTTGAGCCATAACACGGCCTAACTGACGAGAGGAGCGGTTTAAAGAACGATTAATAGCACGGCCCTGAGTATATTTGTAAGTAAATTTTGTCACATTTTCCTGGAGGCATAACTTTTCCCTCTCCCATCGTCCCTAAATATTATGCGATATTTCCTTGTCATTTTCGTCAGTTTCAACTCAAATCTGCGAGCTTCCATTGGGAGCTTCGTTTTCGCGATGTCTTCTTGTAAATCTTGAATGAGGAACAAACATGCTCATGAGGAATTCAAGGGTTGAGAGGCAGCAAACTCTTCTGAACGGGAAGTAGGAATGAAATATGCAAGAATCTGTCCGAAAATAGCGGGCCGCCATGGAGAACGCGATTCACGCATTATCTCGTCTATGGAGTGCAGAATGGTAATGAAGAATGGCGGGCTATGTTGTCAGACGGGACAGCAAAATGTAGTAAAAAAGGATTGCTCTGATGAAAAAAGAGGACCTTGTATCAGAAGAGGAAGGAAGCAGTGACGAGGCGTGAACGATCGATTATCGATATTGCCCCATTTTAAGCTATGGTAAAGAATCAATTATCAAGGTACACCCTGTTTATCGATCCTTTATCATAGGTTTCAATGGCTAATCAATCGATACATCGCAAAACACGCTACACTACTGGAAAGAAATGTATGTGAAACTGGGCCGAGCCCTAAGAATTCGCTCAACGTGTAGGTTGATTTCAATAGCCTGTGTCACATTATCAAATTACTTCATTAAAATGTCAAAGTCACGTGCTGTGATTGGTCCAAGTCATCGAATCAGCCAATCACAACACCTGACCTTGATATTTTGATGGCTAGTTTTGATAGTGTGACACAGGCCATTGCCTAATTTGGCCTACGCCGATTATGCTTTTTTTTGCGAGCGGGAAGTGTGAATTTACTGTTTAGAATGTTAACTAAGGAAATTTAACGAAGCAAAATAAAATGGGAACCCTAAGTTAAAAACAGACGGAATGCCTGGGGCGTTTCGCGGCGTGGGTTCAGTTCTCCTTCTCGACCAGGAAACAATATTATAAAAATATAACTATTGAAATGCCCATCAGATCCCTATTTGTGATAACAAGAAAGTTTTAGAAGCTTCAGGAGAAAGCTTTAAAACTTTCAGGTTGTTTCTAGCCTGGGTTTCCCGTTTTCTTGTGTTTTGTTCCGTCAAATTATTCGGACTATTTTGGTGCATCATTCTAAGAACATTAATTCTAACATTGGAGTGAATTTTGGATGTTTTTGATATTAACATGTTGTACGTGAAATTTTTCTGAGAAAACATGTGCTGTAGTGCTGAAATTCTTAGCCTATGTTTTGGTTCATTATTGGAAGTTTCTCTTTCCATTCGTAGTCTTGGCGCACTCCACTTGTGATTTTGACAACAATGGCCGTGGTAGGTGGCTGAATGCAGGCGGCTTAATTAAAAGCAAAAGAGGAGCACTTGCCAGATGCCATGAATGGGTTAGGTCACGAATTCCACACAACACTGTGCTCAGCATCGCGCCAACCGCGCCATTATGCGTCGGTCCACCGCTTAACTCGTCGTCCTCCCTCACGTAAGGACGTGGCTTGATTTTTGGAAGAGCCCCAGAGAGTATAGATTTATATGGAGGACAAGGCTCACCTGGAAATAGAGATACGTCTTTACGTCAGAGAGGCAAAGAAATCGCAAACTCTTGTCAGTGGCTAGACACACATCACTACCGCACCGCGCACCTCATTCCTTCGTAGCCATCGGCACAATCTACATTGTTTTCGTCGACTTTCATCAATGCATCGCTCTGTATTGTTACCACTTGACGAGAAAAATCAAATTTATTATCAGGGCAGAATTCTACGTCTCGGCAATCTTTCTTAGTGCTGATGAAAAAAACGCGTGACGTCAAGGAAAGGATGTTTCATGGCAAGATAAATTCTAATTGTGAAAAAAAAAACCGTTCACTCGTTGAAATAAAAACTATATCGGTTGTAACAACCGGAATAACTTCATTTCTGAAAAATTACTTGTTGGGTTGCACAATCTAGGCAACGTTGCAAAGCCTCTTCATTGCGTCGTTTGGGCAAGAGATGGCTCGATCAGTTACGAGTAAAAATGACGCTTCCACAGACCCATATTTGGGTTAACATATTTGGGTTAAAATATGTAATACAACTAATTTAAATCCTGCGTCGGTCAAATCGCAGTCATGGAATTCAAGGAGCACTAAGAATTTGGCATGTACATCGGTTAGTGTCCAAGAGAAATTTTACGGTGTAACAACTAAAATTTTTTTATGAAAAGCCTTCGTGTTGACGCAACGCGTGCTTCTCTTGTTTTCTTTCCTGCTGAATTAATTCCATTGCCGCCATTGTGTAAATTTAAATTAAGGGTAGAAAGAAGACAGGGCCAGACTTAGGGGGTGACCACATGGGCCGCGGCCCATGGCGGCAAATTTAGGGGGCAGCAAATTTTGCGATTTTTTTAAATGTAGGTAGTAAAAAAAAATCGGATTCAGAGAAAAATTACAAACGAGAAAAGGCGACAAAATCTCTCATTTCCTGAGAATTAAAGTATAGTAATTTCTAATTTTGTCGTCTTTCGGTGATACAAGAGACAGCGCACCCTTAATTAGTCGAGTTAGAGAGAAATCAAACGCGCAATTTGGCCTATGGAGCGGCGTGGCCCAGAGAGCAATGATGACGAGGACTTGAGATGAAAAGGAGAAGCCTCGGCGCGGCGGTCGGCATGTAACACATATTAGCGCCTACAAGACTCCATGAATACTTCACACATTGCGCCAAACACAGTGACGGTCAGCAGCGGTCGGCGGGAAACGCATAGCGCCTACAAGACTGCATGAATACTTCACGCATTGCGCCAAACACAGTGCGGTCAGCAGCGGTCGGCGGGAAACGCATAGCGCCTACAAGACTGCATGAATACTTCACGCATTGCGCCAAACACAGTGCGGTCAGCGCGGCGCGTCGTGGAAGTTAAAATTATTAAACCAAGCTAGACTTGGTTTGCTGTGTCATTTTCTGGACAAATTTGAGGAAGGGAGTCGAGCCAAATTTACATAATGCAGAAAAGGGGCGAGAGGTTGCGGCTCACGGGCGGCTTACAAGGAGAGAAACGGGGTCAACAAATCGGCAAAAACGGCTCGTAAAGGCAATACTTCAAGGAGGGTATGGCTTCGATCGGTATGAATCGATCGAAAAATAAAAACGTGAATCGATTGACACCAACTCAATCGATTCACTGGTTTGTCGATCGGTTCACGGAGTTGTTGATCGACTTACGGGTTTGTCGAACGATTCATAGAATCGCCGGTCGATCGTTCATCTTTTCATTTTTCGATCGATTCAGCCCCACATTCCCCAATTTCCACTCGGTAGGAAATTGTCTACATGAGTATGTTTGACAGTAGGTCAACGCATGGCTACAATAGGCACGCTACTAAGGGTGTTAACAGCCCAACATTGAACTTGACCAAAAGCAGCGGTAAAAATGTAGTAATTAATGGAAGGGGGCAACCCGGCAACCCTGTGTGCTACCGGCGAGAATGAGAAACACGTGCGCCTGCGCGACCTCTTCATCGGTCTCCTGACACGAAAACGAACGAATGCGCACTCGTAGCCATACTCCCGTCCTAAGGAAGAACGCCGTATCAACATTCGAGAGTTGCCAAATTTTTCCTTACAAAGTATTTATTTTGGAAGAAAGTCATGAATATTTTCCCTTGAAATTTTCAGACTTTTTAGATCGAATTACGAACAAAATTCTCTGAAAAAATCGGAGGAAAGTATCAACAAATTTGCCCGAAAATCCATGATTTGTCGATGGAGATTTGGCAATGGCTGATGGTTCATACGGCGTTCTTCCTTAGCACGGCAGCGTACTGCCTTACTCAGGAAAAACGGCGTATGAACCGTCCAACGATCTTAAACTTCCTTGCTTTAAACACGAATTTTCAAGAGAGCTTGTGGATACGTATCTTCCAATTTTTCAGGGAAATCTTTTCGTAATTTGATCTGAAATAGGAGCAAATTCCAAGGAGAAATATTGAAGTAAGTTTCTGAAAATTAATGTATAATCAGGAGAGACTTGGTAACGTCCAATTGTTCAAACGGTGTTTTTACTTGTTAGCATTTGAGAAATGTAGGTCTGACACTAGAGCACCGGGATGAGGATGGCACGGCAGTGGAACAAAATCGGAACACCGAATGTCGAGTATCTGGGTACGGGAACGGTATTTCCATATGCCGTCCTGAGTAAGAACCCCGTAAGAACATTTTAACGTTGCCAAATTTCTTTTGATGAAAAATTAATTTTTTAGACGCAAGAATAATTGAATCAGTGAGAATGATAACACACCAACTCGGAAACATGAGAATGTTTAGGCGAAATAAAAAGCTGCATTGGCGAAGAAGTTATTTTGAGAGAAAGTTTTTTTATGTAAAGGACAAGTGCCTAAGACAAGCCCTTTAAAGTGTATCAAGAGATGGCTTTTTCTTGGAGTAAATTCTTCGCCTTCAATGCAGATTTGTGTGTCTCCTGAAAATTTTTTTTTTCCACGTTGATATGCCTTCATTCTCACCGATTCGATTTTCTTACGTAATGTATGCTACGCTGAGGAAAATATTTGTGTTCTTTTGTTACTTTCAGTTGATATAGAAATTTAAGCTCAAACCAACGAAAATTTTGTATTGACATTAGGACAGTGTGCGCTGAACTCATCAAGGAAAAAAATGGGAAAGCATGAAAACCCCAAAACCAACCAAAGGCTTGGGTTATTTTGTTCCACCTCCAATCTTTAACGGAACTCTCGTTATTTTTTCTTTCAATTCTTAGTATACTATAGACTTTCGATAAATAATGATATTAATTTTAAACGAAAATTACGATTTTATCTAGGGAAATTTCGCAACTTTTAAAAGCTCATCTGGCGTTCCTCCTCGCTAAGGCAAAGCTGCAGTTCGGAATGTCGGCGCTTGTGTATGTGGAGTTTTAGACGCTGAAAAATTTCAGATTTACCAGTTGTGATGATCGTGTGACGGTGATTGAGCGAATGGAATATTTTAGCTTTAGAAATCTTATGTTGTTGAAATAATGCATCAATGGCCGAGTTTCACGGTCACAGAATCACATCAACTTTTCTAGTGTTTTTGGTCTGTATCAGAACTCAAACAATTTTGACGCTCCCAGATCAGGTGCTGACACTACATTTTTTTCTGTTCTACGTGCTTCCTACTTATTCTTAGTATACGATCGGACTACATTCCGCCATGGACCACATAAAAAGGTAGGAATTTCAGCATTCTGATATACGTTTCTTAACCAGAATTTCACGTAAAACACAAGTCTTGCATCGATAATTACTGTAATTAACTCCTAACTAACATATAGACGTCTTTATTTTACATTGGTTACGGGAAAATTGAATTGCTTAGTCATTAGAAACGCAATACCCTACGTAATACAAATCGTGATTTACAACGGTTTTGGCAGGCTGCTCAATTGAGTATTGTTCCTTTCCCACCCTTTATTGTTGAGAGAGTAAACAATCTGCTACAGCTGAACCAAAGTGTCAACATTGAGGTTGCCATGCTTTTGTATCGCAAAGACTGCCACGGTACCGTTTGGTGTACGATTTGCCTCACGTAGACCATCGCGTTTTCATGGGCGGGAGTTTTGAATTCACGCGTCAAGAAACAAAAATATCTTGTTTCGGAATTACTTCCAGTGATTTTCGTTGCGCGAATTGTGTTTTTTTTTTGTTAAGAAACATGAATCAGAATGCTTAACTTCGTACCTTACAGGTGGTCCATTGGAAACTATTATTTCTAGCTCATTTTAGATACAAATTATGCACCATCAGTTTCCCGGTGTAGATAGGTGCTTTTGTGGGTGAGCCAGAAATAATAGTGGTTATCTATTATATTGCAAATTGAAATCTCATTAGGCACGATTAAAATATCACGTGCTCTAAGCGGGCGATGACGTTACTTCGTTTCAGCTTAATATTATCGTGTCCCGCCGCATCAATGAAGACAAAATGATTGTCCTGCAGAGCTTGCAGTAGTGAAAGTTTTTTCATGCATCGCGCAGTGTGGGTGGGGCTTATGCATTCTGGATTTTTCTATCATAAAGACTCCAACCTGTTGAGGAACTTGTCGGAAACACTTCCAGTAACCAGAAATAGCGTGCTTCTCTCGCTCAGACACTCACCACCAATTTTATATCTTTGTATAACCATATCGGTTGACTAACCACTTAAACCCCCTCATAATCATTGGTTTCTACTTGAACTGCATCAAGCAGAAATGTAAAAAATCACATTAGCTATAGCGAAATTTCATCGAGTTCTTTTCTTGAGTTGCCAGACCTCACTCCCGTAAGGTGCGATACTCTTCACGATGACGTTGTAAATTTTTTTTTTAGTCTCCTTAGAGATACTCTGGTCCGAGAGAACCCCATTTAGCATAGCGAAGGAATCGGTGGGAAAGCTATCGCGATGCTAAATGTATATCTATCAACACGAGAAAAATGTGAATGTAAACATGCCAAATGTTATCAGGTGGTTCAAATCATCGTCCCGTCCCATGCATATCGGCGGATTGGCGTCGGCTATGTTGAATATTGCGTAGTATCCTTGTGAGCAGGGGTTGGATGGAATGACTCCTCTAATGAAATGTTCACCTGTGCCGTGGTATCGCTTTTAAAGCGGAAAGCTCGAAAAAACGCAAATTTCTTATGCAAATTGTGAAGTACGGAGTGCATTTCAGAGTTTGCCGATGCGCTCATCGTGATTTTTTAGACACTTTCTATGAGTAACATCTCTTATTTTTGCCCTAGCAAAAGTTCGCAACAGGCCCATTGATAACATTTCAGTGTGCTACCATATGATAGAGGGTCACTGGGTGACCGCAACTCGATATTTATAATATGCTGAAATGGAGAAACACATCGTTGCTAACTTGCAAGGATGGAACCTCACGTGTATCCGCGGTTTCGTTAGGCACGAAAGGACGTGCTGGGAATGGTCAGAGCGCAGCGCGCACCCCGTGTGGAGCCTCCTTAATTGGAGCGATAAGAAAGTGCACTGGAATCGAACTACCATTCTGCCGACCTGAGAAAAAACGCCGCATCAACATTCGAGAGTTGACAAATGTCTCTAGATAAAACATGTAGGTATTCATAAAGTTATGAATATTTTCCTTTGAAATTTTCAGATATTTTAGATTCAACTGGGAACAAAATCGTCCCAAAAATTGAAAGAGAAGGTAATAATCGCAACTTTCCCGAAGAATTCGCATTTTATCGGAGGGAATGTGGCAACGGCTGAAGGCTCATACGACGTTTTTGCTTAGGACGGGAGTATTACGACACTTCTTGAGAGCGGAACCGACGGTGCGTGAGGAAGTGCTTGCAACTTGTCAAACCAATCACCATCCGCGATTTATTTTGACCCGTTTTGGACGCGGATGGGTAGCCCTCCGCGAAACCAGGGCTTCCCGGTGGGGCACGCTACGCGCTATGGGCATTCATGTATTCGCCGCTTGTATGCTCCATTCAGCACATCGTATGGTTCCCATGTTGCCAGGTCGAAAAAATTTGCCGAACGGGCCAATAGACCAGGTGTGAACTCGATAAAAAGGTCCAATGTTTTCTCTTCGGAATTATACATACAGCGAACGGTTACGGAAATTTCAGAAATCGACTCCTGAATAAGATAATAAGTACTTTCAACACGGAGCAAATGGAAAATATACTATGCAAATGACGTCATTTGTATTATTGCCATTTAAATAATGTGAAATGTAAACACTTATAACTTAATTAGGAAAGAAATTTTCAGACTTCCTGTTGGGAGATTCGTTTTCCGCTTCTAATTTTGAAGAGAAAAAAACTGCGTTGTGCTTTAATTTAAAATATCTAGAAGCCCATTATTTTAGTGGTGAGTTTTTTTCTTCATATAAAGTATGTGCATTAAGAAAATAATAAACTTCCCTGTTCAGTGCATTTCTAAAATAACAAAAGAAAAGCCCTTTCTGCATGCAAGTGAACTCTATTTTGAGATACAACCAGCGATCGAATTGTTTATTGGCGACTGCGCTTCTTTGCATCAAAAAATATTGTAAAAACGAGAGACGGTGCATTTATTTTGGTAGTAAACGTCGAATTCTTACTATTTCTAGCTCTGACAATGAGTCAATATTAGCGTTTAATGTACTTTAAACCCGCTCAATCGGAGAAAATGATAAATCGAAAGATTTCATTGTATATGGGATATTGAATCAGTGATGAATTATCTTTATCACGTTGCGACATGATGAATTGCGGGGTCTGTCATCAATTCTTAACTTTGGAAAGCTAATTTTAAGATACCGTGTAGCTACCTCAGACTTCTACACCACCGATTTTTTTTCTCGGCGAATCATACTGCAAAATAAATTAAACTTTCAAATCCAGCTAAGCTCAAAAGCTCTTTTCCCGCACGATTTTAAAGTAAATATCTCCCAGCAAGTTGGTGTTTCCGCTCTGGACTATCAAAGCTGGTATTTCGCCTCTAATCAGGGGAGGGGATATTAAGTTCGAGGGATGGTAGTTAATTTCCCGTTAGAGCTCATAGCAGCGAAATGAACTTGTTGATGTTTCTTTTACCCTTTTTTTTATATTTATTTTTCTCTTGTTTTTATGACCTAATAGAATCTTCGACGAGTACGTGTTGACGTGTGAAACCAACCTCTGATCTCATCGGTGCATCGGCATTCATCGCACATAAACGCTCAAATTTTCAGTGTCAAATGATTTTCCACCGTGCGGACGCGATTATTACGCATAGTTTGTTAAAATCCTGTAGAATTCATAAATGAAACATATTACTATTGCATGCTTGTTATTTTTATTTTAATTAGCGTATGTTCAAGATTTTTCATGTTTTCATTCTATCTATCAATAAAACGCAAAATGCATTACTCGATCAAAATCTGTTTCACGTAGGGGGGTGCAAGCCCAGATTTTGGCGCCCCCCACGCCAGGGGGTCTGGGGAGTATGGAATACCCCCCAGGAAGGCGGGGGGTCCGGGGGTCCCCCCCGGAAAATTTTTGAAAATTACAGCGTACCAGACGGCCATTTTCCGTAGTTTTTAGCGAAAAATTGATTTTTTTAAGTTTGATTTTTGAGGTCTCAAAGAGCGGTGTACACGCATGTAAAAATACTTGAAGTCGCATTCCTCAATACATTCTTTATGTGTGCTTTCTATAAAGCACTGACAGATACGTACTTACACTTCACATTTTATGAATGAATATTGGGTGTACCAAAGGGTAGGTTGAAGCTCCAGCGAATGAAGGAGGTAAGTATAAGTAACATTTTTGTGATTTTTAGAAAGACGATTTTAATGTTGAAAAGTTACGTGGGGTCTTGCAGCAAAAAAAAATTATTTAAAATGGTATTTTGAGATGAGATTTGTTCAAAATCACCGCTACAGGTATTTTTATTTTTCAGTAATCTCACTTACTCCCTTCATTCACTGGAAGCTTTTTCAACTGTGAAATTGTATCGTAGGGAAAGGCTTCTTTGAGGATTAGTTGTTAAACAGAATACAACAAAAACAAGAGAAAGAAAAAGATAAGTAGGTTTTAATCAATCCCATTAGTGGAACGTGCCAATAACATGTTTTAAAATTGTACTTTTCGTGCCTTCCCTGGTAAAAATTGGCAGTAGAATGTGTGTTCCAAAATACTATAGACCTAAAGCCGGCTGTAAGATTTCCAATAGCTTCTGTAGCCGGCTGTACAATTTCTTATAGCCTTTTATAGCCGATGGCGATTAAGCAACAGCCAGACGATAAAGTTTATGCTAAACGTTACTAAATACGGATACTATAGGACTTAGTTAGTTTTTGGACTACCGCTCTCTTTTTGGGCCGTAGTATCTTGATTTATTTTGCGAGGAAAGCTTCGTACTTTTGAAGGATGCCCGTCATTCTTAATATGTTGGAGAACCTTCAATTTCCTATGATACTGGGCAATACCTCTGGTGTGAAATAGTTGCTTCAGACGCCGTGGCACGCTGCGGCGCGGCGGGCGGGCAGAGAGCGCGAAACGCGCATTGGCGCCTACAAACCTAACAGGGATACTTCACGCGTTGCGCAATGCGTGAAGTATCCCTGTTAGGTTTGTAGGCGCCAGTGCGTCGCCGCTCCGCTTTGTGTTAGGGTCTAATATTTAATCTCGCGGAGTCAGCGTTTTTCAACTCATGATTTTGAAATGTTTGCACACTCTGTATGGACTATTCTCATTTTAATTGATGAAAAAAAAATATGTTTTAAAGGAAAATATAATGTGTGTTTCGTAAATATAAAGGTACTTCCGTATCAAACTTAATGATTTCCAAAGCACACGAATTTCTACAACAGCCAGGCGATAAAGTTTAAAGCCCGGTGATAGGAACTATAGCCCGACTGTATACTTTTTAATAGCTTCATAGCCCGGCTATATGATTTACTCCGCTTTCTACAGCCAGTTATATGATTTTCAATAGCCTTCTCTAGTCGGCTATAAGAACTTCTATGGTATTTTGAAACGCAGCTCCTATCGCCAATTTTTACCAGGGTTTTTTTCTGAAAAAATGTCAATTAAGGAATCAAAATTAACCGTGTAGGCAACTACACTTTCGATTGACAGAATGGCCAGATTTGTCAATCTTTCCCGCGACATGGTCGACCGCAAATAATTTTTGATGAGCTTTAACTTACTAAAACTGCGTTCACAGCTAGCGGAGGTTGTCGGCAAAGTGCAATAATACAAACGCAAAGCGATCGCGACATTTGGGAACGCATCTTTCAGGTCATTTTTCGCAATTAAATTCAGAAGGTTAAGAGGGCTTAATTTTTGAAGATTGCCAGAGAGCTCTCTGGCTTGTACCCGAAAGACTTCTATTTCCTCGACAAATTCATAGGGATCTACGTCCATCGCGTACTTCATGGCAAAATCTTTCGCATGCTTTTTTTAAATCGTCATCATTCAACTCATTCATCTCTTCGCCGTTTAAAAAGCCCTTTTCCCAAAAATAGATTCAATTTTCCCGTCAATCATACACGAAAGAAATTCTAAAATTGTAAACGCTGGAATCTTGCAATAGGTTAGTTCTGCTGGTCACAGAATCATGCTCCTTAGAAGATATGAAAACTGACAAATTTCGCCCCTTTTTGCTATAATGTTATTCCTGTTTCGGAACCTACATCTTTTCTTCCTCTCCCTCCCGCCCCCTTCTCTCCCTCCCTCCCCTCCCCCTCTCAATCTCTCTAAAAAAAGACATTGCCATTTTGGCGCCCCCCCCCCCAAAGTGGTGCCTCGTCTTCTTTCAAAGCTTAAGTTTACAGTCATCACTCATTGTTATTTTAATTTCGTTCTTTCCTTAAATCTAGCGCCTTTTTCACCCCCGAGTTAGCCTCGTTAACCCATCGGAATTCATTTAACGATTCCGTGTGCATTAAAAATATTGGAATTTTCAATCCATACCTTTAATCTTGACGCCTTATGCTCAGTGCTGACTTTGACTTCAGCTTTCAGGTGCTCTTCAAAAGATATGAAAACTGACAAATTTCGCCCCTTTTTTCTGATGTTATTCCTGTTTCGAGCTTTGTGGCGATTAGGCGTCGTAAAGCGCCAAAGAGCGCTATAAAAGCGACTCATATGTATGTATTCCTGTTTCGATGTTTGTAACCTCCCTCTCCTCTTCCCCCCTTCTCACCCTCCCTCCCTCTCTCCTCCTTTCTAAAAAAAAGTCATTGCCATTTTGGCGCCCCCCCTGAAGTGGCGCCCGGGGCACGTGCCATAATTTTAAATTTTTCCACCCCACAAAATTGCATGTGCAAAGCCATCATCATACGACCAAATTTGAGAGTAGCAGAACGAACGAAGAAAAACGGGTCCCAAGTTTCATTCCTCTATAAAACTCAATGCGTTTAAGAAAGAGTTTATCGGCTAAATGTTTACGTAGAAAACATTTTTTCTCGACTTAACATTTTAGAGCATGAGAAAAACGACTAGCTGAACGCAAAACTTCTTCTGACTCATTATTTCCCCGTAACTGACTTGAAGCGTTGCTGTTAAGCTCGGTCCTTATGAAGTGCGGCAACGTGTGCCGGCATCGATGTTCGATGAACGCCTAATTAATGATTCCGATGGACGGTGGACTGTGGACGGTTGAATGACGCGGGCGCGCAACCGGAAGCGGCTAACGGCACCCGGCCGCATCCACCGTCCATCGCTCGAATAAGTACAAGTGTACACGCGCTCTCGTGTAAAAAAATATTGGTCAGCGAGAAGCGCGCAGGGCATGGTAATCAATCGCGCATCGATTCATCCCGACGTTGCCACCTTACGAGAAAATCAGATTTCGGGTGGAGTCCCCAAACAACCGTGTTATTGGACAGAGCAATAAGCGTAAAAAGAAGTTTAAGGAAGTTTTCGAAATGACTTACTCGTCTTTTGCTTGAAATGACATCAATTTGTGGGCATTTGATTCGTCAAATTTTGCAGAAAACTCGATATGAAAAATGGAGAATTTGCACACACAATGTTTTATTGCTTCATCTGAAAGTGCTTAAAGAGCTGATTTCACAGTATATTGTTTTCTGATATAGGTAATAGTATAAAAATAGATTGAAAAGCGAGAAAATGCACCGCCTAGTGACGTCATCTGGCGGCATTTCCCATTTAAACACACGAATTTTAGCAGATTAGATCATTTTGTCATATCTTCTCCAATAATTGTTCAATTCATGAACTAAGGGTATCCTCGTGTTCAGTTCACTCAGTAGTTTCCATTTAAACACGAAATTCATCAAATTTCAGACACCTGCAATTCTCCAGAGCTACAAGTTTTCGTGCGGTGCTCTTTGAGCCGCAAGGAAAGAGACACTCATTTCGGTCAATAGGGCTCAGAGGGTTCGTGAAAGAGAACACTCACGAAAAAATACTCCAAATGTACGTATTTCTGTCAAACGGAACTACGTGCATAACGACATGAGCCCTGAGACCCATAAGAATATGTGCATAACAGGGCTCACGTCATAATGCACATAGTTCTGTTTGATAGAAATACGTCCAAATGTACTGTTACCCACCTCCGATTCGAATCATCGCACGGCCGTACATATAACGTACTCTAATCTTGGGTCTTCTTCACACGCTCAAAATGAGGTCTTCAAGTGAGTATGACCGTCGGCAGTTTAGTGGAATATACTCCAACCTCCAGTATCTGACAATCACCGATTCGTTCAGGTCGCAATATCGGCCAACTTGCCCTCAGGACCGAGTTTCTGAATACAAATTTGGGAATGAAGAGTAAAAAAAAAAACGATTTTCAGACCTCTGAGCAACCACTGGCTTCTTCGACTTGATGACCTCATTCTGACTGAGTGAAAACGGCTTCAGTTATAGGGATTCGGAAGGATCTTTTGCTGCATATGCTAATGGTATATTCTAGTTGGATTTGCCTACGGCCAGCGGAATGCGACCTTCAAAAAGCGAGAAAAGGTGGGGGGGTGCAAGGTATATAAATTCGAGTAACGAATAAGGGGCGTAGGGAAAAAATTACGCAATTTGAATCCTCCGCAGGGATTATCGGATGATGGAAGAAATTACGGGAGCAGGGATTACGAAAGTCCAACGGACGCGGATATGGACATTGGTAGCGAAGATAAGGTGGCGATTTAGTCCGACGACGCTCAGTGGACCGAGTCAATAGGAGCGGCCGTACAACATTTGGAAACTTTAAAAGCTTATAAGTCCGTTGATACAAAACTGTGAGGTTCTAAAAGTAGTGCCAATGGTTTCTTTCGTAAAATTTTCTTTTGGTAGCACCCCGTGAACTTTACAATGTGACGAAATAAACATCAAAATTTGCAGTTTTTGTCAAATATTTCATGTCCGACCTTTCTAATTGACTCGATCCCCTGTGCGACGCGACGCCGATGACGTTGGAAAAGACGGAGGGAGCAAGAAGACGCAGAGGCACAGGAGTGTCCCGTGCGAGAGGCGTGGGCCAATTTCTGCTTTCAATCGACCGCTCCTGCCTTTTCCGCCGATGAAGCCGATAAACGTCCAGAAGTCTTAATTTAGTGCACTCTCGTTACAGTATGCAAGCCTCGTATCATTACGGCCGGTGTCCGTAACGTCCATAATGTCCGTAACTTCCATAATGTCCGTAATGAGAGAGCCGCGTCCGGACCCCAGCGGGCGGCCCGATTCCATCGAGCTTACTCACAAAACGAAAAGCTGAATCCGTCGATGCTCGAGCCTAACAAGCCCGATTTCAATGGACCATGGGCTCCGTAAGAGTGCGTCTACTCTGGGGCTCATCAGCTGTTGGATTTGCGCGGTTTCAACGTCGACGGTTTTCGCTGAAGGTCGCGCAGGAGCAGTTCAGAGACCCGAGATCCCATCGTAATGGGCGCATAAATGCCAAATACGAGAGAAAGTCAACCATGAAACAGTTTGCTTTACACGCTAAGTTCACTTCGTGTGCGGAAGGCATATTTCTCGGAGCCTGAAAAGTTTTCAGTCTCATTTGAAGGCTAGAAAGGCTATTGCTATTGGTCTTGGAGTAGATAACTCTCTATTTTACATGCTGTGAGGTATGCGTTGTTTACTCTAATGATGATGCAAATTGAGGTATAATTCCCAACGGCCAAAACGTATACATTGTCAATTCAAGACTTTTAATGCTATTGCTCCTTGTGTGGGGATAGGTAACTCTTCGTTTTCCTCACGAGAGAAAGTAACTGAATTTCACTGTTGCTGGATTCCCCCACGAGAATTGCATTTTCACCAGGAGAATCTTAGGTGTCTCGAACCGAAAATATTACATCATACAAGGTTATACAATAAATTATGATTATACTATTTATGTCATTATAATGGTACTTACAAAAAAACTCACAGCAAGAGCGCATATCATGGAAATGTAAGGTTTGTTTTCTTACCTGAAACATAGAATATTTGTTTATCAATTAATTGGGTCTACATGTTGAATGAGTGGTCAATCAATTTCTTTAGAATAGTTATCAAAAAGAAAGTGATGGCTCATAATGCTTTTTAAATTAGCAAATGAATGGGGATTTGTAGAGAGCGTTTTGCGGAAAGGGAGCTTTTGCTATTGAATACTCAGGTATTTTATGGCAAACTGTTTCAACTCAAAAATCCAAACTTCCATCATCCCTCATGAGAACTTCATTAAAATATTAAAATGCTAAAACTGAATCTGCATTTCGAAGTAATGACATGACTTTGCATGGAGCTTTTGCAGAAATATGTTTTATCAAACAGGACATAACGTGATTTTTGATTGCTTGATAACTTAAACTTTACTTTATTCTTGGCCTATATTATGAGCTGGACTAAGTTGACATGCTTCCTTGCATATCAGAAAAAAACATTTCCGAAACTTTAAATTACCCTCGCTACAGCCGTATCAGCAAGTTTCAGAATTGATCGTTAATAAGGTGAGTTTTTCGATGGGATGACCTCGAAGCCGATGCTTCGGAAGTGACCGCGAGAGCTCCACTAATTTAATTTCCATTTGTTGCTTAACCTCATAGACAACAGAAAAAAGTACCCATTTCTTTGTAACGGATAAGAAATCCATTAAGTCATAAAGAAGAGCGCTCTAGACTGCAGTTGTAAACGTAGCATAACCGTGTCTGCCCCTCCTACCGCTATACGGCGCGCACAGATTCGATTAATACAGTTTCAAATTACTCAACGTTGAAATTACAAAAACCTCTAGTTACACTACAGCCGTGCTGAGAGAAAACGCCGTATGGACACTCGAGAAATGCCGAATTTACTCGGGTAAAACAAGTATTTTTTAGAGAAGATATGCATATTTTTTCTTAGAACTTTCAGGTATTTTGGATAAAAATGCAACAAATATTGTCTGAAAAATTCGACGAAAAACATTGTAAATATTCCAAGTAAACTCGTTTTTCATTGATGGAAATTTGACAACGCCTGAGGGCTCATGCGGCGTTTTTTGCGGTACGGTAGACGAGGCTGCTGTGCTAAGAAAGAACGCCGTATGAACCTTCAGACGTTGCCAAGTTTCCTCCGATAAAAACCGAATTTATTAGGGAAAGTGCGGATATTACTTTCCAAAATTTTCAGACAATTTTGTACGCGATTTAATCTAATGTATCTGAAAATTTCAATGAGAAATATGCATGAATGTTGTCAAAAATACATGTTTTATCGAGGAAAAGTTGGCAACTCTGGAATATTCATACGGCGTTTTTCCTTAGCACGGCACTAGGGAGCGCTCAAAGATACATTAAGGAAGACGGTAGTGACCTATCTGAGGCTTAAAAGGACATCCGCTCGGTGCCTCGTCCGGACACAGCTCCAGAGAAAGTGAAACACAGAAGCGGCTATGCGACGCGACGAACGGACGGCGCGGAGCGGACGGTGGCCTCGCGGGGAGAAAATTCACCGTGGCGAGCACCTACGTGATCCAAAGTGGTCAACAATGATCGAGGATAGAAAAAGCAGATGGAAACCTAACCTATTTTTAAAGAGCGGAGTCATTTTTGAGCCGAGCTTCTCGGACGCCGATCCTGGATACTTTCCTACCCGTGCGTTCGGGTCTCCGAGGAAAGTCGTGACCACCGCGCGCGCTCCCGCACCCGCTCGACAATCTGAGATGACCTTCACTTCTCCGTTAAGGAAAAGCCTCTGTAGTCCGCCCAATGAAATTTGGCAACGTGCACATGTACATACGTCAACATGTACAACGTTATATGACGTTTCCCCTTAGCACCGCACTGAAAAAAAATTCTCGGCGTTCTTACCAAGGTCCGTGGGTACCTTTACCATCTCACTTTTTTTTACCAATTATGGTAATTTTACCGAGACAGACTGGTAAGCTTACCTAAAAACCGGTATTTTCACCGTTTTTTTCAGGTAAGAATACCACTTTTATTGGTAATCAATTCCCGGTAACTTTGCCATTTTATCTCGGTAATTCTACCACAGTCGATAAAAAATATTGGCGTTTATACCGAGGTCCAGTAAAATTATCGAGGAAGTTTAAAAATTTTACCGAGATTTCTCGGTAAAATTACCAATTCCACAAATGGTAATTTTACCAAGAAAAAACTGGGATCGAATAGAACCCTGAATTCTTGGTAATTTTACCCTTTTTTAAGTGAATACACCGATATTTTTTTTTTCAGTGCGCGGATGAAGGCCTGATGGGAGCAAGATCAAATCGCGAGCTTACGATGAAAATGAGTCGAGTCTGGTCGAGCGGTGATCAATTTATTTAATCGGTCTTGAAGCAGGCCTCAGCAGTGATTTTGTTTCGTCTCGGGCGTCTGCTTCCTCTTAAACCTTTGCCGGCCAAGTCAAGGGACGCTCAAGCTAGTAAACTGATTTCTACCGCGGTAATTGGTTTTAAATAATTACAATATTGCAGCTCTGCACCAGGCACCTTAGATCGTCTGTCGATATTTTCTCACTTGAAGCGATGGTAAAGAATCGAGTATCCAGGTGTTCCTTCCGGACACCCTTAATTGATCTCTTTACATAGGTTTCCATTGCAGAACAATCGATTCATCACTGAGCATGATAATCGACCCTTTTACATGGGTTTCAATTGCATGCAGATCGATCGATTCATCGCTAAGCACGAGGCACGACACGCCATACTGCGTTTGTGTTTTTTGGATCTCGATCTGAATTTTGATCAGAGCTGTGCATAGAGTAATTAAACTATTAGAATGTCAAATAATAAAAATGGTCGGTGGGTGTTTCACCCCTGAGTTTAATACAGCGCCCAGGCAACTCGAGTGAGATGAATTCGAAGTGTTTCGCTCCGTGCAAGCGCAGTATGCACTCCGTAGAGAGAGTAAATTCTCATGGGTAAAATCGCAGGTTAATTGTGCCTGGAAAAAGCCTCAGTGGTACCGCTTGGAGATTTTTTTAGTTTTTTTTTTTTTTTTTGATTCTTTGGTTTCTTTTAGTTTTTTTTTTATTTTTCTTTGTTTTTTTTTTATTTTTCTTTGTTTTTTTTTTATTTTTCTTTGTTTTTCGTTTTTTTTTGTTATTTTATTTTTTTTTTTGGTTTTGTTTTTGTTTATTTTTGCTCTTTTGTTTTATTTTTTTATTTTTTTTTTTTTTTTGTACAAAAAATCCCATTTTTAAGGAAGCAGGCTCCTCAAACGTTGCTTGTTTTCGACGACAAACATTTTAAATCATCAAGAACATACATAATATCGGCGAAACTCCCAAACAAAACACGTAACTCTTTTTCGGTATTTCAAAATCTCCACTCCCGTTTTATTTTTTTAAAGGAGAACAAATCAACATCATTCCTTGAAGTGTTTTCGGAATTTTCCAGGCACAGATAAGAAAAATTACCAAAGTTCTTAAGAACGGATGTTTCTTATACATTTTCCATTGAAAAAGTAAAGCATGAATGGAAGTTTTCAACGTCATAAACCGAGATACTTGCGGTTTGGTGGTTTCACCATCGATAAACGGTTCTGGCTAAAATCACATAAATTCCCTAAATTGTTCATTCAGTCAGTCACCCTTATAAGTCCTTTGTTGATTAACCGCGATGCGTGCTCAATAATTTGTTGGAGCATGAACTCGAGTAGTGGGTGTGATGCTGTTTTAACGCACATCTGCTCCCAAGTCTAGAGCCATGCCACGATACCTCATTACCTCATGAAAAGAGAAAGATAGACAAAAACCGGTCCTGTGTTGATTAATAAAAACTCATTATCAAAAAAGTGTGACAAACATATTCCCTGTCCAATATCCAAACGCTGTTAATATATTTCTGTGCGGTGGTGTGGATCTGAACTTACCGAATGCGACTATGGATGACGTAAACTCTCGAAATCATTCTGGTCATGGGATTAAATTATGAATCAATCCATATACGGCAAGTGGAGAATTAATTTCAAATCAATCTATTCTAGCCCGATTGCGGCGAGCTCGGAAAGACGAATGCTAAGCTCAACCAGGCGTCTTCCAGTTCGCGTAAAAATTTATCGACATGGTGAATTGTGTAAAGTTCTGCAAGTTTTTCAACAGTGTTGTCCGTAGTAAGACACTGCATTAGATTATCTTGAGTTTTTGCTCGAAATAATCTCTTTCAATCCTGACTTGGTACGTGATTGGACTCAGCTGAACGACTTCCACTATACTAGAAATGCGGTAATTAAACGATAAGAAAAAGTAACCGACATTTTGTGTTAACATGGGAAATAGAACTTGCAGTTACCTATAGGTAACAACAAATACACGAAAATAACCCAAATTACTAAAAAATACAAAAAGAACGGGTGACCAAGGCTAAATAACCAAAAACAACATGTTTTTAAGCCTTGGTCACCCGTTTTTCTTGTGGTTTTTAGTGACCTGAAGGTGCAGTAAATATTTCTTGATTCGTTATTCTTTGAGTCACATTGACCCAATCTTGAGGTTGAAAATTTGAGACCTCTTTACCAATCAGGCGCAAGCCACCACAATGAAACCTGGATCGTAGAGATGATGGTCCAACGCGCTGGCCACTCGAAATTAGCAATTTGCCAGTGGAATTGAGAGAAACAGTTGCAAATCAGTTCAGCAGGAAACTCTATTCGTCCCCAGATGTCTAAGAGTGACCTACGGTTTCGGTCGATTTAACCCAAAATTTTGGTCTATTGACCAAGTCCTTTCGGTTGATCTGGCGAAAAAATAGGTGACCCAAAGTAATCATAAACATGAAGTTTTTAAAATTGCTCCAACTTTCCTTATTCCGCGTAGAACTATGTATCAAATACGTCCGTACATGAGATCGGGCGGACTTAAATCAGGCTTAATCGGGCTGACGAAGAAACGTAACTCCATTCCAAGGTCGAAAAATTGACACAAATAATTCAATTTTTCACAAGAATGTACCTCCGAAATTTCCGTTGATAATCTGTCCGATTTTTGCACGAGATCAACAGAAAAATCAATGAAATTTTCCATCGGAAATTCCCGAAATTTTTCTGGTTCGAGTGCAATTTGCGTGGGGAGAAGGAACGTCGAAATGTAGTTACGTTATTTCGTGGGGGAAACGATGATCTGTGATACAAGATTGAATTCGAATCAGAAAAGACAGATTTGCGGCATACTGGCGGGGGGGGGGGGGGGGGGGGGTCGTCTGGGCGAGAAGCTCTTCGAGCCGGATTATGACGCGCCTGTAAGGTTGCGCGACGGCGCGACGCGACGCAAAGTGGATTGACTTAATCAAAGAGGTCGGACATGAAATTTTCGACGAAAACTGCAAATTTTGATGTATATTTCGTCACATTTAAATCTTTGAGGGATGCCTCAAGGAGCAAATTTCACGAGGAAACAAATGGAATCACTTTGAAAATCTGAAAGTTTTGTTTAAACGGAGTTAAAATCACTGATAAAAAAAATTGGTAGAATTTACCATTCCTTCACGCTGTATTTCACGCAGCGTGAATTCAAAGTTGATTATACAAGAGGAATGGTTACCTGTACCAGTATAATAACGTTTACGTTTCTTCTGGCAGAATTGACTCTGAATTAACGCTGTGTGAAATACAGGCGTTGCCAAATATCCTCTGGTAAATCACTAATTGTCAGGAAAAGTTTTTAATATTTGATCCGAAGTGTCTGAAAATGTCAAGGAAAAGTATTCATACATTTTCTAAAAAATGAACATTTCATCTGAGGAAATTTGGCAATTCTTGACTGTAAATACGGCGTTGTTCCTTAGGACGGGAGTATTGACTGGATGCACTGTGCGACGCGACGCGCGACGGCCGAGCGACGGACCACCATGCGCCAAGATGGTTAATGAGTTCAGGGCAGCCGCTGAAAGTGTTATTACACGAGTTCACATAAGAAATTACGGCTGGCACTTACATCTCACCGACCGACCGACCCGGCCCGGCCCGGCCCGGGCCGGGACCCAGGACCGCTGACCACGGCTCCAGCGCGCGCTCTTGACCTCGCCGGGCGGCCCGGGCCCTCCTGCGCCCTGCTCCAGCGTCGACCCACGGATCCCTCGCCCTCGCCGTCGCGTCGCCGCCGCCCCGCATCCCGGAGAAAGCTCCCTTCGAGTCTCCTCTGTTCTGCAAATCCCCTTTATTATCATGATTTGGCAAGGCAGCATTTACACGATTGTTTCGCCGGGCAATAAAAAATGTTCGACTGCACTCTGCATTCGTGCATGCTTCCAACTTCCACGCTGCAATGGAACACTGCCGTGCCAAGGAAGAACGCCGTATGAGCCGTCAGACGTTGCCACATTTCCTGCGACAAATCACGAGTTTTCAGAAAAATATGTGAATATTTTTCCTCCAATTTTTAAGAGGATTTTGTTCGTAGTTTTATCTAAAACGTCTGACAATTTCAAGGAAAAATATGCATAACTTTCTTCAAAAATGAATGTTTTATTCGGGGAAATTCAGCAACTCTCGAATGTTCATACGGCGTTCTTCCTTAGCACGGCAGAACAGTTTAGTACCTTACGAAGGTAAAATATCCTGACGTTTCTGCAAGCCAAGGAGAGTGAATCTCATTCCTGCTTGGGTAAAATGAGAGAGCTTTCGAGTTTTTACCTTTTGTGCCGAATGAGGTGATATAGTGAAATACTTGGATGAAAAGACTTCTATTGCACGGACGAAAATTAAGTTCGAATGAAGTTTGGTAAATTACGCACACAAATCAAGAGTCACGGAGAGAAAAACTTCGTGCGTGGGACCCGAAGTTGAGGTCATATGGATCTCTGAAGTTTTCGGATCGCGTATTTAGGTCCAGCTGCCGAAGTTCGGGTCAGACATCTGAAGTACTTCGATGTATACCGAAGTGCCTTGATGTCTGATCCGAACTTCGTCAGCTCGACCTCAAATTTTTGGATGCATGATCATATAACTTCAGTGATCCATATGACCTCAACTTCGGGTCCCATGCACGAAGTTTTTTTCTCCGTGTGTCTTGGGGAGCGTCCTCGGCTGCTGATAATTTTCCTGACGGATTTTGTTTGAAGAAAATTGAAAATCCCAATGTTTTGGAAAAATTCCTGCCACGACAACCTGAGTCTCTATTGGGATAGAGGAATTCCAATTATCTCTGAAGAAATCTGGCTGAAAAATTTTATAAGATAATATTTGTCCGGAAGGTAACCGAAGTGTTTGGTCCTAGAGCCCAAGTTAGGTTTGAATAACCCAAGTGTTGGGTAAAAACCAGAGTCCTAGTACGATTAATAAAATCCCTGTTTCTCTTAATGGAAGTTTGGCTCTCTTGTTTCCTGTGGACCTGAGTAATTTACCCGCGTTTTAACATTTCCTTGATATTATATGTAGATTCAATCTCTATAATAATGCTATCTCTATAGTATGTTCCTCTGATAAATGCCACTACTGACAACTCAGTGACCGATTAAAGCAATGGTCTGGCATAACTTTGATGAACTTTAGACGTACTTTTGACAAAAATTACGAAATCACTCCAGTCTGTGTATTTGAATTGTGTCTTTTGAAAGTGTATTTCCTTTTAAAATTGACGGCACAAAAGAAGTTTTACGAAAGAGCAAAATATCACATTTTCTAAGAGTAAAGAGAATGTGAGTGGGTTACGTAATCAATTTAAGTCCGCTTTTTATACTCCCACGCTTTTGTCAAAAACTATTTTATTTGAGGACAAAAATTGAACGAAGAGCAGCAGAGATCTTCACCTACGCATACAAATATTTTCCTCGGTTTTCGCTAAAATTTTCGCTTCTGGTCCGACCGGTTTACGAGGGCACTTTCCCACTCTCAAAAAGACCCATCCATTAACAACTCCTCCATCGAATTATCGCGGGATCTTTTCTGGTTATTTACTCAGGATACGCCTTCTACTGCCTGCATACTTTTCATCCCACCGGCCCCATGAAAGTCTGGCCACTTGAGCCTCTTTTGCTTAATCAAACTGTAGAAACGCACGCCTACTGTCTGTCTTGTAAGATATACGCTAAAGAGGAGGCCACGTCAAATAAATTTTAAAAAGAACACCGAGAGAATACACTATTACAATATGATTAAAACGTTTTTTCCTCGAGTATTTTCACTTTTCGAGGTAAATGAACCGATACGATATTCAATGAGTGCAGGTGCGCGTGTAGAATACGTGCGTGAATTTTATGGATCATCAGACGAACAATTAGGTCTGTGCCAACATCAAGCATAAATGCCAAATAATGACATATGGAGATATTTTCCTTTAAAAGAGACAACATATGGACCGCGTCTAGCAGAAAGGAACCAAGCCGCATCAGCTATTCCTAAATTTAACCGGGCAATTTATTTTTTTACAAGAGAACGTTTATAGGTGGATCCCTATGAAAATTTTCAGGAATTTGCTTCATACCAGGCAGAAAATTCATTGAAATTTGCACAAAACTCCGCGCATATCCGTTTTCAGAGAGAAATGAAATTCGCCATTTTATTTTGGAAACAGCTGATGTGGCTTGGTTCCTTTCTGCCGAACGAGTAAACTCATGGTGGATATTAAATAAAAGTTTCAACGTATGTTTATTCCTTCCCTAGAAATTAATTGATGACATGTTCACGAAGACTCTAAAACACTGCATCTGAGAAATGAATAATTGCGCATAGCACCTCAATCTGGCTCAGTAAATGTCTAATGCATGCTACTGATCACTTTCAACTTTCAAGAGTCAACGTGTCGGTGCAAAAATTGGTATATTTTTCGTCCGGGTTAAGAATTTTGGAGAACAGGACTCAGAACTAATTGAACTGTGCATTTATTGCTATGCAAGCAACATATCGTATGTACACTCATATCATATAATTCGTTGAATACGCATTTGACCGAGGTAAATCTGCGTCGAGCCCAACAGCACTGCCATGCTAAGGGAAAACATTGTATGAACATTCGAACGTTGCCTAATTTCCGCTGATAAATCATTAATTTCTTAGAGAAATTATGAATATTTTTACTTGAAATTATGGGAAACGGAATATTGCATCGCGAGAGGGTTTCGCTGAAAATTTCACAGAGAAATATCCTCAAGTTTCCTATAAAAAGTACAATTTATAAAAGGTTATTTGACAACGTTTGAGTGTTGATATGACGTTTTCCCTCAGACGGCAAAACAGAATACTCGCGACCGAACAATGCGTAGACGCCCACGCGATCCCCCAAAGCCGCGTCCAGATCTGGTGCGCGCGTTGTCTTGTGGAAAATAAAACAAAATCCAACGCAACTTCAAGTCCATTCCCCTTGCACACCAATAAGGTGCGGCAATCTTGAACCAGTCGCAAGAACTTCCACGCCTTCCTTCGGAGACCTCACTCCGCCTCTCTCCAAAATAATTCTCGAGGGGGAAATAGGAATATTCAAGCCTCCACGCTGGCCGCCCAGAATCAAAAGGGCCGTGTTAAATCAATACGGTTAGAGAGGTCCTAATATGCACAATGAAAAGAAAGTGAAAATTTCAACATTTCGGTGTCTTGACAGGAGCGTTTTCTCACGACTAGATGACGCGTCGCGTTGGTATTATAAATTAAAATTTGAATGAAGACATGTATGTCGTAAGGGAAAATGGTCACTTGTAATTTTCAACTTAAGACACACGTTTTTCTCAAAATTACAGAAATGCGCTCAAAATGTTCTTGCATTGGACTCGCCTATCGTTAACGCTTTGTTTTATTTAAAAAATAATGATTAAGCACTGAGGAAAGTATGTACGATAAATTCGGGTTATTTGGTGCTTTACTTCCCATGTCAGCGAGACTTTCGTGTTGAGTTTTCTCTCTGAATGGGATAGAATAAGCGAGTTTTCATACGGAATTGCAACGGATAGCATGGTGATTCGACAGCATATTTTGATTGGGAACTTTGATATCCGGCTCAGTTTAGAAATAAGGTACGCACAGTTGTAGATTGGAGGGTGTTGTTGCCCTTAGCATACAAGTGTTTTTACGGAGGAGCCAGAAATTGTATTTGCTAATATCGCGAAATGTCGTCCAATTCGACAACTCTATCAAAATAAGTATTGAGATTATTTTCGTAGTTCTGGGATCATTTGCTTCTTTGATAAGGTTTACTTTTCCGAAGGAGGGGGGGGGGGGGGGGGGGCTCACGCACCGCGGCGTGGGCGCGGTCCTCTCAAGGAACCTAATAATGCTTCAGTGGCGTGGCGTGCTTCGCGATAAATCGATTTATCTGCCATTTAAAGGAATGGAAAAGGATCGATAAACGGAGTGTTCACAACGAACACCTTTATAATCGATTCTTTACTATGGTTTCAAATGGGGGATTATCGATGATCGATCACGCCTCGCCACTGTAATACTTTCATGAACATTGCCCCACACATCCCGAAACGAGTACATGAGGGACCAGGTCCCCCAAATACATTAAAAATGAAAAGACGCATAGATTAAAATCAGCGTGCGGTTAGAAGCACTGTTAATTTCTGCACCGAATTAGGAAGCCCGGGTGTGAAACGAGTGGCGTGGCGTGCTTTGCGATATATCGATTGAACTGTCATATAAACCTATGGAAAAGGATCGATGGACGGGGTGTTCGCAGCAGACACCTTAATGAACAGGGTGTTCGCAGCAGACACCTTAATAATCGATTCTTTACCATGGGTTTAAATGGTATAACAATCGATACATCGCAATTCACGCCACGCCACTGATAAATATCTCTTGGGAAAAATGAAAGAAGCGACAAGCTGGAAACAAAGAGACTCTGGTGTGAGGCAGGTCCCACGATAGAGATAGATCCACGAAATTAGGCCTTGCTGAATCTCCACAATGCTGTGATTTTAGGCAGCTCAACGGCAAACTTGAAAGCATCGTATTAAAATTTAACCGGTGAAAGTACGCACATTTGAATATGATACCATTTTCGGAACCGACTGTACACTTTATTTGCTACTCCTCATTCTTGGCAAGGTAATACAATTACGTGAGATGAATTGATAAAGAAGAAATTAAGAATGAATATTTTCTAAGGCATTTAAGAGGGTTTCCTTGTCATTTAGCGGTCAGTAGCATTGTACGCCTCGGTAATAAGAAAGTCCTATTAACACAATGATGGGATCAAGGTCATTAGGTTAAGGTCATTGAACGGATATTTTGTAAATGGTATTGTTTATACAGCGGTAAATTTCTTTTTGGGTCAAAAAAGCTTCAATATAATATTTGCCACAAGATAATTATATTTATATATTTTAACACGTCTACGTCTATATAGACCTAGTTTATATTTGTTTTTCGGAACATTATAAATGAGAAAAGAAATCGCATTTCAAAAATCAGACAACGGCAAGGACAGGATTCACAACTTCAATGGATTTTAGTCTCTTGATCAGGATAATCTCAGGATTTATGATACATTGATCTGTCATTTAAACCTATGGAAAGGATCGAGAAACAGTGTGTTTGCAACAAACACCTTAATAATCGATTCTTTAACATAGTTTCAAATAGGAAAATATCGAAAATCGATCAATTTTCATCAAGTTAGAGCCGATAACAGGAAGTTTGAGGAAAGACATTTTTCCATTCGACGCAATGTTACAGGAAAAACCTTTATTGTCATGTTCAAATTATCTTTACTCGATTTTGGATTTTTTTGGCACGAGCTTTACGACTAAAGTTAAATTCAACACTAATCCCAACTTATTTTTTTTCTAAAACGAAACACTAGCGCGTTTCTGATAAACTCGATCCGTCCATACATCGCAATTTACCATCGCCTAGAGCTAAAAACGTCAGAAAAGCACTGGGAGAGTCTGGTGGCGGGAGCGTTTCAAGTGAATATGCACGATAAATAAAGATCAAAACCATTCATGTCCTTCCACCGTTTTGTATAAACTTTTATTCTTCATCCTTAAGCCCTACTGCGGCACTGAAAACCTCTCTGGACACTCTTTTGATTAAATGTCACTCCGACTAGCTCTATCATAACAGTCTGTGCATTTTCCTGGCTTGACCCTCAGGGATGGCGAGATGCCGCATTCAATATCGTCAGGAATTGTGCACCGTTGTCAAATTCATTGAAGTTAGAGCTTGGCCCACAGATAGGAAGTTTGAAATTCTCTGCGATATGCTAAAAAAATTGTGTTGCACTTGCTGCTCCAAAATCACACTGAAAAAAATAATATGCTGTTTTAGCATCTAGGAAGTCAATAATGTGTCTGGTGCAATCCCAAGCTGCTGCCTTTACTGCCCCCGTAGTTAACTTTACATCCTGCGAATGCAAATTCAATTGCATGGGCAATCAAGGCAGCATCTTAGGATCACCAGACACATTTTTGACATCCTAGGTGCTAAAACAGCATACCATTTTTTTCAGTGCAATGATACGGAAAAAGCAAAATTTGAAACCGGCGTGATTCATCTGTTTCAAACTTTTGAGTGCGCTACTTTGAGGGAACCTAACTGTCAAGCGCGCTGTTTTCGGGGGAACCAAACTGTTGACCGCGCTATTTTGAGGAAACCCAACTGTCGACCAACTCGTCATTAACTCGCCTACGAGTTTGTCGGCTGAAACTCCCTTCGCTAGCGCGAGGAAATCCAAATCGCCTTCAATTTCTAGCTATGCAACATGGTCATCCATCGAGTTGGAAGAGTTGCATTCAGGCGTTGTCCTCGCCGTGATTTTGGAGCCGTTCTTCTTTCGAATAAACCTCTCTTTTCGTTCTGACTAAAGTTTGCGACTAGAGTGTCTACTAAAACAGGCTGGCTAAAAATCAGTGCTTTAACAGTACTTTTTCAGTACATTCCCGATAAATTCAGTACCTCCTCAGCAGAAAAATTCAGTACTTTTTCAGTACCTACTCCAATTGACGAAATTCGAAGAATTTCAAAAATTTGAATTTTTCGCCCTAATTGCTACAAAAATGACAAAAATTCCGGACTTTCTTGCAGAATTTTCGCACTTTTTCAGTACTTCCGGACCGCCCTTAAAAAATCCGTACTATTTCCGGACTTTTCGGACTTGCAGACACCCTGGCGACAGACCCTCTATTCTTAGGCGCGCTGTTGAATGCGACAACATTGGGATGTATCGGGGATCGGGTTCTTACGCGAGGTTGGATTGCTCCCGCATAGAATGCAGTGAAAAGGAGGAGCGCCCGGAGGCTGGGATAGTTGTGGCTGGAGCGGGAGGGATGGCATCGTTTAGCGCGGTGCACGAGAGACCGGATAAAAGAGCCTGGACAATGGCAATGGAAAAAGTGCGCACAATGCAGCGGCACCAACATCACCGACAACGACGACCAACACGCGGACCCGCGAGAAAGCAAAGTATATTAACCTATCGATCGTCGCACGTATTTTCGGTCGTCGGTCTCCAGCCGCCTTTCCCTAGGGAGTCGCCGACGCGATGATGGTCTGGCATCTCTTCATACTCATAGTTGAGACATGCCAAATTCGTGTCTGATTGGTTCCCGTATTCCAGGCTTTTATGTTACCACAAACCAGACCTCTTGACCACGCAACCGGGTGGGTCGCGATCGGTCGCGTGCGAAAATGGAATGACCCTGAATCCTGTGCTTCGGAATGGGAAAGCTGGTAAAATCGTCATTTTTTTCGCGAAATTGCGGTAAAAATGCATGTCATTCCCGCTAAAATCGCGGCAATTTATCTGTACAAAGCCGTAAAAAAGTCATCTTGTTAGAATTTTTGGACAAAAGGGGGCCAAAACTGTTGTAGTGCGCGATTTGACCCACGTTAAGTATTCCGTTTTTTGTGCCGGTCAATTCAAATTTCCCGTAACTAATGTACCTAAAATAAAACCGTTAATACTTTATTAAGAGTTGATTCTAGTTATTTTAGGATCCAAGAATCGTGTTCTCCGTGAAATTCTGATTGCGAAACATGTCATAGAATGCTTGAATTCGCCCCTTGTCTAGTGGTCGATCAGGTAAACAGTTGAAAGGGAATTTTCGATGACCCGTGCTAAATACTCTTGATAAATTTAACCCGGTAGCGCGAATGAGGCGCGCAGTCGATGTCGCGTCGCCGGCGCCTCGTGAGGCCGAGGCTTCCGTTGGCGCTCGATGACAAGGCGGACGACGCGGATGCAGGAGGTGCGAAAGTGCGGTCCGCGGTCTCAATCCAATCACCGTTGTCCGATTGTCAATCGATCGTTTCAATCATAGGAGCTCGCGTCAGTCCGTCAGTGCGAGGGGATATACTTTTAATCAAAAACTCATTCGGAATCTCGATTGGGATCAGTGGTGACCAAGGGCCGTGACACCATCGCAACGATAAACGATGCCCTGGGGCAATCATCTGTGAGGAAACACAAATCAAGAGCTAAAATGACAATTGAAATGTTTCCCGATCAAAGTACCCTAAAAATATAATATTTTACAATGAACTCTTATTAATGATTGAATTATACTTTATATTTAAAAAACGCGTGATATTAACTCGAACTCGAGGCAAAAATTTCGGACCTTCTTGCAGAATTTCGCACTTTTTCAGTACTTCCGGACTCCGTTTAAAAAATTCGTACTTTTTCCAGACTCTCGGTAAATATCGCACAATTAGATATCCTCCATGGCCCTACTCCTTTCAGTACAAAGCGTATTTACCGGGAAAGTTGTTAATATTCCTCGGCAAAAGTTTCAGACAATTTTGTTTGCAAATCATCTTAACTATCTGAAAATTTCAAGTTTAAACATGCATGACTTTCCCCTAAAATACTTGTTTTACTGGGAAATGTTGGCATCTCTCGAATGTTGATACTTACGGCGTTTTTCCTTAGCACGGCAGACGGCAGGGATAAGGAAAAACGTCGTGTGAGCATTCGAATGTTGCCAAGTTTCCTCTCAGAAAATATTTATTTTTAAAGAACGTTATGGTTATTTTTCCTGGAAATTTCCAGAATTTTTGGATAAAGATACCGGCAAAATTCTCTGAAAAATTAAAGGAAATGACCGTCTCAAATTTGCGGCGAACATTCGTGAACTGTCAAAGGAAATTTGGCCACGTCTGAGGGCTCCTTCCTTGGCGCGGCAGTACAGATGTCTATTGTACGAAAGAGATAAATCTGATTAAATAGGCTTTTATTTAATACTAACGGAGCATCCGGACTTACTTTTGAAAAAACAGAAATAATAAAGGAAGACGTAATAAGAGTTTGGAAATCTCTCGGAACAGGGGCAATTACTTAACTGTGCTTGACGAGCATCCGAAGCACTCGGAAGTACATAGAATACTCATAGCTGCAATTACTTTACTTGAAAGTAATCGTAGTAGTGTGTGGATTCTGTAGCTCAGAAAACCTCATACGAAAGTGATTACATCCCTAACGGGAGTTGTTCGTCAAGCATGTGATACAAACGCATATGATATGAGAGGTAACGGTAGCGAGTGATAAAAATTATGCATCCTCAAATTACCGTCGGGCTCGCTCCTAGCTCCGAGTCGACTAGACATGCATCTCCAATACGAGATTGCATCATCACAGACTCTGCCTGTCAGGTTCCATTACCAGTTATTTCAAATTAGGGCTAATCAACTTTTATGTTTTTTTACTCATCAAAGTGGCAACTCATACACAGACCACTGCAACAGTGCTGTCGAGTTGCGGTGAATTCTACTCAATTGGAGAATTGAAAATGTATCCACTGTATTGAGACGATAGAGAAGATGAATTCGATTTGCAAAATTTATAAATATTAAACGCTCCTCCTTTGGATATTTTGAGGGAAATTCAGATTTCGGAGCATGTGACCAAATCATCGTTTCTTAAATTTTATGCTCAAGACCCTACATGGGTTTCAAATTGTAAAATACAAACTTTTTTATTCGTTTGAAGTATGGAATGTTGCGAACGATACGAGTATAATAATGAAATGGCATAATGGCCCGAAATGTGGCATACATGAAAAGCACACAAAAAATGGATGACTGCGGCTGAAAATTTTAAATTAAGGCTAAAACTAGATTTTTTTTACCCCGGCTTGTATACGTAAGTTTAAATTTGTCTCGCTCTAGCAATGGCGGCGAATCGACGACTCTTTTTTCGCTATTTTGATTCCTGGTTGAGGATGAAATTGTAATATTACTTCAAAACGTCCCGGGTTTTTTGGTCTCCTGATTTTTTGTGTTTCTTGCAGCCTTTTTCCAGATTAAGCTGTTATTTTACGATGTATTTTGGTTTATTAAGTTGTCCATAATTTCAAATGGTTCAAATTGGGGTTGTTAGGACCCCCGAAATGCTCTTATAGTCTTTTATACATTTGAATTTTCTACCCTTAACTTAGTACCCACTTTTTTGTGCGTTTCGTGAATCATCATTTACAAGTACAATTCCTTAAAACCATTTTAATTGCTAAACAAGGTAAACAATTCGCACATGAAAAGGAGAAAAAAAACAGGACTTTTGCCTTGTAACGCATTTTGCGGACTCTACGCATAGATTTTGTCAACTTTTTGCGAACTATCTACGAACCCTTTGGGGCTCCTTTTCAGCATCCCGCTGAAAATTTGATCGGCATCTCTGCGCCGCGAGTAAGTTGACGGGAATCCGGATCATAAATTACTTTCTTCCACGCGCGGCGCACAGTGGATCGAGTCAATTAGAGAGGTCGGACATGAAATGTTCAAAATCAGCGAACATTGTAATGCAATGTCTGAAGGTAGTAGCACTAAAATATTGGAGTTTGGATTGTAGCCGAGTGCTATAAATAATGCAAAAATGTTTTAAAAAAACACTTACATTTTATTAACAATTTTATACCGAAGCTTTTCGAAGCGAACGCTTCATCGTCACAAAATCAATATCACAAAGGTCATAATTTAAATTTCAAAGAAGATTATTAAGAGTGATCTGATCTAATAGCTTGTTATCAATTGTTACCATCAATGAAATATGTTACCTTCTTTGAAATTTAAATTATGGCCTTTGTGATATTGATTTTGTGACGATGAAGCGTTCGCTTCGAAAAGCTTCGGTATAAAATTGTTAATAAAATGTAAGTGTTTTTTTAAAACATTTTTGCATTATTTATAGCACTCGGCTACAATCCAAACTCCAATGAAATTTTCGACTAAAACTGCAAATTTGGATGTTTATTTCGTCACATTTTACATTTTAAGGGGTGCTTTTCTTAGAAAATGTCACGAGGAAACCAATGTAACCACTTATAGAACCTTAAAGTTTTGTATAAACGGAGTTCTAAGCGTTAAAAGTTTCCGAATTTTGTCCGACCTCTCCAATTCACTCGATCCACTGTGCGGCGTGGCTTGGCATGCACCTTACTCGGACGCCCGACTCGAAATCTCGTCAAGAAGAAGTGTTAACTAGAGCTTCCGCGGAAAACGGAGACGTTGGAAGTGGGGTGAAGAAAGAGGGGAAGAAGGGAGTTGGTATGGGGGATGGGGAGGGGGGTGTAAACACTCGCACGCGGTCGCACGCACGCGGAAGGAAAACGGAAAACTCGGCGACGGTTTTTATGCCGTTAGCGACGAGTGGAGTTCTGCCGTGCTGAGGAAAAGCGCCGTATGATCCACCAGGCGTCGCCAAATTTCCTTCGGAAAACAACAAATTTGCCGGAAAATTTATGAATATTTCTCCTCCGATTTTTCGGAGGATTTAGTTCCAAATTTGGTCTACAAAGTCTGAGAATGTCAAGGAAAAATATGCATTACTTTCTTCAAAAATGGATATGTTATTAGAGGAGATTTGGCAACTCTCAAATGCTCATACGGCGTTTTTCCTTAGCACGGCAGAATTTGGAGCCGCCGCGGTGGGGAGTGGGAATCGAACCCTCGGTCTCCCTTTCCGGAAGCTTTCCCGCAAACGAGCTGGAAAACTGGCTTATCCAGTTGGAGATGGATGTGGGGTCCGTTACCTAATTCGTGCGCTCAGAAAATATCCAGAATCTCACCAAGCGTCCGAATGGAAGAGTATCTCCAACATTCCTTTTCCTATAAATGATGCAACGATGCATTTTGCTAGGGAAGAACGACGTATGAGCATTCAAATGTTGCCAAATTGCCTTTCAGAAAATGTTTACTTCGAAAAAAGTTATGAATGTTTTTCCTTAAAATATCCAAACATTTCAAATCACATCACAAGCGAAATTCTCTGAAAAATCGAAATAAAAATTCTCAAGACTTTCCCTGACAATCCTTGATTTGTCAAAGGAAATTTGTCATAGTGTGAAGGCTCATATCGCGTTTTTCCTTTGCACGGCAGTATGTTTAAGTGGTATATTTGGGTAGACCTTTCTTTTGCGCAATGAATTCTGGATGCGGTCGATATATTTCAAAAACCTACGGAAGGATTATAATGGGAAAATAAAAATTTCAGACTGTACATAGATCATTAAGGAGGGCTCGAACCTAAAGTCATCTTCCAAGGTCTTTAAACGAAATCAAAGCCCCGTTTCTAATTAACCGTAGATATCGGTACATTGAAATCGGTTGCAAAATGGAAACAGTAATTTTGACTTCATTTGATGATCTTGGAAGATGATTTTCAGTACTAGCATTCCTGATGATTCATCTACAGACTATTTCGATTTTCCCAAAAAACTCCACCAAATGGTTGGAATTTGAAACATCGATCGTACCCAGGATGTATCGCGCAAAATCTATAGCTCCAGTTTCAGCACTTTCAAGAACGATTCTGTTGTCGAACGATCAGTGGATAATTTCTGAGTTTTCTCTGAGACCCGTTTATGGTAAACGCTCACAGGCTCACACTTTCCCTGAATGGTACAGCTCAACGTACAAATGGTGTAATCGATAAATAGTTGACAGCATTAGGGCTCGTTATATATTAAGTAGAGCGCCAGAAGAGCGTTGCAATGCTCTTAAAAAGTGCAACTATGTAGCTTACAATAAAATGATACCCAAGTCCTGCTGGAATTTCACTCCTAAATCGACTCTATTTTCGTTTTCAACCAGCATAGGTGTTAATTTGGTTTGCTACAAATTATGCCAAGTTACACATACGCAATAGAAACACACACAAATATTGCAAAAATACACTATATAAATGGGTATGACAAGGCTAAAATGGTAAATAAACACAGCGATGGACATTGCGGACATTCCTTCCATGTTTATTTACCTTTTAAACCTTATCTTACCCATTTTTTGTTGCATTTTTCTTGTATTTATAATTGAATCGGGCTATTGCTTTGCGTTTCCTTTATCACGTTGCTCAAAGCATATACGCCGTTCCTGCAGAGAATGTTGAATCTCAGCTTACCTAGCTGTCGACATTGTGGTATCCTTTTAACCTGTGGAAGACACTACACTATCAGTCACACTAGCACACGCGAAAAAAACTGGCAGGTCACGAAACACATATGAGACATGGGAAACTACCATAACTTTTCACGAAGAAAATGCGAGGGAATCCAAAGTATAACACAAGATAATGACCGAAAACGTGGTTCGAGAAACACTAGCGTAAAAGCGTGAGAAAAGAGCTTACCTAGCCGACGACATGACTAGGTCTTTGGGCTGCTGGAAGGCGACTGGTCGGTGGTTCTTCTCTTGGGAGGCTGGAGCCAGTCCGGTGGCGGCGGTGCCCCGGTCCCGGTCGATGCCTCGCGGATTTGCTCCCGACATGGCCGCCACCACTCCATGTCCGTTTACTCCCGGGCAAGCTTTGCCTTCTGACTCTTGCGCCTGGAAAATAAAAACACATCTTCAAATCTAATCCAACTCCGTTCATTTTTCAACCTTATCAAAATCTCAGTTTCAATGGAGAATTCGCAGGTGTCTGAAATTTGATGAGTTCTGTGGTTGCATGGATGCTACCAAGTGAGCTGAACACGATGGATACCCCTGGTTCATAAATTGAACAACTGGACTACATTTTGCAATTTGGAACTATAAATTCTAGCCCGGTTTAAAAACAACGTATGTGTCATTAGTTTCCCGATGCACATAAGTGTTTTTCCAGAAGAGCCAGAATTTGTATTCCAAATTGCAAAATTCAGTCTAACTATTAGAGGAGATAGGACAAAATGATCTAATCTGCTAAAATACGTGTGTTTAAATGGGAAATGCCGCCAGATAACGTCAGTAGGCGGCACATTTTCTCACTTTTAAATCTATTTTTATACTATTTCCCATAGCCGAAAAAATGATAAATATACTGCAGAATCAGCTCTTTAAACACTTTCAGATGAAGCGATAAAAACATTGCGTACAAATTCTCCATTGGACCGATTTTATCAGAAGGAAATAACCCACATTTTGGACAAAATTGAGTTAAGAATGTTTCGGAGTTCCACTAGTGGTGGATATTCCCCTGCCAAAAACTCGAGTCGAGGAAAAAAATTAGCCTCTGTTAAGAGGGGCTAAAATTTATTTTTTACATTGAGTCTTATGGAGACATAAGAACTCAAACCCGTTTTTCTCAGTTTCAACTTGATGTGGGTCGGTCCCTTTCTGTTGAACTCGGTCCAATTACAGGGATGCTGATTTCCAATCGATACCACCAAAAAATCGATTAGATCAAATCATTTTTTTACCCCGATTCATGAGCCGAACTGTTCAGAGAACTTTTAGGCGTTCGGGTTGAGGTTTCCGCAACGCAGTTACGAAGAAGCTGCATTGTGTAGAGGGATATTCAAGGGGTGTCAGCCTGTCATACGCATTTAAATGTTGATTGACTCAGAACCCAATTTCCTGCCGCTAGGGGTGCCGCGACAGGAACACACTGAAAGCCTAGATTCGGGAACCTGCCTTGATCGATAGGTTGAAGAGGAAGGTGGCCGTGACCTCTTTCTCAAAGAAATCGACTCGATAAGGACAAATTTGCCTCGTTCATCGTGTAACGCTCATTTTGATACTTTCAAATCAATCAAACACCTGCTTCAAAAGACTAACTTAGGCTGTATTAAAAGTACACTTGTGCGCGACTCAAATTTAACATCCAAGCTTAGCTTAGCTTTAGCTTTTATTCCAATGGAATAACTTCCAACACAAACGTTTACGTGGATTGCACTTCAGACGCACTAGTATTGCTACTGTCGCTAATTTAAATTCCATTCAATGTCGATCAATTTCAGAGGGCTTCTCTTCAATGATCGACATCTTGTAACGCAGAAATATGATCAAAACGACTTACGGTAATTGATAAAATCGCATCTTAATATACAATGAAATGACAACTTGTATGTCATTTCATTCATTTCGTTTTGTGTGTCGGTATGACATTTATTGTTCAGTGAACACCAAACGTCTCGGGCCGGATTTAGGGGGTGGCCACATGGGCACCGGCCCATGACGGCAAATTTTGCAATTTTTTCAAATGTAGGTATAAAAAAAGTCGGATTCAGAAAAATATGACAAACGAGAAAAGGCGACAAAATCTCTCATTTCTTGAGAGTATATAGTAATTTCTAATTTTGCCGTCTTTCGGTGTACAGGAGCGCACTTACAGTCGAGTTAGAGAGAACCGACCATTGGCTGGCGCGGCGCGGCGCAGAGAGCAATGATGACGAGGACTTGAGATGAAAAGGAGAAGTTTTCGGCGCGGCGGTCAGCGTGTAACACATATTAGCGCCTACAAGACTGTATGAACACTTCACGCATTGCATCAAACACTGTGCGGTCAGCAGCGGTCGGCGGGAAACGCATAGCGCCTACAAGACTGCGTGGATACTTCACGCATGACGTCAAACACAGTGCGGTCAGCGTGGCGCGGCGCGGCGGCAGAAGTTAAAATTATTAAACCACATTTATGTTTGTTCTTCTTTCATAATTTTTTCGCTCATTACTTAGAAATGGAAGGCTTCGTCCACACAGAGATAGGTTTACGGAACTTAACTTTCGCGCAAACTTCCGTGAACTTTTGCTAGTAGTGTTGACAGGGCTTACGCAAAAAATGTGTCCAACACGAGTAAATGTGTCTTATGCACCACTCCTCCTCCGGCACGTTCACTTGATGGTTTTTATTGAAGTTTCAGAACGAATGAGAAGGGGGCGGCAAAATACAGGCGGCCCATGGGAGGCAAGTAGGTAAATCCGGCCCTGCAAACGTCTATAATTTTCTCGGCTCCTACAATAATTAAAGGGTACAACTAGAAACTATCGTTACAGGGTATGAAAAAAAAAAAAAAAAAAAAAGATTTTCCAAGCGAAGGAATTATTTGAGGGGTATCCACCGCGTTGAAAGCAAAGAGTGTGGATAGTGAAAACAAACGTGATTGGGACGGGAGGGGAACACGCTCGTCAAATTGCATAACTGGATGTCGGCAGGCGGCGGTCGCGAATGGACATTGATGAAGAGCATTCACACACACAGGTCCTAATTACCGGACGATTAATTAACTGCCCAAGTGCACACTGTCTGCACATGACTGCAGGTCAGGGAGCGCACACAGGACAATCACCTACAGCGTTAGGTTCTCCTCACGGTCAGCATGTGTACAACGCGTTGTCGCTTGGAAAAAAAAATCAACGATTCGTATACTCAACCTTATATTGCGGCTATTCTAAACGAGGGAAATCAAGCGGATTACACTTTGGAAAATTGGATTGCACTTTGCAAAAAGGAACCAGGAGCTTTGCAATGTTGCTAAGATTGCGCAACTTCTTTTGTATTGGAAGAAAAACCTGATTATCCACCAACAATTCCTATTTTACTCCCAAAAAATTGTAAATTAAGACAAAATTCCCATGTAAATTTCATATTTTTCATGGTTTCAGGAATTTTATTGCAAAGGATGAAAATGCACAATCTTAGCATCATTGCAATGCTTTTGGTTCCTTTTTGCAAAATGCAATCCAGTTCTGGCTCATCCACACAAGCATCTCCCTCTGTAGGGACATTTAGAACATATTTTGTTCCTAAAATGAGCCAGAAAGTGGACGTATTATGAAAGACTCTCAGAAACCGATTGCCTAAACCTAACCCGAGGGGGCGTAGGGGGCTCACGATCCCCCCCCCCCCCCCCGTGTGCCAAAAAAAAGAGGGAAAGAAGGGAAGAAAGAAAGAAGTAAGAAAAGTAGATAAAATACTCTGCCCATTGAAAAAGGCTTGGCAACACCGCGCGGAATGATCAGAGCTTTGCTACCAGCTGCGTTTCATTGCTATAACATAAGCGCCAGTCTTTATTATTCAAGCAATACAGCTGTGTGAAGTTGCGGTATTGCGGCGGCCTTTCACTGTTCTAGCCTCATTACATGTCACGATGTAAACAATTCAGAGTCTTAATTTACTTGATCGCTGAATCACTGTTACATTCATGCATTGACAGACGAACTGGTATCACTGCAAATTTTATGTTGTTTTCGTTGTCTTCTCCTCTTAAGCTCAAACTTGGAGGACACGTTTTAGACCGTAGTTTTACCCCTAATTTCCCACTGAAAAAGAGTTCGGATGATTTCGACACAGCTAACTCTAATTGTGTGGTGTCCACCAACTTATTGGCGTTGTACAGCAAACTAGTTGGAGTTGGTCTCCAACTTATTACTGTAGCACCAATATGTTACAAGATAACTCCAATAAGTTGGAGTGTACAATAAGTTTGCTGCACAGCATCAATAAGTCATGATGCTTCGCACCAATTTGAGCTAGTTGTGTCAAAATTATTCAACTTTTTTTCAGTGACGAGGGCTTTTAATATGTTGGTCCTTTCGCTGTTATTAGACTGACATAATGGTCTAAAACATGAAAGTTAGAAATAATCTGTGAATTTTTGTCGCACCATGACAAATATTCCCCATCGAAATTTCAAGGAACAGGGTCTCTCTGTAAAAAAAAAGGAACAACGGTGGATATTTAAAGATATTGCAATGTAATCTGTCCTTTTTGCTTCAAATCATCGATTGAAGACGTGATATAATCATCATAGAGACTTTTATCCTCTGGGGAAGATCAATAACCGCCTTTTCCTATAAAACAGCTTTAAATCAACCTTACACGCGACCTCCAACATTTTTAATTTAACGTGCATATGTTCCTTTGGAGGACGCAAAGGCAATATTCGAAACGATAACATAAAATGATATGTTGAGGGTTGGCTAATGGGAAACATCCCTTCTCGGTGCTGCAAAAAAGATTGAGAGGTATCGCCATAACTTTTTATCGACGCATTTCGCATACATAAAATGTCTGACGTGCGTTGAGGCAAAGTAGCGTATCAGAGAACGATAAAGGAGCGATCTGCGAATAAGATATAATAAAAAAAGGGAATGTTTTCTTGAGCTTTTATGGATATTGGTGCCAACCTCGTCTGGGGCTCTCGGTTCGGGTTTCATTCGCCGTCAAATATGAGAATTTGATTCTCTCTTGAAAATAAGAAACCAGCGCCTTGCGTTCTGAGCTCCATGCTTACAAATGCAGGCACAATATCATTCTTTCACTCATAAGAGCCACAATTTTATCGTCTCTCTGACGTAAAATAGTACCTCAATTGTCACGTGAGCCCTTTCCTACATATGACTTAATTATTTTCAGGGCTCAATTGAAAATTCAGGTACGACCTTACGTTACAGGAACGGTGAATTGCCGTTGTAATATTTTCTGAAATTGAATTTGACGTTTACTCATCAACGTTGTGTTGCAGCCTCATGTTGTCTCAGAAGCCCTAAACAAGATATTCTTTAAATTAACTTATGCAAATAGACACGACTTTTGACACAAGAATATTTTCCGTCATGAGCTGCGTTAAAAAATCGGTCTAATCGTCGTATGCCGCACGAAGGAACATACCTTCATTCCAAGGTTGCAAAATTGACGCAAATAATTAATTTGTAATATACAAACAACTACTTGTGAAATTTTTGTCCAAAATTTGTCTAATTTCTGCGCGAGACCTGAAGAATAATAAGTGAAATTTTCAGTCAGAAATGCCAAAGATTCTCCTAGTAAAAATGCCGTTTGCGAGGGAAAATTTGACAACATTGAAATGTGGTTACATTTTTTGTGATGGGAACAACGCCGTGCGCCATGTGACAGTTTTGTCAGACCGCGCTATTTTTGTGGATCATGTGACCGTGCCTTTGATTCTAAGAATGGTACTCTTGATTCATACGATCGTTACTCTTGCTTCAAACAGGGTAATCCGAAAGTCCCACGCCACCCCTACAATTTGTAGGGTTCATTCCCTTTTATTCTGTGATCCGCTCAAATTTTTCGAGGCCCCAAAGGTCCTTTGAACTAGGAGCTTTGACAAAATTTCAAGTCTATACCAGGGCCGGATTTACCTACTTGCCACCCCTTTCTCATTCGTTTTGAAACATCAATAAAAACCATCAAGTGAACGTGCCGGAGGGAGAGAGGGAGGAGGTATATAAGAAGCGTTCACTCGTGTTGGACGCATTTTTTGCGAAAGCCCTGTCAACACTACTAGCAATGGTTCATGGAACTTGGCGCGAAAGTCAAGTTCCGTAAACCTATCTCTGTGTGGACAAGGCCTTCCATTCATAATATATAAACGAAAAACTTATGAAAGAACAAATATAAATATAGTTAAATAATTTTAACCTCCACCGCCGCGCCGCGCTGGCCGTACTGTGTTTGGCGCAATGCGTGAAGTATTCCTACAGTCTTGTAGGCGCTATGCGTTCCACGCCTACCGCTGCGCTGCTGACCGCATGCGCACTGTTTTTGGCACAATGCGTGAAGTATTCATGCAGTCTTGTAGGCGCTAATATGTGTTACATACCGACCACCGCGCCGAGGGCTTCTTCTTTTCATCTTAGTCCTCATCATCATTGCTCTCTGCGCCGCGCCGTTCCAGGCCAAATTGCGTGTTTGGTTTCTCTCTTATCTTGAATAATTAAGGGTGCTGTCTCTTGTATCACGGAAAGACGAACACATTAGAAATTACAATACTATCAGGAAATGAGAGATATTGTCGCCTTTTCTCGTTTGTAATTTTTTTCATACCTGCATTTTAAAAAAATGCAAAATTTTCCGCCCCCTAATTTTTCCGCCATGGGCCGCGGCCCATGTGGCCACCCCCTAAATCCGGCCCTGGTCTATACCTCTATTTGTTAAAAAGTTACAGATGGTGGTGCAGAACTTTTGCATCACCCTGTATAACCGAAATAAATCGATCTTGTATAACCGGAGAGGTCTTTATAAGAATGATGAATCTCAATACCGTCGTCTACTGCTTTGCCTCTTCTTCGTTTGACTTTGTCTACTTTTTATTTTGTTAATAAATAAATCTTGCCTCCAGTTTTCGGCGCTGATCGTTAGGTGATTATCGCTCAACATGGCGGCTGCTCGGGTAGGCAGAAGTTTCTGCGACGGTCGTTATTATTTCTAGCTTTGGCGACGTTAAAAAGCGTGAAATTTCAAGACGAGAGCCTGCGAGTCGAAAGTTTTCTGAGGAATGGGCAACTTATGGCAGTTCGGATCTGACGTATTCAACTTGGGAGCGAACACTCTCGCCCTCTCGGGTCTATGCTAAAACGGAAGACAGCAAAGCTCTTGGGCTCTCCACCCACTCTCACTTGCTCACACGCGCGCGCATCGCTGTGAAATTTCTCCTTCATTGCAGAGATACCGTCATTTGGTCATCCAACACCATTCTGCCATGCTAAGGTAAAACGCCGTATGAACCTCCAGGCGTTGCCAAATTTCCTCTGACGAAATACGATTTTATTGGGAAAACTGTGAATTTTTTTCTTCCAATTTTTAGATTATTTTGTTTGCAATTTAATCTAAAAATATTCGAAAATTTTAAGGAAAAATATACATAAATTTTGACAAAAATACGTGTTTTATCCGAGGAAATGTGGCAACTCTCGAATGTTTATACGGCGTTCTTCCTTATCACCGCAGCATTCGCTGATGAACCTTGATATTAAACAGTTGTTTTGCGCTTCTCTATCATACTTCAGTCACCGGTGGGTCAATTGGACCGCGTTTAGCAGAAAGGAACCAAGCCAAATCAGTTATCGCTAAATTTAATTGGGCAATTAATTTTTTTCTAGAGAGCTTAATATATGCGGATTCCTTTTAAAATTTTAAGGGATTTGCTTCGTTCTACTAAAAAAATTACTGAAATTCGCACAACCGTTTTCATGTATGTATGTATGTAAAGCCGCTTATATAGCGTTCTCTGGCGCTCTAGGACACCTAGCCGCCGTTTTCATGTGAAAAATTAAGTTGCCCAATTCAATTTGACAATAACTGATTTTCTGCTTAACGCAGTCCAATTGTTAAAATGTTATTAAATAATCTTGATCAATAAATCGTATCGCTAATAAGATAGGGATTTATCGATCAAAGTCGGTCAATAACGATTCAACAATTAATTAGACTGCATTATGCAATAAGGAACTACAATTTCTGGTCCGTAGATAAAAACACTTATCTACCTGAGGAAACTAATGGAGAATTTGTTGTTTCTAAAATGAGCCAGAAATCTTAAGTTCCTAGATGCAAAATATGGTCCAAGTGGCCCACACTTTTCCTGATCCAAAAGTTTTACATATGTTAGCTGCCTGCAGGATAGTCATTTGACAGAGGACATAAAAAGTTAAATTTCCGCTTCAATGGATGAGTCACGGAAGTGTGTTATGGTGGTTTCAGAATGTTGTAGATAGATTAGTAAAAAATAGTAAGATCCGTCTAAACACCAACTGTCTTTGAAGTTTCATTTTTTCATCAGATGCAAAGTTGAGGACAAAGTTTGACAATTAATTTTAGGCTCTAAATATTTCAGGTTTGGTCTTTTGAATGTACGACTGCTGTAATTCAAAATTGCTCTTAACTTATGTTTTTCCAATATGCGAGATGAATTTTTGTCAAACTCGGTTCATAAAAACAAATACAATCGCCCAACGCATTACGTCTTTTGAGGTCCTTTGTAATTTCCTATTGACATTGAATCAAGAGCTCTCTTTAGCTGCCTTTTTTTCATCCATAAGAGGGGAAAACGTCGTCTTATTCTAACTTATTCCCAAAAGAAAGACCCTAAGGGCGTAACGACCTTCACGAAGGATCAACTTATGTGTTGACAATGCCCCACATCAAAGGGCTCGCTGAACGGTTCTGTAGTTAGGTTAAATTTGACGGATTCGAGTCGAACGAACCGCTCTGCCAGTAACGTCACCAACTCCCCGAATTTCCTGCGCGAAAACAATTTAATGTAGATTTTTAACCCTCGATTTGGCAACATAAACGCTAACAAGTTTGCCACTCCTGAGGAGAAAAGTCGGATACGGCTCGGCGCGGTGTGTTATAAATGGAGCCGGTAAAAGTTTTCCGCGTCAAACTGAACGATTTTCTCACTTCTTTAGGCTGAAAATACGAAGCCCCGGGAGACGAGGAAAACGGTTGATGCGTGGGCGTGTCCACCGCGGAGTTCCCGTCGATAAAGTTGATTACACAAGATTCCCTGTGGGGCCTCGTTAGACCTAATCATCGCCTAATTTCGTAAAGAGAGCAGTGCCCAGAATGAAGGTATTGGGCGAAAAAAATGGGGAAAAAATCCCAGGCAATTGAACCGGTTTTTCATAGATATTTGTCGCACTAGCATCCTTAATCTGAGTAAATCTACAAGTCACTTGTGTTATGAAAGCAATTCCCTATTTTTGTTGACACCCTTCAGAATGTTTCAAGAGTATGATGAAATAAGCTGAGAAACTCCCCCTTCCCAATAACATCATTAATATAAACTTCGAAGGATTCTGCCTTTTTCTATTTCACTCGAGGGGAAGTGTCCCCTCCCGGACTCTCTTCCCCACCCGGTGACTGACGCTGCGCTGTGCTGAACGGTTCAGCCTGAACCTTTCCCCTACGTCTGACCGTTCCCCACTCCTCTGTCAATCGAACCATATGCCACCGCTTACGTATTGTCGCTCGCCCACCCAGGTACCTAGCGGCCAGCGGTCAGTTGATGATAAATCTCGCTCATGCTCCTATGCAGCTACGCATTGATTACGCCAGCTAATTACTTTCTAATAATTAGAATTTCTTCGATAATAGTTTTCTTTATTTATTCGACTGTATTTTTTTCTCTGTTCTACTGTGATTTCCTTGGTTCTCTACTGTGTTTTTCCTAAATCTCTGAGTCAGAAATCTGAAGCACTTCGGTATGCACCGAGTACTTCAGATGTGTGACCTGAAATCTTCGGTATATACCGAACTACTTCAATTGTCTGACCCGAACTTCGGCAGATGGACCTTAACTTTTCGGATGCGTGATCCGAAAACTTCAGAGATCCATATGATCTCAGCTTCGGGTTCCATGCACAAATTTTTTTCTCCGTGTCTCCTTTTAGGGGACGCAACTAAAATTTCAGTAAATTTTTTTCAGAAAAGTAAAGAAAAAAAAAAGAAAAAAAAAAGTGGCTAACGATGGTTCCTCACCTTCACGTGGTGTTGGCTGTTTTTACTAAGTGGGAACCGTCCATTTTAAGATATAGTCTATTTCTTGCCCTGCCATTATTATTCTACAAGTTAATTGTGGAGTGAGAATTTCATAATGTTTTCTATGAAATCTTCAAAATATAGTGATAAAAAATTTGCAACTACTACAAAATCGGCTCGCGAAGCGAGCCGAATGTCACTCGCGTAGCGAGTGACCGGGGGTCCAGGGGGCGTAGCCCCCGGCTAGGCGTGACGGGCGCGCGAAGCGCGCCCAGAACGGCTAGTTTTAGTATATTCATGCGACGTTTGATGAACAGAGCAATACACGTTTTAAATGTATTCGTATAAGTGTATTTACAGCAATTTACATGTCAAGCTTTTTTTTCATGTCTAAGGTTTATTTGTTGACGAAATATTTTTTCCTCACATTTCCAATAGCCAAATGTAAAAATAGTGCCGGATTGACACTATTTGGCAGGGGAATCGAATATAGAAAAAAACTAACAATCACTGGTAAAAAAAACCTCTTGGACCAATGCCGCGGTGCATTGACTTAAGAGTGCAGTTTCTTGTCGGCGGATTTAAGAAGCTTGAACTCTTGTTTCAAGTTGATTTTGCATTGATTCAATTCAAAATCCGCTTGAAACAAGAGTCCAGACTCTTAAATCCGGCGACAAGAAACTGCACTCTTGAACCAAGAGGTTTTTTTTACCAGTGATTATAAATTCTGATGAGTTTCAACTTTCCGGGTAAGACTGAAATGGCGCAATATCTAGCTCGGACAGATGCATTTGCCTGTGCCACACTATCAAAGCTAGCCATCAAAATATCGAGGTCAGATGTTGCGATTGGCTAATTCGATGACTTGGACCAATCACAGCACTTTGATAGTGTGACAGTTGTGACACAGGCTATTGAAATTCTCAGCCGAGGTAACGTCGAGATATCTATACGGTCTACAGGTATATTTTCTCACATTTTGAGGGAGTATATGTTGCACCTCGGAAGACATTTTCCGGTCAAAAACTGAACATTCAGTACCATGTGGAAATTTAAATGCATTGTGGATATTTTTAGAACCGCTCGAATTGAGGAACCCCGAAAGCTTTTGTAATCTTTGACTAGTCAACCATCTGGTTAGTTAGGACAACGTTCAGGCTATTTAAAATGTAAAACGGTGATAACTTACGCTGGAACACATTTACACATAGAGACTTGCATAGAATAATCGATGCAATAAATCCCAGGAATAAACCTATGATGTCACCTACAGTGCCTGCAGTATAATTGCCCACCCATCACCTACAAATCTCCGTCATGTGCGACTTTAAGTCATTTTCACACTCGACAAATTTTATACAAATTACGTTGCAGTCACCCATGAGCAAGCTCAATAAAACTTTTGGCCTATTGCCCAGAAGTCTCGTATCCTCAACTGTTGTCTCAAGCATCAAGGACTTCGATTATTTGATGCTCAATTTTATGGATGTCGAATAACACCGGCCATTTAGCCACCTGCGTGTGCTATTTAATAGTGTAGATTCGATCATTGTGCTATTTGTGGCTAACTAATCTCATCTCACCATCGCACCGATCATTCCACCATTAATCATTCCCTTCTAGCGATGCATTGTAAAAATTGAATTTTGAATCCCTATCGAACAAGCGTTCGAGAGAGAATCTTTCGGGAGGTCCAGACTTACGTCATTATCTCACGGTCAATAAGTAAGCTTTGATTGACAGCAAAATGATTTCTCCTTCATTTTGCACTGGATACATCAAGCAACACAAACGATTAGGCGAAGAATCGACAGTTCAGCTGTGAGAGTCTGATATAATAGATGCCTACGTCTTGGTGCCGAATTTTGTAAAAAAAAAAAAAAAATATTCAATTTTAACGTTAATTGCACATCTATGAATTTGAGCATACCGCTGGTGAAAAAAAAATATCATACATGTAGTATTTCAAAAGTCCCGTGTTTGCTTTCTTTCTTTCACAGAGGGAACAAATTATACATATTCGTTTTGGTGAAACTGTTATAGAGGGTCCACACGTGTAAATATTTAAACAGTTCAATCGAAAAGTCACAGATCAAACGTTGCTGTTCACCCAAATAATTTGAAGGTTCCATTTTAACTTCTTATTTTTTTTGAAAAATCATTCGTTTCTTGCTTAAATTAAGTGCACCTCGACGTGACATCAACGTGTAGTCGCATCGCACTGGCCGTCGAGGGCAACACCAAAAACCGAAGCGCCTTCAACAATCCTATATGCAACGCGCACATCCACTGAGCACGAATAGTTGTATTCAGGCGCTAGTATGAATGTCGCGTAAATCACGTTGTTTTGTGTGACTACTAAGATATTTTAAACGTGACTCTTATAATTTTTCTCTTCATTATTATGTGTAAAAATGAAACATGATGTTTTCTATCAATGCTAGGAGCCAGGACCACTTAAGGAAAAACATCACCGAAAATTCGTCTGTGCGATTGAGCAATAAAGTTGGGTTTACAAATCCTAGAGTACCTTTAAAGGGAGAGTATTGACAACTCGATTTATGTAGCTTTTAGAGCCCGAAAGGGTGACAACGTGAAAACGAAAAAAAAAAAAAAACGAAAATCACTAGAAAAGTGCCGCTGCCAACCTATGCATTTGAGAGATTAATCGATATGGCATACAGCGCTTTGTAAACATGCGTTTTTAAGGATTGAGACTTTGAAACTGAGAAAATGTAAGCGAAATCAAAGTTTTATACGTGCTTTTATAATTTTTGATCAGTGTAAATAGTCGGAATGTGCAAATTTGTACTACCTGGATAATTCGAGTTCATAATTTGGCTCCCCTGGGTCCCAATAGCTAGATGACCTGATCGAACCTAATCTCCAAATTTTCCAGTTGTCCATACTCTCCCTATCAAGGTACTCTAACAAATCCAACCTTTTTCCTCTTTCAAGTGTGGCGAGCTACCTACGATAATACGGCAACATGGAGCTAAATTACCGGTCTACGACTGCATTTGGTGGTTGGATGAGGTTGCCAGATGACGGAATTCCTCGGGATGGATACGTGATATCCACCGGTTTCCCGGGTGATATCTTACAACCCGATAGCTCGGCGTGAGAACGAGCGGAGTTTTCCAATAAGGTAAGATCCAGAAATAATGATCGGCGATCGGACTGGGAGGCTGCGGTCCATCACAAAGACGCCTCATCGGGCAGGCCACAGTCCCGCACGCCGCACCGCCGCCGCCGCCGCCAAGCAAAGGAAATCCCATTGGGTAAGTGATGAGCACGAGTGCGGTAATCGTGCCCCCCGAACTGATATCCCTGATATCACTCGCGCATTCGTCTCGTTCCGCAAAATACAGGGGAGCGTTACGTAATGGCGCGTCCGTTGCGCCGCTCTGGTCCGCGCCAACGAGAAAAGCTGTAAAGTGCTCTTATGCAAACTAGACCCCGCTGCGTTTATCGGGTCTGTGCGCCTGTGCGGGTCGCACGTAGAAAAATTTCACGTTAATCCCAGAGAGGAACCTCATTCCTAAGTACCACAATCGTCTTTTCAAATAGTTGAATGTTACAGCGTACGTTTCTAGATCTAGAGTCCCTTTATACTGAGAGTTAAGACAATATGAATCCATTTCTAATTGATTTCCGTATTTTAGGCCTCCACAGTGTCACAAACGGGAATTAGGCTTACATTTTCACCAATCGCAAATATTATAATCTGGAATAGATCGGGGAATCATGTTTATTTCCATAGCCGAAAAAAATTATAAAAAATTCTGCAAAATTAGCTCTTTAGGTACTTTCAGATGAAGCAATGCAAAATTTGCGTGCAAATTCTCCATCGAATTTCTGCTCTCTGATTACTGGGACGTCGCCGCTTATATTATTCAAAGAATAGGCCGGGCGGATTCTGCCGTGCTGAGGAAAAACGCTGAACTTTTGAGTGTTGCCAAACTTCCCCCGATAAAACATGTCTTTTTAAGAAAAGTCAAGCGTTTTTTTGCTTGACATTTTCAGATATTTTAGATTAAACTGCAAACAAAATTGTGTGAAAAATTTGAAAAAAAAATATGCGAAATGTTTCAAGAAAAATTAGGTTTCATTGAGGGAAATATCGTATACGTCTGAAGGCTCATACGGCGTTCTTCCTTAGCACGGCAGAATTGTGTGTAGAAGGAGGAACTGTGAAAGAAGAGGGAAAGTGGTTACCTTGACTCGTCTACGAATTTTGGCAGGGTCGCAGGTGCAGGGCGGATCGGGAGCCCGGGTATCCTCGACGGAGCTCCAGACCCGTTCCTTCTTCTGGGGGGCGGCGAGGCGCTTGTTCTCGGTCTTCTTGGCGTTGGCGTTGGCGCCGGACGCGGGTGCGGGTGGAGATGCGGCGAAGACGAGGTGCTCGATGCGCGGGGTGTAGCTCGGGTCGTTGCGGACGAGCTCCTCGATGGAGACGACCCTCTTGGCCGACTTGGCCGGGGTCGTCGGGTTGGACTTGCCCGCGCCCGGCGGCGCCGTTCCCATCGCGGTCGTCTTCTTCCGCGGCGGCTTGACGAGTCCATTCCCCTGGCGCGTCCTCGAGTCCCGCGGCGTCGTGGACTTGCCCAGTTGGAGGAGCCGCGAGTCCTCCGCCAATCGCTGACTCAGCGTCGACATCACCGCCCCCTGCCACGCTTCCACTTCATCGGCCACCCCTGAAACACATAAATCAGACGGGGCTCAAAACACATATTTCAGACAGGGTTAAAATCACCTTCATCAGAAACCCAAGGTACATTCTACTACAGGTATGGACAAATGGAGTTATAGAAAGTTGTCGAAACGCGTAGATTTGACAGCGTCCAATTGGACGACTGCGACGCCATATTGACAACTTATTTACTTTCTGTTCTGAGAGTGGGTCTCGTCAATTTCGTGTTATTTTTTCGTGTTCTTAGTCAAGTTCTTCGTTATTTTGGGTTTTATCAATTTTTTAAATTCATCTATAGCTTATTGAAGCTACCAGATCTGCCAGAGCCTCATTTTGAACTGCGCGGCAAAGACGGTACGACTTGCGACGTCACTCGATGGCCTAGATTCTCAGCGCTGCCACTTCGGCACCCCATTTGTCCATACCTGTAGTAGAGTGTACCTTGTCAGAAACCCACACAATGAAGAAATGCACGAGTAGAAAAGCTACAAATTCCAATGCAACAAGTAGAATCCCTTTATTAAATAAAATATTACAAAATATATTATATATAAAATATCACTGTTATCAACTTCTTGTCTTGATATTCGATGTTTCTTGACGCGTAAATTCAAACGTTCCGCTCATGAATAAAACCTTCCCACGCGAGCCGATTTGCACACAAAATGTTATTTTAAGAGTCTCTGCAGTATGAAATTTTAAGAACTTATTTTAATCTCAGTGGTTCGGCCCAGCTGCTGCACGTTTTTAACACTTTGAACAACACAGGGCGGGAAAGGAACACTGATCGATTAAGGAGCCTGCCAAGCCGTTGTAGTAGTGCGCGATTTGAATAGAGTAGACAACATTTTCAGAAGGAATCCACACATACGCTCTCTTGTAAAAGATGTAATTGCCCAGTTTAAAAAAAAAAATAAATAATAAATTTGGGCTTTCCAGCCCTGTGTTGTTCAAAGTGTCAAAAACGTGCAGCAACTGGGCCGAAGCACTGAGATTAAAATAAATTTCTAAATTTTCAAACTGCAGGGACTTTTAAAATAACATTTTGTGTGCAAAAAAAATCTAATCAATTTCGTAGCGGCATTTCTTGTGAACTCAAGCTAAGTTCTTTTTAACTTGAGTCCTCGTAACGGAAAATTTATTTCTCCGTGTATGAAGGTAAGGTGCTCTAGCCACTAGAAATTGGATCGGTTGACTTCCGAGGAAAGATAGCTGTTGGCTTGATTCAAAAGAGCTCGTACTGGGGGGAAGTTCTGCCGTGCTAAGGAAGAACGCCGTATGAACATTCAAGAGTTGCCAAATTTCCTTCGAAAAAATGTTTATTTTTGAGTAAAGATATGGAACTTCAGGAACTTTAGAACTTTCAGGAAACATTAGATGAAATCGCGAACAAAATTATCTGAAAAACTGGGAGGAAAATATTCAGAAGTTTACCAGGGAATTCGTGTTTTATCGAAGGAAGTTTGGCATCGCCTGAAGGTTCATACGGCGTTCTCCCTTAGCACGGCAGAGTTCTAGTTCCTAGTCGTTGGTCCAAGTGACCCAGCTCCTGATCTGTTATCAACGTAGGTGGGTGGAGGTGGGAGGGAGACGGAAGCTGGAGCCGACAACCGGGGAACTGGGAACCAACCTGGCGGCGGCGGCGGCGGCGGGAAACGCAGGCGAATCCGACGCGGTCGCCCTAGTTTTTATTTGGCCACCAAAGGGGCCCTGTTGTCCAATCCAAATCGAATTTCCATTTCCCAGCATACCTAGAAACCTAGACTCGCCCTATATCACCTGAAAAGATACCTAACATGGCAACATGGAGGTTTCTATGAACCGTTTCGAATCGGTGGACGAAGATCATGTAAAATGCGCACAACATGCACCCAATGCCGACAGCCTGACGACATCTTTAGTAGCAACAAACTAACGCAAACGACTTTATTTCGTCGTGAAAGATTACAACGATGTCGCCAACTTGTGAAGGGAAACGTCAGGTTTTCTTTGGGCGGGATTATGGCGTTTATTACAATAAACGCCACTTTTAAAGAAAACCTGACGTTTCCCAGCAATATTGCAGCAATATTGTCAATATTGAAACAATATTGTCATGTAAATATTTCCTTAAATACACTGCAGAAATATGTTGACAATATTGCTAAAATATTTCATGACAATATTGTAACAATATATTTATAAAAATGTTTTAAATATATTTACAAAATATATTTATGTAATTACTTTTAAAACAGTTTGTAAAATATATTTACAAAATATTTTAAAATTATTTTAGAAATATTAGTTTAAAAATATTTGTTTAATATTATGTTAAAAATATTTTATAAATATTTTTGTAATATTTAAAAATTAATTGCTAAAATGGCAAAAAATGGTTTGCGATTTCTGCAATTTGCTTTTTTTGCTAAAATGCCCACCCTCGTGGCGAGAACGACAAAACAATTTGCAAAAGTGGTAATTTTATTGTGCGAAAATGGCAAACTATACTTTTGCGAAATTAACATTACTAGTTTATGCTATTATGGCTAAAATTTTTGCTAGATTTTCAAAATGTTTGCCAAATTAGCGTATGGTTTTGCTCTGTTTACCAATTATTTTGCGGAACTTACTAAAATCAATCGCTAGAAAAAAGAAAGGGGGGGGGGGAAGAAAAGACAAAAAGAAGGGAAAAAAATAAATAACATAACATAAATACATCGACATAAATTCAAACTAGGAAAAAGCTCAAATAATTAAAACTGGAAAAAGACGCAATTATAAAAAACAGTAATTTGGTAAAGAAAAAAATGAGAGAGAGTTAAAAAAAACGAAAATTTGTAATACATGAATAGGAATATGTTGAGTACAATTAATAAAGAATTTGAAACACAAATTACAGGATGAAATAAAAAATAATAAATAAATAATAAATAATAAATTCTGGTAAAATATTATAAGAATCCGTCAATAAACAAACATATTACGGACTCAGAGGCCTGCGATAGTTAAGAGATTGAATTTACGGGCCCATCTACATCAAGCCTGGCTGGTCTGGTGGTAAAGTACTGGACTTCGGATATCAACTCCACCCCGAGGCGTGGGTTCTAATCCCGACTAGGACGGCGCGGATTTTAAGGTCAGTAACAACTCTACGATCCACAACCTGGACGCATGTGTACATTAGAAAGAAAATTAGTACCAAAGACGTCTCCTAGAGTGCGCGCACACGGATATGGAATATGATAACCTCATCGCAAGTAAATATTTTTAAAATATATTATCAATATTACCTTGACAATATTGCTGCAATATTGTCAGGGGGGCGGACAACAAACTATTGCAGCAATATTATTTCGATATTGTTAAAATATTGTTAAAATGTTTTTGACAATATTTCCTTTCCTATAACCTAACTCGAGGGGAGGGGTTGTATGAAGGCGTTCGACACAAACTAGCTCGACACTTATGTCAGTGAGAATCGAAACGAGGCAGGTATTGCGCTGTGCAAAATGCTGTTTGACGCGAGAAGAGATGCGCTCGGTATTGCAGAATGCCGCATTGCCCTCAGCTCAATGCGTTTTTCGTTTGGGATCCCATCAAAAGCATGGTAATTTTACTTTCACGTACAAAGCAATTGTGGGTGTGAAGGATGAGGCTTGTGTTAAGGGAAAACTGCAGAAATTCCATTTCCGTTAAGGGAATAGTTGTCCCAGCGCGCACCATCGTCAAGACATGGGTGTATTTATTTTATCCGTCCAGCTTTTCAATCGTTGTCTTCTTCAAATTGTATTTACCCTCTTTGAAATTATTTTTTCTTTTGAATTATTCTGAAAATAAGACCAAAAGCAGGGTTGTCATAATTCCTGCATCATCAAATTCCCTGATTTTTCCCTAAATATTATTGCTTTTCCCTGACTTTCCCTGTCATTCTAATAAAACTTCCACTTTCAGTTTTTCCCTTTTAAATTACTCTCTTTTCTGCTAGACACAACTCGTAAAATTCCTTGACTTTTCCCGGTCGCCTCAAATTCCCTGAATTTCCCGACACATTTTTTGCGTAATCCCTGTCAACACTACAAGCAAAAGTTCACGGAACTTTGCGTGAAAGTTCAGTTCCGTAAACCTATCTCTGTGTGGACAAGACCTTCCACATGTAAGAAATGAACAAAAAACTTATGAAAGAACAAACACAAATGTGGTTTAATAATTTTAACTTCCGCCGTCGCGCCGCGCTGACCGCACTGTGTTTGACGCAATGCGTGAGGTATTCGTTCACTCTTGTAGGCGCTAATATGTGCTACATGCCGACCGCAGCGCCAAGGGCTTCTCCTTTTCATATCAAGTCCCCGTCATCATTGCTCTGCGCCGCTCCAGGCCAAATTGTGTGTTTGGTTTCTCTCTTAACTAGACTAATTAAAGGTGTTCTGTCTCTTGTATCAGCGAAAGACGACAAAATTAGAAATTATTATACGCTCAGGAAGTGAGAGATTTTGTCACATTTTTTCGTTTGTAATTTCTTTTCTAAACTTGATTTTTTTTATACCTACATTTAATTAAATTGCAAAATTTGTTGCCCCCTAAATTTGCCGCCATGGGCCGCGGATCATGTGGCCACCCCCTAAATCCGGCCCTACTTATTAATTTTTTAGTTCACCATGAAATTCATTTTCATCCCCGAGTCAAGCAAGGAAAAACTCTGAAGTTTAATTCGCCGAAAGTCCGCAACTTCACGTTACGTTTGGGCGGATATTCACGGATGAGCGGGAGAAAGAGATTCGCCTGAACAGCCCTGCTCCTGCTACAGTCCCTAATTATCAATAAACTTTCTCCTGAGATGAGGCAGTCTCCAACTGAAAAGTTTGAATGGAACAAAACTTCCGCGGTACGCAGCTTAGGGTGTGTGCGGGTGGATATCATAACTATGATGCTCGACTCCCCTCCCCCCGCACTTTTCATGAACTTCACACTCGATGGCCGGGCCAGGGGCGGGGTTTTTCACCCTCACAAACACAAACTTGATTCGAGTGCATGGTGTCCCGTCCCCGGTATCGCGAATAAAGTCCTCCGGCGGTCTGCGCTGCTCCAGAAAATCCCATGTTTTCGAAAACTATATATTTTAGAGACCCTGCACTCAGCTCAGTGGAGTGGCGTGCTTTGTTGTATAACGATTGATCTGCCATTTAAACTTATGGGAAATGATCGATAGACGGGGTGTTCGCAATGAATACCGTAATAATCGATCTTTTACCATAGCTTCAAATGGGGAAATATCGATAATCAATCCTTTATGTCTCGTAACCGAGCTCAACACAATTTTTTGCCTAGTGATGATTGATAAGCACTTGTTCTTAGAAATGACACTTACGGCCATCAATGACTGCAGTCGCACTCCCATCGATTATGAAGAAAATGTTCTTAACTTTTAAATTGAACGTCTACTTTTTTACATGGGGGTTCTAGGGGGGCCTGCCCCCCCCTCCAGAGTTAGAATAGTATCATCTGCTCCCCCAAAGATAAAACCCTCTGAATGGTGAGAAAAGACCTTCGTCGAGGATGATTATCTCTCTTAATGTAGTCTAAATTGAAAGCACCGTGTTCATTCACTTAGTATTTTTATAAAGTTGTCATCATGGAAGCCTCAAAATTCGTCAAAATGCACCGAGAAAAAAGATTGGTAGAATTTTCCATTCCTTCACGCTGTATTTCACACAGCGTCAATTCAGAGTCAATTCTGCCAGACGAAAGGTAAACGTTTCTATATACTGGCACAGGTAACCATTCCTCTGGCAGAATCGACTTTGAATTCACGCTGTGTAAAATACAGCATGGAGGAATGGTAAATTCTACCGATCTTTTTTCTCGGTGTAGAGTTAAAATTTCAAAAATTCCATACACTCCAGACCCTCTGGTAGTAGGGGGGCCAGGCCTTTCCTAGCAAAACGACCTAGGTACTCCTATGCTGTTAATTTTTTTTTAAAGGGAAACTTTCATTCAGTGAAAATGTGTATGAGAATCTCGATTTTAGTACTCCAAATCAACCTTTATAATCTCAAAGGGTTGATATCGAATGAAGTTGATCGATCAAATTGAAAGGCAGCGTAAGAGTTTATCGAGCATGATTTTAACGCGATGGAGATCCAACGATCGATTTATGAAGGAGGCCGGGATCTGAGCATCTCTGAATCACGCATTCCGGCGCCTACGTCAAAACAGCGTGTGCTTTTCATAGTTGCCACGAGCCGCTCATTTCAACGTGTTTTTGGTAAATGAAGATTTTCATGAATGGATTTAATCAAACAGAGCTGTAAGGCACGCAACTCTTTTGAAAATGTTTCATTTGGATTTAAACCTTTTTGTTAACACATACATATCCATCGAGCTTCAAATTACGTAAATACATTTTCACGGGAAAACAGTTTTGAATAAATGGACATTTTCATGCTTAAAGAAACTTTGTGGAAAAAATCGAGCTTGGCGGGTATCTACGTGTCAAAAAGAGAGTTAGTTAGATAATATATTTTAAGACATTCAGCGTCACAGGCTAACCAAAATTCTGAAACTCTTCACCTCTCTTAATTTAAAAATCTAAATTTTCGTATATACTCCCATTTTCAAAATTATCTGTAAAGACGTTAATAGCCTGTGACGCTGAATGTCTTAAAATATACTAACTAACCAACTATTAACGTCTTTACAGAGAATTTTGAAAATGGGGGTACATACGAAAATTTATATTTTTAAATTAAGAGAGGCAAAGAGTTTCAGTAGTTTGGTAGTGACATTGGGTTCATCGCATGTTAGTGGGTTTGTATTCCTGTTGAAGCTCAAAGCTCCCAATTCCTCGACGACACAACCAATATTGAAGAATGGAAATTCAAAACCTAGTAAACGCCATCAGCTGTTGCCAAGATTGTGGGACGGTTCCTGTTACTTGAAGAGAATCCAGTCGTCTACGAACAAATTTTTTTGTGTATAGTCACGTGTATGAGAATGCTTGATTTCGTATCTTGTCTGTTGGTGATGGTGCGCGTTTTTTTTTCAAAATTTCCTTCCTTCATTTACCGGAAGTCTAATTATACTTTTGTAAATTTAATCCGGTACGAGCTGACAACGGAGCGGATCGACTAGACGCTTGGCGTTGAAGTTGTCACCCTTAAAGGTAAATAAACTCCGGCCTCCAAAGCCCGTGGGTTTTCGCGGGAATCATCGACACAACGCCCCCCCCCCCCCCCCCCCCGTACAGGTCGTTGGTTCATTTCCCTCTTCTGCGGAATCCTCCTCGGTGAACCGTTCGTTTTAATTAGCATTAAAAAGTCGGAATGTAATTACGCATTTTATCGGGAGGTTTTATCGGCTCAAAAATGTGATTTAAAAAAGGCGTGATTGCTGCGCGTTGATTTTGCGGTGCTTAAATGCACAATAAACCCGGGTGCTCCAAAACTGAATTCCACGGAAGCAGCTCCTTCGCGTATCCAGAGTTCTGGTTCATCCTTTGGGCTAAACCTATTATATGATTCACGAAGAATCTTAAAACATTAAATCCAGGATCTAAATCAAACCAAGTTAATAATTAGTAAATCATAGAATACTATGATCTTAGGTACAGTTGGCATCTGAATATGTATAAATCGCAGTCAAATAGTAAAATCAGGTATTTAATGCCTTAATGCCCCAGTTAAATGTTTAAGCAAATAGTTGAATATTATTATACTTAGACTAAAATTCCGATTCTTTTGCTAATTTTAAACAAAATTAGCCTTTCCTCTTGTAAAAAAACAAGTCTCTGTAAAAAATGCATCTTATATCAGTATTTTAAACGATTTTTAGCTCTTGAAGGGACATTTATCTTGAAATTTCTATCAATTGTCAAACCGTTTTCAAAATTTTAACTATTAATTATATGAGAAGCTTTTGAAGAGGAAGCAACGAACAAAATATTAAAAACTCGTGAGCTCTTCACCATTTTAAAAAATTCTGTAAAATATCAAAATTTGATTACCTGCCACGGCATTTGATCAAATCGGGCATTTTGACTAATTTTGACTAATTGCCACAGCATATTCACACTCAGTATTCTTTGTCGGATGAAGATTGGGTAGGATACTTTCCAACCAGTAGTCAGGCGTGAACGATCGATTTATCAATATCTTCCCCTTTGAAGCTCTGGTAAAGAATCGATTATTATGGTGTTCACCCTGTTTATCGATCCTTTTCCGTAGGTTTGAATGGCAGACCAATCGATATATCTCAAAGTACGCGACGCCCGCCACTGTTTTCAACGATGCTCGAGCGAGAGATTCTAGGTGAAATGTGCAATATTGTAAGGTTTAGAGTACCTTTATAGGGAGAGTATGGACATGGATAACTCGAAAATTTGGAGGTTAGATTTCATCAGGTCGTGTAGCTCTTGGGGCCCAAAAGGGTAGCCAACCCATGAACTCGAATTATCTAGTGGTAATAATTTAAACTGCGGGAGTAGGTACACTGATCTAAAATTATAAAAGCACGTTTAAAACTTTGACTTCGCATAAATTTTTTTAGTTTCAAAGTCTCAATCCTTAAAAAACGATTGTTTACGATGCGCTGTAGGCTCTATTGATTAATATTCCAAATGTACAGGTTGACAGCGGCACTTTTCTAGTGATTTTCGTTTTTCTCATTGTCACCCTCTTGGGCCAGAGGAGCTACATAGATCGAGTTGTTCATACTCTCCCTATGAAGGTACTCTGGTAAGGTTGAGCGTTTTGTTTCCAAAGCTGGCATTCAGGAGGCGGAAGGGTGGAGTTTCGAGAGAGGGAGCACTTAGCAGCACCTCGACGCGACGGTATTAAATCCAATTTTCTGCCCGGAGAAGCGCCGAGAATCGGATTATGCGTAGGCAACCAACCCAACACGTTACTGCAGTGCCATTCGGCTCCCCCGTGAAAACACGGCCATAAAACTTGTTTTTACGCCTTTCCATGGTCACGGACATCCAGCAAAATATGTATCAACGCTACGACCGGAAGAGCTTGTACCTCCGCCTTTGCAGATTTATCATCCTCTCTTACTTTTATCGGAGAAAATTAATAGTCACTTTTGAGCAATAATTCGTGGCCTTATTCGAAAATAAATTTGAAATTCCGGTGAAGTTTTCAGTATATCTATATAGTTCCCCTCCGGTAGGAGTATCATGAGCACCATTTTTACAGAAATTTTCTTGCAAATGGACTGCGTTTAGCGAAAAGGAACCAAGCCACATCAGCTGTTGCCAAATTTAACTGGGCAGTTTAATTTTTTACAAAAGAACGTTTGCGCATATCTCTTGGAAATTTTTTAGGAATTTGCTTCATACTATGCAGAAAATTCACTGAAATTTGCACAAAAATCCGCACAACCGTTTCCATGTAAAAATTAAATTGCCTAAAAATGAAAGCAATAGCTGACGTGGCTTGGTTCCTTTCTGCTTAAAGCGGTCCAAATGGTTCTGGATTCCTCAAATAATTTCACATTACAAAAATAACGTATTTGTTTCTTTAAATCAAAACTACTTATACCTAATGGGCACTTTGACGGCGCTCTCTGACATTGCCTAACTGCCACAATCCGTTATCCTTCCAAAGCCCATCAGGAAGCTTAAACTTACTAATTTCATGTAAAAGTCCCTATCGCCAACCTTTCACTGGGCGTCCCCTTCGTCTCCATCTTGAAGGAACCAAATCAAGCATTTTCTTTAGCAACTTTTGCTTACTAGTTTCTTCGCTTTTCCTTCCTCTCCTCCCACCCCTTCCCCCATCCGATGGAAAGGGACCAAGGCTTGACTCAATTTATAGTTTTATTGTGTGTTTTCCGTTTTTGTCGTTACCGAACTTTTGATGAGAAAATAAATATCGCACAGCTTAAATTCGAACCTCGTCTTCAGTGGTCCATCATATAGAGTCCGTGCTATAACGGGAATAATAGAGAGTTCCTCTCTTCCATCGGAGTATTGTCTCTTATTGTTGCAACACAGACAACAAATAAATCCAATCCAAGAATTAATCCCATATTATCTCCAAAACCCTAAACTTATAACGCAACGAGTCATCGTTGCGGGAGCTTTGCCATCGCGTCGAGCCTCATGAAGCAGCGGATCGATTACTAAATCGTTATCGAATTATCCTGATCGACAAAGCCCTATCTTAGCAATGCTTTCTATCGATATGGATTCAAGAATCGAGCCGCAGCCCACAATCCCACATGCTCGACTGGAGAAAATTAAAAAGCCTCGAGGAGGAAGGATAAACGGAGAAAATAATTTTGCTCCAAGACATAACTTCAATATAACATGACTGACAACTTTCGTTTCTCGGATTCCTTGCTTACAGAAACTCCACATCGGCGTCGCGTCGGGTGCATAGTACCGCATAATCTTGGCTTTAATGATATAATCGAATGTTCCGTACTGTGATTAACGTCTAATCGGTGCTCTTGCCCAATCCTCTGCACTTATATTCAGATAATTTTTTTCAAAGACTCAAACTCCTGGGGTATCATTGGGAAAGTTACACTAAGATCCATTTTGTTACACTCTCCATTTTCCGTTTGGTATTTTAGTTGCTTTAAATATGATGCATTTGAGGAGAATGGGACTTGAGGTGAGTTAATTACTTTTCTTCTTCCCATTCTTACCTTCCTCTTCTTCTTACTTTCTCCTTTTTTCCTCTTTTTCTTTTCCTATTTTGCATTCTCTTATCCCTCTTATTCTTTTTTTTACTCTCGTTTTCCCTTTGTCTTCTCCCTTGTCGTTTCCTTTATTCATTCTTTTTTCCCCTCTTTCTCCTCTTACTATTATTTTTCCTACTTTTCACTCTCTTCCCTCTCTCTTATTCCTCTTCTTCCTCTCATTCTCCTTTCATCTTCTCCCTCGATTTACCCCTTCATCGTCTCCCTCGTCTCTCTCGTTTATCCTCTCCCTTGACTACTCCTGTTTTCTCCTCCAAGGCGTTTTCTCTTATTCTTCCTCTATTCTCCCCGTTCTCGTTTTCTCTTTATTCTTTTCCCTCTCTTTTCCCTATTTTTGTTCTTTTCCGTTCTCTCCTTCTTTGATTTCACTTTGCAGATAGGTGCTTTTCTGCATGAGCCAGTAATATTTGTTCCAATTCTAGGTATAGTCTAATTAATTGGCATTTCCTTGAGCTAAGAATCAGACAAAATCCACTTTTGAGAGACTTCTGTCTCCGTGTCCAGTACGCCGCTCTTCTAACGTAAAGGCGTATCTCAATTTCTGGATGAGCCCAAGAAAGCACGGATTTATATGTAAAACAGGACTCATGCGCCCTTACGTCAGCGAGAGGCGAGTGGAGCAATGATTCAATGCAATATGAGGGGTCGGACATGAAGCTATATCTTCATTGATACGAAACGTACAGGTTTCAAAGTGGTTTCATTGGCTGTCTCGTGAAGTTTCCCTAAGAAACACCCCTTAAAATGGTTTTAGTAAAAAATGTTATATCCCAGCTCTTCCATCGACTCACTCTTCCTCTACCGGGTAGAGGAAAAATGTCATATGACCCTTCAGGCGTTGTCAAATTTCTTTCGATAGAATATTAACTATCTGGAAAAATTGTGTATATTTTTCAGAAAATTTCATTCGCAGTTTAATCTATAATATCTAAAAATTTTAAGGAAAAATATTCACAAATTCCTAAAAAATAAATGTTTTAGGGGGGGAAAATTTGGCAAAATCTGGATTTTCCATACGGCTTTTTTCCGTAGCACGGCAATACTTTGAGCCGTGCTAAGGAAATACGCCGTATGAGCATTCTGCTGTTGCCAAATGTCCCCATTTATTTTTGAGAAAAGTTATGCATATTTTTCCTGAAATTTTCAGATACATTCAATTAAAGCGTGAAAAAATTGCCTTGAAAATTGGAGGAAAAATATTTAAAACTGTCCCAGTAAATTCGTTTTTTATTGAAAAACAAGCAGGAAGCTCCAACGCATTGGCGTCGGAGAGCGGCTCTGGGGGCAGTAGTTGTAATCAAGAATGAGGGCCTAGACACATTTTGTCATTGATGTACAATCCGACAACTGTCGATTCATGTTTTGTAACTTAGCAGATTTACGTAGCCGGTGTATAAATGTGTATTGGGCTTTGATATGGCGAATACATGGCATTATCACTTGTTGTATACTTTTAATTTTGAAAGCTCTTTGGAGGTCCGCTTCCTAAAAAATCTCTGGTTGATAAGTCGTTTAGCGAGGCTGCAAAAAATTTGCATTTTTATATCTGAAAGTGTAGGTATTGGTTTTTTGTATAATTGTTTTTTTGGATTGCTGGAAAAGTAACGCATACTTCTATAATTTAGGACTGAGTCAGGGAAATATAAGGTTCGTTAAATAGTAAATATTCCTAGTACCGTGTGACACTATTGTTAACGAAAAGTTTTTGCAACTTGTCAAAGAGGTTGTTGAATGATCTTCGAATAACTTTTGATGAGCTAGAGGTAATGGTTCTATCTGCAGCTCGTGGACTTCTGTACGATATTGTCCAGAATCATCTGAATTTTCAAAAAGTGTCCGCTTGTTCGATACCCAATTTGCTCATTCATGCATACAAGGAGAAGCGCATGAAAGCTTTAGCAGACATTTTGGAGATGAATCAAGAATTAGATGAAGAATTTATGACTTAAATCACGGCACCTTAATCACGGGATGACCTTAATTACGGCAACTATTTATTGTCCATGAGATGCAGATGGTTCCATTTCCCTAGCTCATCAAAAGGTATTCGAAGATCAATTTCATCAGCCACCCGTACGAACCACGTTTCTAGTGACCCGTACTTGCTTCGCACGTATGAAACATACAATCAGAGAAAACAGAATTCATCTTACAATAATCAATAATCAGTAGGACATGAATCGTTGCGATGTATAATACGACATTATAATGCGGCATTACTATTGTAATTCATTTTAATGGATTAGGGGCATTATAAATCATTATTGCCACGTCGGAATGAAATGTTGTAGACTGAATTGAAAAGCATGTTGGCAAAATTTATTATAAAAATAGTATAACATGTAGGTACATAACATAAAGGTAATACAAATTAAATGATTAGAGCGTGTATATTTCATTACATTATAGGTATATTACAATCATTTTTGTCATTGTTGGAAATTTTGATAGTTTGAAATTTGATAGTTGATAGTTGATAGTTTGAGAGTTGAAAATTTGGTTATTTTATTTAGTTAAGGTGATTCGATAGACGCCATATTTTGTGTCAGAATGGCATGCGACATATCCCATCAATTGGTTCCATTTTTTCATTTACTCATCATTTTTCTCCAATTTTAAGTTTCGCAATTCTGTTTTCAGGAGACTAAAGCACTCACTTATCAATTTGTATATTTATATTGAGTTAAGGGTAGAGACGTATTCCTCACCGGAATTGAGGAATGGAGGTGTTTCAGTAAGTCCGGCATTAGGTTCATTACGACATCAGCGACGATCAACGCAACGATACTGGAAGCCAGTCTTCGATATAAAATCCTAGGGGGAAGGAAAAAAAATGCCTAGATTTCGCTTAAAAAAAAATCCCTAATTCCCCAGATTTGCTCAAATATACTTAAAAAATCCTAGATTTTGCAAAAAGCGCCATTTTTAAACGAAGAATCATGATGTCATTCGAAGTAGCGAATTGCAATATTTAAATCTGATTGGTCGTTTTTTGAAATTTGGCGCTCTCTGAAAGCGTGCTTAATTCCAGGGACCAATAAAATGAAAGAATATTAGTTGATTTCTTATTATTAAAGGTTGAATGTTTTACAGTTGAATGTCAAGTACATCGACAGACGCCAATCGTTTTAAATTTCCGGCTATTTGCGGGAAAAATAGTGTTGCCAAAAGGCTACAAAATATAGATGAAAAAATGTTTCGATTGTCGCAGCTAGATTGAGGTTAAAAAGTTGATTTTTGTTAACTATTACCTCTAAAGAAAAATCCTTAGATTTCCTGAAAATCCCTAACATCCCTGGAATTCCGGAAAATCCTAAATTAGGGATAAACCCTTAGACATCGGATGGCTGTTGGAAGCATTCGAGTCACATTTGAAACGCTGTTGTTTTTGACCCAGATTTGCCGGGAGTATATCGAGTGTTGAAAGTCAGTAGAATTGAACAATGTAAATAATTGCTTTCCGAAAAAGCGTTCATAATAAAAAAACCACGAATTGAACTGTTAATAAAACTTTGGGAACACACTTCTGTAAATGTACTTGCGAGAGATAAGTAAAAAAATAGATGTACTGAGGAGAAGTGCTTCTCCACAGAGTTTGAAGAAGGGAAAAAAATGCCCAAATTTACTTACTTCCGCATTTGCGGGCAAAATCATGCAATTTCCGAACCTTTTTGCCAGGGCAAAATTAAAATGATTATGAAGGGCACTTAGATTTGTAGATAAAATATAGGACTGTTGAAAAAGGTCGCCGTTTTCAATAAATATGTTCCGAATGGAAAAAACAGTCACAAATAAAAGCAATTGCCATAGAAACTTCTTCACGAAATACACACACAACGAAGAAAACGAGGCGCTACAGACGATCCGTCCAGGCAAGTTAAAAAATTCCATGAGCCGGTGCCGTAGGTTAAGGGCCGTTCGCCAAAACTAATCGGAACTGTATGAATGAATTGCTCCTTTTCGAAATCAAACAATATCGAATTGCGAATATTATTAACAGTTAAGATAGGCTATGTCCTGTCGGTCATATCGGCGACATACAGTCGATATCATTTCAATCATCGCCCCAATGGCACGATAGTTGTTAGACGTTTACGGTTTCCCTGGTACCTTTGTTTGCTTCAGGCTGATATCGAGTAATAATAGGATGCTCCAACCAGTGGTTAAAAGCTTCTTAACGCAAAACTTAAAATTCAAATATTCAAATTTTTGAACGTTAAAGTACATTTTTTCATCGAGATAAAAGCACAAACAGTTTTGAATTATTGCTGTATCACCATGAATCCAAAAATACAAATACCAACATTAGCATTGAACTAACATAAAACAGTATGCAATTAAATAAAGTCATGACACAGGCAAATAGCCGAAAATGGCGCCGAATCCATCAACCAACGCGCGGTCTCTACACTGTACCTGTGCATGATTATCCCCGCTGGGACGTCCGGATAGCTGCTCTAGTGCAAGCCCAGCGGCGCTAAAAATTATGGCAAAAGTCTGAAGGCTCATACGTCGTTTTTCCTTAGCACGGCAGTACGCGTTTGCGCCAGCACGAAACATGGTAGAATTGAATGGTACAGGGTACGGGAGTCTCTAATTAAATCTGGCTCATCATACGACGGTATCTGTCGTTCTAGTGGCGGCAGGGTATGTCATTAGTATTCATTACGCCAATTTGCTTTGTTTATTTTGATAACGCGGCGCGGCAAAGCGGAATTCACGAAGGCGGGCCTCTAATTAGCAGCATCAGCTCACCTCTCCCAAATCAAACCAGTGAAGTTGCTCGTATACCATCTCACAACTCCAGATTTCGGAGAGGAGTGCTATTTTGGTTGTTGTCTTGTGAAAATGCAGAACAGGAAAGTTTATACACAGTAAATGCATTTCGATGGCCAAGCTACAAAATCACGTATCTCCGATTGTGACGGTGCGGACCTCCCGTCATACTTACATATATCCTCCTCGGAAACTACCCAACGAAAAGTCTTGAAAACTCCCTCAATTTTTCAGTGAAATCAAGCGCTATTGGGTTGATTGAAGCATCAGGGGCCACCGGGCCATTCATGAAATACATGACGTTCTAGGGTGGGGTGGAGGGGGGGTGTCCACTGGACAAAAATATAATAGATTTTACCATACTCTGACAAAGTGATCCGGGTATGGTAATTAACTCCAGATTGTATGGTAGCATTTACAATATTGTGGTAAGAATCACCTGAGCTATGGTGCATACTATATAATTCTCTCCATTTTCACTAAATTGTATCATTGTAAAAAATGAAGTGGACTTATAGTAGCCCTTACCATACTTTTTTTTCAGTGTCGAAGAGAGCGTTATGCAATTTTGTTTGTATGTGTCAAAGCACACAGACCTAAACCACAAATGCATTTTAGGACGGAGACAGGGATTTCAAAATTCAAAATCCAGCGTTATACATGTATGAACGGCATTTTAGCAAATTACTAACAATGCTTTTCTCGTGGCTAACAGTCATTCTGACCAGCTCGCCTTAGATAACCTGGATAGGCAATTTGTACGGCTTGGAAGTGGTAATTCTTGATTGCAGTAGCGTACTCACGTTCGTTCGTGATAAGCCCAACATTAGCGTACTACTACCTCTCTACCGACTGTCACCGGGTCTCGCACTCATTCTGACCAGTTTCCTCTCTACATCCTGATTAGGCAATATTATTAACTTGGGAGCAAAAGTAGTTGCGTTCATTAACGCGCTAGTTCAGCGTCGCTCAGATGTTGGGACTAATAAGAGGAAAGATCTGTGACGCAGAAGCAAATCAAGTCACCTCGAAAGCCAGGAAAATGAGTCCAACTTTTCAGCCTGGATGATGTTGTTTCCCACACTTTGCCGCCCCTGGAGCTTCCAATTCCATACTGGCTCTCGGAGGAAGGCAAAAGGGGTTGATTGTCTCTTTTGCTCTATTGGATCCACCATTGCTGTGACGTCAGAAGGTCGACGCCTCCACCGAGGAGAAACTGGCTCGGTCCCAAAATTCATTGCCAGGAGAAACGCACCATATAAATCGGCCCAAACGCAAGTTCTCAAATAATGCAATTCATGAACGATAAACAAAAGATGCTAACTACGGCTATTCCATTCCAAATCCAAGCTTAACAAAGGATACACGGTAGAAGCGTTGATCACGCAAGGCTGCGTGCTCGAACGCCTTTAATAATACTGCCTAATTTCGGATGGGAAATTTAAATTCCTCCCACCCCTCTAAATACTCTCTCGGAATCTTCAGAGATCCAAAAGCACGAAGAGAGGAGGAACTTACCGAAACAGGGAGCTTTGGCTTCGAGTCAAAAATTAAACGACTTTACTGCCGTGCTAAGGAAGAACGCCGTATGAACCTTCAGGCGTTGCCCAATTTCCTTTCATAAAACGCAAACTTACTGGTAAACTTATGAATATTTTCCTCCCAATTTTTCGGATAATGTTGTTGGCAATTTCACCTGAAGTTCATGAAAATTTCAAGGAAAAATATTCCTAACTTTTCTCAAAAATGAACATTTTATCGAAGGAGATTTGGCAACTCTCGAATGTTCATACGGCGCTCTTCCTTAGTGCGGCAGTTTAGTTGCCAGACTCAAATTAAGATATAAATGCAATAACTTGCAATTAAATAGCGCCTTAGGTTCTGGTTTCTTCCTTTTAGAAGAAGCACATAATTAAGTTCGCAAAGCACGTGTGTGATTTTCACACACACAAAAAAATGTACTGAAAAAGGATTATGAAAAAAAAAATGTCTCGACAGAGGGCGTGTTTGTGAACGCGGCATCGGAAATAATCCTGGAACTCCTCCCACCTCAAAACTCATGCCGAGGCGTAAATGAACGGTCACCTCTCATACTGTGACCGGCGACCATCGTTATCAGAGCCAACACGAAAAAACTCAATTCTTTACCGTGGTGAAAGAAAGAATTACTGGAAATTCGCACCAAGTGGCAACAAGAATTGTAGCGTGCGCCGATTTAATCTTGATTTTAATTGTGCTCTGATCTCTGCTCAAGATTTTTGGGTCACCTGCTGTGCTCCTGGACAGAACATGGCGTTTAGGCGACAAGACTTTTTTTCTTCTTCACTACATCCATTGCCAAAGTGCGCGGGAACCATCTATCTCTTTTGCGGTGTTTCAAAATATGTGCTGGTTTATGTTTGCATTCATTTGAAGGTCGAATGAAAGGGGAGAGGAAGCATTTCACTTCCTCGTTTTCTTTGAAAAATTTCAGATAATAATGACGATTTATATTTTTTTCGCGATATGAGAACCGCGTTCAAGTTTGAAACGCAAATGAATTTCAAAGCCACTCCTCCGCAAAGAAAACCGAGGAAAACTTGAAACAAAAAAGAAATAGAAAAACAAAAGAGATACGGTGGAAAGAGTAACAAAGCGAGATCCTCCTTTGGGAAAAATATGCATTCTTCCTGGCGCTTTGTGGCTCGGCTCATTTCCGAGGCATAAAGCTTTCGTTAAACTTTAACACAACCTGCGAAATTGAGCTTTGAACCGTTTTAATGCAACCATTCCTAGCGACGCATACGCCAGCACAAACCGACAGCCTCATCCTTTTTCCTTTTTATTTCTCGTTCGTAGTATCTACCCCTTTTTCCCTTTTTTCACTCCCGTCCGTTTCTAATTCAGACATAAAAGTCACATTTCATTCACACATAACCGTTATTTTCTCATCCCTTTCATGGGACAGGTTTTAATGTACCTATTCAAGCATAAACACCCAAAACAGAGTGAGGGTCCAGGTTGTTGCACTTAGTTTTTCTGCATCGTTCATGTTCCTTGTATTTTGAACCAAAATATGACCTGCTCTGATGCAAAAAAGAACATTGAATTTTTTTTTTTTTTTTTTTTTTAAATGGAACAAAGTTTTTTGATAAAACATTGACACATTATTTGGTTTCTAAACAAAAATGAAAGCGATAATATGCGTCGGGTCAAAAAAAAAATAAGTTCGCGATCGTAAATACAGAGTTAAGACAATACAAGAAGTTTTTTTTTTTTTTTAAATATATGTATCAAAAGGGATTTTTTGGTGGCTTTAATTCTCTATGGCAGCGTTACAAATTCGTAACGACGTATATTTTGAGTTTTTAAAAATTTAATTTTTCCTCAGCGGCGTGATTTTGCAAATTTTCATTAGTTTTTACTTTTTGTGGATTCCAAAAAAAAGTTGAAAAAAAAATAATGTACCCTATGCTTTTATGCAAGCTACAAAATAGAATAGTGTCCCCCAGAATTTGAGATCCAAAATACATTAATGCCATAGAGGGTCCCAAACTTGGCCCCTTTTGAAACATTATTTTCTTCGATAAATCTTATCCTCCAAAAATTTTAATTTGAATGTTAGTATGACAATACGGGATTGAAAATCTTCAAACAGGGAGAAGTCTGGCAAAAACAGCGAATTCGAGAGTTTCAAAATTGACAAAGGGATGAACTTCCGAGTTGAAGCCAGGAGATTTTACGCCCTGGCATGATGTTAATATAAAATCTTCTGACGGTATTTTTTATAGGTAACAAAGTAAGACTATAAGGAGCAGGATCTCAAAGGCGGAAGCGCGTTTTCAGCCAAAAGCTCAATTTTCCAAGTTTCGACTCGACGCGTCTGAAAGTGCCCCCCTGAAAAGTTTCCACTTCAAAAATGAGATTCTCTATCGCAAATTCCTCCGCAAATATTAAACTTTTCAGTTATTTTCTGTTCAAAATATGTTGTTGTTATGCTTAAAATTTTGGCAACATCATACACCAGTGGCACTGCAAGGAAAAGCCAGAATGACAGGCAGGGTAGTCCGAAGTCCTGAACCTGACATCACTCCTGTAACTTTTGAACGAATTGAGACAGAGACTTGACATTTTTGGAGTGCTTAAGTCAAAAGAAGCGACTTTTGGGACACCCCGAAATGTTAAAGGATCACCTTGTAAAGCATAGAGAGCCCTCTAAGGGTTAAAGGGATAGTGCAGGACTTTTAGATCCCTCTATATAGCGGTCTCTTGCTGCAAACATGTCTCATTGTTGCCAGATGGTGCTGAAAATAGGCACTTTCCTCCACTTAAGCCAATCTAAAGTATTTTTTTATCGCATGACCTGGCGATCTTGGTGGGTCTGTTGCACCCGAGAGATTTTCACACATAGCCTCTAGAATTCTTGGCCATGCTTAATCCCTGATTTTTCCAGATTCCTAGGGGATCATAGGTTTGGTCATCCGGTCATGAGGGACCGAGCTTTTTCCCACTACCGTGGGATTTTCTTCAGAAAAACTAAGTAATTCGCGGGTAATGCTACTACGAATGTGGATTTGTTTTCATCTTTGAGTCGAGTCTTTGATGCACGTTCAAGGATTCCCAGTTTCTGGGGAGATGAACTGATTTTTCTCCGAAAGTCCCTAAAATTTTTCATTCCCTGACGAATCTCGATTATCCTGGTTTTTTTTAGGTCCAAGACACCATAAAGAAGTAACTTTACTAAAATGAATAAATAAATAAATAAAATAAAAATATAAAAATCTGTAGTTTTAAAAGGGTATCAGCTACCAGTCATTTGGATAAACTTTCTCGCTATGCGAGCTAACATCATAATCTCGGTGAATTTAGTGAGGACGGATGTTGTTTTTAATCCTGTGAAAGGAATAGAATCGGTACCAATCGAACATTTTGTAGCTACTGGTGAAATGGGTCTAAACCCGTCTCCATTAGGTCGCAATTGGCCTGAGATCAAGCGGGAACATCCTCTGCCCAAGATGCTTGACAAAGCTGTTTGTTATAGATCTTCGCAAATTAAGCCGATTGCTTTCCAGTTCCCTGGGACTAATACCTCCACAATAGCAATTGATCCGATTTGACGAGAATCAACCCAACGACAGTAGACGATGCCTAATTTCTCTGCGTCTTTTATTTTTTAATAGGATCATTTTTGAATGTTTGTGGAGAGAAACTTTAAAATTTAGAGGGAATTCATAGAAACGCCGACATTCTGACTTACGCCGTGGAAATCCAGTAAAAATAAGGACGCGTTACGCCTAGCGAACGAAGAGCGGCGTTGTAAGAATCGGTGGGTCATCTGAAAGCATTGAAAGCGCAACTTTTGCTCTAGAATTCAATTAAAAGAGGTCATGGCATGCAAATACGGAAATATGCATCCAAGTATGGAATGGAGGCGACCAACCAGGAGCAGAAAGTGCGTCTTCTCCCGCCCCCGTCCCCGCCCCGCTCAGTTTGTTAGCGATAACTTCACGCCGCACAGTGGATCGAGTCAACACGAGAGATCGGACAGAATTTGGAAACTTTAAACGCTTATAACTCCGTTTATACAAAACTTTGAAGTTCTAAAAGTGGCTCCATTGGTTTCCTCGTGAAATTTTCTACTGGAAGCACCCCTAAAGTTGAAAATATGACGAAATAAATTTCAAAATTTGCAGTTTAAGTCAAAAATTTTATGTCCGACCTCTCTAATTGATTCGATTCACTGTGCGCCGCGCCGTTGCACAACTCCATTCCACTCACAGAGACAAAACCTCGAACCCAGATCTTCCACTTCCTATTCTGAGTCATTTTTTCCCCCAAACTTAATGCTCATTGGTCACTGCAGACTCATTATTGAAGTTGATGGAGGAAAGTCATAGACAAGAAGGACAAATGGAAACTAGAGCAATCCTTTTGGTGGTTGCAATGGAAGCAGGAAGTAAATTATAGACTAAACTAACGGCAAAACACGAGAGATCCTACAGTTCTTCCAACATTTTCGCTCTTAGTCTAAGACAACTACCCGTTTCAACCTAAAGAATCGCTCCATTTTCTTATGTCTTTTATGTCTATCGCTTTGTCTATCAATTTATACAATCAGCCCGCCGATGAATCAAGTGTCAAGCTAAAGCTCTATTTTCCATAATCACAGCAGAGGCTCAAAATGGGTTCAATATACATCAATAGGCGCAGGGCATCAACCGCTACATCACTATTCACTACTGCACCTATTGAGATCTGCACTATTCTTCGATGTTTGATTCGCGGTTGCTCATCGAGAAAGTAGGGGGGAAAAAAATCCTCTCGAAAAGAACAACATATGTATATATTTTTCTCCTAATTTCTCAGAGCATCCCGCTAGCGACTTTTTCTACAGTATCTGAGAATTTAGAAGAAAAATATTCAAGACTTTCGTAAAAAAATTGATGTTTCGTCGGAGGAAATTTTGCAGCAGCTGGATGTTCATACGGCCTTTTTCTCTCACATCACAGAATTGAATCGGTCATTCTTAAAAAGACTTAACACCAAAACTGGAAATGCGAGGAGGTCCGTAAAAATCGTTTTAAATGACTTGCTCTAAGTATCAGAGCGCTGAAACATTAAAGCAACGAGTAAATTAATCGAATTACTGATTACCCTGAAGTTTGAAATGGGTCGATGAATACAGTTTCTTCGCACTTTCATTTATGGCGAATAAGTTTTCATAAGAATGTCTGCTTCGATTGTCCACGATGTCCTCAGGAAGATCCAATCCATAGAAGGTTGAAAGCTCATGACGTAACCAAAATTCGCTCACGCACTAATGGAAGACGTCGGCGGATTGACGGAAACGAGTTCTGCCGACCGGACCAAAAAGCAAGGCTCACCAATTTTGAAAATGCAAATGAGGGGCGAGTGATGCGCGGCAAATGTGGTTTCTCCAATTTGGATTTTCTATTGTTCCGGCCGCGGCCGCCGCGGTGACATTGACACGACCGCGACCAGCGGTTCACGTTGTCTGTGGTCTGGCCCTTTGCAACAGAATCGTTGTCACACTCCTTGAAAATGATGGAAACAACGAGGAGGATGGAGGAGTTTTTGTCAAATATGTGGCGGCAGTGAAAGGCAAACCATCGCTCTGCTCTCAGGTCGAGAGTCTGTAACGGTGTCTACACACAACAGTCAACAACTTACTCGTGAGCTTACCAAGTTGTCGAGTTGATCGCTGCTGGACACCATACTGCAACTACTGCAAGTCAACTGACCAGGAGCATTGGGTAGTTTTTTTTTACACGCACAGAATGTCGTCATCAGAGACCAATTGGCTTGCATTTCGCAAAAAGGAACCAGGAGCATTCCAATGTCGCTAAGATTTTGCAACTTTCTTAACCCTGCAAATCTTAACTGATTATCTATACAAATTTTTATCTTCACTCTCAATATACTATGTCATAAATGAGAGTTGGAAATACCGTTCGGCACCAGTTGCTCTTTGAGTAGGAACAACAAACTACACGGAAAAATTGAATAACGAAATTTTGATGATGGAATTTTGAATATATTAACCGAAAGAGAAAAAGTTACAGAATTACAAGAATGAAATTAGTCACTAAAAGATGTGCCAAAAGGGCGAAAAAGGCACTACGTAGTACTACGGGTCGGGGATGGAGTAAGACCTAGATTTTAGGGCAGCGCAAGCTTTTATAGACTTGCTGACGTCACAGGTGGTGAGACAACAAGTCTACACGCTATTGGCTGGCTATAATCAGTGGAGCTATCAGCTGCAAGTTCAGTAATTAAAGTAATGGGTGATTGTAGGTGATGGCTGGGAGATTGACGTGAAAAAGACAGAAATGAACGAAATCCAGCCATCCCTAATGAGAATACTGAAATGTAATGAAAAATCGAAAATGTGAAGGAAAAATATGAGAAGGTGTTGACATACTATGAAATTCAAGAGGAAAATTATCCTTATAAAACATGAATGTTTTCATTATTTCAGTAATTTTGTTGCGAAGAATGTATGTTGCACAATCTTGGCAACATTGGAATGCTCTTGGTTCCTTTTTGCAAAATACAATCCAATTAGTTAAAGTTAAGTCCAACCAAGTAAGTAAGTAAAGTAAGTCCAGTTAAAGTAAGTCCAAGTTAAGTAAGTCCAGTTATTAGTTAAGTTTAGTCCAATTAGAAAGGTTGGAGGGAAGGGATTGAAGCGGAAATGTTAAGGTGCTCAATCCCCCAAGACTTGTGGTTTGAAAGAGAGCAGTGGAGGTTAGGAGTCGTAGAGCGCGAGGAAGTGCTGTAAAGCGACCTTTATATATATACAATCCAATTAGTTTTAGGCCGCGAATCTAAGCAATGTAATCGAGAGTAGCAGAAATTAAATGTGTGGGTCAATGCTATTTTTCGCCTAATGATTTATGAACAACTTTTTGAGCTGAAGATCAAATAAAATTTGTCTGATGACTGATGGATGTCGGAGTGAGCACTTTGCTAAGCGAGTTTTTGAAAGTTTGATAAGGATTCCTGAACCAATTGCTCAACTTTTGGTCATCAAAACTCATTGGGCGAAGTGTCGCTAGGGGCTATCTCGATTTCTGAATGGGTCCCAGAGAGCATGGCTTTATATGCAAAACCGGGCTCACGTGAAAACTGAGACATGCCCTTACGTCAGAGTAGCGACAAAATGTGAACGTTGACCTCCAAAAGTAGATTTTACACTACCAGGAAACAAGCAGCGGGAGGTTTCCAAAACACGTTATCTCTGATCGTAACTGCAATTCATCATAGATCTAAAGAAGGTTGATTTTTGACTCGATCTGAAACTATATTTTCAATAATTTCATCATGATGATCAGAAATGCCAAAAATATAATTTTGAATGAAAAAAAATATCAAATTTTGTATCCCAAAAACTAATATCTTAAGTACATCGATTTGGCTCCAGTAGCTCAACCCAGAAACCCTGAACCAACAGGTGACCTTGGCGCGATTTTCACTACTTTTTACGTTTGGAAAACCTGCAAAAAACTATTATAGGCTATGTCAGTTTTTAAGTTCTTCTTGAAGCTCATGGCGATTGTTACAATAAAATCCGATTTGCTAAATGCATACAAACGGATGCAGTCACCCGATGTTTGTTGGACCCTATCTTTGCCAGTGACAATCATACTCAGAGGATATGACCGCTAGAATTACACTTACCGCCTTACGTACTGTTTTTCGTGTTAAATTTTCACGAGGATATTATGTAAACCGTTGAGTATGTCCGTTATTCAGATCTTGTCGAGCCGGGCCCATTATTGCATTTTACAGGCTCATCTCGGCTGAAACATTGTATTCTGCGTTATGCAATCTATTATCAACTTCCTCCTCCGAAGAAGACAAGTAACAATAGAATTGATTTTATTGACAGGCCCATCTCTGCAAACGCTCAGAAACGCTTGGTAGAAATGCGCCATCTTAGCCAGATTTCTCTCAATGCGATCCCTTTCTACAACTGAACATAGTTATGGCTTTGAATTTTTCAGTACTCTGAAAAGGAAACTCTCGGGGCGTGGGGTTTCAACGAAGTGATAATCCTCGCAGCAGTGGCGAGGCGTCAATGATCGATTATCGATATTTCACCATTTAAAGCTATGGTAAAGAATCGATTATTAAGGTGTTGGTCGCGAACACACTGTTGATCGATCCTTTTCATGAGTTCATATGGAAGATCGATCAATACATCGCAAAGTACGCCAAGTACGTATAGTTTTTTAAATAAGAGAAAAATTATAAAAATTTATTTAAAAGTGAGAAAATGCACCGCCTAGTGACGTCATCTGGCGGCATTTCCCATTTAAACACATATATTTTAGCAGATTAGATCACTTTGTCACATCTTCTCCAATAATTGTTCAATTCATGAATTAAGGGCGAACTGAATACAAGGGTGTTCAGTTCACTCAGTAGTTTCCACTTAAACACGAAATTCATCAAATTTCAGACACCTGTAAATTCTCTACTGAGGGATTCAATTTTCTTCATATTTTCCTGATGACACAAAATTTGCTGATATTTTCCAGTTTTTCGGGTTTTACTGACGGTAGGCAACCTTCTGTTAAAGGAAGAGCTATAGATATGCGTGAATGCGGGAGGTTGACCGATGCGCGGCAACAAAGGCCGTGTTGAGCGCGAGCGCGCGAGCCGCGGCTACGACGAACCTATGAAACGGAAACAATAGGGATTCATCTTGACCTTGCGGCCATCACGCGCACTTTCACCTCTGCAGACGCCACCCGCGGGACACGGGCAGCGTCGCGTCGCCGTCGTGACGCGCAAGACGGCCGATTTTCGGTCACAGGCGCGTCGTCGGCGTCGCGGCGCCGCCACCAGTTGGTCAGCCGCGCCGCCGCCGCACAAGTGCATCGAGTCCATCAGAGAGCTCGCAAATGAATCAGTTGACTAAAACTGCAAAATCTGATGTCTAATCCGTCAAATCTTTTATTTAAATGGGCAAGCAATTTAGCAATGGACCACTAGACAAGGTACGAATTTCAGCATTCTGAGACATGTTTCTTAACTAAAATTTTACGTAAAATACGACGCGCACAACGAAAATTGCCGAAATCAACTCCTTCCAAAGATATTTAATGATTCTTGATGCGTGAATTCAAACCACCCGCTCTTGAAAACTCAATGCTCTGCGTGATTCACATCGTGCGCTAAACGTAATCATGACAGTCTCTGCGATATAAAATTCTGGCAGCCTCAATCTTGACGCTTTGGCTCAGCTGTAGCAAATTGCTTACAGTTTGAACAACACATGGTGGGAAATGAACAATACTCGATTGAGAAGCGTGTTGAAACCGTTGTAGTGCGCGATTTGACTCACGTGGAGCTTTGAGTTTCTTGTCAGCGGGCAGTTCAAATTCCTCGTAACCAATGTGAAAAAAAACCGTTGATATCTTCGTTTGGAGTTTGTTCCATTAGTCATCGTCGCCGAATCGTGCTCTACGTGAAATTCTGGTTAAGAAACATGTATCAGAATGCTTAAATTCGTACCTTGTCTAGTGGTCGATTGGAAGAAAATTTCACGAGGGGACCAATGGAAGGATTTTGAAAATCTCAAAGTTTTGATTGAACGGAGTTGTAAGTGTTTAAAGTTCCTAAAATGTGTCCGACCTCTCCCATATTCTGGATCCACTGTGCGGCGCGGCGGCGGTTGCCGGTTGCCGGGCGGTCGTGGCTCGGGCAGCGACCTCCTACGCGCAGTCCCGCTATGCCGCGCCGCTGTCACCTGGCCCATTCAAGGATCGCGCGCCGCGTCCTCCGCTGGGAAAGCTTCGCTCGCATTTCCAATCAATCCGCGGTCGGCCGATTATGCTGTAAGAACAGGACATGCTGTAATCGATTACACCGGGGAAAAAAGTTCGCTCTCCTGAACGCTAATCTAGGATTCCGCGCAAGGTCTAAAAAATTATATGAGGATTGCGCGAAAAAGCCACAAGGATCCCACGAATAGAAACCTTATCATCTGCTACAGGAACGCGCCAATTTAAAATGAAGTTAACTTTAGGTACAAGTTTGGAAAAAAATGAAACGCTTGGAAATTAAACGCATTTGTATGTTAACGCTAGTTTAGGTTATTTTCTTGACATGTCATCGAAGTCTTACCTTCTGATGATAATTCAAGTGAAAAGATTGAATAATGGTCGTGGGCATAAAGAACTTTTTAAACAATTTGAACAAACAATGAAAGCTCTCTATAAAAGGTTAAAATTACTTTTTTAAAACTCACCACCTCCACTTAATGTAAATTTATTTTATAAAGAACTTTCCTTACTTTTTTCGGAAAAAATATTTAATCGGGAGAAGCGAGGCAACGTTGGAATGCTCACGGCGTCGAAACACAGCATGGGCCGTTTAAGCTCTATTATTCGATGCTGCGATTATTCTAACGCGAGTTCGAATAGTCGCTCTGATTGTGAGCACAGTGCGGCGGGGTTGAACGTCCATTAGCGCCAGCAAGACTTTGGGAATAATTCACGCATTGCGCCAAACAGTGCGGCCACGGTCGGCATAAAGCCCATATTAGCGCCTACAAGACTGCATGAATACTTCTCGCATTGCGCCAAACGCGGTGCAGTCGGTCAGATGGTGTGAAGCGCGTATGGTGGCGTATATTAGCGCTCGTAAGACTGCAGGAATGCTGTAGGACTACGTGTCATCAATCTTGACTCTGTGCTCCAGTTCTTACCAAAATTAAAGGGAAAATATGTATCCTCATTGTAACGATTCCGAAACTCGGATGATATTTAATTTGTTCTTGGTTACACTGAAAGAAAATACAACGAACGAAAATATCGCGGCGAATTTTCGATACTTTATTTGAAATATGTATCATTTCAGTAAATTCGCGGAAACTTTTCAGAAAAACTGTGTGTAGCTTTTTAAAACATTTATTAAAACTAAAAATTAAGAAAGTGGTGCGTAACGATAATTGCAGTAAAAAATATACGCTTTCTTTCGGGTGCACCCGTCGAGCTTCGAATCCATTTTATCTCTTAAAGAACTTGAATATGGTTGTTCTACGATTTTTTACGTGTAGTTTTTTTTTCGTGGTTAGCGGTGGGCATAGCGGCCACAGGACCCTTGTTCACTATTTAAATATCTATGAAGGCTCTGCGGGCCATTCGTGCTGCGAGGGCTATCCATCGAAGAGAGGCATGCCCGTACCCGTAAGTAAGGAGGGAATGAAGAGTCCTCATCCGCAATGTAGTTATCTACCACAAACTACTGAGGTTGTCAGATTGACGCTTATTCGCTGATATCGAATATTCGCGGAAACGTGTGAGTTTTGAGTACGAGAAAAATTGGCGCAATCCTATGCATCTGCAAAAAGGTGAAAGAGGGGGCATTCGCGCACTCCTTTCGCAGCCCTACTCAATGACAGAGACAATATATTTTAGAGACGCCACACCAGTAGAGTTTATCTTTATAGACCTTAGTACCTTCAGGAGTCGCACAATGACAGCGGAGAAGCTCAATTTGTTTCAAGCTCAATTCGTTTCTTTTTTAATTCTCCTTTTTGTCCGGTTGAAAATGCAGCTGAGATGCTGCGAAACGTCCCGGATTTTTAATTTTATGTTTTTATTCTTGCGGCCTTAGTCCTATTTTAGGTTTAGTTTGTTTTATGGACAGAGTATGTCCACACTGAAGGTTCCATTCGTGATTGGCTCAGTCATCTTAGGCTTCATATGGAGCTCCTGCACTGCCGTGCTAAGGAAGAACGTTGGATGAACATTCGAGAGCTGCCAAATTTTCCATGATAAAACATGTATTTTTGACAACATTCATGCATATTTTTCATTGGAATTTTCAGACATTTTAGATTAAATTGCGTACAAAATTGTCTGATAATTTTGGGAAATAACATTCACAATTTTCCCAGTAAATTCGATTTTTATCGGAGGAAACTTGGCAGCGTCTGAGAGTTCATACGGCGTTCTTCCTTAGCACGGCAGTGCAGCTCTTGGCGAGTCAAGAGCCGAGGGTGCCCGAGAGTGAGACTCGAGAGAAAGATCGGATTCCGCCGTGCGCTCGGGGAGACGGCGCGATGCTTGAAGTATGCCTACAGTTTTGCAGGCGCTTCTCGCGATCGTTTTACGCGCCAAGTTAAAAGTTTCGGAAATTTTCTTCCGAAAAATGGGGTCCCTTTTCACACAGATCCAGTCACGATACTAATGAAGCAAAAAAAACTTTCTCGCATTTCCGCAACAATGAGAGAGAGACTCCGCTGACTCAGAGACTTTAACGGAGGCGTAGAAAAGTTGATGGGACGGAAGGCGGGACTAAACTATTTCGATTTTCCGGTAGATATAAAATTGCGTGAGCGAGCGGGTATTTCGCAAGGGTGTTTTCAAGAATTCCTCGATAAAATACGGGCTAGGATTTGGAGAGACAACGCGGAACTTTAGAAGAGTGACTCGGCTAGCACCGCGTATGAGCCGAAGCGCCCCTCCATCCTGCTACCTACGGTTCTTATCGATACCCTACCTTCCCTTATTTAAGCACGCTGTTGATTTCATTTGGTAAATCGATGTATAATGTTAAATCGATCGGAAGGTGAAAACGTGAACCGCGATCTACAACGACTCGATCGACACCCATAAATGGATCGATAAAACTAGTAGATTGATCGACCAGTCCGTGAATCGATCGAAGAACTGGTGAATCAATAGACAAACTTAAAAATCAATTGAATTTTTGTCTCTCTGTCGAATCAATGTCGATCGGTTCGGATGTTAAATTTTTAATCCGCTCATGTCTAACCAAACAAAACCGCTGTCTAAAGAGGACCCGGAAAGCACATGTTTATTAACTGGCTAGGGAGAGTCGCGAGGCGTGCTCTCAGTGGTTATTATAGGCGGTGGCAATTTTGCAACGTGGCAACGCAATTTTCCACCGTTTAGATCCATTAAAAATATCGATTGTTGGCGAGGCAAGTTCCTTCACCAAGAATCGATTGTTTTACATACATTTAAACGGAGGGAAAACAGTGTTGCCAACTTTCAAGAATCACCACTTTGGACAACACTGCCGTGCAAAGAAAGAACGCCGTATGAACATTCGAGAGTTGCCAAATTTCCTTTAATAAAATGTTTGTTTGTTCATGAGGAATGTTATGAAGATTTTTCCTTGAAATTTTCAGGAATGTTGGGTGGAATTGGGAACGAAATTATCTGAGGAATTTGAAGGAAAATATTCATAAGTTCACCAGGAAATTCGTGTTTTATCGAAGGAAATTTGGCAATGCTGAAGGTTCATACGGTATTTTTCCTTAGCAATGCAGTATAGGATAGAAGGCATGAAGCAATTAAGCTCTCTTTTAAAGACGGCAACGTTTGCCACTGAGGTTTTCTCAACATTTGAAGTGGGTGTAACTGAAGAGCAAAGAATGGAAATCGTGAGCAACGACCGCGAGGCATAAAGGCGACTGTCCCCAACTTGGATGTTGACTTGTCGTCGCTCCTTTGGCAAAACCGCGTATCTGGATTTCCTCAAAGTCCCCAAAAGCATGGATTTACACGTAAAATAGAGCTGGCGTGGAAATGGAGATACGCCCTTACGTCAGAGGGCCGCCGTTGTCAGCGTCACCGCAAAAGGCAGCATTTCACTACGAGGATTGCCTCAGCCTTCAACCAGCAAAGAGGCAACTGAAGACATTATTGAGGCTTTATTCTATTGTAACGTCCTATGATCCGCTCCGCTTGATTCAAAGAGAGTTCCTGTCGTCGCATATTTAACGCTTCAATTTTTCTCGCTGATATTAAGGTGAATCTACAGCGGTACGTAGTAAGACATTTTTCCGTGCAGGGAGCGCCACCGCTGTGTTTTGATTTCTTGGTCCACGCTATTCGAGTCCGTACAGTCCCACGTGAGTCCTTGAGCTTTTATGAAAGTTAAAGGAATTTCTGTTAAAATCGAAGAGTCATAAGTTCTAGCGATTATTTCTCTTCCTATTGACACTAAAAACGACGTAAAAAGTAATTTCTGAAGCTCTGAAACTTGATCCAAGAAAAAATTAGGGTTAAGCATGATGACCTTGATGCAACCAATCGCGATTGATCGCTCTCAGCAGCAGTTCTAGATATCTCTCTCCCACTGTGGGCTATCTCGCTCGCACTTACAGATATCCCATAGGAGAAACTGGGATCAAGTTATAGCTTTTATTATCAAACTTTCAAAGCTCGCGTTTGTTTCTACGCATTCCAGACGTATGCTGCTAGAACTTATGAGTCTTAGAATTTAATATATCTATTGTTATATCCAAATAATCACTTATTTCGGAGCCGGATTTTATCAGCGTAGGTGCGTCTCAGGGAGAACTATAAAAGAGGCCAGGTATCCTGTGCGTAACAATACTTGTGAAGATTTTAGGATGAAAAAACGATGCAATGTGGCCATTTTTCAACTGATATATATCGAAAAAAATTTCCCAGAGTACCTTTTTAGTAGGATGCGGACCTGTGTTATGGGTCGATTTTTCAGCGTTATGTATTTCATGAAGGATCGTTACTCAAGAAATATTCTCCGAAGCGCAAGATTAAAACCCCGAGCTGTATTTGGACTGACGCACACTGTGGTATTGGACCTGAAAAGCTGGCCAAAACTATTTATCACCAGATATCGCCGAGTTTTAAAAATATTTTACAATCAGTACTTCTTCTTAAGTGATAATATGCACAAATTAACCACCTAACACATCATATGACAATTTGCGGAGAGTTTAAAGAGGGTGCAAGAAGCCCTCCAAAAAGCCTTTAAAAGGACGCAAAGTATCTGACTAAAGCGGTGCATTTAGACGAGTTTCTCCTTCACCTATGGTCTACTTTTCGAAATAAGGACTTTCTATTACCTCAGTTATGGTTTTTTTTAAAAAAACAGCGTATGTCACCTCAACATTTTTGACGAAACAGCCGATCTCTCACATTAAGGAGTAATTGTACATTTCTCAAAAAAATTAATATGAATCATTCTAGATTTTAGATTTTTGACAGTTTTGAATCAAAATTAGTGCTAGTATGAAAGTGCCGGGACCTCCTTATGATGATTTGAGGTTAAATTATAAGATGAAAATGAGTTTTATCATAATAAAAACCATTGTAAGGGCAGAATGCACCTGTGAAAATGATTCATTTTGATGGGTTCCTTCCTAACCCATGGTCCACATCTCAAAGTGAGGGCACATCACTGCAAAATTCGTAACAAAACCACATATCTCACTTTTACGAGGCTTCAAATGTGCCTCTCAGCGTAATTTCATGGTGCCAGAGGGCCACTTTTAAAGCCCCACCCCGCGGCCGCATGGACTCAAATTTGTCTGTCAAAGTAAAACATGGCATAAATATGTCTATACTCAAGGATAATGCACGAAGAGATTGTTAGATAACGGATTAAACACTTTTGAAAGACTTTAAAGTGACCCTCCCATCCGCTTTCAAATTATTTTTTTCATCCCTCTTTCTAGGGTGCAGGGGCCAGAGAAACAGGTTGCGTGACCAAATGTCACCCAATTTGGTACTAAATGGGTCAGAGTTGTTGGAAAAATACAGTTTCAGTCGTTAGTATTGACATAATTTTTCCCATTCATGTTTGTGAAAATCGCTCAAAAGTCCATCTTTAAGGTCAAAAATTTCAATTTCCTCAGTTTTCCTCAGTCTGTCACCCCTGAATCCTGAAAATACCCACTTTGGACTATAACATTCCGCCTTAAACTGCTTGAGCGCAGTTGAGCGCAAAAAGAAATCGGACCTTGAATTTCGAAAAAAACGTTTACTTTTACGTCACTTTTCAACCTCCTGTGAAAATCACTAAAAAAGGAAATTTCGAAAATACTGTGGTTAGTTGTGCAGAATATACCCCTAAGAATGTGTTGCATATCGCCGAAGTTCCCTTTTATGGCCGCACAGTTGAAGTAAACTGATCGACGAGTAGCGCGCCAAAACATATCAAAATAATCGCTGAGAATTAGATAACTTCGTGGTCTCTTCGCGGGAAATTGAGCCACTCGAAAAATTGTACATACATGTCTACCAGGGTAAAAAACAGTGTAGATTTCGAATATCATATTGGTTTTCCGATAAAAAAAAAATTTAAAATTGAGGTTTTGGCCAGGTTTTTCGGTCAAATACCACAGTGTGTGACGGTTCTAAAGAGTGGCATGGTTCTAAACAGTAAACGTAGCATATCGGTTGACTTACGTCATACGGAAATTCCTATTGGCTGACTTACGTCATAAGGAAACTCCTATTGGCTGATAATCAAGGCCGCAACTCACCTGAAACAATTCAATAAAAGAATAGCATGAAAATCTGCAAGAGAATACTTTCATAAAACAAATGGCTAATAAAAATAAAAGCAACAAACAGCATATCACTAGTAAAAATTGGCAGTAGAAATCTGTGTTCCAAAATACCATAGACCTACAGCCGGCTGTAAGATTTCCAATAGCTTTTATAGCCGGCTACACAATTTCTTATAGCCTTCTATAGCCGATGACGATTAAGCAACAGCCAGACGATAAAGTGTATGCTAAACGTTACTAATTACGGATGCTAGGACTAAGTGAGTTTTTGGACTACTGCTCTCTTTTTGGGCCGTAGTATCTTGATTTATTTTGCGAGGAAAGCTCCGTACTTTTGATGGATGCCTGCCATACCTCATATATTAGACCGCCTTTAGTCTCGTATGATACTGTGCATTACCTCTGGTCTGGTGTGAAATAGTTGCTTCAAGCGCCGTGGCGCACTGCGGCGCGGCAGGCGGGCAGCCAGCGCGGAACGCGTATTGGCGCCTACAAACCTAACAGGGATACTTCACGCGTTGCGCAATGCGTGAAGTATCCCTGTTAGGTTTGTAGGCGCCAGTGCGTCGCCGCTCCGCTTTGTGTTAGGCTCTAATATTTAATCTGGCGGAGTCAGCGTTATTCAACTCATGATTTTGAAAGGTTTGCACATCCTGTATGGATTATTCTCATTTTAATTGATGAAAAAAATATGTATTAAAGGAAAATATAATGTGTGTTTTGTAAATATTAAGGTGGTTCCGTATCAAACTTAATGATTTCCAAAGCACACAAATTTCTGCACAATTTCTTATAGCCTTTTATAATCGATGGCGATAAAGTGTAAAGCCCGGCGATAGGAACTATAGCCCGGCTGCATACTTTTTTATAGCTTCGTATAGCCCGACCGTATGATTTTCTCCGCATTCTACAGCCAGCTATATGATTTTCTGTAGCCTTCTTTAGCCGGCTATAAGAATTCCTATGGTATTTTGAAACGCAGCTCTTATCGCCAATTTTTACCAGGGATTTCAGCAACTTATGCAGTCAACCAACGGTTCAAATGGCGCGAATATTTGCTCAAATCATTTGATCCAGCCAGGGCAGGGCAACATTAGAAACTTTTCCGAGAAATTTAATTTTAAACTGCTGTCAGACCAACGGGTGAATGATATTGCATTTACAGAGAGCCAAATGTAATTAAAACATCACGCCAATCCTACTCTTATCTCTCTTCTCCATGTTTTTCTCTTTCAATTTCTCTCGACCACCTTGTCCGCTTCTCTTGTGAAGAAGACATTACTTCCCTCCAAAGAATTAACGAATGGGTGTCACTTGCAAATAATTTCGAATAAATCCATCCGCTTAAATTATTTCGGGAGAGTATTTCAAACGTAAAATTTACTATTTGTCATGCGTAATATACCGAGGGGGAAGGGGGGTGGGCGGTGGGGGCAAAAAAACACACCTTTGGGGTAACAACTTACTTTCCTTCCGGCAACATGAATGATTTTTATCGCGGTCGAAGCAATCAGGCAGTGGCGAGGTGTGAATTATCGACTACCGAAATTTCCCCATTTGAAGCTATGGTGAAGAATCGATTATTAAGGTGTTCCTTGCCCACACTTCATCAATCCTTTTCTATAGGTTTAAATGGCAGATCAATCGATGTATTGGAAAGCAAGCCACGCCACTGCATTCAGGATGAAACTATTTGTAACCAGAAAATTAAAATTATAATTACGAACGGAAAAGTTGCGGCTGGAGCTGGAACTCACTACTCTGCCGTGCGAAGTTAAAACGTCGTATATGCACTCGAATACTCCCAAATTTTCTCTTTGAAAATATTTATTTTTGAAGAAAGTTATGAATCTTCAGAATTCTTAGATTAAATTACGAATGAATTATTTTGAGAAATCGGATGAGAAATATTAAAAAAATATCCTGAATTTTAGAAGGAGATTCGGCTACGCCTAATAGCTTAGAAGACGTTCTTGCTGAATACGGCAGTATACCATGAGCATTGTAAAAGCAACGGTTCTTTTTCTATGTGTGTGCGTGAGGCCTACTGCGAACAAAGCGCGAGAATTTCCTCTGATCTTCAATAACGTGGCATATCAACGCGTTAGACGTCAAAATTCAAATTCGAGGTGCCCGTAATGCACCAAGTTTGCCTAGCCTCCACGGCGCGGCGCAACTCAGAGCAGCCAACGACAATTAACTCGAGCAAGCAAGAGGCTGCATTATTTGCGGACGGGTGAATATAACCAGGGCTGCCGCGCATCCCCAAGAAAATACCCTAATACATGACTGCCGTGATAAGGAAGAACGCCGCATGAGCAATCAAATATCGCCAAGTTTCTTTTGATAAGATACGAATTTATTAGAAAACTTATGAATATTTTGATTCCAATTTTTCAGATAATGTTGCTTGGAATTTTGCCTGAAAGTTCCTGAAAATTTCAAGGACAAATAGACCGCGTTAAACAAAAAGGAACCAAAGCCACATCAGCTATTGTCAAATTTAACAGGGAAATTTCATTTTTAACGAGAGAACGTCTGCACGGATTCCTTTGAAACTTTTAAGGAATTTGCTTTGTATTGTGGAGAAAATTCACTGAAATTTGCACAAAAATCCGCACAACTGTTTTCATGTAAAAAATTAAATTGCCCGATTAAATTTGCGATAGCCAAATTGGCGATCGTGTGGATTGGTTCATTTCTATTTAACGCGGTCCGAATATGCCTAACTTCCCTTCAAAATAAACATTTTATCGGAGGAAATTTGCCAACTGTCGGCCTCCTATGGTGTAGTGGATGTAGCGCTTGCTCTATAATCGGGAGGTCCCGGGTTCGATTCCCGGCCAGGCAACCCGAGTTTGATGGTCTCAAATAATGGTTGCCTGGGGCTGGTTCAGTAGGGACGGAGGGGGGATGGGACTTAAAGCGTGGGATTAGCCCTTGTGGGCTATTTGAAGTAGTAAAAAAAAAAAAAAAAAAAAAAAAAAAAAAAAAAAACTCTCGAATGTTGATACGGCGTTTTTCCTTAGGACGGGAGATGAAGCAAAACGGTTATATCCGCAACTATGCAACAACGGGCATTAATAAGGGGATGAATTCAACACCCGATCCAAAACTGTAGCGAATGCAAATCGAATTATTACACACGGTTGGTGCGTAGCCAGATTGCACTGCGTCGTCCTGGACTCGACCGTATCGGGTGACTTTTCGTGGCGAGAGTTGACAACCGAGTCGGAAGTTCCGCTTCCTGTTGCCGCTGTCGGCCAGACGCATATTTGCGCCTTCAATCCTTCGCATAGGCAATTTATCATACTCTGTGGACACCGTGCCTCGGCGCGGCCGGCGCGGCGCGCCGGGTTCCGGAAAGCTGAGGAGACCGCGATTGCAATTATCATAGTCCCCGTGGGTTTCCTATCGACTTCCCCTTCATTTATCCTCATGCTAATCTACTCCGTTTATTCCTCAAACTTCAGCTGCTCTTCTTTAGTTCTCCTATCGTTTTGGATCTGTGGAAGGCAATCAGTCAAATCAGGCATTTTATCAAATGCCCAGGCCGATAGTCAAATTTTGACGCTTTACGGAATTCTGTAAATTAATGGCGAGGAGTTAACGGGTTTTCAATATTTTGGGAAGAATAACTCTTCAAATCCGCCAACTCTCCTTCTTTCTCCCTTTTTACATGCATTTAATGTATTTAAATTATAAAATTAAGTACTCATACGACACCGTTACCTCATTGAAATTCCCAAGTATGATTACCTATTTGGGTTTTGGCGCTTTACTTTTATGTCATTATCACTTTATCACGCTCAAGTATACAACTTTTGCAAATGAAAGAGGTCATCTCTATGTAGATTTATCTTCCATTTGCGGAGAGTCTTACGATTCATAGTATACTACATGCGAGGAACATGACTTAAAATAAAATGGCACGAACCTCTTAGTAAGGATATTTTTAGCGCAGCAGCTGAAGTGGAGAGCCGCGTAAGAGGTGTTTCGAGACTCCTTCATCGCCCCTTCATAATCATGAAACGCAACTTGTTGAACGCTACTTTTATTTCTATGAGCCCAATGGGTGTAACAATTCGCTCACCTATAGAGACCACTTCACTCTGGTTCATGTAGAAGCGCAGGGTTCAAGACGCGATGGATTTAGTCGTGGTGGTAATAAATTTGTTGAATACGGCTAGGTTATGTAAATGTAAGTGAATGTCTTATGTTATTTGAGAAAAATTGAAATATAGATAATTTTCCTTGAAATGACGCGACGTTTGATTGTGACCGTCCACGGTCGAATTACAAGTGTTCAACGGACTCGGACCACATTTTGTGGCCAATAGCGTTGGGGTGCGTTGATATGTGTCCATTGATATGCCATTCAAACCTATGAAAAAAGATCGATTATCGGGGCATTCGCAACCAACACCATAATAATAGATTCTTTACAGTGGCGTGGCGCACTTTGCGATATATCGATTGATTTGCCATTTAAACTTATGGGAAAGGATCGACAGACAGGGTGTTTGCAGCGAACACCTTAATAATCGATTCTTCACCATAGCTTCAAATGGAGAAATATCGATAATCGATCGTTCATGCCTCGCCACTGATTCTTTACCATAGCTTCAAACGAGATAATATCGACCGTCGATTATCATGTCTCGCCACTTATGAGGCACGCCTGAGGACTTCTTCAATGTCAAACCAAAAAGAAGGTACGGCAGTTCGACATTGCAGTTCATTTAAAACATGGCTTTGAGAAAAGCTTCAAGAAAAATCGGCAAACAGCAACTTAGCAAAAATCCATACGTTGATAAGGACTTCGGGTTGATTGGACTATGTTGGTGGGGATGTTCAAATTCCTAGGTTTCCTCATCTCAAAAAGTGTAAAATTCCACTCAAATAAAGTCTGCCGTGCTAGGGATAAACGCCATATGAGCATACTAGAGTTGCCAACGTTCCCCAGTTCAAAACACGTATTTTGAGGGAAGTTGCATGCATGCTTTTCCTCATGATTTTCAGATACATATATAACATTAAATTGCAAACAACATTGTCTGAAAAATATTTAGAGCTTGTCCCATGAATTCGTATTTTCTGAATCAAGGGAAATTTGGCAACTCCTGAAGGTTCTTACGGCGTTTTTCGTAAACACGGCAAAAGTGTGCGCAGGACTCCTAAAAAACTCTCGGTGCGACAAAGCAGAAACACCAGATCACCTTAGAGTCCCTTTATACTGAGAGTTAGGACAATGTGAGTCCATCTCTGATTGGTTACCGTATTTTAGGCCTCCACAGTGTCACAAACGGGAATAAAGATTACATTTTCACCAATTGCGAAGATTATAATCTGGAATAGACCGGGGAATTACGGGTTCGACAAGGAGCAAACGGAATGAGAGAAGGAACGAAGAAAAGAATTTGAGAATGAGCTGATCAAAGATTACGAAAAACGTTCAATTTGTGGAAGCTTTATTTTTTATTCCCGTTTGTGACTCCATGAAGGGGTGTTGTCTTAACTCTCAGTTTAAAGGGACTCGAGATCACCTGAACGTATTTCTGCCAAACGGAACTACGTGCATTAAGTCATGAGCCCTGAGACCCCTAAGAATGCATGCACAACAGGGCTCACGTAATAATGCACATAGTTCCGTTTGGCAGAAATACGTCCACCTGAGCGTGGCCTAGTACGCACGCAAGCACGTGCGTCTCGGAACCCCGGGGGGGGGATTTCGACGGAGGGGATGCGGGGGTGCGGGTGGCGTCGCGACGCAGGGCGCGGTGTAGTACGCATGCACTGCCCGGGTCGTTGACTCACTATCTACAGCAACTCAGCCGCGGCATCGAACCCATCGACGACTCACCACAACATTTTACAGATATCCGATCAATCGAATCTACCGGGGAGGGCGGTGGTGTGGCGTCCTTCGCAATATATCCATTGGATTACATTTTGCAATTTGGACCTATAAATTCTGGCTCCTCTGAAAAAATACTTATGTGCATAGGGAAACTAATGGCGCATACGTTTTTTTTAAACCGGGCCGGAATTTATAGTTCCTAATTGCAAAATTTAGTCCCGTTGATCTGCCATTTAAACCTGTCGAGAAGGATCCATATCCAGGGTGTTGGCAACAAAAACCTTGGTAATCGATTTTTTACCATGGCTTCAAATGGGGGAAATATCGATAATCGATCACTCACGCCTCGCCATTTAGGAAGGGGCCACGTTTCTCCAAAAGCAAAGAGTCTACCGGCTGTAGAGTTCCTCTCGGGGTGTTGCTAAAATTTCCTCTTGGAGTTTCCTGGGTGTTTTTTTTTTTTTTTTTTTTTTTTTTTTTTTTTTTTTTTTTTTTTTTTTTTGTCCTGATTTTTGTACGAATGAAATGGACTGTTGTAATGTTGCAATGAGGAATTACAATTTCTTGCTCATTTGTGAAAAACTTGTACGTGTGAGAAGAAACTGATAGTGCATGCGTTGTTCCTACACTGAGCCCGAAGTCGTAGTTCCTAATCGGAAAATGTAGTCAAAATGACTTCGTTCAATGTTCAACATAGCTAATGAATTTAATCAAACGTTTGAAAAATGCCGGAAGCACTCAGAATTTCCTTATAAATGACCGATTCCGTTTGCTCCTTTCCGAACCCGTAATTCCCCAGTTCAATCCGGATTATAATCTTTGCAATTGGTGAAAATGTAATCTTTATTCCCGTTTGTGACACTGTGGAGGCCTAAAATACGGGAACCAATCAGAAATGGATTCACATTGTCTTGACTCTCAGTTTAAAGGGGCTCTACTCTAATGGAGCGTCACGTATTTTATGAAGGAGCCCTTAATTCATGACTCTCTGCCGAATGCGCGGAGAAGCGTCGACCCGCGAGTTGCGTTTCCGTCACCTGGATGGAATCTCGCCGCCACCGTCGCCACGCGGTCTGACTTGCGCCTTCAAAGCGACTCACCGCAGCCCTCTCAGCCCACTCTCATCAACGTCTCCTTGCTCACGACGATTAAGAATCCAAGTGCCGCCCCAGTTCTCAACACTTGGCTTGAAATATCGGCCCGAAGGGGGTGGAGAGGGGCGAAGGGGGGGGGGTTGAGGGGGAGGGGGGATAACGTGACCAAAAACCGAACCGCCCGCGCCCCTTCTTGTTGTCAGTGGCAATTCTCGAAAGATGACCATGACGATAAATCGATGACCAAAGTACGAAAGTATCTCCATTTGTGACGTTGCTTACTTCCTGTCATGCTTCTATACATATGGACGTATTTATGCTAAAAGGAACTGTGTACATAGGAATTGCGTGAGACATAGTTCCTTTTGGCATATATACGGTCATATGGACCGCCTTTAGCAGGGAGGAACGAAGCCACATTAGCTATTGCAAAATTTAACGGGCAATTCGATTTTTTACAGGAAAACTTTTGTGCGGATTCCTTCAAAAATGATGCCAAAGAATTCCCTTTCGTGCTATGCAGAAAATTCCCTGAGATTTGCACAAACATCCGCACAACCACTTCCATGTAAAGAAATGCATTAAATTGCCTACTTAGATTTGGCAATAGCCGATGTAGCTTAGTTCCTTTTTGCTAAGCGCGGTCCATTTTTTCTTTGGAAAATTAGTCAACGTAATTTCTTGAAAACCTCCTTGATTTTGCTTCTCTGTTCGCAGAATATTCTGTGTAAATTTCAAGCTAAGCTGAATTTGTTTTCATTTGTACGAAAATGTATTCCTCTCCAAAAAAGTAAAATATAAGAGGGTAAATTTTGAATCATCCCAATAAAGACACGTAGTTTCGCACTTTGGCCATCATAATAATTGGCGCATATCTCTTATTCAAACAACAGCATCATAATTTAGGGTAGTTTTTTTGATTAATAAAACAGTAATTCAAATGCTCAAAAATAAGCAAATTCAAGGGTTTTATTACATCTACAGTATTGTTTCAGCAACTATTGAGCCAGATTAGGATTGTTTCTCTTTTCCTTTTTCCCATCTATCTTTTTAAAAAATTGCTGACGCTTAATTCCTGTAAAAATGTAAATGGTCTATATACAGAACTTCAAGAAAATCTCTCTCGCAGTCTTATGGAAAACCTCTAAAAGTTCTGACCAGGCCAGAATAACGAATCCGACCACCTATTATTGAAAAAGAATACTCTGCCCAAAACGTCGGAAATATTTTTGGAGTTTAGAAAGGATGAGACTTCTAAAGTTCCTTGTCCACGTGATGATTCCCTCTGACCTAAGCATCGTAACATTTAAACCACAAAAATCGAGAGGAATAAGCTCGCAGCAGATCAGCAGACAAAAAACTCCTTCAACTTTTTTGATACCGTTAGCACTACTTCGAAGCTGACATAGTTGCTCGTGCTGGTTAGATTCTTTCATATCGCTTTACTAAGGTTTTCGAGTCTCCTCCTCATAAAGCTTGCAAGGATTTGATTACTAAACCGACAAGCATTTTTGACTGAACGGTTCCTTGATATAAAAATATCTACACTGCCATAAAATATTGTTTGAAAACTCGCAATTATTATAGTATGAAGAGCGCACGTATTCGAACCATCAAAAATGCTTTGCTTGTACTTTTACATTTTAACTTGATTTTACCTTTCCTCTTCCCCCAATCTGTAATTGTTAGCTATGTACTGAAACATAAAGATAGCTTTGCTTATATAAACCAGTATTTTTACTGTAAAATCCGACAACATCGCAAGATGGAAAAAATCGTTGGTTTTTTTTTTTTTTTTTTTCTTCCCAAACACCGTCGTTAGTAAACAATATCAAGACGGAACTGACCGAACAAAAACTGGTGATTGCCGACAACAACATGAGCGATGGGAGCTTTCAATTTAACATTGGATTTGCCGACAACATCAACTTGATTCAAAGCGCCCGTACCTAAATTGAGTAAGCTCCGCTCCGCTTTTCATACGAAAAGCCCGAGTAAGCAAATTTTCCCGACGAAAAGATTTCACATGCCTTGCAGTTCCTAACCACTCACATTCAATGACAATCGTGCCAAGTTGTAATTGCCAGAGAAGCAGCCAGTCGTGTGCGAGGTGATACTAACTCCTAAAATAATCGCAAAATTCTGCACCATTCACAGTCGTGCGAGAAGAGCGAAAAAAAATAAAATTATGAAATTAAAATCAACGCGCAAAAAAATTATCTATTTGATTCTCACTGCAAGGTTGATGTAATTTTTTCAAGGAAAAGTCAAACGGTTACCTAAATTTAAATCGAACAATATATTCAAGGAATACACAAAAGGACACTGCATTTGCTCAAATGAGAGGAAATGAATTTAATCTCTCTCTATCTCTCTCTCTTCAGGCCAAAAATGTACAAAGGACTCCCTATTTGACATTACGTAATAAGCGGATACATTATTGATTAATTAATTGATTCGTTAGTTAATGAATCCTTGATTGATCCGTGGCAACAAATGACAGGAAAAGCAACTATGTAGCTCGAGCAACCATGAGGTCCGCTAAAACTTTATAACAATGAAGAAAAGTGATCAAAGCCCGATTAAATACGAAACTTTATCGATGGTGATGGTAATGAGGGTATTCAAAAGATTATCAGGAGGATCATTTATTGACACGATTTCGCAATTGGTCGCTGACAATTAAGCAAGCACAAATTCTCTCATGACGCAATGCATCGATCGTGGAACGGCAGGTAATTTTACACGAAACAAAGCTGTAACAGGTGATCATTGAGGTTTCCACGTTTCAGTTGCAGTTAATTCTGACATTAGCGCCTCGTCTCGCTCAAATCATAATAACTCATACCACTCTTTTCATTTCTACAGGTCGAGAAAAGTCTTAAAAAGCTGACTTGCCATGGCCGTCTGGACTTTCACGTGGCGATATCGAAAGGGGCAGAAGGAACAACGGCTCATTGATAGTCATATGCAACATGACTAGTCCCTGAGCAAGTATCGTTGCATTCAGGCAATACTATTAAAACCCTATTTCAGTTGTGTTGATAGCTTGAGCACTTATTGATTCCTGTATAAGTTCTCGATCGATCATAGAAGATTCATAAATCTATCGATCATGTGTTTGATTATATATTTCATTTAGCTACGGCTTGTGGCGCCACGGGACAAAAATGGATGAAATTTGCCGCACTCATTTTCCTTGTTTCATTTAGCCACACATTATCAATAATTCGTGGCTAACTGCAACAATGTTTGCTGCGTTGCGCTACAGGCCGTGCCTAAATAAGCAGATTCATGCTTTTCAATTTCCATCTGTACATCAGAGGCGGATCCAGCAATTTGGCAACACCTGATTCCCGATTCCTGTGGCGGGTAGGCGTCGCAGAGCGCCCTAGCGCGCCGTAAAAGCCACTTACACACACATCCATCGACATGAACTGATGGACACTCGCAAATCCATCTACAACCCGTGAATCCATCGACATATCTGTGAATTGATCGACAAAGCCATGAGTCGATCGACAAGTCCACGGTTCGATCGATAAACTCGTGATTCTATCGAATCATGTCGATCCCCTCACGTAATTATTTTTCGATCGATTCATATGGATCAAATCAATACCGACTTTACAATCCTGTGTCGATTGAATCGATGTCAATTGGCTCATATCGATCGAACTCATACCCTCCTGATTGAAGAACGACTTTGAGGGAAATGCCCTTTGTTCTACTCTCAACTGTTTCACTGAAAAAATTGGGTCGTGGGAGATGAGTTTACGAAAGAGATATGTGTTCAAGGTATCGATCCACCATCTTCAGCATCAATGACCCTTTACCCATTTGGAGCTTAAGAGCACTTAAGCTCCAAAGTGGCGTGTGAGAAAGTGAGAATAGAAACCCCCTCTTACAGAATCCCGTGGAAAGGCGGCTATTTCGTTCAGCAAAGACGTGAGGCACGAAGGCTCAAAAGAATTCACGTCTTAGATTCAAGGTCAAGATGATGCTGTGTGGGAGCATAAAGCAACTTTTCAAAAAAACTAGGTCGTTTCATACTCAACAATAAATTCAATACGATATCGAAAAAAAATGTGCCATCAAAAATAAAAACTATTGTTCCTAACACAGCCTAGCTACAGTAATGAGGAATAGGGCATGAGACTCTCAAAAACTGGACTTTATTTTGCAATTAGGAAATGCAGTTTCTGAGTCATTGAGAAAGCACTTATCTGCATAAGGAAACTGATGGCACATGCGTTGTTTCTAAAGTGAGGAAATAGTAGTTCCTAATCGCAATAATGTAGTCCAACTTTAAGACGCTTCTTGAAACTTTCCTGACTTGGAATCTCCTCGAGATATTTTCATGAACGTTTAAATCCTTTATAGAGACGGCAAAACTTCCAAACCACGTATCTCGTATGCGACGTCCTAAAATCTCTGCTGCCATTTTATTTTTTTAAGGAGGTATAAATCAGCAGAATTCTTTGAAGTTTTCATAGAGTTTTCTTCGCTCAGAGAAGAAAAATCACGGAGTTTTCAAAACTGACGTTGAAAAGTTTTCCATTTAAGAAATCAAATATGATTAGAAGTCTACAACGCCGCTAACCGAGGGACGAGATTGAGGAATTTCACCGTCAATATACTTAAGGGATTTACTTAACATTTCAAGTCACTGACGTTTCGACGAAGTTAAGGAAGTTAAGGTTATAGGACGAAAAAAAATGCAAAACTCTAATGCATTTTATAAGTACGGGAACATCAACAGTTTTGACGAGCCTTTTACATCTAAGAATTGCAAATGGATTCTTGCATACTCCGAATTATTGAGGCGTTGGGTGCAGAGGGGGCATCTCTTGGTTGCGGTGTATCAAGACTCTCTATTGCCAATTTATATTTTGGAGAGGACTCAATTGGGTGAATTTTCTGAAATTTTTCCTATTCAGCATTGTAAAATCAGGTATCAGAATCTCTACTGCCAATGTATATTTTAGAGAGGACACAATCGGGTGAATTTTCTGACATTTTTCTTATTCTGCATTGTAAAATCAAGTAGAAAATTTAGTGAAAGTTTCAACGAATTCCATACATTTGCTTTGATCAGAGTTTCATACTGGCTGAAACGTTGCCAGAGATTCCGAAACATAGCAATCAAGAAATGCCCTTTCTGTACCCACCGTTTCAATTATGCAGAGCTACTGTTCATGCTTTGACCAAGCTTTCCAGAAAAAAAATCGAAAAGTTTTTCATGTGCCTACTTAATCTAGATTCTTTTGAGTTTTACTTTCAAGATCAACTTGAAGCATTATGAAGCATTGTTGATTTTATATCATGCACCACAGCAAGAGAAAATCAGGATCTATCTCATGTAATCATCGGAAAAGCACACTGTTGATTACAGTTATTCACATGATTAGAAGATCAGTCAAATCAATCAAGTCAAAATCATTTTGAAAGTTTCTCATGTGAACATGACATTCATAATGAGTTATAAGAAGGCATTTACCTCAGAACGTGAAAGTCAATGTTAGACTCAGGATAACAGTTCACGCCTCTGCCGATCATTACTTTTCGTTCACGATCAAAATCACGAAAAACACAGCACTTAAGATCAGTATTACAGGTATATTTGGTGAGAATTATTTATTCACTAAATACTCCATGTACGATTATTATTTCACTTATTTAGTAGCGTAGATCATTGTAAAATTACGCCTGGAACAAGGAATGAAAATATACAAAAATCCTCTTCTTTTCACTGAATTACTCCTCCTATTTAATAGTACAAAACGCAGGTTAATACGTTTGTTCTATGAGACCAGTATACAGAATTATATTAGGTCTTAAAATGAATATTCACCGGTAAATATGTCTTTGATCAAAACTCTAGTAGATGATAATGCAAATTATTCAATGTAACTGCATCAAAATTTGACACTTATCAGGATGGATAAATAGTCATAATTAATCCTATGTGAATCCATCATCGTCACTACCGAGCTACTTAATTAAATTTACCCAAACGGAGAGTTTAATCCGCATAGCTCGAGTACTATGCTAACAGGTTAAAAGAGTTCTTACGAATGCCAGAAAACCCGCAGTAGAGCATTTTTTCCTGAAACTTATGATCAATACTTATTCCAGGATGCCTCAGATCGATTTAAATTAAATAAATTAATTTGAACAAGGCCCAACGAAACTGATTTCAATACAAACATATTAAAGTGCAATCACACAACACCGGGTAGGTTGGATATCACAAAATCGGGCGATGAAATTAAAGTAAAATTAATTAAAATTTAATGACACTTAATCAAGTGGATCGACGTGGCTCGATCGTTGAGCAATCGGAGCACTCGCGCACACGACGGACTTGATATCCGAAACCGCGAAACCGAACTAGATCACTGCCTCATATTTTTGATTAAATTAATTATAATTAAATTAATTCAAGGGGTCGCGGTGAGAGGCCGGGGCGCGTGGCGTCGGACGAGCGCGGCGCGGTACAGCCGGGCCAGTCTGTTTTGGTTCCAACACAAAGGCCGGACCTTGAAGCCGCCTCGCGCGCCGCGCCGCGCGCCGGCTGCAACCTAGAGCGGGGGCCTTGAGTCGGCGCGGACCCCGCCGGGGGGGGGGGGGGGGCGCTGGGGGTGCCGGGGGTGCTGGGGGCTGCGATTTCATCTCGCCCGCCGCTGTACCAACTTTATCGATCTCGCCGGCGCGCTGCGCTGGGCTGCGGCCCGCCGCGCCGCGCCGCGAGCGTGCATTCAAAATCCTCCCCCGCAGCCCCTATAAATTGCGCCTTTTAGGGGTGGGGGGCGGGCCGGGGAGGAGGTAATGTGCTTCCAAAATATGATTTTTGTCGGGCCGTTAAGTTCCTCTTCGAGTGCTTTCGTTCTCGTCGCCTCCGCTCCCCCTCCCGCTGTCTCCGCACTGTTTTGTTTTTTCCAAAGGGTTCTGCAGTGTGTACGCAACACCCCCCCCCCCCTCTTAACCCCCGGCATTATCTGGGTTCCGAATAAAAACGACGCGAATACAGAACACCCGTCGGGCTGGCAGAAGACGCGTCAAGCAGTCAACTGCCGCGTTTTTTGTTTTTTTTTTTGTTTTTTTGTTTTTTTTTTCCATTTTTAAATATGTCCTGTGCATGGTATGACGTCCCTTTTGTTTGCATTAAATGTGATAAGGTTCCTCGTTTTTCTCCAAGTAAATTTGCGAGTGAAACTATCTCTACTCTGTGCTCTGCTGATGACCAAACGGTGATTGCACAAGATCCAGCCAGGATGGAAGAATGGATCAAGCGATTAAGGAAGGAAACACAAGGAAGGCTACAGCGATGTTAAATGGAATCCTCTGGGATCCGTGGATTTCCAAAGAGAACAAGAGGAGACTTTATAATTACGTAGGCAAAAGTATTCTAACATATGGATGTGAAGTTTGGCAGCTGAAGTAACGGACACAGGGTATGCTAAGAGCAATGGAGATGGATTTCTGGAGGAGGTCAGCAGGAATTTCCAGGAGAGATCGGGTCCGTAATGATAGAGTGCGTCAGATAATGGAAGTCGAAAATGACATCGTATTCGACGTCATGACCAAGCAGCTTGTCTGGTACGGTCATGTTAACAGGATGACGTAAGAGAGGCTGCCGAAGAAAATACTTGATTGGGTTCCTCGGAGGAGGAGACGAAGGGGACGCTCAGTGAAAGGGGGCGACAGGGGGTTTTAGAAAAAATGGGGGAGTGCCAACAACTCTCTGAAGGGCTCTGAGAAGATAGGGCACTTTGGCGGCTGGGAGTCGAAGAGCGCCAAAGAACGCTGTAAAAGAGGCTTTTATGTCCGTAAATGCGAAGGAGGTGTATATTGCGATGTTACACTTAACATGCATTTATTGCGCCTTCTTAGCTGTGAATGAATGTGTATTCCAAAGAAACGGTTGAGGAAAAGTGTTGGTTGACTCGTTCAAAACAATTACACGACGGACATTTTTTATTTCTTTAATTTCCTCTACTAACGGAAGAGGGTTTTCTTGGGAATAAACGAACGTAGAAATGTTGTGATGCTTCTTTATTTCGTGTAAGTAACTTTCTCTTTAATTGAGGGAGGTCCGCAAAATTTATGTGAAACACATCTAGGATTGTGCCCTCTGATGGATAGTGATCCTTCATATTAAGTTAGGTTCAGCTTTTACGAGCCATGATTGGTAAAAAGTAATAACAGCAAAAAATGATCTTGGAAATGATAAAAGAGCCTATCAATTCCGCCAAAACAAGTTTGCCGCAGCTAAAGAACGTCCTACAAAGGTCCAGACGTTGCTAAATTCCTTCTGATAAAACACGTTTTTATTAAGGAAAGCTTGGGATATATCTCCTTGAAATTTTAAGAATCATTAGATTCGATAGCGCAGAGAATTCTCCAAAATTTAAAGAAATTAGAGCTCACAAGTTTTCTGGAAATTCGAATTTAATCGGAGGAAATTTAGCAACGGCTGAATGTTCATACGCCGGCGCCGCGCCGCTTTTCTTTAACGTTTCAGTATTGAAATCCGGGCAGAGGACAATGATATCGGTAATAACGCCTTGATGCAACTATTCGTGCTCTATTGACGTCCGCATTGCGTCCTAAAAATTGAAGGCGCTGTGGTCATTCATAGTGAATGACCACAGCGCCTTCAATTTTTAGGACGCAATGATATCGGTAATAACGCCTTGATGCAACTATTCGTGCTCTATTGACGTGCGCATCGCGTCCTAAAAATTGAAGGCGCTGTGGTCATTCATGGTGCTCTAAGCTATACGCTTGGACGCTTGGTGTGGCGGTGAGATATAGTATCCTGTTATGTACAAAAGCTGCGAAAATATCCTTTGCTGACCTTCCTTCTTCATTTTTATCTGAGAATTTAATCTTGCCACAAATTTGCATCTGCGCACTACGCGCTGCTGCGTCCACTGCTTCATAGACTAGAGTGACCAGAGCGCCTTCCATTTTTCTGTGTGCAACACCCGCGTCCATAGAGAACAAATAGTTGTATCAAGTCGTTATTATCAAAACGGTGGAATGTTATGTGTTACGCTGCTTATGTTGACTGATACGATATGAAATATTAGCATGACAAAGCCCCGCTACGTCTTATTTTACCCGAGTAACGAAATTGAATTAAAAATTGTTACCATTTAAATATAGTAATATTTTGAAGTTGATTGGTTGAAAAGAACCTGTAATCGATCTGTTATTTTATTTTCTAGGACACTATTGCATGAGCTGGTGTTACTCGAGGATAAAACTGCCGTGCTAAGGAAAAACACTGTATGAACATTTGAGAGTTGCCAAATTTACTTCGATAAAATGTTTATTTTTGAGGAAAGTTAGGAAAATTTTCCCTTGAAATTTTCAGGACTTTTCGATGGAATTGCGAGCAAAATTATCTAAAAAATCAGAGGAAAAATATTCATAAGTTTGCCAGAAAATTCGCGTTTTATGAAAGGAAATCTGGCAACGCCTGAAGGTTCATACGGCGTTTTTCCTTAGCACGGCAGAAAAACTGTCGTTAAAACTAGCCTCTAGCAATAAGTCGTGATACAACGTTACGTTTATACAAGGTGTCACAGACCACCCACCACCCAAAAAAAGTTTTTTTCTTGGTTATTTTAGGACAAGATCTTTTACCACTCCGATCCACACATTCCTCGTATGATTTTTGGACGTTGGAATGATTGTAAATCGAGGTGTATGGATTTGGCTTCTCACAGAAAAAATGATGACAAAAAATAACGCTCTAAATGAAATCTCCCGCGCAATTACTTTCTCAAGACCTCTCAAAGGGTTTTTAATGACGACATAATGATGACGTATAGGAAAAAGAGGATATTTTTCGTGTGCCCGTGAAAAGGGCGATCCTTGATGGTGCATCGGAAAAGGAGGAAACCAGAGGCAGGGGAGCAGGGGAGGGGGGATAAGGGGGGGGGGCGCCGGACCAAGTTTGAAGAGTCCTCTTGGAGGCCGATCGATGGGAGAGGTGAGGGCGATTCGGCGGGAAAGCTGACATTCACAACGATGCAGACCAATTATCTGCGTCTGAGTTGGGGAGACTTGTCCACTGTCCCCGACGCTGGTCTAGCGTTTCCCCATTATTGCCCACCATTTTTCACGTTTTATGCGAGCTGCTTGTGACAACTAGCTTTCTGCTCAACCAAGCGAGACTCCTGTGCTCCTGCCAGCATAGAAAGCAAATACTCTTCGAACTAGAGCTCAAGGAGAGAAACCCGACTCCTAAGTCTATACTACCCAAAGAGTCTGTGTTACCGAGTGAAAGAGTGGTGACAAAATGTTCGAAATCGGATTTTCTTCCAGATTCCTCCCTGCTGATTTAAACGAAGTGCATGATTCCGATATGACAGCAAAGTTGACCCCCGGCTGCTAAAATACGAAGGTTGTTGGAGGGCAGTGAGCACGCGAAAATTTGATGTCATTTCCGACTTAACAGCGAGAAGTTAGTCAGCCCCGACAGTTAACTTTACATCCTATGAATGCAAATTTAACTGCGTCGACAATCAAGGCAGCATCTTAGGATCACCAGACACAGTTTTGACATTCTAGGTGCTAAAACAGCATCCCATTCAATTCGGTGTGAGTCTTTTGCTGTACAAGAAATTAATCGAAGCGATTCACGAGGACTCGGCTGTGTTGGAGCTTAAGCACGTAGAATAGCACGTTTAGGCTACCGTTAGGCGGCCGAAAAAAAGCCAGGAAAAGGGTCATGCGTTTTAAACTGTGTCAATACGCGAATGCATGGCGCACAGGACTCTGAGCATTGATCATGGAGGATTTGTAGCCGCCCGAATGCGACGAGCGGTGCATGACTCCACGTCCACGTTCTGTTGACGCAGGACGCCGCCGCCGCCGCACAGTGCTTCGATTCAGTAGAAGAGGTCCGACAAAATTTGGAAACTCTAAAAGCTTATAACTCCGTTTATACAAAACTTAGTGGTTCTAAACGTGTTTTCATTGGTTTTCTCGTCAAATTTTCTGTAAAAATCACCCCTTAAAATTAAAATTGCGATGCGATAAACGTACAATTTTACAATTTTTGTCAAAAATTTCAGGTCCGACTTCTTCCATTGACTCGATCCACTGTGCGCCGTAGCATTCCCCATTCGCTTGACTGATAAATGCTAATGAGCCTCTACGCGGACCATTGAATGGCTCCCTCATCCTGTTCCGAATTGTCACAGCTCCCAGATCAATTGAACTATTCGTTTCTCAAAAACGACCTGACTGCCATGAACTCATCAGCCTCGGTTGCCCTCAAACTCCGCGACTCTCCGGGATCAGGAGTTCCTTGCAATTTGTCTTTCGAGTTCGGTTGGAACCGATTGGCTTCCCGATTTGCGTCAGGGCAAAAATGCCGTGCTAAGGAAAAACGCCGTATGAGCTTTCAGGCGTTGCCAAATTTTATTTGATAAATCACGAATTTTCGGGAGAATTTGCAAATATTTTTCTTCCAATTTTTTCAGGTAATTTTCTTCGCAATTTTACCTCAAGTTCTTGAAAATGTCTCGGAAAAATATTCATAACTTTTCTCAAAATGAACATTTTACTGAGGGAAAGTTGGCATTTCTCGAATGTTCATACGGCGTTCTTCCTCAGCACGGCAGAAAACATCGTGAGCCTTTGAAATCCTGCTCGGTGGCGAGGCGTGAATGATCGATTATCGATAATTCCCCATTTGAAGATATGGTAGAGAATCGATTGCGAACGTGTGGTATCGTGTCTTTGCGGACATCCTGTTCATCGATCCTTTTCCAAATGTTTAAATGGCAGATGAATCGATAAATCGCAAAGCACGCCACGCCGCTGATCCTACTTGACTTGGTGGTCAACAGGGCGAGAGGTTTTGGCGTTCGTGAGGAGCGCGTCACAACTGAACGCTGCGATTGCCTGCCGATTCCATAAATGCAGCATGCAGGCCTACACAGTTGCCGGCCAGGATCACCAAGGTCGATGACTCATTATTGGACGTATTTCTATCAAACGGAACTATGTGCATTATGACGTGGGCCCTGTTCTGCACATATGCTTATGGGTCTCAGGGATCATGGCTTAATGCACACAGTTCCATTTGGCAGAAACGCGTCCTATTAGTGCAGGCTCTGGATAGAATCGGAGGAAAAATGAGTTGGCACGACTATTTGCAAGCTAAGTTAATGAATTTTAATTTCTCCGTTAATCATCCCTAGGAGCATTGGCTGTTTAAATGATAATAAAAAAATAATAGATAAAAAGGTTGAAAAACTTGTAAGTACGTATCAAAGAGAAAACTCTGACAACATTTGGGTGATTTCACGATAAGAGGAATAGTCGTGTCGCCGTGGGTTATGAACGATATAGGGCAAAACGATTGAAAACCAAATGAATAAATCAATAGGAATGATGTCCCTGAACCTATCCACGCTAAAAAATATGATAAATTATTATCATATTTCATAATATGAGACTTTAAAGGCCGAAAATGTCCGGTCGGTTACGCGTCGCCAACCCCGATTTTGAAGCAAAAGAGCAATTTGCGGTAACAAATCAGTACTGATCATGAACTCTTTGGCAATATTTGCTGAAAAGAGACTCTAATGTTCAAGAAAATTGCCAGTTTGAACTGAAATGTTTATTATTGAGCGAGAAAAGTCATTAGAAAGAGGTGTCGCCACATTTGGCAACAAATTTTTGCAGTTGTATTGAGTGCAGTGTTTATCTCGCCAGACGGAGTCAGGAGTTTCAAAATTGCCATCAAATTGTTCGCTGAAGTCTTCTCGACAAAACCATTACTGATAAGTCAGTTTTTTTTACAATGAAAACTTTAATTATTATGAAAACCAGTGATTTTTAGGTGTGTAGCACTAATTCCTCACTACGCAAAAACCTCAATTTAATATTATTAAACTAAAAGGAAGTCTCCAAAGTTTAGAAAACTTTTAAGGCAGCATCAATTCCACCTCATAACTCAAGAATTGCCAAGTTTCATCTTTTGTATCATCTTTTATCTCACATTTTCAAGTGTCGGTTACGCTGCGTCTGTTACGTAACCGACACAATATGGCAGGGCCGCCATGTTTGCGTGGACCTCCAGCAGTCCCGCGGGAAGCGCTGATACCTGATTCAATGGCTTGTTTATCAATCACTTTAACTTTGCACTGAATCAAAATAGAGCGTGCCAAAGCTGGAAAAAGGAGGTTCAATACCTTTAAAATGAGGTAATGAAATCCTGTTAAAATTGGTGCACTTTTATTTTTAAGGTATTTCACATTTTAACTATTCCTGTTATCGTGAAATCACCCATTTACAGTATCCAAGTTAGAAAACTTTTCTTGTTCTATTTTACGTGAAAATGTAACCTTGCACTCTGTAAAGTTTTTTATCACTATATTTTAGTGAATTTTAATACAAATTTTACAGAACACGGGAAAAAGAGGTAGGGATTAAGTCCCAACTTGTAAATTTCCAATTAATTGCGGGAGTACCCCAATTAATTGTGGTACTACCTCAATAAATTAGGTTACTGTCCCAAATATTGCGATACTACCACAACTTGAGTTACAGCACTACGAAAATTAATTGGAAATGTCTAAATCATCCAAGAAATTGGGGTAGGAGCACAGTTGTAATGGATAGCCCCATACACTTTTTTCCGTGAAATTTTACACTTTTAGTCTCCTCTGTTTCATATCGCGCTATATGATGTGTACAGCAATACAGCATCAATATGAGTGAGTTTTAGAATGTAACAAAATGTTGATGCCTAGTTTTTTTCATAACTTTTTTCAACATAAATTCCACATGAATTTTACTTAACCATGAAAAACAGAAAAAGTTCCCAGACTCGTACATTTTAGCGATGGTTTTATGTTTCTTTCAGTCCGATCCAACAATCAATTCTACTAGGATAGAAATAACTCATACGGAGAAAAAAATCTTGGCTGCGTGAACTGATGAAATTCCGCGGTCAATTTTCAGTTAAGAGAGCTTAGCTCTCCTAATAGCTAACGATTCCTAATGACAATATCAGCTTTGCTTCGATTTTATGGCCTTTCCGTTTGAAAACTCGAAGCATTGGATGAAGGAACAAACCAACCGAAGAAGGCACGATTTGAACGATCGGTCATCACAGGATTCTCTCGCGAGAGCCCATATTCGAGCCATTGACATTATAAAGATCACAAGGTACTGCCCTGAGATACCTCGAGACAGTGATACCGGACAAATAACCGTGATCACAGTGAAAGTGAACGATGAGAGATCGATAACCGTAATCACTGAGACACAGCAATCTTTGAATAAATAGACGGGAGGACATGGAGCAATCAGTGCAATCATGTTCCAGGAATCAGGAAGATCATACCCAAGCGAGTGAAGCTAACCTCCGATGAATTCTTCACGCGAAAGCCGACGGGAAAGAACGCAGCAAGGTGACAAGAGTAGAGAGAGGTAGCTTTTCAAGATTTTAATTGATACAGCTAAGAGAGCAGCATTGTACTATTCTTGTCCTGCTGGACAGAGCAGTGCGAAGCAGTGATTTCAGCAAAGTACGTGCTTGCACACTAACTTTAACTCGACAGCTTACAAATTTGCACGAATCGGGGACAGTACATGAAAAAGTCAACTTATTGATGGCTAGGAGTCGGAAAATTACTCCTGCGACGACAAATGTACATCTGGAAGATGTTTCAAAATTTCCACGTTTTTTTTCAACAGAAAACCAACCAAAACATTTCCTTGGAATTCTCTGGGAATATGTTTGAATTAGAGAAGAAAATTTACAAAAAATTTAAAGAAAAACTGTTGGTTAGTTTTCTTTTCAAAAATGAAACTTGAGCAAAAATTTACAACATCTCAATCGGAGATACGCACTTTTAAATTTCAGCCATCGATCGGTTAAAACCAAAAGTCAACAAATGATGTCAACAAATAACAAAAATTAAAGTTACCCTAATTACTTTTTCTGGAAATTTGAAAGCTCGGAGAAATTCTTAATGATCTCGTTGAGAGGCCTGCATTCTCATTTTTTAATGGTGCACGGGTTTTTGTCACAAGACTGGTTTCGTTTAAAACAAATAATCTCGGAAACCTCCGAACTTGAAAAGTGATGGTGGAGTAAATCTTAAAGGTGTGGTGTGATTGAAAAGCTTCCAGTGATTAACTGGAGATTCTAGGAAGAGGAAACTCGGAGAGAAAGAACCTCTCAAATCAGAAAATGAAAGCCTACGTGAACTCAAATGGAAGAAGCAACAGATTAGAGTAGGGCAGGGGGCGAGGCGTGGTCAGAGCCAACACCTATTGATAGAAATATTGAATTTAGTGGTTGATCTTTTGCTCAGAGAATTCGCACAAAAGAGAATTATCAGGAAATGCTTCCCAAAGACCCTCTCTCAAATCTGATCAATCCAAGTACTCCTTAGAGCTCAAATTCTCAGATATCGCTTCAGAATGGATATTAATCTTGTGTTTCAAATATATCAAAGGCCTTTTCCTCCTCTCGTGGCCTCACTGCCACCCGAAGCTCTTTGTCGAAAATTGAAAGGAAAGAACTTTATTGGACGGAGTAGGTCTCTTCGGTCGGTGTCAAAGATCCCATAAATGTAATTTTCGGCTGTATAGTCAACTGCGTCTCTGTTTGAGTCTAATCCTCAGATTGTTGGAGCTCGGAAAGTTCAACTCCAAGGGCGGGTTTTTTTCTTGTCACCCATTTTGATCGGACTCGATTTCGTCTGATGGAAAACGGATTAGAGAAACGGCGCCGGTCGATATAAGAAGGCCAACTCCCATCCAAACGCCCGATTAAAAGTTTTAAGTGATCTAAGTTCAGGACATGAAGAGTGAGACATCTTTGTCGCTCCTCATGGGAGAGAGGGGAGTTTCGCGCATACCCATGCGGATATTCCAGATATTAAAGTTGTTTCAGAGCATCTTATTTTGCGTAAAATTCTATACAATTCCTCGTTTCCCATACCGACGCGACGTAGGAACGTAACTAAATCTAGAATTTGTGAAAGCTTCACTCGCAAATTTGATATTTACCAGGAAACTGCGGGCTGATTATTAAAATTGATAGACACAGCTATAGATGAAGGAGACAAAAGAGATATGGAGAGACCCTATTGGTGGAAGCGGGTGGTTGCAATGGACAAAAGAGGCAGGTAATAGACTAACTAGTGGCAACCCGCGAGAGACCCGACCATCATCATCATCATTCTCTGCCTTTGTCTAAAGAAACCACCCATTTCAAACCAATAGGATCGCTCCATACTCCCTATGTCTTCTTTGTCTATACCTTTATCCATGTGGGACCATTTTTAAAAGCTCCACGTTTGGTATAAACGGAGATATAAGCTAGTAAAGTTTCTAAATTTTGTCGGATCTCTCCCATTGACTCAATCCACTGTGTCGGAGAGTGACGTTTCCGTGAATCTGAGATTGTCGGCAACGTCCCCCTCCGCCTCGCTATCGCGCGCCGAGCGCGCATGCGTTTGCGTCTGCGCACTCGCGGAGGCCGGCAGCCAGCGAAGCTGGTCTCGCGCTGGCGGAGCAGGAGCAGTCAGTCGGAGAGAAATGATCTAGCTGTGGCTCATGCCTGCGATCTTCCTTCACTCAATTTTCACAGCCAAAACCCTACCTCTCTCTTTGGTTTGTCAGTGTCATCCGAATTTTAGCGAGTTGCTCTCTTCTGCCCTTGTTGGCTGCTTTCTTTCCTGATCAGGAGCTACGCTTTCCGACGTTACGCTATTTGCGGCAACGAAACGGAATCGCGGCAGCTCTAGACAGGGGGCCCAGCCAACACTCCCGTAGAGCCCTGGTGATCCCCACGAGGGGGATCCCCACAACTGTGCGGCGGCGAACAGTGCGGCCGCGGCCCTCCGTGGACAAAAATAAAAATTCACAACTCAACATCTGAATATTTTTTTGGAGTTTGTCATCTTAAAGATATGAATGACTCACAATGATGGTTCATTTCCAAACTTTTTGCTCAAAACTACTTCAAATTTGGGTAGAAAGTGGGCGGGAAATGGGTCGAGAATCACTGGCCCATAAGAAATTCACGGGAAAAAACGTCAACTTCAAATGAAGATTTCTTGCTTGAAACGCAAAATGCGCTGGGTGGTTGACATTTTCTTGGTCCTCAGATATCCAACTTCAATTTTACCAAAAAGATCTTGCGACTTTGTCCTACTATCAGGATATTTGAAGTTAAAGTTTCGGCGTTTCACGTTGCTTTTACATTGTTAACATAGGGCTAATGCGAGGTTGCCAACTTCAAATGAACTTTTTTCGAAAAATACGCAATAAATCCTGAGATATCACATTTTCTTATTCCTCGAGAGTTTCACTTGGACGTATTTCTACCAAAGAGACCTATGTGGAGGTGAGAAATATGGGGTGTGCTGTAGGAAGCTGCATAAGAAGCAATGTAAAAGTGGGCGTGATTCCTTTTGAAGAATTGGAAAAGCGGGATTTTACATTCTATCAAAGAGACCTATGTGCCAACTGAATGCGGAACTCATGAGCCGCGGGCATGGCAAGAGAGCGTTGTGGACAGGGCTCATGAGTTACAGCGCCCCGACGGAAAATCTCCCCTCGTGCGTGCTCTCGATCATTGCCGCTGACGTCACTGGTGCTTTATTATTCTCATTCACTCTTACGGTCAGAGAACTAACGAGCACATCCCATATTTCTCATCTCCACATAGGTCTGTTTGGTAGAAATACGTCACTTTGATAGTGGCCAAAGGGCTTTCCTATGTCGGTGCAGCCGTCTTCATTATTTAAAGGTAAGTGTCTTTTACCGATTTTTGTCCGCATCGTCCATAAGGATGCCACACTGTGCGACGCGGTGAAGTGGGCAGCGGTATAATTATCGGCGTCGCGACGCGTTTTCATGGATGGCTAATGGTAGATCTACCGGGATGGATGCGTATGCTAATGCGGCGTTTTTTCGCTGGATTTTTCTCCAGTAGAGTGATCTCTCCGAGTGCGGCACGCTTTCATCGGCTCCATCCGCGTTTTTGCCATCGTTGGCCGCGGCCGTGTCTCCGGGTCATTTTGCCCGATGCAATTTGCCCATTAATGATCCCGCGCGCGCTCTCCTTCTCAGCTCTCGTTTCGCGCCTCTCGTCACACACATCGCGCCAGACTCGCTTCGCGACATATCCATCGATCTGCCCATTTAAACCTATGGAAAAGATTAAACACTAAGGCCTTGTCCACACGAGCGCAGTTCGCGGAACTTATTCCTCGAACTTGCTCAGTTCCCGGAACTTATTCCTTGAAACGAGGCATGCTGTCCACACGGGTTCGTCCGAACTGGAACCGGAACTTCAATAAAACTATACAATTATTGCAAAATAATAGATTATTATGACCGCCAAAGTAACAAAAATAAATGTCAAGATCATATGTAAAGGACGTGAAAAACAAAAACAAGCAAATTCACATCAAAAGAAACATATTTAGAAGCTCGGAGCACGGGGGAAATTCCAGGTTTTGGAGGAATAAGTTTCAGCTCAGCAAAAACCTTGTTCCGGGAACAAGTTCCTCGAACTGAGTTCCGCGAACCGCGTTCGTGTGGACACTGGACAAGGCCAAGAAGTGGCCCGAACTGTATGTAACAAAGTGGAGAAATGATGTTGGGTCCACACCATTTCGCGGGGAAACAAAGCCAAGAAAATATCAAAAATTAAAATTAGCGTCAAAATTTAATTTTTTGAACTCTAATGCGCACTAGTACGAAACTGAGGGGGGGGGGGGGGGAGTGTTCAGCTCAGGCAGTTTGCATTGGAATATTAGGTTGGAGTCACGCCGAGAGATCTATACCGGTTTGGGCCTTATTAGACCTCATCAGCAGATCACACTCGGCAGTGAACCCAACTTAACAACTTAACTATGGAAAAGGATCGACATACGGGGTGTTTGCAACGGAAACATTATTAATCGATTCTTGGCCACGGCTGCAAATGGGAAGATATCCAAAGTCGATCATTCACGCCTCGCTCTTGCCCTGCCGCACCATCAACTCTGCGCGCGAAATATATATTATCTCGCTTTCAATCAGAAAAAATATATTTTAGAGACTCCTAAGTAACGATCAGGAGAGATTACACTGACGATGTAAGCAGGAGAGGCAAAAGGTAAGTTCTAATTCGGAAATCAACCCTAGTTTTCGCCCAATGATGATTGATGAGCAATTGGACGTATTTCTGTAAAACGGAACTATGCGTATTATGACGTGAGCCCTGAGACCCATTAGAATATGTGCATAACAGGGCTCACATCATAAAACACATAGTTCCGTTTGATAGAAATAGTGTCAAGCAAAAAGTCAAATAAAGTTTGCTCATGAGGACGGATGAATACCGTGGTGAGTGATTTTGCGAAACGGGTTTTTACAAATGAATTTAGGATTACTAGACTAATTGCTCAATGGGCCTGTTGCATGCACGAGATACAGCCGTGTGAATAGACTTTTTATAGGTTAAATGAACATGAAAATTACGATGCTCACATTAAAAAAGTCTGAAATACACTCCTTAATGCGCAATTTGCGTTTGTTAGGAACGCGCTTTTTTTCAAATTTCCCGCGTCTGGGGGCAGTTTTTCTAACGGAAACAATTGACGGCAAGTAACTCGCGGCTATTTCCGGTCAACTAAAACTGACAACATAACCTAAAAACTCGGAGCTCGTGATATCGTGAAATGAAATGTAGAAGGATTGCGTTGGATATTTAAAAGTTGATCGATTTGGTTACCGCATAAAGCGTATATGGACCACTATAAGAGATCACGTTGGGTTTGTAAACAAACTGAAGGAAAAAATAACAACAACAACAACGACTCGGCATCTTCCGGAAATCACCGAGCCCGCCGTTTGCTCGTTTCCGGTGATTAGAAAACTGCCCCCAGACGCGGGAAATTTGAAAAAGCGCGTTCCTAACAACGCAAATTGCGCAGTAAGGAGTGTATTTCAGACTTTTTTAATGTGACCATCGTAATTTTTGTGTCATTTAACCTCTAAAAAGTCTATTCGCGCGGCTGTATCTCTTGATTCTCTGACCTCTGGTCATTAGTCAACAGTAGGCGAATATGAGCGGTGACTTTCGGAAGTAGCTTTTCCACAGTAGGGAATTTCAGATAGCAGCCAAATTGCAAATTACGAACATGCTGCAAAAATGTTGTCGGGGTGCAGATTGTTCTCGACCGCGGTCGCGGCCAAATTGTGGAAGTGCCCTAAAAATTCGCGGAGGTTTTCATATTTTCATCTCTTGTGGAATGATGCAACCTTAGCACACACCCAAAAATTTAACAGAATTTTAAGCAGCGCGTTTTGCTGGCCTGTTTTTAAAAACCCAGCACGTTAAAACAAAATTGCGGAGACCTAGAACGCATTTTGCATCCCTTATAGCAGCGTAATGTCTCTGAAATACCTACAAGATGTTCTGGACCACCCATGCCAGGCTTTTTCCACGGTCTTTCAATCATCGGAAGGAGAAAAACAACGCTGACCTCCAAATTTGACTTTAACCTGACGCAATTACACTGCTCGGATCGTCAATACCGGGTTTTGAATGCGCGAGAGAAAAAACATGGGATGTGAATCACTCCTAAATTGGTGCTCTGAGCGGAAGCAGCGTGACCCTGCATTTAACGTTTCACCACTTATACTGCCCTACGATAATTTTGAGATGTCGTCCGGGGGCGGGGGGGGGGGGCCACTCGAGAGAGACGGTACCGCACGCAAAATGTTAATTAAACGGATGGTAAAATTAGCGGACTTGATCAAGACTCAGACGCGATCTCGGCACGGCGTCGTGCTAGATTAATCGTAAGAAGTCAACGAGACCTCATGAGTGAAATTGCTAATTTGCCGGACGTAATTGCCACTTTGAGCAAAGAACTGTGATTTTTCGGCGGGGATAAATTGCGCGGAGAAGGATGAAATGAGGATCATGTGAAAAGTAGAGGATGAGACAAAAACAAATTGATTCTCTGCTGAAAACGATCATGTTGGTTCCATGTTGAAATCATGATGCTCACAACATGGAGCATGGTTCCATGTTGATGAGTGAAACATGAAAGGTGACGAGGTGCGGAACTATAAAAGCTGAAGATCCACCTTGAAACTATCAATTTCGGAATCGCTCAAGTTTTCCCAAGATGTACTGTGTAAAACCGCTTGCGCTTACTTAAGGTGGATGCATCCATCCATCTACCAATCCTAATCCCATCTTTGTGCGTAATGTATTCTCGGTGAAACCGATATGCTTTAAAAAGTAACCATTTTCGTGAATGATTTTGAGAAAATCCTAATTTCAGTCAGTAGATCATTCATTGAGCCGGAAATGGACGTTACTATGCTAAAAAGGACTATATGCATAGGTTTTGCGCCCAACAGAATTTTCTTCTAGCATCGATTAGTCCCAAAGCCAAAGCATCTTCAACACTAACATAAACAAATAACAAATAACAGAACACACAATGTACTGTTTACATTTTGCAACTGATTTCCATGCACCTATATCAATATCGATGGTTAATTGGAAATGACACTTTTGATGGTTTTTTTTCAGACTTTGGAAGATGATTTTGGCACAAACATTCCTGAATAATTTTTCTAGGTAGAGACTGAACTTGAGATCTTCCATAACAATCAAATCCACGTTATGATAAAATATTGAAATATATTAATCGTAGCCAGGATGCATTGCGCAAAAGCTGAAGATCCACCCGTTGCCTACGAGAATGGAGAAGTCGCTTCCTGTGACGTCACACTAGTAGATGAAACTCGGCCGCAGTTTAAACATGGTGTTCGACTTATCCAGCGGTACTTGTTTTAACTCCGCGAGCAGGGTACAGTGATACACAAATTATAAAAGCACGTAGACAAACTGCAATTTCGTTATAAATTTTTTTCAAGTTTTCAAAGTCTCAATCTTAAAAAGCGCGATGTTTACAAAGCGCTGGTTGGCCATATGGGATTAATCCTTTCAAATGATAAGTTGGCGGGCGGCCCTTTTCTAGTGATTTTCGTTTTTTCACTTTGTCGCCCTTTTTGGGCCCGACGAGCAACATAAATGGTGCGGCACCCGATTCCCTCCGAGATCTCCCTCCCGGGTCCGATTCCCTCCCGCTTAATGGACCCCCGTCCAAATCCGTTTCCGATTCCCTCCGCTTAATGACCTTCAATAAAATGAAGGCGGCAACAACGTCGCATTAATCATTCAACTTACCATTTTCAGAGAGGTGCGCTGTTTCCGTGAGTGTTTCAGGAAAATTAGTGTATATTCACAAAATTATGATGATTTGATGGAGATTTGCCATTTGCCGCCATTTTGTATGTTTTGATCATTTTGATTTATTATGTTCGGTTTATCGTTCGTCAAAATTTTGTGGGATTTTTTGCACAATTTTGATAATGCGATATTAATTTTAACGTTTAAACGCACAAACGTTTGAATGTTAATTTGATTGTAATTTAATTGAAAAACGGGCCCCTTAACCTACGTCACGTAGTCATGTGACACGTACTGAGGCTCATCGGAAATTTTCAACTTGTCCATACCTGTGTAAATCTACCTTGAAACTGGCCAAGTAGAACGAACACGCTTACGGCGTATTTTCAGACTTCAGGTCTGAATAAACAGGTTCAAAGTGCAGGTCAGGTGCTCCGTGATTATTATCAGCGCAATGGTATCAACGCACATCTGCTCGCTTTGATGAGGAGACAAAATTAATGCGACGTTGCCGCTTCATTTTATTGAAGGTCATTAGCGGGAGGGAATCGGAAACGGATTTGGTCGGGGGTCATTAGCGGGAGGGAATCGGACCCGGGAGGGAATCTCGGGAGGGAATCGGGGTGCCGCCAACATAAATCGAGTTTGTCCCATAAGTTGGGCGGCGGCACTTTTCTAGTGATTTTCGTTTTTCACTTTGTCGCCCTTTTGGGCCAGAAGAGCAACATAAATCGAGTTGTCCATACTCTCCCTATGAAGGTACTCTACGATGAGCCGGAGATGCTTGTTGTTTTCGGTAAATATCTACTAGCTTGAAGTTTCAAAACTGACTGGTTACGGCCTTTCCATTCTCGTAGGCAAGGATCCACGTTGCGTAGGTTTGATTCCTGAGTTTCCTTGGAATTCTGGCAACAGGAGTACGCGAAAAAGGTCCCGTGAGCGCGCGACCTTTATCCCTGGGCGGCCCATCATCCTTCCACCTCCCTTTTCCGCGGCCGGGAAGCGCTCAATTATCCAAGCGCAGTTCTGGGCGCTGACTCGCTCATCATACTTGGTGCGGCCTGCGGCCCGGTGCGGAGTGCGCTGGCTGAGCGTCGAGCCAGTGGGCGAATGCAGAATGAATGAAAGTGAATGAGCAAGGAGCTTCGAGTCTCGGACCCCGTTCATCGCACCGCACGGCTCTAGGTCATCGTCTACCAGCCATCAATCAACATTATTATATCCAACAAATAACAACATACCATCCAGCGATGAGGAAAAATATTGGAGGTTAGGACGAGTTAGTCAAAAACATCGGCCTTTCGGGTAAGCGTCGTCGGTTGAATTTCCTCGATTTTTTTAAAGTTTTTTTCTATTATAGTAACATTTTAGGTTTAAAATATTCTATTAGAATGTCGAGCGCGTTACAGAGCACTATATCGTACATAATTCAGCTCGGATTTATTCTCAGATTCGTAATAAACGGGGTCCTGTAGTACGGAGTCGTAAAGGTTTTTTTGTGATCCTTCAGAGAGAATTGCAACGGAGAAATGTCATTGATGCGGATTCTTAGCTCTTATCTTGAACGTCATATCTTTAGTGTTATTAGTGCGCGTTCACCGTTAAAATGTGTTCGATTCTTGTGCTCTAAGTTCTCAGTTTTAGTGCGAGAAAATGCTGTTTTTCCACTCCGATCCCTCACCATGTTTTCAAGCCCAGCATTTTGCTAATGTGTAAGTAGAAAACCTCGTTTTACTCCTCAGACTTTTCCTCCATTTTCTAAACTGCAAGAATCAAAATTACATGATGCGCTCCTGCTCAAAAAGTGCAAGTCCAACAAGGAAACAACCCACTAATATTGCTATAATTATTGTTAATTACTCCATGTACTGACGATTTAAAAGATTCTTCATCAAGTCATTAAAGGACTCTAGGAAAATGTTGAATGATCACCACTTCAGGTGTCTGCTGAAAATACCCGATGAAATGCATCTTTTCATGCAAAGAATATTAAAATTGTTATTCTAAAAATTTCCTTGTTTGTTCGCAGATGCTGCATAATCGGCAGATTGTTAATCATTTTATGAATCATCACACATTGAAAACCTGTCTTTTTCCGTATGAAAATGCTCACCATGTTTTCAAGCCCAGCATTTCGCTAATGTGTAAGTAGAAAACCTCGTTTTACTCTCCAGACTTTTTCTCTATTTTCTAAACTGCATGCATTAAAATTACATGATACGCTCTTGCTCAAAAAGTGCAAGTCCAACAAGGAAACAACCCACTAATATTGCTATAATTATTGTTAATTACTCCATGTACTGACGATTTAAAAGATTCTACATCAAGTCATTAAAGGGCTCTAGGAAAATGTTGAATGATCACCACTTCAGGTGTCTGCTGAAAATACCCGATGAAATGCATCTTTTCATGCAAAGAATATTAACATTGTTATTCTAAAAATTTCCTTGTTTGTTCGCAGATGCTGCATAATCGGCAGATTGTTAAACATTTTATGAATCATCACACATTGAAAACCTGTCTTTTTCCTTATGAAAATGCTCACCATGTTTTCAAGCCCAGCATTTTGCTAATGTGTAAGTAGAAAACCTCGTTTTACTCCTCAGACTTTTCCTCCATTTTCTAAACTGCAAGAATCAAAATTACATGATGCGCTCCTACTCAAAAAGTGCAAGTCCAACAAGGAAACAACCCACTAATATTGCTGTAATTATTGTGAATTACTCCATGTACTGACAATTTAAAAGATTCTCTAATAAGTCAATTGAAGACTCAATGGAAACACTGAGCAAACACCATATCAGGTGTCTGCTGTAAATAACTGTTGGAATGTTTCTCAGCATTCTGCCTCCCCTTTCAATCGTTGGCGACACCTTTGCAGGGATAAAACTCATTTTTTAGGAGCCTAATTAACTTTTTGCATATTCATTATGGCGCATTCAATTTTGGTACGTCAACTTTTTTAGGCGCCACAATGTCCCAGTCCTGTAATTTTATGGTTTGCCTGTAGAAGGCAGAGCACTGTCTTCACTTGAAAAATACAATGATTTTTTTTCTAAGGAAAGTATCTTTTGTGTTCACAGAAGCTGCATAGTTGGCGAACTGTAGAAGATCCAGCAATCATGATATGTGAATTCAAATCTTCAATGTAATGTGTTAAACTTGTCTACGTCTAGTGATGCTCAATGTTGTTTATCTATGATTAGTTTCTGTCACATCACCTAGCAAGAGTGTGTCACCATTGCCCTCGATTTTGTTGTAAAATGAAAATGAAATTTTATCAATTAAAGCCTTCTAAAATCTTGCTCATATCTTGCCTTTTGTCACTCAGTTTGTTTCCCCCTAGCTGTGAATATCATTCCATGTCCATATGGCCCGTAGACAATGACCGTTCCAATTTATCCTGCAAGTCATGTGTGACTTTAACCATTCAAAAATACAAACTAGGAAGAAAAGAATAAGTCATAATATGCTACAGCATAAGTTCTATGTTTTAATGCTCAAACTATGTCTTCATTTCCATTTCATTCGCTAGATATCAATAATATCATTTTCAAAAATAGTGAGGGCATGTTAAATTTCTTTTGAAGTTTTCAATAATGAAACATTCTGTCTCTCTCAAAATATTCCTCTGTAAGTAACGCCTGCCTAATTTCCTGAATGTGGAAGTCACCGATGCCTGAATTTTGCATTTAAGGCGCAAAATTTAGGGTACCGATGAAGATCCGAGCTCAGCAGTAATCAGTTTGTCTGAACTATTTAAATAAATTCGATGTAAATCTTTGTTATGAAGCATTGATCTGATGACTTCTACATTCAAGGCACATTCAACTCTCACATTCAGCATGTGATTGCGGTATCAGATAAGAAAGGAATCAAATTTAAACCAAAATTTTGCAACACCAACAACCACAACAATGATCCATCGCATTATTTAGATGTTTTGGTATCCACATTTTGGAGAGAATGTTGAAGAATGTAAACTAAGCTGAGTAAACACTTAAAATTTTAACTGAGAGCAAGCGCGAATCGTACAAATTGACGGTGTAAGTCGGCAATCACACAACTCGGTTTGCAACGTGGCTGACTTCCTGTAATACTTTAATTCTGAAATGGAAAACTACTCAACAGCAATTCTATAAAACTGCCGTGATTTTTCTTGTCCGTGCGAAAAAAATTCTGCAAAAACTTCAAGAAATGGTGTCAATTTGTTCTCCTGTAAGATAATAACATAGAGGCGGAGATTTTCAGACAACCCAAATGAGATATGTGATTGCGGACTTACACCATCGAAGTGTTGATGTGTAGGTAAGACAGGTACTTCCATTTTGCAGCATGATGATTTTTATAGCAGGAGAATATGGTCACAGAAGAGGAGTTCAGCTCTCCATACGAGATTATTATTGACTAAACTTCACTGTTTACGTCAATTAATAATAGCGAATCAATGCTGAAAAAGGCTGACCAATAAGATGCTGAAAAAAGGTATGGTATATTTACTCGAAGCACAGCAATAAATAATATAAGTCAACACTGGAAAAGATCTTGGTACCGCATACAAATAAAATCCTGACCAAAACAACGCGACTTTCGGTGAGAATACTTCTAGAATCAATCAAGGTTGAGAGACAGAATACTTCTTCACTGCAGCTAAAGTATTACTTTGAAAGCAAAGAAGATTACTATGATCATACAAATGATTCGCAAGATGATTGCCATTGGGAAAGGCTGGGAAAACAGGAGTCATAGTCAAAATACTTGGAAACAACACTTGGCACTAGGTGAAAAACGATGAAAAATACGGGATAATTTCACTAAGATGGATGTTATGTGCTACTACAATGTTCTCTACGTAACTCGTCAGCTTTTCATAGAGTTCCAAAACTTTCGTTACCGGGGAAATCATAAATTTTCTTAAAATTCTAGCTTTCCTCCATAAGAGACCGTTGAAATGTTTTGCCTAACTTCGCATAACCTTATTCATCGTAGGTGGTATGTTGTTAGTTGGTGTTGCCTATAACTCCGTGCTAAGAAAAACGCCGTATCAACATCCGAGAGTTGCCAAATTTTTCCTCTTAAAACATTACTTTTTCAGACAAATAATGTATATTTCTACCTAAAATTCTCTCATACTTTGGATCACATTGCGAAGAAAATTCCTTGAAAAATTGGACGGAAAATTTTCACAAGTTTCCCTGAAAATTCGTATTTTACCAAAAGAAATTTGGCAACCTATGAAGGTTCATGCGACGTTCTTCCTTAGCACGGCAGTATAGACTTGGTTAAATTTTGTCGGTGATATCATCGTGTCTTTTGTGAGTACGTGATCGGCCATGGGAACATGGATCCTAGTGTAAAGCAGCCGAACATTGAGTCACATGGAGAGAGTCCATAGCGAAACTCACGTTTGAGAAAAATGCATTTGAAGTGCCCATAATTACTTTCAGGCCACTGACGGTCATTTGCAAAGCTCCCTAATTTCCGCTATCTTTCACCGACATTGGTCAGAGAGTAATGATATAAACTTCAAATGCATTTTTCTCAAACGCGAAAAGGGGCTTTTTCCGGCAAGTTCCTCGACTGATTTTGAATTTTCATCGTCGTCTTGGTGCGTCATCAGCGTCTCAAAGCGCAACTTTTGAGTATCTCTCCAGTGTGAATGTTTTGAGGAGATGATAAATTATCCGAATAGTTCCATCATGAAATCACACCACAGCTTTTCTCATAATCTTTCGAACAAAGCGTCAACAATGCAAAGATGAGGTTGTAGCCCTGCTGCGTGGTACGAAGTTTTTTTCGCAAGTGGCGCGTTCATGCAAAAACGACGTAACTACAAACGAAAACAATAGCAGATACATCGTTTCTGATCAAGTCCGTCAAATAACAAAGAGCTAAAGATGAGCATCTTGTCTATCTCCGCATGCATGCACGTGGATATGATTTGAACAATCATGGCTCACTTAGTAACACGTGTCCCTATCACCATCTTGACTCTTCATCTTCTGTTAAAGGAGTGCATTGGAAGATAGGGATCATAGAATCGCTTTGAAAGATCCTGTCTTTCTTTTCCTCATATTTGGGTGGATGGAAAGACTCTGAGGTGAATAGCTTAAAGCTGGGAAAACTTGCAGTGTGCTGATTGTTGTTCCGAAATATTCAAACAAGTTTTGAAGCTTTGAATTTTTGGGCTTCCACACTGAAAACAAAAAATTAAATAAAAACTCGTGACGCGTAAATGATCCAGGCGTATGAGATCAAACTAAAGCTTTTAATAAGGAATTGTGAGCGTGAAACTCTTTTTCCAGTCTTTAAATGATCGAAATCCGCCAACAACAGGTTTAAAACACTAACTGAAAACAAGGCTGGATTTACCTACTTGCCGCCCATGGGCCGCCTGTATTTTGCCGCCCCCTTCTCATTCGTTTTGAAACATCGATACAAACCATCAAGTGAACCGTGCTGGAGGAGGAGGGGTGCATAAGGCGCGTTTATTCGTGTTGGGCGAATTTTTTGTGAAATCCCTGTCAACACTAGCCAAAGTTCACGGAACTTTACGCGAAAGTTAAATTCCGTAGACCTATCTCTGTGTGGACAAGGCCTTTCATTCATAAGAAATGAGCGAAAAAATTATGAAAGAATAAACATGAATGTGGTTTAATAATTTTAATTTCCGCCACCGCGCCAACCGTACTGTGTTTGGCGCAATGCGTGAAGTATCCCTGCAGTCTTGTAGGCGCTATGCGTTTCACGCCGACCGCTGCTGACCGCACTGTTTATGATGCAATGCGAGAAGTATTCATGCAGTCTTGTAGGAACTATGAGTTTCACGCCAACCGCTGCTGACCGCACAGTGTTTGACGCAATGCGTGAAGTATTCATGCAGTCTTGTAGGCACTAATATGTGTTACATGCCGACCGCCGCGCCGAAGGCTTCTCCTTTTCATCTCAAGTCCTCGTCATCATTGCTCTCTGCGCCGCGCCGCTCCAGGCCAAATCGCGGGTTTAGTTTCTCTCTCAACTAGACTAATGAAAGGCGCTGTCTCGTGTATCACCAAAAGACGAACAAATTAGAAATTACTATACTTTAACTCTTAGGAATTGAAAGATCTTGTCGCCTTTTCTCGTTTGTAATTGTTTTCCTGAATCCGATTTTATTTTGATACCTACATTTGAAAAAATTGCAACATTTGCCGCCCGCTTTTGCCACGGCCCATGTAGCCACCCCCTAAATCCGGCCCTGATTGCAGAATTGCGCATCTCGTGATGAAGTGTCAATTTTTAGTGCCGAAAACGCGAATCTCGGCATTTCAGCCATATTTTCTACCAATTCGAGAAAATATGCAAAATGCTGATGGAGTTTAAAAAAGCATCTTATTCTCGCTATACTCAAGAAATATTCTACTTCTACTGACAATAAGGAGGAATGTAGTCGGTTTTTTACTCTACTGGAAAATCGTGTTTTCTGAGACATGCACTTCTACACTTTAACCACCGATACATGGTAAAAGATCGATTATTAAAGTGCTGGAAGTGCTGGTTACAAACACCCTGTTTATCGATTCTATTCCATAGGTTTAAATGGCAGATCAACCGACAAATCGCGAAACATGCCACGCCACTGATGTATATCGCTGAACTACCAAGAATCTACCAACAGAAAACGATTCTATGACTATCACAACTGATCCATTCATGAGTTCAGGTACCTAATTTGTCGCTGAGCGAGTCAAACCAACGCTGCCGTGTTAAGGAAGAACGCCGTACGAACATTCGAGAGTTGCCAAATTTTCTCCGATAAAACGTTCATTTTTTAGGAAAGTTCTGAATGTTTTCCCTTGAAATTTTAAGGAACTTTAGGTGAAATAGCAACCAAAATTACCTGAAAAATTGGAAGGAAAATATTCAAAATTTTACCAGGAAATTCATGTTTTACCGAAGGAAATTTGGCAACGTCTGAAGGTTCATACGGCGTTCTCTCCTAGCACGGCAGAACAGTGGACGGTGGGATGAGCAACTTGCTGTTTTGGCGCATTAAAATCGCGGCGTCTGGAAAGAGTAGCGTTGTCAGCACTTTTCGCTTTCCTATTGTTGACGAGGTTTTCAAAGCCACGCACTTCCTCCTCCTCGTATTTGTAAACTTGTGTTGCCTTGAAATCCTCGCCCGGCTCACAAAAGGGCGTTACAACACACTAAGAAGAGCCCGAAAAAGCATTGAGTTATATGGAAAACGGGGTTTATTGCAGAATGAAGTTACGACCTTATATCAAGAGGGCGACGAAATGTGCCCGAACCATTTGACTTAGCGGAGGAAAACGCTTGGAATAAAAATCCATTCCCAAGTCTCTGACCCTCGAATCTACACTACAAAGCTGACTCGACAACTCCTTCAACTCGGAACTTTTCGCATTTTCTCTTCGTCAACTAACTACGCTGCCGTGGTATGTAAAAACGATTATGAGCCTTCAGTTGTTGCCAAATTTCCTTTGATGAAACGCAAATTTCCTGGCAAACTTATGAATATTTTCCTCCCAATTTTTCAGATACTTTTGTTCGCAATTTCACCGAAAGATTCTGAAAATGTAAAGGAAGAATATTCATAACTTTCCTCAAAAATAAACATTTTATCGAAGGAAATTTGGCAACTCTCGAATGTTCATACGGCGTTTTTCCTTAGCACGGCACACTAGGGGAGAGAACAGTGCTAAGGACGACTCATGAAAAAATCCGAGAGAGATGGAAGAAATTCATTTGCAGTGGGCCGAAAAAAAATTGACGTCTAAACTTTCTCACCTCGACTGTCAATAATTTTTGCGTCTCGGAATCTGAATTCTTTCCCGGAACTTGGTCATTCTTTTGAAATCCGTGCCCGCCTCTGCATATTTTCCGCCTTCTATTATTGCTTCCTTTTGTTATGGGTACTTTTGTCGGCCTTTGTTTGTTTTCTTTACTTATCAATGCGGACGATCGCACTGTTAAAAAGTTTCTTTCACGCTTCAGCGTTCTCTGCAAAGCTCGGGGTTTTGTATGATGTTGTCTCATTGTTAGAAATTCAGCCTGGACGCTTCATTTAAGACAGTTTCTTGTTGACACCTCATCTAGTTATTCTACCGTGCCGAGGAAAAACGCCTTATAAACCTCCAGACGTTGCCAAACCTCCTCTGATAAAATAAGAGTTTCCCGGGACATTCTGAATTTGTTTCCGATTTTTTGGAGAATAATGTTCGCAAATAGTTTAAAGTAGGTATCTGAAAATTTCAAGGGAAAATATTGACGACTTCCGTCAAAAGTTAATACTTTTGCTGGGGAAAATTCGGCAACGTTCAAGGCATTATTATGCACGCCCAACCGATATCAGATCTGGCGGTTGGCTCTTTCGATTTAAAAAAAAATAGAAAAGAATAAATACACAAATGGATAGTATCTGTAGTTGGAGTTCAACAGGTAAATAGGATTAATCCTTACGACCTCTTGTTCTATTATATCATGACGACGTTTATACTTGCTGTGGAAGGGGAGTGAAAGGAGTAAATAGGACATGACGAGACACCAAAAATTGTCAACAGATGTTAATATCGATCTTCGAATAATTTTATCCCTGATCGTATGTTAAAGTCCAAGGGGAACATTAAAATTACGTACCTATCACGATGAATTCCCAAGAAATCTACAGCGGAGCTGCATGTTTAATGAAGTATAGTTCTGAAGTGGAAACAAGAGGGCAATCGAGAAACAAGGCTAAAAATACACAATAAAATACCAAGACTTTTCGGCTCACAACTGAGCCATTTTCAGTCGGAGGAAAACCAAATATAAATTTTTTTCCGAAAAAGACTCGAAGCTTCTTCTCTGACTGAAAACGACTCACTGTCAGTTCTTAGTCGAAACGTCGCGGTGTTTTTGTTATGTATTTGAGCTTTGTTTTCCGTTTTTCCACACCATTGTCACGGGCTGCTATGTAAAATTTTGTACCTATGTTTCTAATGTGTAAATGTACAAATGAAAAGGGGCCTTCCTTAGTCTGCGGAGGTTAATTTTCACGAAAAGAAATGTTTCTCAAGCTGGGTTAAGAGATCAGATTCGGCAATTTCGACGGAAAATCTTTCGGAAGTCCCGACAATATAAATGGCAAGCGGTTTAGTTAGTTAGCGAATTATTTAGTTGCGGTTCTTTTTTGCAGTTACTTACGTTCGAAAACCCAATTACTCCGCTTGGTATCCAAGTCTCTTCGATGTTAGAAATTTTGATTATCCAATGATGCCCACCAACAGAACCGACTAACTGACCCGAAAATGCGTCTGGGAGGCCAATCGCACTTTTAACACCTTATAGTAGTCGCACAAACCGAACGAATTAAACTGAAAAACTCAAGAAAAGAACGCGGATAGGATAAACTAAGGTCTGGCGCTGAAAAATCTTCATTGGTTGATCCTTAAAATTTCGTCGCAAAGCGCAAGGACTATTTTCAGCGGGACTTCTGCTCTCAAAATTTCCCGTAATAGGAGAAATGCTTAGAAATTGAAGGAGCGTTGAAACTATAAATCACTTCAACCGGAACATAAGCCAGCGAATCCCTTTTTTGGGGGTGACGTAGTGTTAGGTAGCGGGTACTCGATGTGGAAAGCGAGACGGGCGCACACGTGTAGTCTGTGGAGATTCCGCGCGACTGATCAAAACGATGTTTACTCTTGAGAAGGAAAGAGGCATGAAAAGTTGCAGAATCCCCAGCAACCATCCGCGTCGGTCACCGGTCAACGATGCATCTTCTTTTCAACAACAATAACGCTACCCTTATATACTACTTATTTCCAGATCAAATGCATCCGATCAGATGGCTCAATTCGTAGAGCCCTCGTCTCTCACAGTGAGGGTGCCGAGTTCGAATCCCGAAACCGGATATTTTTTTTTTTTTTTTCCAATCTGTAAAATCCCCCAATCATTATTCTTCGTCCAAATAAGTCACAAAACTCATTTTTACAACAATTAATTTAATATTGAAAATAGTTAGCTCAATCAGCGACTTTTACTGACTTAGCGGTTAGGTCAAAACTCATTTTTACAACAATTAATTTAATATTAAAAATAGTTAGCTAAATCAGCGACTTTTACTGACTTAGCGGTTAGGTTAGGTTAGGTTCGGTTAGGTTAAGTTAGGTTAGGTTAGGTTAGGTTAGGCTAGGTTAGGTTAGGTTAGGTTAGGTTAGGTTAGGTTAGGTTAGGTTAGGTTAGGTTAGGTTAGGTTAGGTTAGGTCATCAGCTCTTTAATAAATTAGTGGCATTCTGTTCAACTAATGTTTTTCAACAAAAAAAAAAAATTAATGTTTCACTCAACTTAAATTTTTTTAATTTCCGACTTTAAAAATTACAATCCTACTGTTTTTTTCGAAATTCCCGCGCTAATCTACGAGATAGCATCCGAATAGTCAATGGTCATCGGTCGATTACCGGTGCGCTCGTGGCAACTTTTCAACGCCTCTTTCCTTCTCAAAGTGCTTAATCGATCAAAACTCGCGCTTCACGGCCGAGCCCGGGCTCCGACGAATCCAGTTGCGTGGATGTGCATGTTGCGCTTTCCCATAAGCCCGCACAGTGAGCAAGGATCCATGTATCTATGACCGCTCTACTACCGTGCTAAGGAAAAACGCCGTATGAACCTCCAGGCGTTGCCAAATTGCCTCTGATGAAATAAGATTTTATTGGGGAAATTGTAAATATTTTTCCTCCAATTTTTCAGACTATTTTGTTCGCAATATAATCTAAAATATCTGAAAATTTTAAAGAGAAACATACATAAATTTCATCAAAAATACATGTTTTATCCGAGGAAATTTGGCAACTGTCGAATGTTCATACGGCGTTCTTCCTTAGCACAGCAGTGTAGCCTGCATTGAAAAAAAATTAGCTGAAATTTGCCGCCCAATTTTTTTTTTATCTTAATTTAAGCTGATGCAGAAAATTAAAATTACATACCTTATGAGAGTCTCGCAGCTATCAATCCTGAAATACAAGAAAAGGAGGTCATTAATATCACACGTTGCATTGAAATGAGGAAGGATACTAGTAGTTAATTATATGTAAAGGACACACGCAATATGGGATTATTCAGCAATTTTTAATTGCTGTACTTCTGGGAAATAGAAAGGGAAAGGCCGTTTATACATAAATATACAGTAATTTTCCCAGATTTTGTTAAATGATAGTAAACCACGAAAAACGAGTTCGACTTAGCGTGCACGAAGAAAAAAACGTCTGCATTGGACCCGCAGTTGAGGTCATATGGATCTCTGAAGTTTTCTGATCACGCATCCGAAAACTTGAGATCGAGCTGCCGAAGTTCGGGTCAGACATCGAGGCACTTCGGTATGCACCGGAGTATTTCAGATGTGTGACCCGAACCCTTCGGTATACATCGAAGTACTTCAGATGTCTGACCCGAACTTCGGCAGCTGAACCTCAAGTTTTTAGATACGTGATCCGAAAACTTCAGAGATCCATATGACCTCAACTTCGGGTCCCGCGCACGAAGTTTTTTTCTTCGTGTATGTTGGGCTCACATTTGCACGCACATCCCCCAGAAAGCTACCATGACGTCCGATAATATAACTACTACCGTGTTGTCACTTTCCACCCCTCTATCGCAATTTATGGTCCACAGTTGCTACCATTGCATGGCTGCACAAACCATGGATCGCGGCAGAGGCATCGCCCGGTAGCAGAAGAAATCGCGGTGGTACGCCAAGGATATACCAATATCCGGACGCTATGTTGGCTTCCGCGGTGAGTTTAAACGGCAGTTCAAAGTATGCATCCATAAGCAAAGCAATGAGGATGGGACAATTGCGCTAAAAATTGAATCGTGTTTTGATGGTTTATGCTCCTGAAATTTAAAACAAAAATCCGAACATCTAGTTCCTGCGTCCAAACCGGGACGCAGCCTCATCAAAAAACACGGCGTAAGACGTCATCCACCGTAATATCGCCGATGGCGTGGCGTGCTTTGCGATCTATCTATATATTTCCCCATTTGAAGCAGTGGTAAATAATCGATTATTAAGGTGTTCGCTGCGAACACCCTGTTTATTGATACTTTTCCATAGGTTTAAATGGCCGATCAATCGATATATCGCAAAGCACGCCACGCCACTGAGTGCTATACCTTGGTTACGTACTCTCGTTTCATTAATGAATAAAAACGTTTGCACTGGTTGCTTTTATAAAACACGGATGAAGCCAATACGGCACTGATGAAAAAAACCACGAAATCGACTACCGCGACGGACGATTTCAGACAATGCGTTTAACACTATATACCGAATAGTGAATAACCACTGAGAGGTTTTGCCCCCGGGATATTTTCGTGCGCGTTGACATTTTTGACATTTCAATCCGCGAAAATGAGAAACGCATGAAATGACGAAAAAAAATGAAAATAAAAAAACGAAATCAATGCAACCGGTCAGAGATGAAAAGTCTATGCGCCCCCATGCTAGTATCCCCGGCCGAGAATATGGAACTCAGGATTATGAGTTAGTTTTTTCAAGGATACTTTCACGCCTGTCGAAATTCCTGAAAGATCGATCCACGAAAGTTAAAAACGCGCTGGGAGTAGACAGAACCGGTCCGGAAAACGAACGGAAAACCCATGCTCCCATCCCAGTTTCATTGGCCGAGAATCTGGAAGCTCGGATTTTTCTGTAGCTTCCCAAAGGATATTTTCTCGCCTTTGGCAATTTTTACAATTGCGATCCGGGAATGTTGGAAATGTGCTGTAAATAATGAAGCCCGTGAAAATGGTCGGAAATGAGAGAAGAAAGAAAAATCCATTCTCTCTTCCATTTGTGTTGGATGACCATCTGCTGCGGGAATTTTCGATGTTTTTTCCATCTTGCCACTTTTACCGGCTGAGATTCTGGAGCATTCGGTTTTGTTCTTCACACAGATACTTTCGCGCCTACGGGATTTTTCGAAACTTCGATCCGAGAAAATTAAAATGCGCCATAAATGATAAGGGTCATGCAACTGGTCGGAAAAAACGGAAAATCCATGTTCCCATGCCGGTTTTTCCAGCCGAGAATCTAAAGCTCGGATTTTTCAGTAGCTTTTCATGGATATTTTCGCGCCAATGGAAACTTTTGAAAACTCCATTCAAGAAAATTAGGATGTGCTAAAAGTGATGGAGCCGATGCAACTGGTTGGAAAATAATAAGGAAATTAAAAGCTCGCTTGTCATTTACCTTGGATGACCATCCGAAACGCGAAATTTCGAGTTCTCGCTCCAAGCATATTTTCGCGCCACTGAATATTTTGAAAGTTCGATCCGGTAATGTTAAAAACGCGCTATAAATAACGGGGTCGATACGACTGATCGCAAAATAATGAAAAATTGATTCTCTCAATCACTTGTCTCGGATGAGCATCCGCAGCGCCGAATTTTGAGTTCTTATTCCAATCATATTTTCGCGCGTATGAAAATTTTTGAAAGTTCGACCCGAGAATTTAAGAAGGCGCTATTAATAATAAAGTCAATGTAACTAGTCGGAAAATAACGATAAATCAATGCTCTCATGCCATTATCTCTGCCTAAGAATCTGGAGCTAGGGAGCATCACTAGTTTATTCGAGGATATTTTCGCGACGACGAAACTTTTTAAAGCTAAGATTATCCTTCATTTCCGCGTGATACCACACCGATTACCTACTCCGGAGTCCCAATTCCATTGAACGATGAGAGAAGAATGCCTGCGTCTGCACTCACCACAAACGTCAGTGATTAGGATTAGAGATACGTGTCAGGCTCACGATCACTAGTAGTGTAACTACATTCGTTAACATTATTGCTTTGAGATGGGCGAAAAGCTAAGATTCTCCTTCCATTTCGCGTGATACCACATTCCTACTCCGGAGTTCCAATAGTTGCTCGCTGCATTTCTGCGTGTTAAATAGTAACAAATTACGCGCGTTTCACCTTAATACGGCGTCAAGCACGTCACATTTCCGACAGATCCGTCAGATTCTACATAATTACGCGCTCTTCATCTCGGTGTCGCGCGGGATGCGTTTTTTTTTTTTCTTTTTTTTTCTTTTTTTTTGCAACTTTGCGAGAGGAAATGAGAGATGACGCGAGAATCACGTATCATCGCGTGTATGAAAATTGTACAGCAGTTGAAAAACATTGAAGATCCCACAATTTTCACTTCAATCGCGGAAAATACGCGAATTTAATATCGACGCGGGCATAATTTTCATGACCGTAGTAAATTCAGTTAGGAGAAACTCTATGAATCTCCTTCAATTTCGCGTGATACCACTCAATGGCCTTTCTCAATTGACTTACAGCAATGTTGCGCAAACTTACAATGTTGTGCAAAGCACGCGATATTTCCAGCGGATTCATAAGATCCTGAGAAATTAGGCGATTTTCATCTCGCCATCGCACGAAATGCGCTTTTTTCTAGCAATTTTGCAAGAAAAATGAGAAATAACGTGATATTCACCGCAATGTATGTATGCGCTTTTGCTTTATACATTTCTGTCAGACCAATTATCAAATTACCCCCCCCCCCCCCATTTCACATGACTCGTTATCAACTGGAAACTGGATAGGGCACTGGATACGAGAAGTAAAATAAGGGAAATTTCGCTTCCGTCGCCGATTTTGGATGCACATCCACTTGCAATAAAATACGCTTCATCATGAACGTCAGTAATGCGAGACAGGTAAAAACCCAAGACTTGCCTGCAGAGCGGCGTGATACCACATATCATTCCAACGGCGTAGTTCTGGTAGTTGAACACCGCATTCAACTATGCATACTGCCTACATTCATAGCCTCATTAATTTGAGACGGGTGGGAGGCTTAAGATTTTCCGTCAAAGCGGCGTGATATCACAAACCATACCAAAGCCAGAGTTCAAGTAAAGTTGCGCATCATGTCTACAATGTGGGCCCTACATTTATAATATCAGTAATTCGACACAGGTGAAAAGGTATATTCTCCTTCAAAGCGGCATGATACCACATCACATACCAACTCCGGTGTTCCAATATTTACGCGCTTGATTTCAGAATTGAGCGTTGGGAGCATTATGCACACATTATAATCGTCAGTAATGTGTGACAGGTGGAACGCCAATACTTTCCTTCATTTCCGCGCGATACCACATCACGTACCTACTCCGGAGCCCGAAAAGAGGAGTTTCCTTCAAAGCGGCGTGATACCACATCACACAAAAACGCTGCTGTTCCGATACTTACGCGCTTGATTTCAGAATTGAGCGTTGGAAGCATTGTGCACACATTTATAAACGTCAGTAATGTGCAACAGGTGCAACGCCAATACTTCCTTCATTTCCGCGCGATACATCACGTATCTACTCCGGAGTCCGAAAAGAGAAGTTTCCTTCAAAGCGGCGTGATACCACATCACATACCAACGCCGCTGTTCCGATACATAGGGTGTTCAAAACGTTTTGCACACTTCCGGATTTTGAGCGAACGAAATCAGCTATTAATTTGCGGTTTATGTGTGCTTCAAGTAGACGTAATTACCAATAAAATAAGACCTCTACAACAACTCTCTAGCTTAAATAATGACAGAGATACAGGGTTTTGAAAATGACATGTAGCGTGACCGCCTCCAGGATTTTTAGCTACAGATATGTTTATCAATGGAAAAAAGTTAAATGATAATTGAGTGTTTTTATTGAAAAAACTTACAAAATCTTACGGAAATTGACGAACTTCAAGTTTCTTCATCGGATGACACGGATGACTCAACATTCGGCTGTTTTTCGAAGTATTTTCCACCACTTTGAACACAAAGCTTCAGCCGCTCTGTCCAATTCACAAGGATCGTCTTTTCCAAGTCTTCTTGACGGAGGGTTTTGAAGCATTTTCGAACAGCGGTTTTGATCTAGGCTATGGAATCAAACCGTGTGCCTCTCAGAAATTTCTTTAACTCAGGAGAGAGCCATTCCGAAGCCTAGATCAAAACCGCTGTTCAAAAATGCTTCAAAACCCTCCGTCAAGAAGACTTGGAAAAGACGATCCTTGTGAAGTGGGCAGAACGGCTGAAGCTTTGTGTTCAAAGTGGTGGAAAATACTTCGAAAAACGGCCGAATGTTGAGTCATCCGTGTCATCCGATGAAGAAACTTGAAGTTCGTCAATTTCCGTAAGATTTTGTAAGTTTTTTCGATAAAAACACTCAATTCTCATTTAACTTTTTTCCTTGATAAACATATTTGTAGCTAAAAATCCTGGAGGCGGTCACGCTACATGTCATTTTCAAAACCCTGTATCTCTGTCATTTTTTAGCTAGAGAGTTGTTCTTGGTCTTGTTTTATTGGTAATTACGTCTACTTGAAGCACACATAAACCGCAAATTAATAGCTGCTTTCGTTCGCTCAAAATCCGGAAGTGTGCAAAACTTTTTGAACACCCTATGTATTTACGCGCTTGATTTCAGAATTGAGCGTTGGGAGCATTAAGCACACATTTATAAACGTCAGTAATGTGTAACAGGTGGAACGCCAATACTTTCTTTCATTTCCTTCAAAGAAAAGAGAAGTTTCCTTCAAAGCGGCGTGATACCACATCACATACCAACGCTGCTGTTTCGATATTTACGAGACTTACAGGCGCCAACACGCCAAATGCGCCTAAAAATGAGGGATATGCGCCAACGTGGTTCCTGAAATGTTGCTTCCCCCCCCCCCCCTCTCAAAAAATCCTGATTTTTCTGTTGGGTGATTTTTTTAAATTTCGACGCTCGGCAGCGGATTCTGACATTTCACTAAGTGCGCCGTGATTCATGGGCAATAAGTCAATTTGGCCCCTAAAAATTTTCGATGGTACCTAAAAATTGAGTTCATGGACCACATGGCCCCTGAAACTCAAAGGTGAGTTTCGAACACTGTTAAGGAATTATACCAACGGGTCAGTTACCTTATTCACAGAATCGCATGTTGTTAGTTTCAGCTTAGAGATTAGCAAAACCCGAGTTAAGATCTTTTCGAACACCATGTTTCTACGTTCATTATTAACGGAGATATCGCCCATCGGAGAATACGGTGTATGTCGTCATCAGAGTACGAAACTCGCCTCTGAGTCTCAGAAGCCATGTGGCGCATCAAGCTTGATTTTTGGGGGCCATTGAAGATATTTTAGGGGCTAAGTTTACTTTTTGTCTACATATCACAGCGTATTTAGTGAGAAGTTAAGCGCAAGGTGTTTTAGTTACAGAACTGGTAGCTGTAACTTGGGGGAAATTTCGAAAAATTACCTAACAGAAGAATTAGGATTTTTTTTTTTTTTGGGGGGTGGAGGGTGTAATTTTTTAGGGGCCACGTTGGCGTAGAGCCTTCATTTTTTAGGAGCCATGACCGATTTCTTAGGCGCATTTGGCGCGTTGGCGCCTGCTGTGAGTTTCGAACATTGGACGTCATACACCGCGTTGATGCGTATCATGGTTGTATTTCCCTTTTAATTTCATAAAGCAGTGATATACATACACATTTGTACTGGTTACTGGGATTTTCTTCCTCGCAATTTATTCGGCTATTATTTTATGACTGAACGCACTTGCGCAGTGGATAATGTTATTTTACACCATGGGTGATATTTCTGTTGATACTGGACGTAAAAAATTGGCTACTGGACAAAATGTGTCCATGTTTGCTGTTAAATAAGCTGAAATCATCAAAATACGATTCTGTCTAACGCAACTGACCCCTTATTCAGGCCCGCCACAAAGGGGAGGGGGGGATACTGGGTCCCTGGTACCGGGGCCCCTGTCACCCTTAACACACCACTTCGAATTCACCTATAGCCTTTGTCTCGTAAGGAAAAGTGAAAAATTCACCCTTTAACTTTCGCAAAATGTGAATAAATTTTCAAAAACACTCTGGGACACTGTAGAATTCTTCTTACTTACTTGTATGAAGATTTCTATTCATTTAGTATATAAATAATTTTTACTTTTTTTATGTGTATAAGCTTCTCTCCTTAAATATACTGATCATTTATTTACTTTATTAATCTTATTGATTTTAATGATATTACAAATTATTTTTCCGGTAGTTGAGGGGCTGAGGGAGGGGGGGGCAGACCTTAAAACTGGTACCAGGGCCCGAGCTGGAATGTGGCAGGCCTGCCCTTATTGTATCCTGCAACAATTGTCTACTGCAGAGGGAAAATGGATAAAATTTAAAAGACAAGAAAGGAAGAACTTTGTCCATTTTTGCTGATAAAGCTGAAACCATTAAAATACTATTCTGTCCAACACAACTGACCCATGTTGTATCCTGCAAAAATTGTCGACTAGAGAGGGAACATGAATAACATTTAATGACAAGAAAGAGAGAACTATTAAATACGTACCAGATGAGAGCTGTGAAATTGCCCGACGCCAAGCTGTAAGCACTCACGACACAACACTTTCACTGGAATCGCACTGCGCACTAAAAAATTGGCCACAAAAGGTCGTTAGGATAGAAATAGTTAAAAAAAAAATTCCAGATTCACCAGGAATGGAATCATGTGCGCTTAACCTACTTAAATTCTGCTCAGATAAGGCGTTTACAATAATACATGACATGAAAACAAGATAGGAAAAATCATGAAAATAAAATGATGATAATGATAATAAACGGCGTATCTTGAAACTAGAATAATACAACCACGAGAAAAGTTTCTTGTGGATAGTCAAAAAACGAAAAGGGGGAAGAAACCAAGCATACTTAATGCATGTTCTTCCAACTCTAATATATTAACTTCCAGATACAGATGTAATAATTTCCAATTATTTTTGTTTGGATATATTTGCTTGCTTTATAAGTCCCACATAATTAACGTATGCTTCGTTTTTGTATACTAATGAAACATAAGTTGAATAATTTAACGTTAAACCAGTATCGTGGATGCAAGCCATGAGCCGCATCAGTGCTTAAAATTCATCGTTCGACTTGGCGTGAGATTTTGATCTCGAAACGAAAATCCGTGATTATACATAAAAAAACCTACTAACAATATTGGCTGCCAAGTTTCATGTTTGGACATCAAATTTACTGAATCAATGAGGACTGAAGATTCGACAACTATTTCTAGGAACACTACAGGAAGCAAGAATTTTTCTGCCCCCCCCCCCCCCCAACCCGGTTTCATCGGGACACATTGATGAGTGCCTTCACTGCAGGCATACTTTCTTAAATCTAAAATTCAAGGACTTAAGGGCGGAATTTGATCTTCGTCGGCATGTGAGTACCGGACCGGAGGAAAATTTCGAAGTTCCGCAGCGAAACTCACTGGCTTTTTAGTGTCGGGCAAATTTCTCTGACTTTCCCAGGTTTTCAGCGACTTGCCGAGAACTATTCACCCTGGGCTGTACTACATCTTTATCAGGGCTGCCGATACTCTTACGTTTCGACAAATTACGTTCTCACTTGCTACTCATCGTTCTCCACTTTTCTCAATACGATTCACAGTTCTTCATTTGACTCACTTATCGCTCAACGTTTCTCAATTTTGTTCTCTCTTCACTCACTGAGTCTCGATTTTACTTCCACTTTTCACTCTGTTCTCGATTTTGCTCGCTCTTTATTCTCCGTTCTTGATTTTACTCACTCTTTACTCATCGTCACTCGATATTACTCACAATTTGCTCACTGTTTCTCGATTTTACTCACAATTTGCTCACTGTTTTTCGATTTTACTCACATTTTGCTCACTGTTTCTCGATTTTACTCACATTTTGCTCACTGTTTCTCGATTTTACTCACATTCTGCTCATTGTTTCTCGATTTTACTCACATTTTGCTCACTGTTTCTCAATTTTACTCACTCGGTACTCGCAAATCGTGCGAGATATGAATTCTTTTAGGATCGATTATGACTCCATCGATCGCTCATCACACCGTGAGACACTACGGTGGAGAATTATTCTTGAATTATTCACAGATCATTGGATTACTCTCAAACTACTAACATTACACCCATTTAACTCGTCGATGCTTAAATTACTCACGAGTCGGCAGCCCTGATTTTCTCACTGAGAAGAATTGGATACATAACTCGCAACAAAAACAACAGTTTCCGTGACAGTTGGTCGTTACGCTGAGAAAAATAATTATTGTGTTAGGAAACAGCAATTACTGCTGTTATTAATAATTCTGCTGCTGATTCTTCTCTGTCTGCTACGAACTGCGAAAACTTCTTCCTCCCTGCTGCCATTACTAATTTTTGAGTCCGATCTCCAGTTTGCTCATTTTCTCAAAACAAGGAATTTTAGCAGCTGCTGTGACTGCTATTGTTGCTGCTTATTGCGTCCTCATTCTGCTGCTTCTTCTCTCTGATTTCTTTCTTCAACTCCTTTCGCGTGAACGAGCATTTTGAGTAAGATAAGATTTTAATTTTACTAGTGTGACAGAAGGAACGATGGGGGAGGATGTTGCAGTTCTTCATGTCCCACATTCTTTCAGTCTTGTCTGTGATCTGAAGCAGGGTGGTGGGGCGTTCCTTTACCTTATGGCCTATGATCTTAGCAAGTGTTCCCATCATTGTGAATCTGAATTTCCGTAAAAAAGGTGTGTTAGATGTATAGAATGAATTTTGACTATGAAAACACTGACGCATCAATCTAGCGAAGCTCGGGCAAAGACGTCATTCACGGAAAACAGCAAGTTGCGTAGCTGTAGTCCCACGGCTATGGCTGAAATTCGACGATCGTCATCTTGAGATGGGGGAAAGGAAGGAGGGATTCAGAATGGCACAAAATTCGAATAGTATTTACATAGAAAAAAGCAGAGCAGATTAATTAATTAGATAGAGAAAAGCAGAATATAGTATTAATTAAATGGAGAAAAGCAGGAAACATGCATTAATTAGATAGAGAAAAGAAGGAAAGATGCATTAATTAGATAGAGAAAAGCAGGAAGATGCATTAATTAGATAGAGAAAAGCAGGAAACATGCATTAATTAGATAGAGAAAAGCAGGAAACATGCATTAATTAGATAGAGAAAAGCGGAAGATGCATTCATTAGATAGAGAAAAGCAGAAGATATTAATTAGTTAGATGAAGAAATCAGAAAAGAAAATGAAAGGTACTACTCAAGAACTAACTAAACAAAAGGTTAGCTACTTTAATAAACTACTAAAGAAGAAAACTGTAGAAACACCTGAGAAATAGAGCTCTTGCATGTGTTAGGGATTTGCGACTTAAGTACTTATTCCTAAGTAATATTTCGCTCGAAACACGATGGTACCACTGGTTTTCTCTAAAATCGATTCCCAAGCTCAAAAAAAGCTCTCAAAGTTGAGGCCGTAATGGAGGGGATGTCCAACACTGCCCTCAGAGTCTACCTTTATATCCAGTTAAATTTTCCATGCGAAGATAGGGAGCAAATACATTAGCAGGTTTGCCACTTTGTTTGGAGACTCCGAAGTTGGAACCACGGCAATCTGCTAATGTATTTGCTCCCTATCTTTGCATGGAAATTTACTGGTGTAGATTAATGGACTCTCAACGTTGCGTGGGATATCCTCTCCATTACAAACTGAACTCGGAGTGCATTTTAGAGCTTCGGAATTGATTTCAGAGAAAACCAATGGCATCATCGTGTTTTTCACGAAATTTTACGAATGAGAAAGTTGAAGTACTTGAAACGCAAATCCGTGACACTTGCAAAAACTCCACCGTGTTGGTTTTTTTTTTTTTTTTTTTTTTTTTTTTTTTTTTTTTTTTAAATTTATATTTAATTTTTATTTTGATCTTGAGTGGGTGAATGTTGATCCCTTCTTCGTGGATGTTGCCTCAGAAGAGGGATGGAGAACCGGAACTGAGAGTGAGTTCGCGTGGTTTGTAGGACTTCAATCAATCCCGCATACAAATCAGTCAATCCCGCATACAAATCAGTCAATCCCGCATGCAAATCAGTCAATCAGCATACAACTCAAGCAAATCAGTCAATCAGTCCAACAGTCAAAAAGAATATAGGAGTGGAAGGGGTGGAAGGAGTGGAAGGAGAGGAAGGAAAGGAGGGAGGGAGAGAAAGAAAGAAATAGAGGAAGAGAAGGCTGGTAACCATGCCCAGCCTGGGCATCGGGAGCCAATCCCGAGGTCACCGACCAAGGGTAAAAGGGCACCTCCATGGTGCCCGCAACCATCCACCGGGGCAGACGTGCGGCCGGGGCGGTGTCTGCAGATCGCTCCTCTAGTGCCTCCAGACGGTACAAGACGTCCGCCGACCGGGTGGACGACCGCGCGCCGGGCGCTCCGACGAGTGCTCGGTCGGACGACAGAGCCTCCAACTCAACTTCACTTTCAGACCGAGGCTAAAGGCCTCAGCCTGAAAGAGAAGCTGATACGGAAGCACTATCATCACGGTAGAGCAGTCGACGGAGCGTCCAGCGGGTGTCCACCCGCTCGTCGGACATCAACGACGTTCGCCGACCGGGCGGACGACCGCGCGCCGGGCGCTCCGACGAGTGCTCGGTCGGACGACAGAGCCTCCAACTCAGCTTCACTTTCAGACCGAGGCTAAAGGCCTCAGCCTGAGAGTGAAGCTGATACGGAGGCACTGTCATCACGGTAGAGCAGTCGACGGAGCGTCCAGCGGGTGTCCACCCGTTCGTCGGACGTCGGACCGTAAGGAAGCACTATGACCGAAACTGACGGCCGTCGTCGTCGTTGTGCGTCACGGCTGTGAAATGCACGTCGCGGCTGATACGGAACTTCCGGGACCTCTTTACGGTGATGCGATGGACGCCATATTTTGTGTCAGTATGGCATGCGATATATCGCATGCCGTTCTGACACAAAATATGGCGTCCATCGAATCACCTAAAGCTCGGGTCAAAATCACAGTGCGGAGCCCGGTTTCCACCATCAAATTGAGCCCATCAAAATTGATCACCGGTGGGACTGTGGGCTCAATTTGATCGTGGAAACGGAGCTCCACGCTGTGAGTTTGACCCGAGCACATACGCCGATTGCACAAGTCCCAAATGGAACCGATACGACAAGTTCAGCTCATCGTCTCGACTCCCATTTGGAACGTGTGTAATCAGCTCTTCTAACCTCTGCACCTTCCCTCTAAAAGGCACTCACCCTCGAGACTTTCTTCAAGTTGATGCTCAAATGCTGAAATACATTTATAATTTTTACTTCTATTTCAAGTAACTCAATATTAACTTTCAATTATGACTTAACGCATTAATATTTCAATTGCAGAGGTGTGAGTGCCGAAGTTGCTAAGGCACCTCTTAAAAATAAAACTTATTACTGTACCACTACTATTACTACTACTACTACTACTGCTGCTGCTTTTACTACTACTGCAGAAGATGTACATAGGAAGAAAGAAGAACAGTCGGTAGTGATGTCATAAATCGGAGTTTCAGGCACGCAAGTTTACATTACGTCAGTCAAATGTATGTTTTTGCTTCTGTTAACACTGTTTCCGTACGAAGAGAGCGCATCCGAGAACCTACTTCTTTCAGATGCATTAGCTAAGGAAGTTGTTTAAAATTTGTTTGTTAGAAAAATATTAAGGAGAAAGAAAAGAAAAACCGCAAATTTTATAAAAAAGCACGACTAGTTGCAAAAATTAAGTTAGAAACCTAAATTAATGTGAATACTGATAATCTGAAAACGTTCTCTCAGATAGCTCGAGCGAAAAATTGCGTTGGTTTTTTTATCGGGAGCTTCAATGATAATTTTATCATTCCATTTCCATTCACGAATCAAGAGTAACATTTTTGAACGACTTTACTCCCTAGAATTACAAATCATGGGGACAGGGCATCAATACGATTCGAAAAGATAACTATGATAAAAATAAAACTGAAGTATTGAATGAGAGATCAGCATCATAGCTACTTGAACTTTCACAACGAGATGAAAAAAATGAGGCATTACAGTACTACGGGGGAGGGGGTACTGAGAGTACTAGGAACCCCCTCTCCCCGTCAGAGAGTTTGAATTTATAAACTTCCCCCTTCCAATGAAATATTTCTGGCTATTCAACCGGGTATGAAATAAAAACTACGGCACAAGGACTCAAGTGAACTTTTAAAAAATCTCTGCGATGGAGCTTCAGAAAAAAGCATGTTTTCCCATTATATTGGTTTCTGATCTATTGCTACAGTGATGTGCGACAAGACACATGAGGACATGAAAAAAAGAGAAGCGAGAAAGTTGAGTTTCAGGCGAAAAATTGCTGATCAGGTGTCATGCACTACCAGATGCCCTACCAACAAAAAATAAATGAAAAAGCAACACGTTCTGATCATCAGAGCGCGCAACCACTAGCGACTTTCTTTATGCACCGAGAGGGGAATAAGTGCCTCCTTTGATCAAGGAAAAATGAAAAAAATAAATCGATAAAAAGCCGCGATAACGGTAGATACCTAGCTCTAAAAATACTGTTGCTAACTTGACAACTAAATGGTGAAGAGGTCACCTACCCACTAATGTTTATAAGACAAAAAATTCCCCCGGCTCCAAGAGCAAGTAACAACTGCCGTGATAAGGCTACTGAGAGATGGGACTGCTCGAGAGCCAAATAGTTTCTCACCACGAAAAGATGCGAGGAAAAAAGGATCAAAATTCGGAGAAACTGCAATGACTTTCACGGCAAGAAAAAGTTGGGTTTCTGGATTTTACATAAAGCTCAGGGCGGTAATGGGCCAGGGCCACTGAATGAATGCAAATTGTATGTTTCTGCAATCCAGAATTATCATCGTTCACCTACCCCACCGATACTGATAGCAATAAACCTTTTGGATAAAATTGTTTTTATCTCTGAATCCCAAGTTGTTTGAATTCACTGAGAAAGATTTTATTTACATGTAAAACTATAGCACTCCGATGTCAGTCAGGATCCAAACGCAACACGAGCAGTTATGCATAATAACAAGCTTTAAGAAATCCGTGAGAAATCAAGAAAATACCGATTCTAATCGGTGTAGAAGTAAATGCGGGGAAATACAACAAATAATTTTATAAAATTTCGAAAATAATTCATAGAATTCATCCCATAATATAAATATGCCCATTTAAAGTGAATCAGCTCTTGAGAACACTGCTAATTTCCTTTTTTTTTTCATCTTTGAAGCTTCCTGGTTTATAAGACTTCTTGCGGTTCAAGGGTTAGCTTTTGCGTATTCTTAAATTGGACTGCAAATTGCAATTTGGAACTATAATTTCTGGCTCAGTTTAAAAACAACATACGTACAGTTAGTTTCCTTCTGCACCTAAGTGTTTCTACAGATGAGCCAGAAATTGTAGTTCCAAATTGCAAAATGTAGTCCAATTACAAGTTCAATTACTCTCACTGACTGTTTCGTCTCTGCCCGCACACAGTGCGGCGATTTCGGCCAGACAATGAGAGCAACAACCGCCATTAAAAGTACAATTTGTTACACTTTTCACAAGATTAGAAAAAATACAAATAAGCAGTTTTCGCATGAGCTGATTCGCTTATGATGTATGAATCCGAAAATACTAAGACACTCAATATATTCTGTTTAAATTCTTGTTGTTTTTTTCCCTTCTTTTTTCCTATGTTATTGTTCTCTTAGCGCTTAGTTTTTGAAAGCCGCTGCGAGACTCAGACGCCACAATCCTTAGGGAGGGTATCTCTATGTGCCAGAAATGCGAAATCACTTTAGAAGAAAAGTACTATTCTAATCTAATGTATGTTGATGGTGTATGCCCTAATGACATTTACTTATCTAAAAATATAAATAAAACATTAATACTGTGGCCCAAATACTGTAAGTTACAGGATGATAGAATAAAGCTGGGTCCACACTGTCCTACGGGGAAATCAAAGCAAATCAGCAGTGAAACCTCAAACACCTATTCATCCTTTTATCAGGGATTTTATTTATTAAAATTTAAAGTTAATTTCAAAATTTCATTCTCATGTTATTATTGGACTCTTAATTTTTGTACATGAGAAAATTTGGTTTTTTTAAACTAACCATATAAAGATATTGGAAAGTAAAAATATATAATGATCCGTATACACTGCTACATATAATGGTAAAATA